>NC_140948.1:94290028-95490028 GCF_014529385.1 Adiantum capillus-veneris
TCAATTGTAAAAAAGGAATAAAGATAAAAAAATCTTTAACAACCCAACCAAAATAGATACAAGGGTATTTTCAAAACTCTTGAAATTTTAGGGGTAATTTGGAAATTTTCACAAATTATAGTAGTATTTTGCTATTACACCCCAAGTTTAGGTGGGGAAGGCGAGACCATTCTCTAAGCCGCTATGTCCTTGTTCCCGTTTCCTTTTGCATTTCCTTACACTTTTCACTCCTTCAAGCCCCAGGCATCACCCTAGATACCCCTTAAGACAAATGATCGTTGAGACATTTTTTACATGGTTACAACATATGCTTGACATTATAAATGGTTACAACTATTATTCTTGTATTCTTGTAAAGCCAATTATTCTTGTAAGTGTGGTGGAAGTTCATCACCCCACTCCAACTACCATGAGAAAGTTTGATCCTCTAAGAGAAGTGGGTCTCTTGCTCCATTTCTATCACTTTGATTTGCACTTTGAAACTACCATAAGAGATTTTGGTCTCATGCGTGCATTGCTTCATAAAAGGAGAGACGTGAAGCTCTCCAAGCTTATTTATGTACACAAGAAAACAAAGAAACATTTCTAGCACCTTAAGAGATGAGGAAAGGTGATTAAAAAAATGAAGCCATGCTAGTTTGCACTCAGATTGTTCGCTTCTACTCTTTCAAACAAACTTGAAATGTAAGAAACCTTGCAATGACCAAGTTTGAAGAGATTAAATTGTGATTGTTGGAAAAAATATGGACTCGATGACCGGAAGTGATCATTCTTTGACACTGGACACTTTGAAACTGTTTGCTATCGGCTTCACGCAGCAAATCAAAACACATCTTGAATCGGAACAATGTCTATGAAAATTCTAGAGCCAATACCCTTTTGTATCTTTTCCCTCCTTAAGCCACACTCTATGGTTGAGCTTTATTGTACATTCATTTCTGAGATAATGTAAATCTCCACTCACAATTGTGAGTATGCAAAAAAGATGTAAAGAAAGGAAACTTCAAAGGGGCAAAATGAAAGAGCCTATGCACGTAGAAGAGTTTATAAGTAGGGTCGTAATTTTTTTTAAAGGAATTTTCCTCTCTTTATGTTGTGTAGCTCTTGCCAAGGATTAGAATCTCTCTCTTTCTCCCTCTCTCTCTTTATTTATATATATATATATATATATATATATATATATATACACATATATATACATACATACATACACACACAAAAATACACACACACACACATGTCTATATGTGTGTATCATAGTTTACTATTTGAATAATAGGTGTAAAGTTCAAGGCTTGTCAGATATATCTTTGAGGTCTCTTGGGATTGCTTCTATGATGTTAAAACTTTTCTTGATCTATCTTTCAACATGTGGACACATATCTATTTGTGTGGCTATACACAAAGAGATATGGGCACAAGTAAATATTTGTGTAGACATTTGTCTATTTGCATGCTTCGACAGGTGTATGTACATACACACTTATTGCATATACATCTATATCTATACTATATATAATGGAGCTTAAAATTTTCAAAGAAGAAGAGGACAGCCACTTGCCACTCATTGATTTACTTCAAAAAAACTTTACAAAACATCTAATTATAAATGCAAAAGTAAAGGGTAAGATTGTAAAAAATGAGAGTCTTTTTCATGATGTAAGAAATGACAAGCCTTTTCAAATGTAAACAAGGTGAAAGTTCACTAGTGCCTACATAAGGTTAAGATGGTGAGAAGAATTTAATAATAAAACTTTCTTTGTGAGAGGAAACAAGAAAGAGATGCTATCGTTTAAGAACATTTGCTATCACAATTAAATATTATGTTTCTTGAAAAAATGTAATAATAAACTATTTAGATTATAATATATTTTAAAATATAAAAATATATTTGAAAAATCGTTTGGAAGAATTGTAATAAATTGAAGAAAAGAAAAGGTGGAAGAAGACAAGAAAGATTGTGTGTGACACAATATTCAATGGCTCTATTTGAAGAGAGAGGTACACAAATGTCAACACTTCTCACAAAGACTAAAAATATATTAAAAAAGCGATTTTTTTGCTATATGGCACTAATCGGTAAGTTTTATCCAATGGTCCACAATTGCACCAAAAAATCAACCCTTCACTAAAGACTCCTTATATAGTTCAAAAAAAGACTTTCTATTCTGCAAACAATAAATGTTACAATTTGAATTTGAATGCAAATAACAAAAAAAGGATAATTTTTGTGGAGAATTTGCTATTTAATAGGAACTAGTATGTGGCCTGCATGTTGTCGTGGCCAAGAAAAGCATGGTTATTGGATCTCTCTCTCTCTCTCTCTCTTCTCTTTCACACACACACACACACACACACACACACGAAGTCATATATAGGTAGGTGTGTGTGTGTGTATTTACGTGCCCACGTGTGAGGAGAATGAAACTGTAGTCCTTGCAATCACTCTAGGAAGATGACAATGCCTCTCTCTCTCTCTCTCTCTCTCACACACACACACACACACACACACACACACACCAATGTCCCTTTTTGGATTGTTCCTATGTTGTTTAAAAATATGTTCTCTCTCTCTCTCTCTCTCTCTCTCTCTCAAACGCGCGTGCACACACGAAGTCATATATAGGTAGGTGTGTGTGTGTGTATTTACGTGCCCACGTGTGAGGAGAATGAAACTGTAGTCGTTGCAATCACTCTAGGAAGATGACAATGCCTCTCTCTCTCTCTCTCTCTCTCACACACACACACACACACACACACACACGCACGCACGCACGCACGCACACACACACACACACACACACCAATGTCCCTTTTTGGATTGTTCCTATGTTGTTTAAAAATATGTTCTCTCTCTCTCTCTCTCTCTCTCTCTCTCTCAAACGCGCGTGCACACACACACACACACACACACAGACACACAGACACACACCTTGGGATAGATGTAAAACGTCTACATCTTCTCCAAAATTGTGAAGGTAAAGTACTCGGCGGCAATGGCTCCTAGAAGCCAAAACAACATTGTTAGTCATAGAAGAAGACCAAATGCATCCAATGCTATGATTCTTGGCATCCTTGCATTCCCAATAAAGATCTTTTTGTATTCAACTTGCTATTTCCCGTTACAAATGCATTCAAAGAATGTGGAAGATTGGTTTCTTCAAGAAGGATCTTTCTCTTGGAGGAAAATGCTTTCGAAGTCCTACCCTTCTTATCTGTACCCAAATTGTTAGTTTTTGCTTCTTCTACAATATCTGGAAGGTCAGGAAGTGCCGTGTCTTCAATAATGAAGTTTCTGTGGCCAGTTTCTCAATAATTATTCAAGAAAGCAAAGAATTGATATATACGATAAGTAAAAGTCATGACTCGGATGATTGGATTTGGGCAGCACAAGCCATTCGATCAAAGCCTTTATGGTTGTAAAGTCTAATGTAATATCTGCTTCTTAAGACTTGGCCTGGGGTTGAGATTGATCTGTAATTTTCTGTTCTCTTTCTAATACAATCACTCACAATTGTGAGTTGTGCCAAAAAAAAAAAGATTTTTTTGTATTCACCATTGCAAGAAAAGGACCCATTTTAACTTTTTTCTTCAATTACTACATCACCATCATAACCTATAGATAAATATCTCTCAATACGTTAGCCCTCACATTGATCTAATGTAAAGGAAAGTGCCATCGCTATTGAGTGACAGGGGGGGGGGGGGGGTGAGAGAGAGCATGGAGAAGAATATGTCCCCTAAGTTTGGACAATGGAATGGGCTCCTCTCTCTCTCTTTCTCTCTCTCTCTCTCTCACACACACACACACACACACACACACACACACACACACACACACACACACACACACACACACACACGCACACACACATAGAGTCTGTCTGAGTTGTGGCTACAATAGCTCTTTACGCTCTTGCTACCAGACCAAACTCTTAGTGGCTCAAGCAAAGCCATGCAAACCTATGCCATGAGCACCCATCTTCTACTACCAAGCACTCCCCACCAATGGACAGTGCTTGTCCCCTGTTCGCCTTTACATGATCATTAGTAGCTATCTATATCAAGGTCTTGGTCTTGGTCCCGATTACCCACCTCGCTCTTTCTCTTTCTCTGTCTACTTGCTAGTAGCAGAGCTCTCTCTCTCTCTCTCTCTCTCTCTCTCTCTCTCTCACACACACACACACACACACACACACAACACACACACACACACACACACACACACACACACACAGAGGCTGAAAATAGGTTGTCAGGCATACAATTTTGACTATTGCACGTCATTGAAAAAGGATGAAATTGCATAGAATTTGAACTACTTCACTCAATTTTCAAAGGCTCTCTAATGTGTCTATGATAAAGAGGGCAACCCGCAACCCAACCCAACAGGGACTCAACAACTCAATTTCGGTGTTGATCCAATAGGCCATGCAAATCAACCAAAAAACAATGCGTGGAGGCACTTTCCTTCCTCTAATTTTTCAAACTCCGTTATTAAGAGTATAGATAATGGACTATTGAATTAAAGAAATTGGAAACCCCTATGCAAAGGATATGCCAAGGTCTCCATGTATTATTTTTGAGTTAATTCAAATCAAGCTCTTAAGAGCTTTTTTTCAATTAAAAAAACTATAAAGGGCTTGGAGTGTAAGAGGCTTGGTGAGAAGAAGAAGATAGGTCCTTGACATAAGGAAAGGGCTTGGAGGGTAAGAGGCTTGCCAAGAAGAAGAAGATAGGTCCTTGATAGAAATATAGTATACTTGCTGAGAAGAAGAAGATAGGTCCTTGACATAAGGAAAGGGCTTGGAGGGTAAGAGGCTTGCCAAGAAGAAGAAGATAGGTCCTTGATAGAAATATAGTATACTTCCAAAAATGTTCGTGTTTTGGATCACACTGTGAATATGTTGTATTGGTTGGGGAGACCCCTGTGCAAAGGATATGCCAAGGTCTACATGTATTCTTTTTCAGTTAATTCAAATCAAACTCTTAAGAGAATTTTTTAAATAAAAAAACTACACAGGCTAGATCATAAATTAATGTTTAGAGAATCTACAAAGTGTAGAGAAGTTTAGTGCAAAAACCTTCAAATATAGTAAATTTGCCTCTAAACATTTTGAAAAAAGCTATGGTATAGCCAAATGCGTGAAAAATCCTCAATTTAGTGTAATCCCACCTGCAAATTTTGAAATTTATCTCTAAATAATAGATTTGAAGATGAGGAAACCTACAAAGTATAGATAAATTGAGTGTAAAAAATATAATCAAGCTGCCTCTAAAATTTCTCATGTGCAAGTTTTCTGAATTTTTAGGAGAAAGCGTTATGCCTCAACTTGATTTAATGTAATGTCCCTTATAAAATTTTGAGATTTCTATCAAAAATTTTAATTTGCCTTTGAACGCTCGAGAAAACCTAGTATCCTACTTACAAATTTTGAGATTCACCTTTGAATTCCAAGTCAACCCAAAGGCGAGAGCACTAACAAATCTCAAAGAAATCTAACTTAAAAATCTTAAAAAGTAGCTGAAAATTGTCGCAGGTCCCTCCCGTCATCCACCTTCGCCGTTTGTTGAGATCTACTCCTACCTTGGGCTTGCACATCTTCTGCCTTGGATTTGTCAGATTGAACTTTCCAAATTGCTTTAACTCTCAATTTTGTTGACGGTCGGTTTTTGAAACCGCGATCGCGAGAACCGAACCCCAAGAAGGCGAGAGCATATTACCAAGGGAAAACGAAAAAAAAAAGTTTCTTTAACATTCACCACCCCTCTAAGCTTAACCACTGGCGGGGCGCCACCAATTTGGCCATATCTCTCCATTATCACCAGAAGACAAAGCCCTCTCTCTCTTGCTACTCGTCTCCGCCAACTCTCTCTCTCTCTCTCACCCTCCGTTGCATCGCCCGGCCCAATGGATGCATAAAAAAAACATTTTCACTATTCCCTGGCGGGCCGCCAATTTTGTAAATTCCCTCTCTCTCTCATTCATTATTCACAAGCTCTCTCTCTCTCTCTCTCTCTCTCTCTCTCTCTCTCTTCGCTCGTCCATATCCCAACCCAGCGGGCCGCCATACCTCCACCCCTCTCTCTTCCCTCTCGTCCACACCCCCTCGGCTTCACTCTCCCCTCCATATCTCTCCTCTTGTTTTCTTCCCACCGGTGGACCACCGCCCTATCCTCCCCTATCTACCCCTCCCTCAATTAGCTCTCACTCTCTCCCCCTCTGAGTGAGCGGCCCCACGGGCATGGAATATAATAACACACTCTCTCTCTCTCTCTCTCTCTCAATTTACCCCGTCCACATACCCTCGTCCTCTTATCGGCCCCCTCTCACTCACTCTCTCTCTCTCTCTCTCTCTCTCTCTCTTTCTCTCTCTCCCTTTCCCCTGGTGTAGGAACCCGCCATAATATTCTCTCTCTCTCTCTCTACAACCACTCACCACCCCCCTTCCCATTCCGTTGACCTCCCACTCCCCCCCTTCCCATTCCGTTGACCTCCCACTCCCCCCCTTCTCGCTCTTTGTCGGACACGCGGGGCCATCCCGCTCTCCCTCTCTCGCGCTCTCGTAAGCCGGAAGGCGCAGTGCACGGGGCTCTCTCTCTCTCTCTCTCTCTCATCCCCCTTGCCATCCCATTCTCCCTCTCTCGCGCCCTCTGTGTCACCACAACCCGCAGGTGAGCCCGTCCTACTCTCTTTCTCTCACGCTGATGGCCTGTGCAGGCGCCACCACAGGGTGCCGCACTCTCTCTCTCTCTCTGTCTCTCTGACACACACACACACACACACACACACACACACACACACACACACACACACACACACACACACACACACACACACACACACACACACTTATCCCATGCCCCTCCACCCCTCTCATACCCTCCCGCCAACCCTCTCCCAACCCCCCCCCCCCCCCCCCCCCCCCCCCCCCCCGCGTCTGTGTCGACCATCGCCAGAGCAAAAGAATCAAAGAAATATATATAAATAACATATATATTATAATTACACCCTTTCCCCTCGTTCCCACACACCCACTTCTGTTTACACACACCCACACACACTCACTTGACCCCACATACATACACCCATACATATAGGATACACGCACTCACATATACACATACATGCGCATGCCATACGCACACACACCAGAAAAAAACATAACAAAACCAAAGGACATCGACGACATTGAAAAAAACAAAGGAGACGGTCAAGTCACGCGTCGCCGACACCAAAACAAGCAAAGGCGCCGAAGGCATGCCCCGACCGACCCCGAAAGTGACGAATGTGCTACACCGACGCACCAGCTAGGCCGCCGTTCACCGGCATTGCATCCATGATGCCCTCTTCAGTAAAAATCCGTAGGTTGTCACCATTTTTCCGGTTTCAAACCAAATCTTCTAAAAATCCCAATTTTGTAAATTCTCATCTCTCTAGGTGATGGTGACAAAGGCCCAGCTAGAGGTTTTCCTTATAATATTTCCCAAGACAACCACCTAGGGCCCACCGCCTTGCTTTGTCTCCCCTGATTAGATTACCCTAATCTAATCAGATTTTCCTAATCTAAAGCAGCCAGCACCTATAAAAAGGTACTGAGAGGTCACTATTGGGGGGGGGGCAAGTTCATCAGAGGTCAGCACTTTGTAGTATTTTGGTGGGAGGGATTGGCAACATTTGCATCACAAGAGAGGGGACTTACTGTAGCGATTTTCTTTGAAAATTTGTACTATGTAAAAGAAGCTATGTCTACATCTTGACTCCAATGGTCGATGCACACACACTCATGTTAGCAAGGTTTCTGTGTCGGTGAGTCATTTCTAGAGAACGCACCAGTAGGCTCACTATCTCTCCCTCTATCTCTCTATCATCATGATTGCCACCTCGCCGGAAATAAGGTTGCCGTAAATATTACAAGAAAATAATTCTCCCTCACACTCCCGAGGGTTTTCATTACCTATCATTCTCTCTCTGTGTGTGTGGAGAGTCCGTGATATTTCAAATCACCGTTGTCTATGTCCTAGCCGCTGAAAGCTAGGTGGTGCGCCCTGTTCGCTTCACCGTGACTGGCTTGCGGCGTGCATCGGCTCCCGGTGTTTTCGAGGCCGTCGGGGTTCGTGTAGCGCTTTGAGCTCGTCATTTGGTGCCCCTACTGAGTAGGGCTTCTCGAAAACCTTCAGTTTACAATGTTGCAAGCAACACATATCATCAATCATGGGTGAATGGCTGAAGGAATTCTCTAACTAGAGGATGGAAGAGGAGGAGAGTAAAGAGGCACTAGCCGCCTTCATTGAAGTACTATTGCTAAGATGTAGTGTCGTCAGTATTCAAGAGGTAAGATCCCCATCTTGTGTTGCTCGTTCTAACCACAAATTGAGAGCATCAGGTGGGAGGTCTATGAAGTGCCATCACTGCTGTCAACCAAAGCACACTGTCAATGAGTGCCAGCAACGAAGGTAGCGAAGGGGTTGAAATCGTCTACATCAACATTCATCACGAGGAGGTCGTCCATATAAAAGGAGGAAAGAAAACGGTAAGGCCTCTCTTTCCTAAGGAACTGCAATCAAAGGTAATAACCTCTACTCCAAAATGGCCTAAAGGGGCTGCTCGAGCCAAAGGTAAGGAAAGGCTAAGCCAGTCTGGAAACACATGACCCCAAAGGAAGAAGCATCTGGCCACGCGAGTGCTTTAAGGTTGGAAAAGCCGGGTCGTACCCAGTTTTCCAAAGAGAAGGTCATCCGAGGCTACGCGGCGAAAGGTCGCCTATCGATTTGTATGCGCATGCGAGTACTGCCAGTCCATTTCGACAATCCTGAAGCAAAAGTGGTAAGAAGGTTTCCATGCCCTAAGGAAGAGTGGTTCGGCTACCGCTCTTGCTGTTTTGGAGGACGGGTAAAGGGTCTTCCTCCTCTCCCCGTACAGCTCATCCTGAAGAAGCTCTCCACCACGAATGAAACCCAGTGGGCTGGAGACAAGTTACAACTGAATGGAGTGGAGTTCATGCAATGTGCCGAATACGGTAATTATCTGCACTTGCTGCTAGCCACAAGGCTGGGAGTAGTCAGACGCGTCGCCATCACCCCGTACGTGCTGAGCGACGAAGGAAAAGTGGAGCCTATGAAAGGCAACGACCTCCTGTGGATGTGACGACTCATCAACACCGGCACGGTAAGAGTATAAGTAAGTGCTCCACCCTCTGTGCATGATGAAAAATGGGCCGACAACGTTTTCGTTTAGATTTCTGCAGCATATGCATGTGAATATTTATGTAGATAGGAAAATCTTTTACCAACAGAAGATTGTGTATCTGTTTGGTGCTGCGGTGCTACGAGAGATCCTTAGCTTCCCAAACCCTATCATTCTCCCCATATTGGATTACCACCACTCATTCAATGTTTCCATCTTTATCCTGTTTTAATCTATCCACCCAACCCTGTAAAAAGCCGCTATGAGCCTCTACTGTCATTAATCTTTTTTTTTTTTTAAAGTTCGTAATTTCGTGAGTCACTACCATGGCAAGTGTTTCTTTTCCCACGTTCAGTGGAAAAAAGGGAGAAGACATCACCAACAACTTTCCGGATGATTTCGACATCGCTTGTGTGGTTTCCAACAAGGATAACGACGCCTCACGGCTACGAACTTTTCCTCTACTGATGAAAGTAGAGGCCAAGTCTTGGTACAATGCTTTGCCCCAAGCTACCAAAAATGCATGGGATGATTACGTGCTGCCTTTGTGAAGAGGTTTGGTGGAGGCAAAACCTCATAAAAGCTATGGCAGCTACTGACGGAATTAAAGAGGGAAGTCTGCTAGAGTATGCCACCTATGAGTCTAAGTTTTTGGATTTGTGGGAGAGATGGGTTGCCTCACTGAAGGAAGGTGAAGGAGTGCCTAATTTTCTGAAGAAGGACCGTTTCATTGCTGGCCTGCGGTCGTCGCTTAAGGAGAAGGTGAAGGGAAGGTTTCCTGCAACATATGAGTTGGCAGTGGAAGTAGCCCACCTTAAAGACAAGAAGCTGCACATGCAAGCAAGAGTCAACGAGTCAGAGGAATCAAGCTCAGTTCGACTAACCCCAGTGACTGCAACAACCGTTCATAGAGCCCAACCACAAGAGGCATCAGAAGAGCAGCAAGACCTGCTCATTCGCATCACTACCCAACTCGAGAGTTTATCCATGCATCTGGTGTAGCAAGGGCATGCACTTGTCAAAAATCCAGAACAAGGAAGAGGACAATGAAGGAAAAATCAAGAGTACCATTGCTATAATTGCGGGGAAGGCGGCCATGGCATGTACTACTGTCCACATCCAAGAAGGCAGAATTTCAATAGAGGAGGGAGACAGAATCAGATCTCTCCGTCAAGGGCAAGACCACCACCACCCAGGCAACCAGGGCAGATTCCACCGGTCCAAATCCTTCGACCACCTGTACAACAACTGTTGGAATTAGGGTTGCAGAGAAACACACACAGCTTGGAGAAGACGAAGGAAGCTCAAGGCACACAATAGAGAGTGTGTTACTTAGTGTGCAATGGAAAGATAGATAGCCCTAGAGTAATGGGCGTATATACAATGCACGGGGAAAAAAACCTCCTAAAGAGGGAAAAAATGCCCTGGCGGGCCTAGTGTGTTCACACACATCACTACCACATGTATATGGTAACAAATCCCCCCTGGAGTGATGTGGTGAACGAGAGCTGGCACATGAGTAAAGGGAAGTGCCATGCCTTGAGGACATGATAAGTCCACAAAGGGGAGTAAGCCCAAAGCTTTGTGGAAAGCTTCAAGCTTCTTACGAGACAATGCCTTTGTGAAAAGATTTGCAATGTTGTCCTGTGTTGGCACATAAGCCAAGCTGATCTCTCCTGCTGAGAGCCTCTCCTTGACATAGTGGTAATGCACCTCAATGTGCTGTGTGCGAGCATGAAAAACTAGGTTCCTCGCAACTGCGAATGTGCTCCGACTGTCAGTGTAGATAGTGTTGGCAATGTCCTGTCCAACACCCGAATCATCCATAAGGCGTCTGAGCCATACACACTCAACCGTAGCTGTGAAGACTGCCCTATACTCAACCTCACAACTCGAAGTGGCCACAGTAGGTTGCTTCTTGCTCAACCATGATATACATGAACTGCCAAGCATGAAACAATTTAAACCACTTGTGGAAACTCGCGTGTCAAAACCACCAGCCCAATATGAGTCCGAAAATGCATGTATTCTGGCGGCAATGATCCCCCCTTGGGATAAAACAAGCCAAGGTGTAAAGTGCCACTAAGGTAGCGGAAAATCCTCTTGAAAACCTGCCAATGATTAGACCTTGGGCTATGCATGAATCTGCTGACCTGTGAGATTGCAAATTGAATATCTTGCCTCGTGTTGCATACATAAATGAGGCAGCCAATAGCAGTTTGGTAAAGAGTGACATCAGCAGGATTGCCAGCATCATGTAGACTCAACTTCAAACCTGTTTCCATGGGAGTGGAAATAGGTTTGCAGTCCTCAAGTCCAAACTTACATAGCAATGTCTCTATGTAACTTTCTGACACAAGGCAATACCACCATCACACTGCTTAAAATGTATACCCAAATAATGATGCAACATCCCCAAATCTTTGATCTTGAAAGTAGCATTCAAATCAGCCTTAAATTCAGTAATATGTCTCTCATTTGGTCCAGTGATCTCGCAAATCATCAACATAAAGAACCACAATGAGAAGTACATCACCCTCACGCTTTACATACAATGTGCTTTATGTTGGACTGTTATGAAAGCCTCGTTTAACCAAATGAGTGTCAGCTTTCTCATACCTAGCACGAGGAGATTGCTTCAACCGATACAAAGCCTTCTTACATTTGCACACTTTGACCTCTTGTCCATTTATGACAAAACCGCGAGGCTGCGTTACATAAACTTTCTCAAATATGTCACCATTCAAGAAATCAGTAACAATGTCTAATTGATGTACATCCCAACCAAAATGAGCTACCAATGCACATAGAAAACGCACAGTAGTCATACGACAAGTGGGAGCAAAAGTTTTTTCATAATCAATGCCTTTTTGCTGTGCATAACCCTTTGCAACAAGTCGAGCCTTATGGCGATCGATCTCACCATCCGGCTTGCGTTTCAACTTGTAAACCCACTTTGTACCAATGGCCTTTTTGCCAGGAGCCAAATCACATAAAGTCCATGTGTCATTTTCTATAAGTGCATCATATTCTGATTGCATGGCAGCCATCCATTGGGGCCAAGTTATCTTCAGGCCCTGCATCAACACATCCTGAACTAATTCATATGGTTTATCATACTCACCTAGTGAAAAGTCCACGATGTCTATCTTTCATCGCGGCTTAGCTGCCTGCTTGCTAGACTCGCCTTTTCCTTTCATTTTCTCTTCTTTTTGAGAGGCTTCTTTGTGCCTGGCACGCTTCACTCCCATGGCATCCACCTCTTCTACTTTTGCTTTCCCTTTGAGCTTCTCTCGAACTGGTTCTTCTACCTTTGCCTTCCCTTTAGCTTCCAAGCTAATAACACTCACTGCATGGTTTACAACAGGTGGTGGGGGTAGCGGTGGAATAAGAGTTTGTGGTTGCTGTTACCATATACATGTGGTAGTGATGTGTGTGAACACACTAGGACCACTGGGGCATTTCTTCCCTCTTTAGGAGGTTTTTTCCCCCGTGCATTGTATATACGCCCATTACTCTAGGGCTATCTATCTTTCCATTGCACACTAAGTAACACACTCTCTATTGTGTGCCTTGAGCTTCCTTCGTCTTCTCCAAGCTGTGTGCGTTTCTCTGCAACCCTAATTCCAACAATTGGTATCACAGCAGGTTGTGTCCTCCCAGGCTTAGTCGCCAGCTGCTCTAATACACGCCTGCTCACTTTCTCCGATTTCAGTGAGCTTTGGTGAGCGTTCGCAGGACGAAAAATATTTCGGGGGAACTCAAAGAGCTTGGTATGCTCAGGTTTTTGATTTGGACTCATTTCAGCCTCCGTTTCCAGTACAGGCAATACTGCACAGGCTATTTCGTCATTTTGTGAAGAATTTTTGTCAGTGTTGTTTCCTGCGTAACAGGTGCCTTATAGTCTACTACGGTTTGTGCTATATAGCACGTGTTGTTCCTGCTCCGTTTCTCCTATTTTTTGGCAGTTTTCACATCAGGTGCAGCATTTACCATGGCTGGCAACAACAACACAGATGTGTTCAAGATGTTTGCTACTGAGGAAAGGTTGGATGGGGACAACTACCCTATGTGGGCACATTGCTGTTGCAAGAGTCACTTTCTAGAAAAAACAGGACTAGGTAGCGTGCAGTTGAACAGGATTTTGTTGCTTCTCAAAGAAAGGGTGGTAACAGTAACGCAACCACTTCTTATAGTTCTGTTGCGAGTGGCAAAAATTATGTTCCTAATGCTTCTGCTGGCAGCAATTCGTCTGGAAATTCTAGTGATAAGGGCAAAAAGAAGATGCGTTGCCATTATTGTAAAGCTAATGATCACTTGATCAAGTCGTGTCCTAAGTTGAAGGCCAAAGATGCTAAGAAGAAAGAGGGTGGTTCCACTGCAAATGCTGGTTCCACTACAAATGCA
The DNA here is from genome assembly GCF_014529385.1 of Adiantum capillus-veneris. NCBI lineage: Eukaryota > Viridiplantae > Streptophyta > Polypodiopsida > Polypodiales > Pteridaceae > Adiantum > Adiantum capillus-veneris. The sequence goes on from NC_140948.1 coordinate 94,303,623, forward strand.
TTCATTGTTGAGTCTTCTATGAAAGAAGACTGTAATGCTGATGATGTTGATGTAGAATGGGCTTTTAGCGCAAAGTGCACTTACAATCCGGATGTCCATGATGCATGCTTGTCATGCTGCAGATTCACATGTGTGGTATTTTGACAGTGGTGCTACAAAGCACATTACCTCACATCGTGAATTGTTTACCTCTCTCGAGTCTGTCCCTCATGGGAATTCAGTCACTTGTGCCAACAATGTCTCTTATCCAGTTCAGGGAGTTGGAAAGATTGTGCTTACTGCTGCTAATGGCAGTTCTTTCACACTTGTTGATGCACTTTATGTACCTGGGATCAAGAAGAATCTCTTGTCTGTATCCGCACTTGCTAGACTTAAACTTGTAGTCAAATTTGTGGATGACAGATGTACAGTTCATGATCTCAGTTTTGGTGATGAAATTGTTGCATCTGGCCTTTTGTGCCGTGGGCTGTATAAGCTCACTTTGTATGACAAGTGTGGACAAAATTTTGCAAATGCTCTTGCAGATTCAATGTCTATTTCAGATGCAAAACTTTGGCATGCACGTTTTGGTCATCTGAATTTTGTCAGTTTGCTGTGTTTGCAGAAATCTGATATGGTTGCTTCTTTGGCGCCGCTGTCAAACATGTTTGTGAAGGCTGTACTTTGGGTAAGATGTAGCGTTCTAAGTTTCCAAAGGATGGTTCAGTTCTGGCCACATGCAAGTTACAGCTTGTCCATAGTGATGTTTGTGGGCCCATGCAAACTCCGTGCTTGGGCAATTACCTGTACTTCGTGACTTTCATTGATAATTACTTCAGGCATGCATGGGTATTTCCGCTTAAAGCAAAGTCCGAAGTTTTTATGTGCTTCAAACAATTTCTGGCTATGGCTGAAAATGTCTCGAAATGTACTATGGGCACCCTCCGTTCCGATCGAGGGGGGGAGTATATGTCTCATGAATTTAATGCATTTCTGGCTAGTCGTGGGATAAAACACCAATGTACAGTGCCTTATACACCTCAGCAAAATGGTGTTGCTGAGAGGAAAAACAGGTCACTGACGGAAATGGCATGATGTATGGTCAAAAGTCAAGCTTTACCGCATTCTTTTTGGCTTGAGGCCATCATGTGTGCCACTTATGTACTTAACAAGTGTCCTACAAAAGCTTTGCAGTCTATTACTCCATATGAAGCATGGCATGATAGAAAGCCTTCTATTGAGCACATGCGTGTTTTTGGCTATTTGGCATATGCTTTGGTGCCACAAGTGCAGCGCAGAAAATTGGATGACAAAAAAGGCTGTCAAATGTATTTTTGTTGGTTATAGTGCTGAAAGCAAAGGTTATAGGTTGTATCATCCGCAAACAAAACGTATTTTGGTTTCTCGGGATGTAGTGTTTGTGGAAGATTATGTTCAGCCCTTGCTGTCATGTACTAGAGACAGTAACGTAAGCTCACAGGACATTTATGACACTTTGTTGCCTCTTTTCGGTGGTGGAAATATGAATGTAAGTTTCAATGAGGCAAATGTACAGCCTACGGGGGTTTCTAAAAATGTTACAGAGCAGCCTATTATTGATGCTGGGGCTATCTCTGGGAGGGACCTCGACGACACCCTACCAACCATGGATGCCCACATCAAGGGGCAATGAATCTCAAACGTCTACATAGATGGTGGCGTGCAGATATGCGTCATGAGTGAAAAAATGATGCACCATCTAGGCCTAGAGGTGAGTAGGCCGGCACCGTGCCGAGCCAAAATGGCAAATAACATAAGAGTGAAATGTGTAGGCATTGTGAATGCGGTCAAAGTAAAGGCATTCAATACAGAAGTGGAGGTAGACATTTTTTTCATGCCACACAAAAGGGAGGGCTACCCTATCATTCTTGGAAGACCTTAGCTCATGGCTATGGAAGCTAAGCAAGAGTGGAGTACCGGAATGATTCAGATGAAGGACGCTAAAGGGAGGTTCATATTCTACAACACGAGGACTGGGAAGCAACACAACATGATCTTGGAGGCTTCAGAAGATGAGTCCACCAGTGACTATTCGTCCACCTCAGGAGAAGAGACAACAAAAATTGAAGAAAGTGACAGTAGCATCGAAGTGATGAGGGTCATCCTTAAAGACCCAAAAAGATTGACACAATCTGAAGCACCACCGACAAACCGAGAGGGACCATCATGTATGCAATCCTTAGAGGATACAAGTAAGTTACATCGGATGCTCTACAATGAGTTAAACCGCTGAAGAGAGGAAGGAATATGTCTCCATGCTAGGTAACTTCACCACATTGTTCATTGATGGTTATGATAATATCAGAGGAATCATAGTAGTACAGCACATCATAAGACTCAAAGAAGGAAGTAAACCCGTAGTGAAAAAGCTCAGAAGACTTGGGGTAGTCCAACAAGAGGCACGACTCAAAGAAGTGAGGAATTTGCTACAGGAAGGTTTCATTTACCCCGTCAAAGACTCAGAATGGGTCTCTCCAGTAGTAGTCACACCAAAGAAGAATGGCAAGTGGAGAGTCACTGTGGACTATAAACCTCTCAATGCAGCCACAAAGAGGGATCACTTTCCCCTCCCATTCCAAGATGAAATTATCAATGAAGTGGCAGGTCATGAGCGCTACACAATATGTGATGGCTACTCAGGATACTTTCAAATTAGCATTGCGGAAGAAGACCAGAAAAAGACACCTTGGGGATGCTTTGCTTACAGAGTGATGCCTTTTGGCCTCACCAATGCTCCGACCACATTCCAACGCTATGTGACTTTTGTCTTCCAACCATACTTTGGAACATCAATACGGGTCTTCATAGATGATTTTTGCATCTATACTTCACGCTCCCTCCATTTGAGCAAAGTCTATGATGGACTGACCAGGCTACAAACCTTGGGTGGCCAGCTCAACGTGGATAAGTGTCACATTGGTGAAAGCAAATTCACTCTCCTTGGCCATGTAATTTTAGCAAAAGGGATTGAGGCTGACCCTAGCAAGATTCAAGCTTTGGTATCTTTGTCATCACCCACCACCACTAAGCAGTTGGTTTCTTTCCTTCAGAAGGTAAGATACTTAAGTGGGTTCATTCAGTTGCTATCTCAAGTGGTTCTCCCTCTACAACAAGTCACCCAAAGGGATGTCTTCTCATGGAGTGAAGAAAATGAGTAGCAATTTACTGAGGTGAAGCAAATCCCAACCATGCTTCCCACCATTTCACCCCCCAGATGGGACGAGCCATTTTATGTGAACCCCAGTGTAGGAAGTGATACACTCGGAGCCGTACTAATGCCAAAGGACCCCCAAACTTCTTTCATGCGTCCTATCTACTTCTCTAGTCGTGTCATGACCCCATCAAAAAAGGGATTCACCGTAGTAGAACACATGGTGCTCGCACTAATGTTTGCTACCACAAAATTCCGCTCTTATCTGCTGCCCAGACCCTTTGTAATTTTGACAATGGAGGAGGTTTTTCTGTATGTAATGCGACACATGGATGTCTCATCTAGGATCTCTAAATGGCTGGTTAGATTAAAATAGTTTGACTACACCATGCAAGTAGAAAACTCCACCAGGGCTAGTCTAGCGGGTATTCTTACTCATCGCCACTATGAGAAGAAGCTGAAGGTCAACACGGAAGCAAAAGAAGAGACACCAAGGGTAGAAAGTTCTAAGCTAGAAAGAGCTCACTCTCTTTTCTTTGACGGAGCATACAAGAGAACAGTGGACCAGTCTACAACTGGCATCATCATTTTCAATGAGCAACAGGAAAGGGTATTCTCCATCGGCGGGCAGCTATTACACTCCCACTCCAACAATGAAGCGGAGTATGTAGCTTTAATTCTTGGGTTAGAGCAATGTATTTTGCAAGGGATTCAGTGCCTAAATGTGTTTGGCAATGCTCTGCTTTTGATAAAGCAGATAAATGGAACTTGGGTTTGTAAAAATCAGGTTCTACTTGGTCAACTACGCCAAGTTAAGGATCTTTTAAGGAAGTTTGAAGCAGTGCAATTATTTCATGTCCCCAGGACAGAAAATCAGGAGGCAGATGCTTTAGCCAAGGAAAGAATACAAGACGTTCCCATAGGAGCAATCAAACTAAAACTACCCCTCTTTCAAGGTAGTGATGCTATGCCTGATATTATCATCTTTCTAAACATAGGAGAATGTCTGGAAGGGTACACTAGGGGCCAGAAACAGTGGTTGGTAAGGAAAGCTACATGATATCGCCTTGTAAACGACCACTTGTATTGTAAAGTCAAGGATCAAATTCTGAGGTGAGTACCAACTCCAGTGAGATCACAAAGGTAATTTCAAGTTTCCATGATGGTTTCTACGGTGGTCATTTTTCTTTTCATATCACTAGTAGGAAGATTCTACAGGCATGATACTCTTGGCCTAGGTTGAACAGGGATGTGCATCACTGGTGTAAAACATGCAAGGCCTGTCAAGTGGCCAGTGATCACACACTAATCTATGAACCACAGACTCCTATCATTTCATACGGTCCGTTTGAGAAATGGGGAATAGATGCAATCGGTCCTCTACCCAGGGCCCAATCAGGTAAACTATACATTCTAGTTGGTGTAGACTACATGACCTGATGGGCGGAAGCAACAGCCACCACCCGCATTACAACCCAAGAGGTAGTAAAGTTCATATTTGAGCGCATCTATTGCCGTTTTGGCACTCCTCTTGAGATAATATCTGATAGGGGACCAAGTTTCAGAGGTGACCTGATGAGAGAACCGATGAAAAAGTTAGGCATTACACGCCGACATTCCACACCATACTATCCACAGTGTAATGGCCTAGTAGAAAAGGTAAACGGAATGATCTACAAAATCATCACAAAGCAGGTGAATAAACACACAAGAGACTGGGATAAACATCTCATGGCCACTCTATGGGCCTACCGAATGACGTTCCGAACATCATTAGGTTTCACCCCTTTCCATCTAGTTTACAGAAAGGAGGCAATTCTGCCCATTGAGGCACATATAGCCAGCTTATGAGTCATGGCATGGCTAGCCAATTACAGCGCCCAGTTGTAAATCTCCGCAACCACATCCTGGATCTGGAAAGGCTCCAACTACATAGGGAAGATGCAATCAATCACTATGCAGCACAGGCAGAGCGACGTCGACTCACCTTCAATCAAGGGATTCAGGAAAAGGTCCTGGAAAAAGGCATGTTAGTATTGAGATACGACAGTAGATTTGACACCAAGAAGGACAAGAAATTTCAACCCCGATGGGAAGGACCATTCATTGTCAAAAGGCGCTATGACAACGGCAGCTATAAGCTGATGGAAGCAGATGGTAGACTTCACAAGACTAGAGTCAATGGATGGAGGCTAAAGATATATTTCCTTAGGTTTGATCCAGAGTTCATGCACTACAAGAGGTTGTGTGCTCTCGTGACGCTGTTAGCGACGGAAATACACTGGGTTTTTATAACCCCCGGCATCGCTAAAACCGTCGCTAATAGCGTCGCTACGAGAGCGTCGCTATATGCGTCGCTATAAGCGTCGCTATATAGCGACGGTCATAGCGATGGTTATAGCGACGTTTACACAGAAGTCTATAGCGACGCTCTAGAGCCATAAATAGCGACGGTTATAGCGACGCCCGAGAGATTTTTTTTTTGGTGGCAGGGCATTTAATGCTGTGCCACCCATCAACCATATGGTACTTGATTCACTTTTTTAAAAAAGTGCAAGGGTAGATAATAGACCCAAAATAGTCACCCACAAGACGCATTGTTTGCAAAATTGACAAGCGTAAAATTGACAATTGTACACATCATAGGCAAAATGAATTGATTGGCAAATGTAATAATGACAATTGTACAACATCATAGGCATAAAGAATTGATTGGCAAAATGAACTGCGGTGACAAATGTAATAATATACATGGTTCAAAAAGACGTATAAAATCCGTCTCATGATACATAAGCTATGAGAAACCCTAAACTAATGCTATCTAGCTACGGCTAAACTGACGTCGTCTAGTCAGATGTCTCATCGCGTCCAAGTAGCGTATCTGTCGGATTCTGCAAAAAAAGACAATAAGACAGCTTTCAGTAAGTATAAACATATAACGACATTTATAAAACAATACAAAAAATAGAAAAGAGTAGACCCTAATACTAACCATGCCGCCGAGAGAACTGAGAATGTCCATCAGGGCGTTTAAGCCCTTCCTGCCTGCGTACTCGCGCTCGTACGGTGTGGAATCACGTCCTGTCATCGACCACTGTCAAAACATACAAAGATTCATTATGTTAGAATTTAAAAACTCATAAACCCTAAACTATCGAACATAAAGAGCAATGCAAAAACACTTACAAAATCGGCCTCAAATGATGCCCATCCACCGCTCCCCAAGTGGTGCGAGCTCCCTGCCTCTACTCGCGCTCTGGCTGCATCCTTTTGTTGCTTCCACTTGTCGGGATTCTCGCGCGCTGCTTTCTTCGCATTCTTCCAATCTTCTTTGGCCAGCCAATCTGGCCTGTTCCACCCATGCTTGATTGCTTTTTGCACTTCGGAACGCTTGTGTTTGCAGTATTCGCGCATTCAAATCTTCATCAGGTCTTCATTGAAGCGCTGATCCCGTGTTGGAACGGGAAACTCATCATGAAGTATGCTGATGACTCTGGCTTTTAAATCACTTGGTACTTCACTGCATTTGTTTAGTATGTAGTGTCTAAACAGCTGAGAGCAAAGACCACGCATGCGTGAGATCACCTTCTTGCCGTCATCATCCATGATGATGCCGCCGCTGAAGTCGACGGAGTAAGGCAAGCCCTCTGGCCGGTGACGCGTGAACCTGGGTGTCCAGGTAGGGGTCTCTAGTGGCGTGTTGATGGGGGTACGGATGTCAGGTGTCTCCACCGGCGTCTGGGCCCCGAAGCGAGGAGTGTCGAGTGGGGTGGCTCCTGGCGGAGTAGGTAGAGGTGTGTAGCTGCTAGGAACAGTCAGCCGCACAAAACCTGGCGTAGATGGCGATGTTGTGGTTGGTGTGGGGGCGGGCAAAGAAGGGGAGGGTAAAGAGCCTCGTCAAACACGAGGCGGTGTGGAGGCATCGCCGGCGGAATCCCCACAACAACCGCCACCGCCACCACTAGAGCGCCGTTGTCTAGACGAGTGGGAAGATCGTCTCGTCGACACCGAAGCTTCGGAGCGCGCCGAATGCTCCGAAAGAGAGGGAGATGCGGATGGAGTAGGAACGCGCGATGATGCGCCAGAGCGATGACGCTCCACATACCACTGTCTCTGCTGCGGTGACAAAGAAGAAAGAAACTCCTCATCATCCATACCTGCATTAAACACACGAATATTTAAACTTAATATTGAATGAATAGAGTAGACAATGACGCAAAGACCATTAAATACAATGACGTAATGACGCATATAAATACAATGACGCAATGAATTGAGTGATAGAAGAGGCAAGTCGAAAACTTAGAATTTTCAATCAAAAGATGTGAGCGCGAGTAGAAAAGAGCGTTATACACCATGGAAGGTACTTAGAGAGCCAGAGCTTTTACAACACGTAGCAAAATTGTTCAAATACAATATTTGTGGCTTTAAGAGATCTCTCTCTCATCCTCGCATAACTCAGCATAACTTCCTATATCTATATAGAGATCTCCGTTTAAACACATATCCTCTGTTTCATTTTGTAGCTCCTCTGCATGCACCCCATATAGAGTAGTAGCATCTTGATGCTCGTCTGGCTCCACCGCTTTTGAGTAAAACGCTTTTTGTCGATCCGTTCCACCCTAAAATGTCGACCTTTACACCATGCTGCTGTGTATGACTTATACTACAACGAACAAAGATTATGAGTGGCCGTTCAAACGTTTAGAAATAAAGTCACTAGCTAGTCGTACATTGCAAACTTACCTTGGTCGCGCAACCCCGAGAGTACTCCCACTCTTCCTCAGTCACTTCGTCACCGCATTGTTGTGCGCTTTTCAATTGGTTGTGCAACCATCTGAAGCTCATGAATGTTGGTAGGCTCTCCAGACCCGTCGGATACTGCATCGGTGGTCGTCTTCCCCGTCTCCACTCGATTCGTGCCCTTTGTCGCTCTTGCTTTGCATCCTCATATTGTGAAATCCACTTTTGCATCACTGGATTGGGAAGCATGCAAAATCGGTTGATTTTAGCCTCTAGATCTTCCGTCATCTTCTTCTCAACACCGAGATTGCACATGACAATCCCAGATATGTGCTCATCATCTATGGTTCGCCATAGCGTGTCCCGGGCTTTATCAAATCCGTCTAGCCACTCTCCAATGTACACTAGGGACTCTGATACCAACCAACCTTCTGCCATGCTACCCTCCGGACGTGCCTTTTGACGCACATATCCCTTAAGCGTTTTCATGAAACGTTCTAAGAAGAACATCCATCTGGAATGAACTGTGCCAGCTATTTCCACCTCATCAACTATGTGAACAAGAAGATGCACCTGAATGGTTGGCATGGTAGTAGGAAAATGTTTCTCAAACATGCACACAAGCTCCGCAGCATTTAGTTTGGTGAATGGTATGGAGTCTACGTTGATCTCCTTTTGTGAGATCCATTGCACCAGCTTTGCAAGTTTGTAGATTGTGTTACGGATGTCGAGAGACAAACATCCCTCAATGGCAACCGGTAAAATAAACTGTAAAGTATGTGCAACAATGATATTAAAGTCCACATTTTATGCAATGATATTAAAGTCCACTATGAACGTACCTGACACATTTTATGCCAATCGTGTGACTTCAAACCGGTAAGCTTTCCTTCTTTAGTAAAACACGTTCGGAGCGAGTGCATTACGCCAGTGGGGGTCCGCAAAGATCGAATGGTCTCTTTTACTTTGCGTTCTTGGGCTCCTGTGAAAATCCATGGTGCTTTAGGGAGTTTTATCGATCCATCAGACGCTGTTTGCGGCCAATATTGCTCCATACGATCCACATTTCTAAGGTCAACTCTGGCTCCCAAAGTATCTTTCTTGCCGGTCAGATGGTCCCATAGTAGATTACCCACATTCTTGAATATGTGCATTGGATCGAGCAAGTGATTGATCATGAGTCGGGGCCAGTATGGTAACTCGTACCATAGAGATAGTCTCTTCATCCTTGGAGGCAATCCGTCATCGCACATCTCCTTCTGCTCTAACCATGCTTGTGCAGACATCCTTGGTGGCTCTCTTCCCAAAAAGCCGTCGCGTAACACATGATTCTCTGGAAGATACGCTTGATGACCTTCGTAGATTTGCTTCTTCAGTGAGGGCGCCCTACGTGCATTCAGTCTAGGTCCACATGTGACACATGCTCTGTATCCGCTTGTTTGAAGCCCTGCATGTATACACATGATAATAGATCAACTATGGGAAAAAACAAGATTTACAGTGTCTGAGTGAGGAGTGTCAATAGATCACCTGGGCATTCTGTTAGCCCGGGATAGTCATGCATGGTCCACATTAGAATGCCTCTGATCAAAGCATTCCGTCGTCCTGTGTGTCGGCTCATATCCACCACCTGTATGCCAATCCACAATTGTTGTAGCTCTTCCAATAGTGGACGAAGATACACATCCATATTCTCCACTTTATATCGCCCTGGCACAATCAAGCTTTGCCATAGGTGCCCCTTCTTCGTAGTCAACCACGGGGGAATGTTGTAGTTGACGATGACAACGGGCCATACAATGTAAGATGTTGATCTTTGACCAAATGGATTTACGCCATCCATAGCCAGGCCTAAGCGCAAGTTTCGAGCTTCCCTAGCAAAATCCGACCATGTTCCATCTATATGTTTCCAGGCTACGCAATCTGCAGGAACTCGTAGCACACCATCCGAAGATTTATTCTCCTCATGCCATGATGCTAGGGCGGCCATGGACTTACATTCGAAGAAATGCTTGATGCGAGGAAGTAGAGGAAAATGTCGCAAAACCTTTGTGGAATTTTTGTCCCGTGGAGATCTACTCGATATCTTTTGGAATCACATTTTGGACACTTCTCCATGTCTATGTATTCCCCTCTGAAAAGAATGCAGTCATTAGGACAAGCGTGGATAGAATTGTAATCCATCCCCAAGTTTTGCAAAATCTTTCTTGCTTTATCTCGGGAATCTGGCATCACATTGTCAGCTGGTAGTATGTGCTCTTTAAGCAATCTACACAACATAAAAATACGATACAGTCGTGTAAAAATCTATCAGATCATTATACATTTAGAGTTTTATTAAAGTAAACTAATTGTAATAGATCACCTGAAAAGCGCTGTGACGCTAGTGTCACTCCATCCAAACTTTGCCTGCATGTTGAGAAGAACCAGGAGTGCTTTCAATCTAGACATACGTGCTCCATTATACAATGGCGTATCGACTTCACTTTTCATATCATCATAGATAAGCCTTTCTGAATCCATGATCGTCTCGATCATTTCATCAATCTCGGGCTCAAACATTGCCTCGTTGGGAATGTGCTCTGCATGATCATCCCCCGAGCTGTCAGAGGCTACATCTTGTGGCCTCACATATGCTGCTTGACCAAAGCGCCTGCGAACACGTCTATTGGGTTGCAAGATTGCTGCTTGTTGGCCAGCGTCAGAGTCCGACGAGTTATAATTGGCAACAACTCGATCTATAATAGATGGATCGAACTCGCCAAATTCACGAACGTGCTGCAAAGAAACACGTCTTGTCCGTCGCATAGCATGCTTGCATTGATTACAAGGACATAAGATCCTCGTTGAGAGATAGGTGTTTCGGTTGGACGGTCCCACACCCTCGTCACTACTCATAATGATGATAAAAATCTTATAACTTGGACAACAAATTTAATATTCTATTGGCATTCTTCGTCTTCTCTCTCTCTCTCTCTCTCTCTCTATCTCACATTCTCTAGTCATGTCCAATCCCCGCACACCTCGGTCTAGAGGTGCACGGAGATCAGAACCACCGGGTTATAATCTCGTCTTTATTGGTCAATACCTATATTTGTGGGTACAAGAAATCTACAAACCCACGTCTACATGATACTGCATGTAGTGGACAAAACCCCTTTGCCTCTTCTCTAGCTGTAGCACTTCACAGCATCTTAACATCTTTTCACAGTAGATCTTTTCACTGTTCGTCTAACTCTAAACCCTAAACCGTAAGTAATTCTTGCGTGGACTCGATCTAACGTAAATAAGCGTAAATCTAAATAAACGTAAATTTAACTCAAAATAAACCTAAATCTAATTTAACATAAGTCTACATCTAACCTAATCTTTAACGTCTTTTGGGATAGTTTCCTACGACGTTAAAACTCTCTTCTTCTTGTGTGTGTGTGTGTGTGTGTGTGGGTAAACCTAAATAAACCTAAGTCTAATATAATATAACATAAATCTAAATCTAACGTAAATTATGTTATATTAAAAACAAAGAACTAAACTAACAGGGATTATAAGAACCTTAAAACTGATTTAACACATAATTTTTCACATAACTCGGCAAGAGTTGGCATTCTCATCACTAAAGATGTGAGAGTTAACTTCCAGCGGTGACGCTGCCTCATCTCCATCCACATCTGACGACAGCAATTGGCCCTTTGGACCGTTCTTGCTCTTGTTACTAACTTTGAAGTTGCTGTTGAATGACTAGAGGTTGTCTAGATGGTCATTGTCGGGGATGTAGTGACTCTTGCCGCCCTGAAGATCCACCTTCTTCCCTATCTTCTGAAGACATTTCACCAGTACTTTTGGATCGACGGAGCCTACCATGAGTGAAGGCAACAATACCCTATATTCCATTGAGGGCTTTCTTCACCCGCTTCATGCAGGCATCGCAGTCTATGGAGACCTAAACCTAATCTAATATAACGTAAATCTAAATCTAGCATAAATAAACGTAAATCTAACTAAAAATAAACCTAAATCTAATCTAATTTAACTTAAATAAACCTAAATCTAATTTAACGTAAATCTACATCTAACCTAATCTTTAACGTCTTTTAGGATAGTTTCCTACGACGTTATAACTCTCTTCTTCTTGTGTGTGTGCGTGTGTGTGGATGTGTGTGCCAATAAAAAGAGATAAATGGTATGACCTTTCTATCACCCATGCCAAGTATGATAGATTGGTTATGCCATTTCCCTCTTGAATAATAGGTCTTGAGTTCAACTCCTCGTCGGCTAGATCTTTAGGTCTTTTAATTTTAATTAGTTTCCTACGACGTTAAATTAGTTTCTCTCTCTTTCTCTCTCAATGTGTGTGCGTTTTTTTGTTTATGCATGTTTTCTCTCTCTTTTCCTCTCTCAATGTGTGCGTTTTTTGTTTATGCATGTTCTCTCTCTCTTTTCCTCTCTCAATGTGTGCGTTTTTTGTTTATGCATGCTCTCTCTCTCTTTTCCTCTCTCAATGTGTGTGTGCATTCTTTGTTTATGTATGTGTGTGTGCGTTTTTGTTTATGTTTGTACTCTCTCTCTCTCTCTCTCTCTCTCTCAAAAACACTATGTGTGTGTGTGTGTGTGTGTGTGTGTGTGAGAGAGAGAGAGAGAGAGAGAGGGAGATAGAAAGAGGGGAAGGGAACATGAGAGTGAGGAGAGGGAAGAAGCATACCTGGCTCTCCTTCCTCTCCTCGTGTGTGTGTGTATGTGTGTGTGTGGAGAAGAAAGAGAGAGAGAGAGAGAGGGAGAGCGTTACCTGCTCCTTGCTTGAGGGCACCGAAAAACTCAGATCTGAGATCTGAGTTTTTGGGCGCTCTCTGTTATTTTTTTTAGCCCAGCCGGCGTCGCTATGAGCGTCGCAAATTTACAAGTAAATTTGCGACGCTCATAGCGACGCCGGGAATTTTTTTTTTGAGCGTCGCTGTGTGAGCGTCGCTAATATGAATAGCCTCTTGTAGTGATGCTAGATATTCCAGAAGAGGGAGAACCCTCCAACTCCGTGACTAGAGAACCAGAGGTAGGGTTAGAATCATGAATGTCTCTAGCCACACGGGAGGGCTAATGACGGCCGATTTTCGAAATCGTGACCGCGAGAACCAAACTCCAAGAAGGGGAGAGCATATTACCAAGGGAAAATGAAAAAAAAAGTTTCTTTAACATTCACCACCCCTCTAGGCTTAACCACTGGCGGGGTGCCACCAATTTGGCCACATCTCTCCATTATTGCCAGAAGACAGAGCCCTCTCTCTCCTGCTGCTCGGCTCTGCCAACTCTCTCTCTCTCACTTACCCTGCCGCTGCATCGCCCGACCCAATGGACGCATAAAAAAAACATTTGCACTATTCCTTGGCGGGCCACCAAATTTGTAAATTCCCTCTCTCTCTCTCTCTTTCATTATTCACAAGCTCTCTCTCTCTCTCTCTCTCTCTCTCTCTCTCTCTCTCTCTCTCTCTCTCTTCACTCATCCATATCCCAGCCCAGCGGGCCGCCATACCTCCACCCCTCTCTCTTCCCTCTCTTCCACACCCCCTCGGCTTCACTCTCCCCTCCATCTCTCCCCTCTTGTTTTCTTCCCACCGGCGGACCACCACCCTATCCTCCCCTATCTTCCCAATTAGCTCTCACTCTCTCCCCCTCTGAGTGAGTGGCCTCGTGGGCATGGAATATAATAAATCTCTCTCTCTCTCTCTCTCTCTCTCTCTCTCTCTCTCTCTCTCTCTCAATTCACCCCCTCCACATACCCTCTTCCTCTTATCTGCCCCCTCTCACTCACTCACTCACTCACTCTCTCTCTCTCTCTCTCTCTCTCTCTCTCTCTCTCTCTCTCTCTCTCTCTACAACCACTCACCCCCCCCCTCCCCATTTTGTTGACCTCCCACTCCCCCCCTTCTCGCTCTCTGTCGGACACGCGGGGCCATCCCACTCTCCCTCTCTCACGCTCTCCTAAGACCGAAGGCGCAGTGCACGGAGAACACTCTCTCTCTCTCTCTCTCTCTCTCATCCTCACATACTCCCTTTCCCCTCCCTCACCATCCCACTCTCCCTCTCTCGCGCCCTTTGTGTCACCACAGCCCGATGGCGAGCCCGTCCTACTCTCCCTCTCTCACGCTGACGGCCTGTGTAGGCACCGCCACAGGGTGCCGCGCTCTCTCTCTCTCTCTCTCTCTCACACACACACACACCTACACACACACACACACACACACACACACACACACACACACACACACACACACACACACACACACACACACACACACACACACTTATCCCATGCCCTCCACCCCTCTCATACCCTCACGCACACCCTCTCCCACCCCCCCCCGCGTCTGTGTCGACCATTGCCAGAGCAAAAGAAAAGAAAAGAAAAATATAAATAACATATATATATATTATAATTACACCCTTTCCCCTCGTTCCCACGCACCCACTTCTGTTTACACACACCCACACACACTCACTTGACCCCACAAATATACACCCATACATATAGCATACACGCACTCACATATACACATACATGTGCATGCCATACGCACACACCAGAAAAAAACATGAAAAAACCGAAGGACATTGACGACATCGACAAAAAGAAAGGAGACGGTCAAGTCATGCGTCGCGGACACCAAAACAAGCGAAGGCGCCGAAGGCATGCCCCGGCCGACCCCGAAAGTGACGAATGCGCTACACCGACGCACCAGCTAGGCCTTCGTTCATCGGCATTGCATCCATGACACCCTCTTCAGTAAAAATCCGTAGGTTGTCCTCATTTTTCCTGTTTCAAATCAAATCTTCTAAAAAATCCAATTTTGTAAATTCTCATCTCTCTAGGTGATGGCCCGCCTAGAGGACAAAAAGAAAGGAGACAGTCAAGTCACGCATCGCAGACACCAAAACAAGCGAAGGCGCTGAAGGCATGCCCCGGTCGACCGAAGTGACGAATGCGCTACACCGATGCACCAGCTAGGTCACCGTTCACCGGCATTGCATCCACGACGCCCGCTTTCGTAAAAATCCGTAGGTTGTCGTCATTTCTCCCGTTTCAAACCAAATCTTCTAAAAATCTCAATTTTGTAAATTCTCATCTCTCTATGTGATGGTCACAAAGGCCCAACACCTAGAGGTTTTCCTTATAATATTTCCCAAGACAAAGCAAGGGTCAACCACCCAGGTCCCACCGCCTTGCTTTGTCTCCCTTGATTAGATTACCGTAATCTAAAGCAGCCAGCACTCATAAAAAGGCACGGATAGGTCACTATCGGGGGCGGGAGGGGGGGCAAGTTCATCAGAGGTAAGTACTTGGTAGTATTTTGGTGGGAGGGATTGGCAACATTTGCATCACAAGAGAGGGGACTTAGTGTAGCAATTTTCTTTGAGAATTTGTACTATGTAAAAGAAGCTATGTCTACATCTCGACTCCAATGGTCGATGCACACACACTCATGTTAGCAAGGTTTTCGTGCCGATGAGTTATCTCTAGAGAACGCACCAGTAGGCTCACTATCTCTCCCTCTATCTCTCTATTACCATGATTGCCACCTCGACGGAAATAAGGTTGCTCTAAATATTGTAAGAAAATAATTCTCCCTCACATCCCCGAGGGTTTTCATCACCTGTCATTCTGTGTGTGTGTGTGTGTGTGTGTGTGTGGAGAGTCTGTGATATTTCAAATCACCGTTTTCTGCGTCCTAGCCGCTCAAAGCTAGGTGGTACCCCTGTTCGCTTCACCGTGACCGGCTTGCGACGTGCATCGGCTTTCGGCGTTTTTGAGTTCGTTGGGGTTCGTGTCGTGCTTTGTGCTCGTCACTGTCTATTCTCAATTTTGTAGATGTCAATGTTACTTTTTTCTTTTTGATTCTCGATTGTGGATTTCATCAATTGTCGCTTTGTCGATTACTGATTGTAAAACCAATCTCTAGTGCCAGTGTGAGAGCCCTCTCTCTCTCTCTCTTGCTCCTTCTCTCTCTCTCTCTCTCATAGACACACACACACACACACACACACACACACACTCAGGCAATAGTGAATGTTGCTCTCGCTCTCTCATTCACTTACACATGCATTCTCTCTCTCTCTCTCTCTCTCACACACACACACACACACACACACACACACACACACACACACACATATTGATGGACTCCTATCGCTCAATTGTCAAGCTCAATGTACTTCATACGTGCAATGCAAATGCAAATGTGACATCTATAACAAATTGATGGACTCCTATCGCTCAATTGTCAAGCTCAATGTACTTCATACGTGCAATGCAAATGTGAAAAGACTTTGTGCAATGCGCCAACACCTCGGGGAATGGCACGTCGACTTTATCTCTTATATTCACACACATTGAGAGAATGGGTATGTCCCTCTCTCCCTCTCTCTCTCTCTCTCGTACGCGCACGCACGCACACACACACACACACACACACACACACACACACACACACACACACAAATACATGCATCTAACTTTTGAACTTTGAACATCGAGGTCAAAGATCATTTACAACATAGAAGGTCCGTGGAAACCTCCAAAAGAAGGTTCATTAAGCAACACATGGAGAAAAAGTCTTTATGGCCTTCAAAATATAAAGAAAAGCCACTCTTCAAATGATTTTCAAAAATAAAAGTAATTAGTGGTCCGCCTTGAAATTGAGGGATGGAGTGAAATGGCCTCCCAAAAACTATAGGCTTAAGTATCATAAATTTAATCTACATAGAGTACTAAGATCTTTTTGACTTTCCGCTGCTGCCGAGACTCTTAGAAGTCTTTCCATTTTCTACCATCCTAGTATTTACTGTTCACTTTTGCATTTTCAATTAAATATTTTTTAAAGGTTCTTTTTGAAATGAAGCAAATGTGACACATGGAGGTCTCTCCTTCCTTAAAATTTTTATGTTGCTTCATATATAGTATATATTTAATTTTTGAAAATGTATTTGGCTTTATCTTTTCAAGGGGATTTTTCAAGACCAATATTGACTTAAAAAGAAAAAAATAAATTTGTGTTTCTTTAAAGAACTTGAGAAAAAGAGGAAAAATCACCTACCATTGACTTTCACCTATCTTGCTTTGAGGATTTGCATGCAAATGAAGGGGTCGTTATCCACTTTATTGACCATGTGTGTGTGTGTGTGTGTGAGAGAGAGAGAGAGAGAGAGAGAGAGAGAGAGAGAGAGAGAGAACATCACATTGCATGTGTGTGCATACTCGTGCACATGCATGAGAAAGAGAGAGAGACCATCTCATTGCATGTGTGTGCATACACATACACCTGCATGTGTGTGTGTGTGAGAGAGAGAGAGAGAGAGAGAGAGGGAGAGAAGGGTGATAGCATGAAAAGGTGGTCAATTTTTAAGACATATTTAGGTGGTTTTGAGGTGCTTCTAAGGCTTCACGTGTTCCCTTTTCTATATTTATTGGAGATGTCAAAAAGCTCAAAGAAATACAAAAGGGTGCGTCAGGCAACATGTTTTGAACCTCTCCCGTCCTCCATGATGCAATAGATTCTCACTCACGAGTTGGCTCCTCACATTGCTGCATGCGAAGCTATAGAGTAAAAAGTATTCCAAGCGCTACTTCAATTTCCTGCACTCGGCGTGGATAAGGCAAGAAAGAAGTGCGTGCTTGCTGCCTCTGTGCGACAACAATCTTCACCTTGTATGTAGAGTACACCATGCTCTCTCTATCTCTCTCTCTCTCTCTCTCTCTCTCTCTCTTTTGCTTATTTTGTTGAGCATTGTGTTTGTTTGTATAGGGGAATGAGGACTCCTCTGTGAATGTGCACCATGACAAAGAAGGCAGTGGGGATGATGTGGGTTCAACTAGTGTGCATTCATCCAACAACAAGCCTAGGGACACAACATTGGACAGAAATTCTAAAATTCGCGATGACAAAAGCATTGGTAGATATCAACTCTCTCTCTCTCTTCAACTACATGTGGAAATGTCCATTTCAATGAATATTTACGCTGTCAATTTTTTTTGTAGCATTAACCTCATGAGAAAAGTTATGAGGAGCATGGCTTAAGCTTGGAAGGCAAGCTCTACCAGCACCTCAGTGAGACCGATGTCACAAATGAGGATTGGTTGTCAATCTTCAAGAAGTAGTGGGAGAAGGGTTCTAAACTCTTTGATGTGACCCGAGTATGTAGAAGAGTGCAGGTTACTATTTCACCTAGTCTACCAAGTTGTGCCAACCAACAGAGAGATCACACACAAGTTTGCAGCTTTGTTTGTGGATGAGCGATGCCCAGGTACTCAACATGATCTTATAGGTCGAAAGCTTGCATGGACTTGTTTTATTGAGCAAGTATCGGACCATTGCAAGAAGCTTCTAGCTGGCATGCATTGACATGAAAGTAAAGAATTGATTGGACAGCAATGAGGAGCCATCACTCTAGCCCCATCGTGTTGACAGTGTTGGGGCAAGAGGCACAGGTGGTAAAATGTTCTCTTTTCTAGTAGCACTTCTCTACTTAGTGCCTCCTCGATAAGCCACCAAGTAAAGGCACACGTGGAGCAGATGCTGGATGAAGGTTGTAAACCCAACATTGAATATAGTGAGAGTAGAGCTACAAGACAGGAACCAAGATATGTGGAAGATACAATGAACATCTTCAACTGCGACAGTGCTTCAGAGGCAATTGCAAGATCTCTAGATATGAAAGCCAACATGGAGGGAGCCGTTGATGCTACTCACCTTGATTTTTTGGTGATTGAAGGCAAGGTGGCTGCTCTAGTAATGCACTCAAAGCTCTTGGGATTGATCCAAGTAGCTCCAACATAAGAGATGAGGTGGATCATCTCAAGATATCCCTAAACCTTAGGTACATTAATCTTCAAACATGAGAATAACCGTGCATTAGGGAGATAGGTAAAGGCATTGCATTGGTATGCCTTATAGTTAGGCTCGGGATCATCTGTGCTATAATTCTTCTTGTACACCCATTTGCATGGCAATACCTGTTTACCCACATGTAACTCTATCAGTTCCCAACTTTCATTTGCTAAGATTGAGTTATACTCACATTGCATGACCTCCTCCCACTTCACGCTATCATCCATTTGAATGGCCTCTTTTTAGCAAGTGGGTTCACCGCAATCAGTGACTAGCAAGTAGTCTAATCCTGGCTCAAAATGCTCAAGTGCACGAGATGCATGAGTAGATATCCAAAGTGCCTGCTATATGCTAGACTCCGCTCTCTCTGGAGAAACATGTGTGTGTGTACTAGTGGAAGGTGCATCACTAGCACATCCAACATTCTGTGTGACTGGTGATAAGGGAACATCCTCAAACCATACTCTGCGATACTCAATTTCTTTCACAGGATTTCTATGCATCTTAGACTCATTGAATATCACTTGTGAGCTGCATATAGCCATCTTAGATTTCGGGTTCCAGAGAGGATATCCCATCTCTCCATCTACACCATATCCAATGAAGATGGACTTGTGTGATTTGGTGGTCGATTTTTTTTCTATGCGTTTTTGGCACATGTGAGAATGCCTCACACCCAAATACAAGTAATATATCATAATTGGGCTCTTTGCCCATCAACATCTCCTGCTAAACCTTGTACTTTAGTGGTGTACTAGGTGACCAATTGATCTAGTAAGCAGCTGTCGTAACAGCTTCTCCCCAAAATTCTTGAGGTAAGTTGGCCGTAGACAACATAGAAGTGACCCATTCTTGAATGGTTCTATTCATCCTCTCAACAATACTGTCTTGGGCAAGTGTGTAAGGCGTGGTAAACTATCTTCTAGTGCCTCTTTTACTGCAAAAGTCCTTGAGCTCGGAGGAGATGTACTCGCCTCCATTGTCACTGTGCAAAGCTTTAAGCTTTCTACCTGATTGGTTCTTGGTCAATGCCAAGAAATTCTAAACGACACTCTAAAGACGTCGCTCTTCTTCTTCTAGAGATAAACCCACACCTTTTTAGTAGATTCATCTATGAATGTCAGGAAGTATAACACTCCCCCTAGAGACTTGACTGGCATAGGTCCGCAAGTCGCTATGAACGAGGTCTAAAGGACTCCCTAACTCCTTGTCCAAGGTGCTGATGTCAACCTAGTATGTCTGTCATAGATGCAATGCTCACATAGAGAGAAGTTAGAATAATCTAACACAAGGATACAATTAGAACACTGTAAGACTTTCATTTTCTTTTGACTCATATGTCCTCGCCGCGTATGCCACAACTTTGTTGACGGCATTCTGGCTACACAAATAAAATTCTCTTTCACAGAAGAGACATAAAGTGACTATAATGAGCGAGACTTCTGGCCTTTAAGTATGACCAGATTTCCCTTCTTGATAATCCAAGAACCATGAGCAAATATGGTACTGTAACCAAATCATCTAACTGTCCAACTGACATCAAACTCTTTGTCAATTTGGGTACATGTCTGATATTATGCAGCATAAAATCAGTGCCATTACGTATAAAAAACTTGATGCTGCCCACACCGCATATATCAAGCTCATAAGAATTGCCTAGCTTCATTGTGCCATGTGTGGTAGTGTACGTAGAAAACCACTCCTTGTGACGAGTCACGTGAAAGCTAGTACCCGAGTCCACAATCCAATTCTATGCATAACACTCGTCATGAGCTAACAATGCATCATGACTCAAATCCGATGTGATAATCAACACATCATTTGACACTTAAGGAACTTTTTCAATGGTTGGAGACTCAACCACATTAATTTCTTCAATCTTCATGCTGCTTTTAATTTTGTCAAACTTTGCTTTCTCTTTGCCCTTATCACGTAGCATTGTGCGATAATCTTTCTTCAAATATCCCTTTCTATGGCAGTAATAACACTCAACATATTGCATGTCTTTGCCGCAACTCTTGCTACGACCTTGCTTGCAATCCTGTGAACGACCACGGCTACGACCACACTGCCTTTTCTTGTCACAATTTCCACTAGCCACATATGCATTACCATGCCCACTCGCATCAAGAGATTGACGTTGAATCTCCTCAGTGAGTAATGCACCAACAACATCGCTAAAAACTAGCTTGCCATTGGGTGCAAAATTTCTTATGGATGTTTTGAAGGTATCCCATGAAGATGGTAGCAAACATAGCAAGAAAATGGCCTTCATTTCATCATCAAAATTGAGACCTTAAAGTAAGCTGTGAATACACGTTGTTAGCGTGCAAACAACAAGGAAAACAAGCACCTCTATAGCCTTGCACGAGTCACATCGTCGAAAAGAAAAACCATAACTACACCAAAACCACATGTGATAAGCACCTGTAAATATGAGAAACCTTTCTAGTGAGAAGCACACTTAAAATTAGGAGAAGCCAAGAACACGAAGACATAGCTCATCTCGAGTAGATGTATGTAGAGCATCAATATGCTAAAAACAGATAAAACATAAAGGAGATATGGCCACTCGAAGATGGAGGTGTGCTCTCTCAAGCTCAAAAATGAGCTCTCTGGAAGTTTTTCAAAGATTGCAGCTACAAATGTGGGCCTCTTTTTTTCCTTTTTAATCAAATCTCTACCTTTCTCTCTCCTCAACCGACATGGCCTCTTGGGGGTTCCATTTTACTAGTTCATTTTGGGCTCAATTTTAGTATGCAAGTGAAGGGAAGCCGGTGCATTTGAGCTCAAGGGAAAAGGGGAAGTTTGTCCAGGGAACCAAAAAGAGAGGAGGGCGGGTGGGTGGGCTGGTGTGAACTGTGAAAAGCGCCATCATCTTCCCCACAATCTCCACAAGTTCCCATAGCCAAGGCTTGAGAGAGCTCTTCTCTCCTTTGATACACCCCAAATGAGTACCGACCTTGTCCTTTATACCCCTTCCGTTGTGTCCATATTTCCCATGTGGGATTATTGAGTGACACATGGCACCCTCCTTCCACACTTCTCCAACTTCCTCCTCTCCCCACTAGGACCAACTTCCCAGGAGCATAGTGCACCGCTCCGGCCACCAAACGTGACGCCGTAAAGCACGACGAGCCCATTACTTTGACTACTTCCAAAAATTTAAGATCTTAGCATTTCTAATTTAAATAATCAAGTTGGACCAGTTGCCTTTGTTACATGCATCTACAACCACTTTCTAAGTCGAGACTGTCCACTTTGAGCACGTATAACTTATGATGTATAAGTCTGATTCACAAGCTATAAAGAATGGCTGAAAATACTTATTGAAAAACATCTTTAGAAGATTAGAAAAACCAAAAACTCCAGTAAACAAACCCAAGAAAACCAAGCCTTTGTACATGAGTTTTTACATGGTCACTCCCAAGACTCATAGTACTATGTACACATATATACATGAGGCTAGTTAGCAAGCTTTTTAGTATCATTTATTGTCTTTATTCTTGTCCCAAAAATGCGTGACATAGCTTGCCACCCCCTAGCCTACTTGATCATTCATGAAAAGCAGAGGTCTCTATGTAAACAGCTACTGTAGCTCATTCCTAGAAACCTCATTCATATTTTCAGATATCTTCATACTCTCTTCTTCCATTGATAGCATCGCATCCATCACAATTTTCATCAGACATGCTAGATATTTCTTCAGTCTATAGCCATTAACACAATACTTATGCTCTGCACCACCCAAATGTGCCAACTGATACGTTCCATTGTCAAACTTGTTCACAATAGTAAAAGAACCTTCCCACTTATTTGAAACTTTTTTTGAAAAGTATTTTCCAACTTACTATCATATCGCAAAACAAGATCACCTTTTTCAATTCTTTTATCCTTCACACACTCATTAGCCTTTATCTGAGCTTTCTTTGACACCTCTTCATAGTAACTCAAAGCCAAAACTCTGTCCAATTGCAAACATTGTAAATCCAACAACCTTTTTTGCCAAGTATCTCTTTGCTCTTCATCTCCTAATGACAACAATCTAAGTGCAGGAATCTCCACTTCAATTGGCAATAAAGCTTCCTTGCCATAAACAAAGTGGTATGGAGAAAACCATGTGCTCGTTTTGATAGCCGTTCTATAAGCCCATAATGCATAAGGCAACTCTAAATCCCAAGTTTTCCCATGTGTCTGAGTCATCTTTGTTAAGATTATCACTAACTCTCCATTGAACCTTTCATTTAGACCATTGCATTGTGGATAATAAGGAGAACTCTATCTGTGTTGTATATTGAGCTTTCTGCATAGGAAATCAAACATCTCTCCTCTAAATCCAAATCCCCTAAAAGTAGTTCCAATGGCACACCAAATTTGTAGCATATATGTTTATATACAAATTTTCCCATTTCCTTACTGGTAATCTGTTTGAAAGATTTAGCTTCTTTCCAATGGGACAAATGATCCACTGCTCTCAAAATGTAAGCATTTATTTCAATTATAATAGGTAGGGACGAACCTCGTTTGTGGTTCAAAAACACCTTGTCCACGACCCACATTAGCATGGGTTGAGCTTCATATGGTTGGGCCATTCCTCTACCACGACCACGACCACGACCACGACCACGACCACGACCACGACCACGACCACGACCACGACCATGACCACCACCACGACCACCTCCAAGAATATTGAGCCGTAATTCCTGCATCATGGTCATCATGTCTTGCATATTTTGCTGTAATTGTTCAGTGTTTGCAACCCTTTGAGCAGGTTGGGCTTTAGCCTCTGCCTGATTTTTCTCATGTTGGCCACCATTACCTTGCACATGGACCACTCTCCCATACTCATTAAGTCTTTGAGCTTTCCATTCTTTCTCCTTGGCGATGGTGACTGCTTCCTCGAAAGTAGTGGGCCTTTTTAGCTCAACTTTGAACTTCAAACTTTCCTTTAAGTTTTCCACAAAACAGTCCTTCTTTAACATGGCTGGAGGGATTTCATTTCCTAAACTGCATCATAAAATCGTCAACACTTTGACTAGCCTTCTGAGTGTACCCCAAAATCTCATGCCAAACTTCATTAGGTACTTCAATGTTCTTGTATTGTGCTTAAAAATCTTGCTTCACACAATTGTAGTCCAAAACCACCACGTGAGTTTGTGCCTGTACCACCTCTTCATAATTATGTAACCAAACTTTTGTCTCATCCTGTAAACTGTACTGAAGTAAGTGCAATAATATAGCTTGATCTAGTATATTCTGCAATAAGCAATTAACTTCCAATTTCTCAATAAAAGCCCGTGCATTCTCATTAGGCAATCCATGAAATTGTGGAAACTCGCTTGCCATGTTCGATTGCCACCAAAACACTTACATGTGACGTTGTAAGTTCAAGGGATGTTGATGGATCGCTCGAATACCTAATCCACCTCACACTAAGTAATCCGCCCCCCAGTACTTGGCTTCACAAAACCTCACGACCCTCTAAAGGTTACAATCCAATTAAACAACCGCATCAAGTGATGTTCACAATTTGCACATACGTAGGCGGTTGTCCATAAGGACCCACATCCCTCTTACATTCTCTACCTATAGAATATACATTTTTCACAAGAATCAGAGCACATGAGCATGCCTCCTCCGTGGGGGAACCAAAATGATGCTAGAGTGTAAACAACAAGGAAAACAAGCACCTCTATATCCTTGCTGTTCACAATTTGCACATACGTAGGCGGTTGTCCATAAGGACCCACATCCCTCTTACATTCTCTACCTATAGAATATACATTTTTCACAAGAATCAGAGCACATGAGCATGCCATCTCCGTGGGGGAACCAAAATGATGCTAGAGTGTAAACAACAAGGAAAACAAGCACCTCTATATCCTTGCACGAGTCACATCGTTGAAAGAAAAGCCATAACTACACCAAAACCACCTGTGATAAGCACCTATAAAAATTTATGAGAAACCCTTCTAATGAGAAGTACATTTGAAATGAGGAGAAACCAAGAACATGAAGATGTAGCTCGTCTCAAGTACATGTCTGTAGAGCATCCATATGCTAAAAATAGATAAAATATGAGAGAGATATGGCCACTCGAAGATGGAGGTGTGCTCTCTCAAGCTCAAAAATGAGCTCTCTGGAAGTTTTTCAGAGATTGCAGCTACAAATGTGGACCTCTTTTTTTTTCTTTTTAATAAAATCTCTACCTTTCTCTCTCCTTAGGCAACATGGCCTCTTAGGGATTCCATTTTATTGGTTAATTTTGGGCTCAATTTTAATATGCAAGTGAAGGGAACTCGGTGCATTTGAGCTCAAGGGAGAAGGGGAAGTTTGTCCAAGGAACCAAAAATAGAGGAGGGTGCGTGGGTGGGCTAATGTGAACTGGGAAAAGCACCATCATCTCCCCCACAATCTCCACGAGCCCCCATAGCCAAGGCTTGAGAGAGCTCTTCTCTCCTTCGATACACCGCAAATGAGTACCCACCTTGCCCTTTATACCCCTTCCTTTGTGTCCATCTTTTTCCATGTGGGATTATTGAGTGCCACATGGCACCCTCCTCCCACACTTCTCCAACTTCCTCCTCTCCCCACAAAAAATTTCCAGCTTGACCCCTTCTCAGGATCAACTTCCCAGGAGCATAGTGCACTGCTCCGGCCACCACCAAATGCGATGTTGTAAAGCACGGCTTGGAGCCCATTACTTTGACTACTTCCAGAAATTTAAAATTTCAGCATTTCTAATTTAAATCATCAAGTTGGACTAGTTGCCTTTGTTACGAGCATCTGCAACCACTTTCTAAGTCTAGATCGCCCACTTCGAGAACGTATAAGTCTGATTCACAAGCCATAAAGCACGACTAAAAATATTTATTGAAAACCATCTTTTGGAGATTCAAACAACCCAAAACTCTAACAAACAAACCCAACAAAACCAAGCCTTTGTACATGAAGTTTTACATGGTCACTCCCAAGACTCGAAGTACTATGTACACATATACATGAGGCTAGTTAGCAAGGTTTTTAGCATCATTTATTGGATTTATGCTCATCCAAAAAATGCATGACAATGTTGTTGAACTTGTTCAAGTGAGAACTAACATTACTGTCTTCTTTCATGTTAATGCGCATCAATTTCTTCATCAAGAAACCTTGTTCGAGGACTCTTGTGTGGAAGAGGCACCTCACTTGTGCATGTCGCAAGCATAACCGTCTGTGAAAGAATGGTCGTTCACAGGAACCCACGTGTTGAGGTTCGATGTCCAAAATCCACTACGTAATGTGCAAGAACGGTGTCGTGGTCTCCAAGATTGGTGTCAAAACCGATGTGCCGTGCCATCGAAAAGATGTCAAAAACTGAATCGATGTATACGGACTAACCGAGAGTGCAATGTCTGAGATGTGGTGTCGGTGTCAGAGATCTCTCTCTCACTCACACACACACACACACACACACACACATTATCACTTATAGCACGTCTAGGTACACACACACACACACACACACACACACACACACACACACACACATCTCTACATGGGCATACTGACATTTTTGTTGGATGTTGAGACACACAGACACTCAGACTCACACTCTTATCACTCAAAACTTGTATGTTTAACCTCAATTTTTGTCTCTCCTCATTTTCAATTGCAACCGTTAGTGGCTCATGGGCCTTCTTGGGACACACTCACATCACGGCAAGTGTACTTGTGCATACACACTACATTCACAAATTTTTTTGTAAGGATTATACGAACTCCCTTATCCCGCAAATAATAGTTTACATATAGCCCCCATTATGAATATCTTCGTCTTTCCCTTTTTCTAAAGCCTTTGGCTTTTCTTCTCTCAACATTATCTTAGGTGGAGATATGATGATGTATTGAATAACTCCTAACATGTTGAATAGCTAATAAAACCGTTTTTTTTAATAAAAGCTCTTCCCATTTCAACATTATTTAAGTTGGAGTAGGTAGTCACGGTTTCAAATATCTTCTAACATGTTGAATGGTTAATAAACCCCACATGTTGAATGGTGAGCAGATCATTGGTTTCTTTTTTTAGAGCTATAAGATAAGTTAAAAGGCATGATTTGCGTTATTTGTTCTCCACACAGAGCATACACATCTAGACACTTTTGCCTCACAAGAAGTTTTGGACAAATTCTCACAATATTTTCCACATTGTGACTTACCTCAACATCATGAGCTTTTGTGAGGGAGGCGTCACATATCTAGCTAGGTACGATTGAGGGTAGGGGATTGCCGGCCCGATGGGGGGGCCGGCGGTCCCCTACCCCCAATCGTACCTAGCTAGGTATGCAGTGCCTCTCCAATAGAAGCTCATGATGTTATGCATTGTATGAAAAACAATGAGAAAGACTCTGTTTTCCTACATGAGAAAATTTCTAAATCTTCTTGTGCCTATGCATGCTGGGTATGCACACATAGTGTCGCTTGTAAACAAAGCACACACACAATAATGGCCTGCCAAACAACATCCTCACACACAACATAGCGCAACTATTCTCTCTCTCTCTCTCTCTCTCTCTCTCTCTCTCACACACACACACACACACACACACACACACACACACACTCTCCCACACATTACCGGGTGGCCGAGTATTTTTGTAAACACAAAGTTGCAACCAGACGATCCTACTCAACCACATTTTGGCAATTGAACAGCAAGGAAACAATACAAATGATAGCATTCGACACACATGAAGGTCTCACTTCTAGCATGGCATCCGCTAATAAGGTTGGAGTATTGCACTTTTGCACATAGATTCTGTGTTTTAAAAAACTCTCTGCTGCACATTTTTTTTCCAAGCATATGGAAGATAGACAAACTACACAATTTTGAGTTAACACATTTAGTCTTAATGGTCACACCCTTTTTTTCCTTGCCTATCCTTTAGATAATGCTTACAATAATTAAGTGCCTCATTTCAATTTGGCCAAAATGGTTTGTAAACAAAACCTCCTTGTAACATGACTACAAGTAAAACAATGTAACTCAAACTCAGACACACATCAATGTGGTTTGCACGAGTTCACGTTTAAATGAAACTTGTTCCGATCACCAAAAGTAGCAGACTGTAATTGAGGCATAGGACTTATAGGAACTCTCACAATCTGTGACCTTTGATTTTTTGTTAAATTTGGTTCTATATTGAAGTATAGAAAATAGGAGTATATCTAACACATTGTTTGTATAAATGAGCATTCACTCAAATGCAGTTCACACATTACTTTTTTCAGCAGCTCGGACTTCCAACAATCTCTCTCTGACTATACATTTAGTATTTGCATCTCGGTTTAGTTGTTAGTTTCCTTGTAATTTTTTGACACCGATAACAAGGGGAAGGGGTCATTGACACCTGTCTTCCCAAGTAATACCAGTATTGACGTGCTTGTGTTCTTGGATGGTGACAGGTAAGAGGTTCCTTCCTTGGAATTACGAAGGGAACTGCAATAAAAGTTGGAGATTATCCAGTGTTTGGTTTTGTACTTGTAAACACTTCTCTGATAAGTGTATATATGCAATACATCCACTCTAAAATGTTGTCATCTGTACAATCTTGTCTCTCTCATTTTCTACTATAAAGATGTATTTTTTCATGCAAACCTTGTGTGGTATCTAGTCCCATTGTATGGTTCAATAGTTTGTTAAATAAAACTATTGTTAGATAATCAAACATAAACACCCACACACACAAACAATTCCTGAAGGTGGTGATGATATCTGTACAATGTTGTCTCTCTCATTTTCTACTATAAAGATGTATTTTTTCATGCAAACCTTGTGTGGTATCTAGTCCCATTGTATGGTTCAATAGTTTGTTAAATTAAAACTATTGTTAGATAATCAAACATAAACACCCACACACACAAACAATTCCTAAAGGTGGTGATGATATCGATGTTGGTGTCGCCTTTCGCCATCAGATCGAAGAGCTCACCGATGTCGATGTGAAGCGGCAAGTCGTTGATGTGGAGGCCAAAAAACCCTATTTGCTCTCTATCTTTCAAGTTTCACTCTTTACGATGAGAAAATCTCTCTCTCTCTCTCTTTCAATTTCTCAAGCACACTCTCTCTCACTCTCTCTCTCTCAAGCTCAAGGTATGTGTGTGAGCAAGGAATCGAAGAGTTGGGGGGGGGGGGGGGGGGGGGGGGGGGGGGGTAGGGGGTAGTCGAGGGCTCTGTGGGAGCAGGCACTTGCACACACAAAAGCTCAAATTTTTTTAAAAAATTGATTTACTGTCCTTTGACAAACTGCAGAAGAACCGATGAGCCTAACAAGTGTGTAGGGACCTGCTCAAGCCTCTAAGCTTGCTTGATTTCTTGCTTGGTGCTTCTTGTTTGGCCCTGCAACCTCTGAGTGCTAGCAACCTACTACCCACCTGTTCAATTTTGGATCTGCCCGACTCTGTTTACTCTCCTATGGCTGTAGACTTAGCACGATTCTCCCCTTGACTTGCTACCAGTAGCTCGGCTTTGCTTTGCTTGAATTCCAAGCTCCCCGATTCTCTACTCAAACCTGCACAGCTTGCCAAGCTCCCTTACTCGGGGTCGATGCACACACCGTTGGAGTGGGAATCTCTCCAAGGTCGCTTGTGAAAACACCGGGTTTTGAGCTGTAGATGGAGAAGCAGCTGAGGTGCAAACCAAGGGGAGCGAGTGTAGTTAGGAACGGTTTTAGTGTTAGTAAGAGTATAAAGTGAGACTTAGAGAGCAATTGCGGATAAAATCATCTTTTAGAACAAAAATAATGGTTTTGAACAAACTGAAAGAATACAACGGCACTTGATTGGTGCTGGCAATCCTCGAATACTTCCAAATGTTGACCTCAATAACCCTTTGCAAGCCGATTGCATACGCCATCTTCGGTATGCTCCTCAATTTGCGAACCATGAATAAGAAATCCCTAATTTGCTAGAAGTAACATGCAATCGCCGTGCACAAATCCCACTCTGTCCACTTTCCCTGCTCTTGGATCCCGTGCTAAATGCTTCCCGAATGAGAAGCTTGCTGATCAAATCCTCCTCTTTTTGTTGCGTTCTCCCTCCGTGCGAGAGAGAGAGAGAGAGAGAGAGAGAGAGAGAGAGAGAGAGAGAGAGAGAGAGAGAGAGAGAGAGAGAGAGAGAGAGAGAGAGAGAGAGAGAGAGAGAGAGAGAGAGTATGGAGCCGAGATCCCGTCCACTGCTTGCCACCTCCTCCTTTGTTGCTTCAAGGTCTTGAGAGAGAGAGAGAGAGAGAGAGAGAGAGAGAGAGAGAGAGAGAGAGAGAGAGAGAGAGAGAGAGAGAGAGAGAGAGAGAGAGAGAGAGAGAGAGAGAGAGAGAGAGAGAGAGAGAGAGAGAGAGAAGTTCTTTCCCCCTTCCCGTTCTTCTCTCCTTCCTCCCCGTCCTTCTCTCCTTCCCCCATTTCTTCTCCTGTTCCTTCCCTTATTGCTTCAAGGTCCCGAGAGAGAGAGAGCCCCTCTTTGTCGTGGCTAGAGAGAGAGAGAGAGCGAGAGAGAGAGAGTGAAATCCGAGTTCTTCTTCCTCGCGCTCAAGAGAGCTCCTGAGGCCTTCTTCTCTTCACCATCCTTCTCCTTATGCATTTCCCCTCCCTTCTCCTTATGAATACCCTACCTTCTCCTCCCTTCCTTTTTCACACTAGCCCCCCAAGATCCCCTATATTTTCCTATTTTTGCCTCCTCACGATAGTCATGGCGCCATGATTGATGTGGCGTGGGAGTGGGCATGATGACGTGGAAGCTCGGATTTGGACCTGCACCAAAACTGCCACAACTGGCCCCAAACAAGAAGCCCTGTTGTCCCCTTCATTTTTCGCTCCATGGGCGAGCTCGTCCGAGCTTGGCACAGCTCACCACCAATGCCTCTCTCACCCTTCCTCGCTACCGCTCACGCTGTGCCATGCTTTCTTCTTTTTCCCTATTTCCACTTGAAAAAAAACCTTGCAAATGGGCGGCCACTTCATGGCTTTTTGGGCATACCATATCAACCAAGGCTTTGCTTCGCAT
Organism: Adiantum capillus-veneris; assembly: GCF_014529385.1. Classification (NCBI taxonomy): domain Eukaryota; kingdom Viridiplantae; phylum Streptophyta; class Polypodiopsida; order Polypodiales; family Pteridaceae; genus Adiantum; species Adiantum capillus-veneris. Next base: position 94,334,445 of record NC_140948.1, read on the forward strand.
GTAGGCTCAAGCATTGCTGAGAACAACATTTTTCTCCGACACCCCATCAATCAAGGCACTGCCTAGCATAACATGGGTCTCCAATAGTTGCCGACCGGCTTACTTAAGCAATCAAAACATTGTCAAACACGACATTTTTCTTCAAAAACCCCGACTTGCAATCACACCGCTAGTTCTCCCTTATGAGGTTGCTCACCTTCAAGATGCAAGCATTGTTGGGTATGCAAGCCCAGTGTGCCAAGTGTCAAACCCGTGGGAATCTCCTCATAAGGCATGCAAGTAAGATTCAGTTACTTTTAGAAGTGTGCATGATAAATTTTGCTTTATATATTGTAAAGGTTAAGTTATCTCTCTCTCTCTCTCTCTCTCTCTCTCTCTCTCTCTCTCTCTCTCTATCGTTCTTCTGCACGCTGATCCAGCTCGCCATGTCTTCCTCAAGGTGGCACGACTGCATATCAAAATGCCATCTGGCCACGCTGTTGGTAGGTGATGCAACACACCAAGGCAGTGTAGAAACCAAAGCTGCTTCTCAAAACGCTATTGCCATAGTTGACGTAAGGGGCTTCTGCATCTTCCTTGCATCTCAAAACGCCTATAAGTAATGCAGCAAAGCGAGTAGTGGAGGAACATATATTTGGCAAATTTTGCAGCATATAAAAAGTTACCGATTCTCAACTAGGCAAAGCTCCTCATAACACTACAATAGAGCTTGCTACTCGGCATTTGAAAAAGAATCACATATGACACAAATATCAATGTCAAACACCGCCAAGAATCTCAGTTTGCATTGCCAAGCACCATATTAGGCACCACATTTGACATACATATCGACCCAAACATTACTGAGCTCAACTATTCCCAATGAGCATTGCCAAATCACAACAAATTTGGCATACATCCTGACCACCATTGTGTTGAGCACAAGTACCTTCCAAAACCTGGTCAAAAGACAAAAATTCCCAGTTGGCACACTCACCGAGGCAACCAAACTGGTATGAAATTGGCCCCCGAGAAAACTGAAATTGCCAATATCTTGGCAACCAAAACTTTGATTACTGATCTAAAAAGACCGACACACTCCAGAAAATGATTACTTTAGCCCCATGCATTCATATCAACTTGACCCTTCATCAACAGCTGCCCAATCCGGTACGGATCTACAAACCATCTTGAATTGAAAATGCTATAACTTCTTTACCATAGCTCTAATTGATGAGCCGTAAAGACAGACATGGAGAGCACGTCAAACACTACAAATTTGGCTTATAAAATCACATTTTGGCAGAATCACTATAACTTGGCTTGCAGACAACAGCTCCATTTTTAGGCATCGAATCCCACATGTAGAATACATCTTTGTCCTCTTGTTGACATAACAACTGCTAACATTGTTTATATGTTTGTCAAAACCTCAAATATGTATGCAAATTTTCATCTTTCACCCCGTGCTTGCAAAGCGGAATGACATCCACCACCTCTAACCTACACATCCTTCGGTATGTGCCAATGTTTAGAAGCCCTCCAAGCCAGCATCTTCATTAGAAGACACATCTTCATCATCAAAATCCCCATCTTATACCCTGTCACAAACCACTCATTGAGGGGTTCCTCTTCGCTTCTTTGGATGCTTCCATAAAAGCCCATTCTGTAAGAAAGACCCATAAGCCTTCTTGCGGATTCACTTGAACTCTTGAAATGTCCAACCATCCTGCTTCTTTACTTGACATACTCTCTACTTGAGAACACTACATACTATCTACTTGAGAACATTACATACTCTCCACTTGAGAGCATTTTGTAAAGATAAAACACTACATAATCATATTTTTTTTTGTAAAGAGAAAACATTATAAATTCTCTCCTTGAGAGTATGATGAAAGTTTTACAACACTAAAGACTCGATACCGTGGCAATGGGAAAAGTCGGAGATAGTTGTGAGACCTATGGAGCAAGGAGGTGTTTGGTGGATACCGACATATACAGGTGTATGCATACCAAACCCTGTAAACACTCTATTTTTTGAAGAAAGCCATGTAATTCAACCTAGGATGAGTTGTAACCGTGATGTAATTAGACAATACCCTCTCTACTTCTTTGAGTCTACACCCTTGTAAGAGGCCGGATGGCCGTGGGAAAGCCCCCTTAACTTTTGAAGTCAAAACCCTTAGTTTTGAGAGGAGAATTATCATTAGCAAAAGGGAGTTGAAAACGTGCACTGTGTAGGCCTCTTACTGCTAAAAATTGTAATCTCCTTTTCTCTTGAACTGGTAATCAGAATTCATTTCCGAATAGCACATTACGTTCCTTGTCTCTTGCTCTACAATCTAAGTGTAATCATTTTCAATTTTGCTGTGGTTCGTGACGCATTGTTTGTGAGGTAAATGCATTGAATTGGGGGTTAAAATGGTTGTTTTTTGATGTTTTGACCATGGATAAGTGTTTCTATGCTTAAGGAGGACCTTTTCGAGTACTTCTATTTCAGCTTTTTGCACATTTTTTGTGATGGATCGTGATTTGTGTACCTTCTCAGATGGTAACAGAACTTGGTAGAATTGAGCCCTTAAGTGTTGTGATACCTCTTCTTAAGTTTCGTTGCATTCTTGATTTGTTTGGATGCCGAAAAGGCGTGATGACCGAGAGTGGTGAGATTTGACGCATACTGATTGTCTGACTAGGAAGTGGTTGATTTGCTTTTGTCATAGAACGAGTGGCCCTTTGAGTTCACTTTGGTGAGATTGATACTCTCATTAAGTCTCCATGTCCCATCCCGAGTTGCTTCCTTGCATATTGACATTATGTTAGTACAAAAGAGCTATGCTGCAGACGTCCATCGTGACGACCCGCTAACATTGGCGCCGCTGTTGGGGAAACCGATCCTTAGGTGGTGAGTGACTCAGTGTACAAAATCCAATTTTTTTTTTTCTCCCTTCAAGCTTTTGATACCCGTTCCGCTTACACTTAGATAGTGAAGCAGCCAGACATAGGTTTAGTGATTGGTAGAGACTGGAGTCCGAGACTAGCCAGTGCTATTCCTTAAGAGCAAAGAAAGCTGTGAGTGAAGTATAAGATAGTATTTCGTTCTTTGATTTTCACAGGCTTGGGAAGGGCTATTTCACCACACACTTTTTGTTGTTATTTTTGTACTGTTAAGCTCTTTATTTTTGCAGATTCATTTCAGTTTATAGAAGTAGGTTAGGAAACAAATTACACCATCATTTGGGGCCAAAAGGATCAAAGGAAAAACTGTCAAAAACCTTATTTTGGTGTTGAAGACCATAACTCTGAAAAGTTGAAGAAGTGATGGTCAGAGCTTCAAAACTGGACCAAACCCAGCAAAACTTTCAAGAAGGAGATAAAAACACTTGCTGAAAAAGACTATGCAAAAAACTTTCAAATTGCCTGTCCAACATGGATCACGATCCATGTATCTTTTGGCAAAATGTGCTAAAACTATTTCCTTTTCTTAGAATAGGCTCTTAGGAATCAGAACATTGAGCTTGGTAAAAAATAGAGTGCTACAAGATCAAAAAAGTCAAAAGATTGGGGTGAGCAGAGCAAAACCTTGAAAAAAAAGAAAAACAGGGAAAAATTGAACATTTACTTGTCCAAATTCAAGAAGGGATGAGAATTGGGATCAACTAGAAGCAGGGAATCAACAGAACCAAATTTCATGTCCAGATGCTTCCCAACATGGATCACGATCCATGTTCCAGGTAGACATCTGATAGTAATATTTGATCATTGTACTCCTGATTACTAGTTGAATAACTTTTTCAAAAGGAGCCATAGACAAAAAGTGAAAAAAAAGGTCAAAATACCAAGAAAGGAGTTGTTTGCAAAAAACTGCAAAAGAGACACAAATCTTGCTTTTCACCTGGGTAAAAACTGATCAACTCCAAAAAGACTTGGGGAATATCATCAGCATACCTTGTGTGATTAGCTCACAAAGTGTCAGTCCAAAACCTTGCCAAACATGGATCACGATCCATGTACCTTTTTGGAAGTTTGAGCTGATAATAGACAAGCAGGAAAGTGATAATAATTGAAATACTTTCTCCCAAAGGACCCTTATCAAAAAATTTCAAAAAGAGGGCAAAAATCAGATCAAGGGGGAAACCACTGAAATAAACCCTAAAACTGACTTTTGTCTGCCAAGGACTAGCTGTGGGACAAATTTTAGTGTATTTGACACAAAGGAACATGGATTGCGATCCATGTTCGCCTGACACAATTTGACACCAGTTTACAGAGAGTTTAGTGGTCCTTCCAAAGTTGAAAGAAACTATCCCAACAGCTCAGAATTGACAGAAGCTTAGGCAAAGTGACAAAATCAACTTAGGCTCCAATCTAGAGGTTCATTTCTAAAAATTTTGATACCATAAAACCTCTTAATCATGTTAAACCTGATGGTAGCGACAAAAGTTCATTTGGCTTCTCAACATGGATCGCGATCCATGTACCTCTGAATCAAAACAGAGATAGAAATTTACCACACAAAGAGCTAAACCACAGTAACCTGGTGGTTCTTTCAAAATTGAAATTAGACCCAAATTGTTGAGATTGTGTAAGGAATTGTGTGCTACTGAAAAATCCTAGCTAAGTTTTGTCATTTAAAAGCAAGAACTAACGAGAACAGTTGTAAGCTCACAACTATCAAGCAAATTCTTGATAGGTTGCAGGTACTAGAGGATACTACCCAGCAAGCAAGATCAAACAAGAGATTCAAACTATTTAATGAGGTAACTCGGTTTGGATCTTGTATTACCAATTCTTTATGAATTTGCGATCAGGAAGATTTTACAAGAGTAAGAATCCCCAACATCTTTGATAAAGGGAGAAATCACCACTGCCGCCTTTGGAACCCATTTTAGAGGAGAGTTTCTTTGACACTTTGTCTGAGAGATCATACAGCCTCATGACTGAAGATTCTATCAAGTCAAACCCTAAGGGAACAGGGGTGCAGGTCCTTCTCAGTCCGCATCTGATGTAAAATTGTTGTATTTGAAGTTTCAATTTGAAAATGTGCTTAAGGCCAAAATCTATAAGGATGGAATGGACCGCTACTGTGCTAAGTTGGAAAAGAAGCTGAGTGAGTTCAGAGACCTTGTAGATGTTGATTATGACGGGGATATATATTTTGACCGAGAGGGAATAATGTACCTAGTGGTTCAAAACCCTTTTATTGTGGATAAATGGGGAATGACTGGCACCAAGGACAAGGTAGATAATGAGCTGGCCGGTGAACCACCCAAAATGGAGAAACAAAACAAGTACTCAGACGCACCAATGAGACAGAGCGCCTTAACACAAACAACATGTATGTGGGGCTTTATAAGTTCAATAATGGAGAACAAACACTCTATTACAGATGTGACGAGCCCCGCATCAAAGAATTGACGGACCCAAAAAACTTGTATGTTTACACGTACACGGAGAGGAGAAGTATTCAGGTGGTCATAATAGACAAGTATGGCCAAAAGTACTCTCCAATGGATCGTAAGGAATTAGAGAGATATACATATTTTGGAGGACCACTCCACCAATACTATGTAAATCCAGAAGAGGTAAAAACCACGACTACTCACATACCTGAGACTGTACCTGTGAGCCCCTTGAGAACCAGGGTGGAGGATTCTTATGGACATGAATGAGTCCAAAAAACGGAACCTTTAGGATCGATGACATCTAGGGCTTCCATGAACACACATAGGGGAAGTACTGTTCCTGACATCACTTACACCACTAGAATCCCTCCAACTATTACACGAGATCGACTTGATGAACGTATAGCAGATAGGATACCACTGTTAGTACCAAGAGGACATTATGAACCTAGATAAGTCACACCAAGCGGACCAAGAGTTGTTAGAATGGTTGCAGAGGCCTGATGTATGCGACCATCTCAGGTGGCAAAATGCGTACCCAAAAAGTATAATGGATCTGGAGATCCGTATGCCCACGTGTAAATCTTCAAACAAGTGTTGAGAGCAGAACAGGTAACTGATTTCCACACTCAATATGAAGGTTTTGGGTTGACATTAGAAGGTACTACCCTGATTGGTTCCAACCATTAAACAGCTTGGAATTCCCAAGTATTGAGCAACTTTTTTGAGAATTCACTGATGCAACCTTCAACAAAGGCCATGAGTAAATGCACATCAAATACTGAAGTGGTGTGCTACCGAACAAAAATGGACAAACCATGAAACTCACGAATGTTTCTATAATCAGAACTATGTTAGAGAGAGACAATATGGAGCACATGGAGGACAACAACTTCCGTCCCCTCCAAGGTACCAAGTAGGGCCAAATAACTCATTCTTGGGGTAGGAAAATGTCAACCTGTATTGGGACATCAACCTCCCTTACCCCAGGAAAATAGGACTATGGTAAGGATTTCTCAACCAATAGAACCCCCTTCTGATCAGAGTATGGTACAAGTAGTCTCATACCCGGAAGATTCAGACTATACTTATGAGAGGGGATTTGATGGGAATGTACATTCTCCAGAGGGACATAATCCATGAATAATTCCTGAAGAGATGTCCGAACCCTTATACATAGCACAACCAACTAAAAACCATTACTTGGTCGATGAGAATATGCTCATGTTCATGGCAAATCAAGGCTACAAACCTAGGGGCTACCCTACTAGAACAAGACAACTGATGGGGGCTCCAGAGGCTTCTCCACCACCTGTAGGACCATGCTATGAATGTGGTGGTGATCATTGGGCTAGATTTTGTCCAAACAAAGGAGAACGGGTGAAACTTTTTGGATTCTATGACGGATGCACGATTGACCATCTCATTCCACACTGTCCAAAAAACCCTAAAAACAAAGGAAAAGCAACCATGAACAAAATGGGGATTGTGCCAAGCTCAAGTGGATCAAAAACAGAACCGAACATTCCAATAAACGCGGTCACTAGAGCTCAAGCACATTACACAGCAAGGAACGTCCCAGCCAGCCAAACAGAGATAAAAAACTTGTCTGTCCAAACCCCTAGGAAATCTTGGAAGGCAAAACGAGACAAGATGAAAGCCAAAAAATAAAAGGAAAAAATGACATTAGAAACCAAATTACTGAAAACACAGGAACAACTTCAAAGAGAAAGAGACCTTAAGGGAAACAACGCAAGAAAAGAACCATCGGATCTACCATCAGGAGGGTCAATCTTGGTAGACAAGGTGTTCGAACCTTTGGATGCAATTCTAAAAGATTACGAGGCAAGGCTAAAGCCTAACCAAACCCAGGAGGATAGGTGGTTAATTTACCCTCATCCATGCTATGAGAAAGAGAGGCTAAAGATGTGCAAGGAGCTCATCCAAGCCGCTGAAGCGCTTATGGAACCACCAGTTCCTACGGCTCCAAAAACTGAGGTACTAATACAAGAAAAGATTCAAGAGTTAGAGGGGCGGGGAATTGAAAAGAATAACCTACTAGATCCTATAGACAAAACACCATTGGATACGAGGATGGTAACCAATACAACAGGTGGAACGTATTCTCAAGTATCACTGCCAACTTCGGAGGTAGAAGAACAATGGCCTCAAGAGCTATGGGAATAGATCAGGAATAGAAAAGATGGAAGTGCCACACTTGTGTCAGATCCCATCCCAAAAATCCACCTGGAACATGAGCTCTATCCACACGACACTAGATCACTATATGGCGATGCAGGTACAACGATATTGAAAGATAGTAAACCGCAGTCATTGAAGACTTTACCTTTATTTATTGGTAACCATGAAACTCGGTCGAAGGTAAGGAAAGTACCATCTCAATGGAAAGCCAATCCTCAGATGATGGATACTAAAGCTCTTCACGAGCTAATGTCATCCCCTATTTGTTGTACACTGACTCTATCAAAGTTATTGTATATCAGACCGCATCTTTGGGATGAGGTTGGAAAAAAATTGGAAAAAATGGGGCTGGTAATTCCTTCACACGAGGCTTCCCAAAACACACTAAAGACACAATCCTTGAAACAAACTAAACATGAGCTAGTACCAGTAAACAAAGTAGGGGATTATTGTGAAGGTGAAGAAGGAAATACTACCCTGCCCCGGTGGAGTACAAGGAGGTCAAGTCGATAGCAATATTGGATAGTGGTGCTGGAATAGCCATAGCTACGAAAGCAATGTGGAAAAAATGAAGAAAACCTGCTCTCCAAAGACAAGAATGAAACTTCAATTGGCAGATGGGTATCTAGAAAGACCCATTGGCATCTTGGAGCAGATTGTGGTAACCTCTTGCGGCATTGCATATGAACACACTTTTGCTATTATGAATTTTGATGAGATGAGAAATTTCGACATCATATTGGGCAGACCATTCATGCGTCAGCTCAAAATGGTGCAAGATTGGGGTTACGACTATATCTATCTAAGGAACAAGAATGTCACTACGAAAATTAGTGTCACGAATCATAGTAGCTATAGAGACGTAGAAAGAACCCCAGGAGAAGACTTGCACTCCACAACTGACCAGGAAGGAGGAATACCGGCTTGGCTACAAAACAGAGCTCACAAGTGGGCATAAGAAGTTTCAAAAGGTGGAAGTCTAAAAAAGGAAAATTGCACTCTTGATAGGACTGCTCAAGACGAGGCATATATACCAGAGCCTTTCCCAGAAGAGATGCTGAAACCTTCTTGATGTTTGTGTAAATTAGGTGACCCTCACCAAATTCTGTGATGAGGAAGGGTATGATATCATTTCATTCCAGATGATGGGTGTCAGTCTAACTCCGAAGTCAAGGGGGAAGTCCTTGACAAGGATGGGGTTGCCGAGTGCCGACGCATAGTGGATGAAATCTCTGTAAGAGATCTTGACCAAACGGATGAAGAAGATTTGAAAGACTTGACTGATAAGATGCTAGAGGATAACATTGACGACGAGTTGTCCAGTAGCTCGAGAGCATCAAACGGAAGGATCGACGGGTGATCTACTATGATTTCCCAAACCAAAATCCTCAAAGACAACACAAATATCAAGATAAACGTAGAAACAACCGAGACAAGAACAACCAGGACTTAGTACCTCTATTAGCTGACAAAACACATTACTTAAGATTAGTAGAAGTGACTCACTGCCTCAAGGACATGATATCAAAGAAATACATGAAACCTGACTCAACCAAAACAAAATCGAAGAAGGCAAATACACAAAAACTAGAAAAAGGGATCAATACCAAAAAATCGATTAAGTTGTCCAAAATGGAGTGCAAAATCAAATACAATGAACTGAAGCAAGCCTTGAAGGAAGTTTGGACAACAGAAATGGAAACTGATGAGGAATCAAATGATGATAAATTTGATGGACCTTCCCACTATAATAAGTATACCATCTAGGATAGGAAAATCATGGTGCAAAAACCCAAATAAGATCCCAAGGAACTAGGAACTTCAAATGATGGGCCTGAAACTGCAAATGCATCAACTTAGCAGAACCAGGCAGGGAGCCTAAACCGGCATACATCGCCACGGACCTTACTGACAAGGAAGAGCAACTTCTAGTCGATACGTTCAGACAATACAAAGATGTCATACAAAGATCTAAAGGGGCTAGATCCTGAGATCTATCAGCATAGGATTCCCCTTAAGCATGATGCCAGACCATGTAGACAACGTTTTTACACGTACAATGAAACTTTTACCAAGAAAATTAAGGAGGAGATAGACAAACTGAAGGACACTGAGTTTATCTACGAGATTGAACAAACCGATTGGGTGTCCTAGATTGTGGTGGTACCCAAAAAGAATGGCAAACTGCGTGTCTATGTAAACCTCAAACAGGTAAATGCAACCACCATGAGGGATAACTATCCACTGCCAATAATAGGTCATGTTATTGAGAGGGTAGCTTGGAAAGAGGCCTATAGTTTCTTGGATGTATTCTTAGGCTACAACCAGTTGATGATTAAAGCGGAAGATCAATATAAGATAGCTTTTGCGACAAGCTGGGGTATATTTGCCTACAGGGTAATGCCTTTCGGCCCGACCAATGCCCCGTCTACATTTCAAAGACTAATGAGCCACGCATTCAAAGAATATCTCAGAATTTTTTTGGAGATCTACATGGATGATCTTTGTGTTCATTCTCATCAACGAAGTGACCACATCACTCATCTGGAAAAAGTCTTTGAAAAATGCAGAATGTATCGTATTTGCTTAAACCTGGAAAAATGGGTCTTCATGGTAAGACAAGGTAAAATTTTGGGCCACATTGTGTCCAAAAACGGAATTTCAATTGATCAAGAAAAGGTACAAATAATTGTTGCACTTTCGAGACCAACAAAGATGAAAGAAGTGCAAGCATTTATGGGGCATTTCAGGTACTACAGGTGTTTCATATATATGTATGCGGTAATAGCTAAGCCGTTGTATGCCCTCATTGCTAAGTTCAAATGGACGGAGGAATGTGAGCAGGCTTTCAAAAAATTGAAGCAACAATTAATTTCGGCTCCAATTTTGCAAGCCCCTGACTGAAGAAAAATCTTTCATGTCCATGTGGATGCATCAGCCTATGCCATCGAGTGCATATTAGCCCAGCCAGGATAGAAGAATATGGATTTTTCCGTTTGCTACTCTAGTCGGCAACTAAACAACGCAGAGAGAAATTATACCACTACAGAAAGAGAAGGCCTGGGAATGATCTATGCTGTCAAGAAATTTAGACACTACCTTTTAGCAAACAAGTTTGTCTTCTTCGTAGATCACCAAGCACTACTATATCTAGTAAACAAACCTTGCAACATTGGAAGAATTGTTCGCTAGTTTATACTGCTGCTTGAGTTTGACTTCATGATAGTCGTAAAAAAGGGGACCACACACCAAAGAGCAGACCATGTTTCACGACTATTTCATGGGGAAGCACCTGAGGGTGTCAATGATGACCTTCCTAATTCATATCTATTTAACATCGAAATGGTGCCAAGATGGAGAAAAGAGGTCATTCCTCTACTCACAATTGGCTCATTGCAAATAGAAAGACAACCAGCAATTATCCATCAAACACAAAATCTCCAGCTTTTAGAAGGACTGCTGTACAAACACGGTAAGGATGAGATATTGAGACTATGTGTACAGCCCGAAGATACCACATACTACCTCAAACAGGCTCATATACAAAATACAAGATTTCACAATTGTGAAACACAGACAGGCCAACGACTATGGAGACTGGGTGTCTACTGGCCAAACATGGAACACAGTGTCCATACATATGTAAAATCCTACGATAGTTGTACAAAACAACCACCAGTGGAACATGCCACCTTGTTTTGAGTAGTACAAGCACCTAAATGGAGTGCTCACATATTTGAGTACTTAAAAAACCACACCTTTCCAGAGGAATGGGGAAAATCAAGAATGAAAAATGTAGAAGAAGAGGCCAAACAATATCTGCTCATTGCCAACCAACTATATAGGCCGGGAAAGGACAAACAACTATGGTTGTGTGCTACAGAAAGCGAATATTACGTTATCCTAGATCAAGCACACTCAGGACAACCAGGGGGACATTTCTCTGCTAATAAAATGGCAAGGCTTGTGCTACACTCAGGTATATGGTGGCCAACCCTATTTATGGATGCAGAGACATATGTCAAACGTTGTGATGAATGTCAACGCACCAAACCACCCCAAAGGAGATATGAAATTCCATTAAGGCCAATGATGGGACGTATGTGCTTTTTCCAAATGGGGCATTGACTTCATTGGTCCCATCATTCCTCCAAGATACAGGACTCATGCACAATACATCATCGTAGCAACAGACTACATGACGAAATAGACGGAAGCAAAAGCAACCCGAAAAATCGATGCAAGAACTACAACTCAGTTCCTTTTCGATGTCTTTACTAGATATGGACTACCAATCAAAATAGTGAGCGATAGGGGAACACACTTTCTAAACGATGTTGTTGAAAGCATCCTTGACGAATTCATGGTGGTGCATCACAAATTGGCACCCTATCATCCGCAAGCTAATGGGTAGGTAGAGAGTACCAACAAAATCTTATGCACCGTACTCACCAAAATAGTCAGCAACTCAAGAAATGGTTGGGATCAAAAGCTACACACAGCCTTATGGGCTTACATAAGTAGCTTTTAAAATATCCATTGGAAGGACTCCCTTTAACTTGGTATTTGGGATTAATGCGAACCTATCACTGGAATTCCTAATCAAAACCCTAAGAGTGGAAACACAATTAGGATGGACGAGCTACGAGCTATCGGAGAGATTAGACACCCTGGAATAATTAGATGAAACCAGACTTAGAACGATGGCTGGGATGCGTAGAAAAAACAAATGAAAGCTTGCCATGATCAACACGTGATTGGCAAGGAGTTCCAAAAAGGGGATTACGTTCTCATGTATACCCTCAAATAGCAGTCCAAAAAACTCAAAAAGCAAAGTGGAACCATCAAGCTTGCAAAATTAGCAGAAGAGGAGATGCCTAATTGGATGAGTGGCTGCAGATTAAATAAATATCTTTTTTCGCTATTACCAGAAGAACTCGCAACACTACATGCAGCAGCTCAGTGCCGATGTCAAGCACACGAAATTTGGGAGCAAGCACAACAAGAAGCCCATATTGAAGCGCAAAGAGCAAGCAAACTTCCAGAGAAAAGCACAACAGACGTTTCTATTGAGACTGCTCTAATAGCATCCATACAAATGGCAGCTACATGGTTAGGAGGAATGGATCTACGCATTCATTTACAACTTGCCAATGGCACCACCGAGAGAACCTTAGTGGACACAAGGGCCAAAGCTAATGTGGTTAACTACTCCACTTTCAAAAAAATCACGCAGGAAACTCTAATGCCAAACATTATGGGATTCAAAGTAGCAAACAAAGGCACTATGTACAGTCTCGGCCACATAAATTTACCAATCACCATTAGTTTCATGTGGTCAAAGATCAGCATCTTAACGAAGCAGTTATTCTAGGAGTTCCATGGATACACACTTATCAAGCCATGCCAAACTGGCAGGACAATACCTTACTCCTCAAACACGAGGGCCAGTCTTTTGCCACGCCACTGTACAAACGGACCATGTATGGAAACCTCTACCATCGTTACATGCACCAGCTCAACGATATTCCACAACCATGGTCAAGAAAATATGGGTTAAAAAATCCACCATGAAAACCAATCCTAGGCACTTGTGGATATCAAAACGACAAACCAATACACGTCAGCCTACATTGCCTACACAGAATTCAAACCTCTACAAATTGCCCACCGCTGTTGTCACACGACCTAAGCCAATGGACCACTATCTTCGACAACCAAACACTGTCAAGTGGGTATGGCAACCAAAACAAACTCACTCGCACTATGCCTCTTCTAGCAAATCCAAACCCAAGCAATTTCAATGGCGACCAAAACAAAGCCAAAAAGCAACAAAACCATTAGTATCATAACTTTTGTAGGTCACAGTCAAACACAGAGCGTGTCTTCTCCAATTACTACTGTTTGAACCACGCAGCTTCAAGGCAACCTTGCCACCAACAGCCACTGAAAAATTATTCAGCACCTCTCTCTTGCAAAGTAGTTTGTTTCCCCATGCATATCGTGCGTCAGCATCATAGAGCCACACTATACGACTATGCATAGACACACACTTTGTTCCCAAGTACTCTGACTCATGTTAGTCGGGGACGACTCACTCTAGGAAGGGGAAAAAATGTGGCAAGATTATCATTTTGTGTATATTTTTATTATCATCTTACTTCTTTTCTTTTCCTTTCCTTTCTTTTTCTTTAAAAAACAAGTTTTTCAGAGCCTTACAAACCCTTAGTTGGCATAATCATGAGCCATACCGTCACCATCTAATACCAAAATAAGAATATGTATATAAGGGAGGAGACACTAATTTTGGCTAATTTTTGGCCGACTAATAATCATTGTAAGTAATTTTCTTTACAAAAAAGCAAAAAAACGACAGATAATCAACAAAAAATAGATAAGTCGAGCTAGGAAATTCGGAATTGACTTTTGAAATAAAACACCAAAACTTCAAAGCAAGGACTTCGAACATGGAAAATATGGAAAGATTTGATACAAGATGAATTTTGAGCCAACTTCTGAAGGATCAAAACTACAGATCGAACGCCATTTGTAAACCGAGTGTTAGAATGACAAACGGTTCGAACCGCAGGTGATATGAACAACAAGATATGATCAATGGAGGTAAGTATAAATGGGGCATTCCGGATAGACTAGGAACATATAGTCAAATGGGCAACATAAGCTCATTTGCATTCACACACACACACAGAGAGAGAGAGAGAGAGAGAGAGAGAGAGAGAGAGAGAGAGAGAGAGAGAGAGAGAGAGAGAGAGAGAGAGAGAGAGATCCACATGAGCATAGAGTTTCCGGAGTTGTTTCTGCCCGCTGCGACCACCTCGGTGGATCTTACTACACCAGATCTGACAGGTATGATCATTAACCTTGCAAGAGCATGTGTATATGTCCCATACTGCATCAACAATGCCAAAACAACAGATCAAAGCTGTACAAATCACAAAAATTGGCAAACTAACAGGGCCATTGAGGAAGTTCAAAACCCATCAAAAACCAAAAATATTTCACCAGTAGATCCCAATTAGTTGAGAGAATCAGGTAGGGTACAAACAACAGACAAAAGTGGTGGAAGATGGATTGCGATCCATGTTCCCCAAACCCTAAAATAAGAGAAAATTGTTCAGGAGAACCCCACAGTTGGCAAGGAACAAAATCCTATGATTGGTTTTCCAAAATGCATCCCAACATGGATTGTGATCCATGTTCCTTTTTGCCAAAATCAGGGTAAAAGTGGCTCGCTAGCTGGACAATATACAAATAGTACTGGTGTTGCAAAATTATCACAAGAAGTGCTCTTAAGATCATCAAATCCTCTAGGATTGCTACTTTTAGTTTGCAAATGGTCTTTTGGTCATTCTCACAGGAAAAAAAGGTGGGATCCCAAAGAAAAACTCATGAGAGGTCAAATGCTGGGATGCCAGCAAGACCCATAAAGAAAGGCTAAAGACAAAGTCATGACAAGTTTACAAATTATTGATAAAGTCAATTGGGAGACTTCATACTCTGCTCGGAGTCTATCAACAAGCAAATGTAACCTAAGGATGGTGGTAGAATCAAAACTAAGCAAATGTTTACTTGCAAAATGGTGAAAATTACGGGATTCAATTTATCTTCCCAAAAGGATTCAATGTCTGGTAGAATTTGCCAAGGAGCCAGGCAAAGCTATGAACTATAGAACTAAATCATTAGAAATCAAAACAATGATAGATCTCAGGCAAAACATGAGTCCAAAAATGGTTGCCAGAAACAGATATGGCCAAAATGGAAAAAACATGGCCATAAATTGGAAAAGGGGGCAAACTAAGGAAAAACATGTCCAAAGTTGAAAATATTTCACCGGTGTACTAGGAAAACCTATAGGAATAAATGTGTACAAGAACTGTATCAAAATTTTGTCCAACATAGATCGCAATCCATGTACCTTTTTTGCCATTTGAATCCCAAAATCCACTTCAAAATGCCAAAGACCTCTAAGTCTCCAAAAAGGTTTCCAAAATTTAGCCCAAGTGTCAAACCATTGATCCAAATCCCAAATTTTTTGGACCAAGGCATAATCTAGATGAACCCTACCGGATGGTATCAACAGATTTCCAAAATTTTGCCCAACATGGATTGCGATCCATGTACCTTCAATCCTAAACCCAGATAAAATTGCTCAGTAGCATCCCCATATGCCCTGGAATAACTTCCCAAAGTAAGAATTTCAAAATTCTTCCCAACATTGATCGTGATCCATGTTTCTTTTTGCCAAAATTCATATTTACATTACATTCTTGTGCCTATAGTAATCTAGATGCACTGGTAAAATTTGGAGTAGTTTTGACAAAGTTATGCTCATTTTTTGTTTTATAGTCTAGTTTACACTTTTCGACAGTTCTGGTTATTGACTAAAACCTATTTTCAATGCTAGAATTGACAATAGGATGCCTCGAAGGAAAGCACAAAGGGAGTGGAATGCGTCACCCTATGAGATAATTGATATCTCATCCAATGAGAAAGCTCACATCATCGAACAGGTACTTGAAGCAATTCCGACGAAGATCTTCATTGGAAGGTTTCAAGCAGTAGATGGAGAAATAGTAAAGGCCACAATCTTTCCACAGGAAATGTGGACTTTGCACCAAAAGCCAGAAGTGCAAGCAGGGGGCAGGTCTCTACAGCTAGACAACGTCTTACGACCACCTCCTTGGGGTACGGACTTCAGACGAGCTCACGAGCTCATAAGTTCAATTCAGTACAATGGGGAAGCAACTCTGATAGACAAGGATGGGGGCAGTCATCAAGGTAAAGATCACAACTGAAATTATCAATGAAGCCCTCCACTTGTCGCAAGGGACGCACAATCTCTTATAGAAGACGAAGGCAATAGACAATTATAAAGCCTTTCTGCAGCAACGAGGCCACAAGTTGACGTATCAAGTCCTAATATACTCAGAAACTAAATCTCCATTGCACCTTATATCGCAATATTTCAAGGTGCAGAAGATGCTTAGATATACCGAACCTTTGTTGCACATGGCCGTGGTAATGGCAATGGGCTTGGCTGAAGATAGGGTGGTTAGTTGTGAATTTGGCAACTATCTTCTTAACACTATTGTTGAAGAAAATCTGAAAGGGAATCAAAAAAGTAAAGCTTACATGAGTGGGGGACCAATGCTAACACGTATTGCCTATCAGGCACTGGGAATGATCGAGGATCTACCACTTGCTGAAGTGCAAATAGATCCAATTCACAGATCTAAAAGAGCTGTAAGACCAATGGCAGGACCTTCTACAAGGCTAAAACCAAAAGTCAAATAGACGAGGCAAAGCGCACTGTTAAAGGATTCTGACAGCAAGTTAGATGCTCGGAGTAGCTAGGAAGAAGGGTCCCACCCAAGAGACACTCCTTCGGAGTACCAGTCTTTGGAGGAGGAGCAGGACAACCCATCTACACTTGGACCTAGGAGTGGTTTGTGGGTTGGGCCAGGCTGCTAGTGGGCTGAACAATATTGTGTTCTAAGGGCATTGAGCGTACGGCTTGGGGGGTTTATCTTTAATGTGATTATTATCGCAAGTGTTGGCACACTTATTTTATTTTTCTTTAAGAGTTTTTAGCACTCTGATTGTTTTCCCGTAGGAGCTCTTCAATGTGCTTATCGTGAGACTTTTTTGGGAGACCTTATTATCAGGTCTTTGGGTATCTCGTGGAGGGTATTTGACATATTGGAGACAGGATCGATTCCATTACTTTTTGTTCCCCCGTGGGGGGATTTTATTGTTGGCATGGACCATAATGGGGTGCTGTTAGAGGGAGGGTCGTCTGACCCATTTGGGCAGGTGCAAGCCTTTGTCTTCACAATGGAGGGGAGGAAAAGGGCAAGTGACTCAAATGCTAGCACATCCAATCAGGAGAAGGTTTTGAAACCATCATCATTTGGCACCCATACATTGTCAAAGGAAGTTCTTCATGGGGCAATCAAGAAAAGCCAAAATAAAGCGGAGGATGGCTATGTGTTGTAGGCAAAATAGAAACTACGATTTGAAGCATGGATATGTGTTGTGCTCACTCAGTGGTGTTGTATTTCACGTAAAACGGATGATGACCCAAGGCCTATGGGAACGACGATAGAAAAAACCAATAATAGAATTGTAATTTGCCAGTTCACGGAAGTTGGTAAAGGATTTTATGCTATGGGATGTGCTTCTAAGAGCAAACTATGCAGGAGCTAGTTTGATGAGGGGAGGCATATGGGGAGCTTCTCATTTTGCATATTCTATACCCTAGATGCTGAAGCTTTGCCTGAATGAAGAGTTTATGGACTATTGCCTGGGTTGGATAACTCTCAAGAGTTTTCCTCTGTGCCTACATGACTATGTGGACTCCATAGCTGCCTTGCTAGGTAGGGTGTTGTTCGTTCCAAAATTGTAGCGAGTAAGGTCCAATCTAGACATAAAGCTTTTCATATTGTCGAATATGAGTAAACCCATCCCCAAGTACAAGAAATTTGGATGATTTGGATTTGAGCATGGGAAACTTTGGTGCATACAAGAAAGAATTAGCATTTGCATCGTTACAAAATGCCTGCTATAAGTGCTATAGAATTGTACACTATGCCAATGATTGCCCAAAGGTAGCAGCTGCCCGCATTTCGAGGTTCATAACTACTTGGAGGAGGGTCATTAGAGATGACAATAAGATGGAAGTTAAACCTAGTGAAGAGTCTTGGATATGCAGGAAGGTGGCTAAAGAGATGGACTATCTGACTGGGGAGCTATAAGAGGAACCGGTAGTGCCAGTTAGCCCCTCTAGGGAGATAAGCTTCAAGAGCCCGACCTAGGAGATGCATGATAGACCAGAGCCAATGGATAGCCCTACCATTGAGACACAGATGTCAAGGGAATCTAGTCAACTAGAGGTGGATTCAAGTGGCGCTTAGGACATCCAAATGGACCTCTCCACCCATATTGTGAAGGTCAAGGGCAATAAGACAAATAGTGCTAGCTTGCTTAAGCACAAGAAAAAGAAAAGATGACTCTTTCACTCCCCATGCCTTGACTTGGTGGTCAACGAGTTTGTTGTGGCAAAGTTTTCTCCTTGGTGGAGACCCCAAGTCAGTCTTGGCTCCCATCTATTGGTTATGGTACCAAGGTGTCTCCCTTTGTCAGCCTATGTGCGTGGTGTTCCTCTGGTTTGGTTTGTTTTAGACGCCATGGATCAAGTGGAGCATGGCTCTCATTGTAACTTTTTGTTTTTGGTTAATATACATATACTCCCCATTGTGAGATTGGGGAAAAAGATAATTTTAAGTGCCAATGTATCTCCACAATTAGCTAACTCACTGGTCCCCTTGGCTCTATAAGGCTGGAAGCATCCTTCTGACCCTTTTTGGAGGGAAACTGCTAGGAAAATTAATAATCAAGGTATTAATAGGCTATCTTTGGGATTTTAGAAGTTGTACATTGGCAACTGGATCTCCATTATAACCTCAATGGCATTGAAAGCTTACTTATCAGCAAAGCCCTAGAACGGCTTAACATGTGGTGTCTGCTAAGCTCTATGAATCCAAGTTTGAGTGGAAAGCATGGCAATGGCCAAAGAATAGGCATTTCCTTAAATTTCAAACTAAGGAAGTATACTTAACACTTATGTATCTGGAGGATTGATTCAGAGTCTCCATTTAATAAGCAATGGGGAAAGCAATTGTTGAAGTTAAGATGGGAGATAGTCGTGAAGAACATATGGCACCTAAAATGGCTGCATGGGATGAAGCTCCTAATATGGAAGGTTTTATGGGGAGCCTTGCCGATTGAGGTGAAGGTTCTCACTAGCGTAATTGGTCTG
This sequence comes from Adiantum capillus-veneris, assembly GCF_014529385.1. Classification (NCBI taxonomy): domain Eukaryota; kingdom Viridiplantae; phylum Streptophyta; class Polypodiopsida; order Polypodiales; family Pteridaceae; genus Adiantum; species Adiantum capillus-veneris. Next base: position 94,353,870 of record NC_140948.1, read on the forward strand.
GATAGATGTTGATGACAATGAAGAATGGCTAGTGAAGACCTCCCTCACACATGTTTAAGGAATTCCCCGTGATGTGTGGCCTCGCACAAAAGGTTTGCAAATGGGTTCAAAGGACTTTTAAAACAGGATTCTTAATGAACAATCTCTTATTGGAAGGGAAGGCATTCAAGAGCCAGCAGCGCGTATCGCAACACAAATCATGAGATTTGGTTACTTCAAACATATTTGGAAGGCAAGGAACTGTCCAATTTTGTGAGCACCATGAAAAATGCTAAGTTTGGAGATAATCCAAGAAAGCAAAGAGTCAATCATCACCATTGGCAAACAGAGTATCTTTGATGAGCGGAAGAGGGCCTTGGGCACCATACAGAATGACTCATAGGAATGAAGGTGTCGACTCATCCCTTGTCATTGGGTAGCTCCTTAATGACTGGCTTGCTTATCCCTTGTCATGGGGAGGCTCCCCAATCAACCGATATAACTAGGACCCCTTGAAGCTATCATGGCTCACCATGAACATGACCAAAACTTGTAAATTGTTTGGTTATGATAATATAAACTACTCACAATTGTGAGTTTTGCCAAAAAAAAAAAAAAAACAAATTGAGGTTGTGATGTTAAGGTGTTTTCCTTTTTGCATCAATGTCTCTTTTGGAGCATAGGGATGCTATATTTTTTATGTTTCTAATTCACTATAACTCATTTTGTTGAGTGAGTGCTGCTAAAAACAACACTTCAAAAAAATATTAGAGGTAAATCTAGAAATGTGTAAGTGAAATTATACTAAACCTAGGGTTTTTCCTCCAATTGTTGTGGGTGTCCTAACCTTGAAATTAAATCTTACGAGTGTGTGTTCCATCCTATGGATGGAGAGAGAGAGAGAGAGAGAGAGGGAGACCCTTTTCTTGACTTTCTTCGTGCCCAATCCATTCTTTGCCTTTGCCTCTACCTCCTCCAAGCCCTTCCCTTATGTCACATGACAGGGGTCTCCAAGGTGCATTAGATATAGTTGAGAAAATTTGTATCTCTCACTAAACCTAGGTACTTCTCAAGCACTTGGGGGTACATAATAGTTTTTTTGCTATTATGCAATAGTCCATTATCTATACACTTTATAATGGACCTTAAAAAAAAAGAAAAACAAGAGGGCATCTACACATTGCCTTCTAGTTGATTTGCATGTTCCATTGGATCAACACCGAATTTGAGATATTGGGTCCCCGCTAGGTCGTCCTCCTTGTCATAGATGCATTAGAGATCCTTCAAAAATTGCGTGAAGTAGTCTTGGTTCTACGCAACTCCATCCTTTGCCAACAGGCTGCAATACTCAAAATCTGGCACCTAACAAGGTGTTGTCAATCTGTTTGTGTGTGTGTGTGTGTGTGTGTGTGAGAGAGAGAGAGAGAGAGAGAGAGAGAGAGAGAGAGAGAGACCCCATACACTACACAAATCTAGCCTTTGTCCAACAACATGAATGGTAGTAGTCAAAATTGTGCACATGATATCTTGCATGTGTGTTTGTGTGTGTGTACTAGGTCTCTATGTGTGTGTCACTCTTACCATGTCTCTCTCTCTCTCTCTCTCTCTCTCTCTCTCACACACACACACACACACACACACACACACACACACACACACACACACACACACACACACACACAGATACTTTCCTTGGCAACTTGGTAGCCCATAAAAAATGACCCTTAAGCGTGCCAATTTAGGTTGTGAGAAGCCCATCTATTGGCAAGACATGGCTTTGATAGTATGGCGCAATAGTAGCAAGTTGGTAAAAATCTAGTACATTGTCATTGGTTGATGACTAGGGAGATATAGGCAGCTCAAATTTATTAGAAGTCATGTGAAGGTTGAGTTCGTCGCAACAGGTCGGCTAAAACCACTTCATGTGTTTATAAGAGAGAGAGAGAAAGAGAGAGAGAGCTACCCAACAAGTCTCAACTCAAAAGAATCGAGAAAGGGGGAAAAGAAGGTGATAAAAGAGATATCAAAGATTTACTCAATGAATCTTGATCTCAAGATCTAATATGAGGTAGAAAAAAATAGAGAGAACACATACGTATGCATTGTTATCTTCCTAGAGTGATTCCAAAGACTACAATTCCCTTGTGTGTGTGTGTGTGTGTGTGAGAGAGAGAGAGAGAGAGAGAGAGAGAGAGATCCAATTGCCATGCTTTTCTTGGCCGCAACAATGTGGGAGTCACATACTCATATAAAAGAAAAATGACAACTAAAGTCATGAATCCCTTAGACATTAAGACCCATTTTCTAATAAAGAAAAGGATTTGAAAAGTGCCTTGGGACCAAAAATTCTCTTTCTCATGTTGGGATGACAAAATGATAGCTTTGTAGTCACATACATCCACGATATAAAAAAAAAAGATTTTAATCTTCCATTTCGTAAGTGCTTTTCATCTTTTTTGTTGTCTTTAAATGAAAAAGTCTTTGTTATATCTCAATCAAAGCTCTTTCCCAATCAAGTCCTTACACTTTAAACATGCTGAAGTCTTCACAGGGGCCTTTAAATGAGAAAGTCTTTGTTATATCTCTTTCCCAATCAAGTCCTTACACTGTAAGCAATGTAAGCAAGTTCACATGGCCTTTAAAAGGCAAAAAAGTGACTATTGAGTGGTCATGAGAGTTAAAAATCTATTTCAAAAAGGTAAAAACTCAGCCTCTCACTTGCAATTGAAAGCCAAGAACTAATGATATGTACTTAAACTGTCAGATTCTCTTATTTTCAACACCTGTGGAAAGTCAAGAATCATTGGATTTTGAGAATGAAATTATGGAAGCTCGCTTCAAGGACATGATCCATGAAAGTAGTGAACTGATTATTGCCATGGGAAAAAAGAAGAATTCGAATGAGTGGAGCTAAGCATCTCTAATGGTCATGACCTCTTGCAAGTAGTGAGGATGCATGGGTAATGGATCGTCGTTACGTGGGTGCTGTGTAAACCTTCCAATGTCTTAAACGGGCGCTCAGGGCTAGATACGAGCTTGAGACTACTGTACATTTTTTAGCTTTCTAAAATAAACCTTAGAGCAGAGTTGGGTTAGGCATACTTTCAATGTTTTTCAGTGATGATTGAGACTTACCTTAAATGTTATTTGATTTTTGAAACAATGAATGGATATTTTTATTTCAACTTTCATTTCACATCCTCCATGTTCATATTGATGAGTTCTTTTTGGCTTTCTAAAAGAAGCCTTAGAGTTGAGTTGGGTTAGCATACTTTCAATGTTTTATGACATGTCTTGACTTTTCTTGCATTCTATTGTTTTAGAATGTTAAAGTGAAACTTCACTTGCATAATTCTTGTAAATCCTATGGATACACACACACATATATGTATATTAATGAGTTTTTTTTATTTCACATTTTAAGCGGCTGTCCGTTGAGTTTCCTCCCCACAAAGAAGCAAACCGAAAATCCTAGCATAGATTTAAAATTTGTAGGATTTTTGAACTATTTTCTCACACATTTCACCAGTTTTTCTTCCCTTTACCATGGTTTGCAACCAGCTAGTCTCCATTTTCAACCGGATCGAGGCTAAGCTGAGGCAATCCTTTCTTGAATACTGATGCTACTTAAACTCAACCTAATGATTTTATCACGTTCTAATTGTTTTAGAAATCCACCATGATTCTTTCACTTGTTATTTCACATTTCATTTCACAGCCTCACATGGCTTGGATTGTTTTGCATTCTATAAATTAATTATAGTCTATATTCAAAAAATTTCTTTTTTATTCAATGATTGTTGGCCGAATTTTTTCCTCACAAAGAAGCAAACTAAAAATACTAGCATAAATTTGAAAGATTTTTGAACTACTTTTCTCACATATTTCAATGTTTTTCTTCCCTTTACCATGGTTTGTAACCAGCTAGTCTAGATTTTCAACCGGCTTAAGGAAGCAATCCTTTCCCGAACACTAATTCCAGTTAAACTCAACCTAGTGAATTTATCACTTTCTTCTTTTTTTGAAAGCCATCGCGACCCTTTCAATTCTTTAGGTTTAATACAATACATCTACTCACAATTGTGAGTTTGGTAAAAGAAAATAGACACTCTATAATGTTTTGTTGGTCTTGTCAATAAGTTTCTTGGAAAAAAAGTCAAAAAATATATATTAAATAGTAGATCCAATAAACATAGAAAATGATACAATAATTTAATAATTTAAAATATTTCAAAATCCCTAAATGAAAGGACCCTTTATCAATATCTCATATAATGGAATCAAACTCCTATATATTGTTTATTCATTTGTTCTATAAACGCCTTCGTCAAGCATACCAAAAAATGAATGGACGTTTGAACTTTTGGAGGGTAGCATTTATAAGGGTAGGATCTCTTTCTATTCATTCACAAAACTTCTAACCTCCATAGGAACACTTGTCAAACAAAAAAATTTAAACGATCTTAGTCCCTTACTAAGACCTTTAGAGGCCAAAAACGTTTGAGAGACACACAACTCACCCTGTGAGTGATAACATAGATCCTGACTGCATATAAATCTCTCTCTCTCTCTCTCCTCCCCCCCCCCCCCCCCCCCCACACACACACACACATAGACACACACGTACACACACCCCAATTACCTTCGTGCTTGCATCTCGCCAGATATCATCTTGTCAGACTATGCATGCTTGAGAGAGAGAGAGAGAGAGAGAGAGAGAGAGAGAGAGAGAGAGAGAGAGAGAGTTGTTGCATCCAAGCCATGTAGGCTTTGCAAAAAAGCTTGTCACTTGTCTGTGCCACCTCATGGAAAAAACGGGCCAGCTAGTGAGGCGGTCCGGGGCGGGCAACAAGAGAGGCGACCTCTAAACACCCCTCAAGGCTCCCGTGCTACTCAACTGGGGCTGAGGCAACTACAAGCACAGAAACAACAACAAAAAACCCACAGCCAAACAAGTGAAAGGGCACCACCTAGTTATGGCATGCGAACTAGGACGCAAGAGAGATTTTGGCACAACCAAGAAGATGCACCACACAACACACACAAGCAACCTCACACCAAGACACACACAAAATGGATTAGAGAGAGTTAGAGCAAAGGGAAGAGAGACAAAAATAAATCTTGCGTAATACCTTATTTGTGACTTGCAAATGGAGATGATTCGTTATGATGCTATCGTAGAACTTCTACAAAACTCACTCAATGCTTAGTGATTGCTAAACATTGCCAAAACACACACACACACTGTCTTAGGGTGTGGGAGACCTCTCACCACAATACCCTCTTACAATGGACACAAAATTGGCAATGAAAAACACACTAAAACACTTTCTAAAATCAAGATCAACCGATAAAAACTCAAAATACACAAGTCACATTGAATTCACCAAACTGTATTGCACAAATGGAAGGACGAAGATTTGAACGTCGAATCACGCTTTTGATGCACCAAACCTCAATTTATTGATGATGAAGGAGCATATACAAAAGTGGTTTTGAGATTTGTGAACTCATGCTCTCTCACTTGCATGTGTAGCTTGAAAGCTTCTCTCACACTAAGAGTGAAGCTCACAAGTGGTTGCTAAACCTAAGTCTCTCCTCACGCATAGAGTGTTGGGGTGCTATGTGAGATATTAGAGGGTTTTTTACAAGAAGGAGAGGGGCCTATTTATAGGTTGGAGACCCCTCATTAAGATTATTGGAAATCCTAATTTTCAAGCTAACAAATCAGGGTTATAATTTTTTTTGAATATCAAAACTTTGCGGGCCTTCTTTGTCTGCTTGAGTCATGGATGTGGGCTCAAAAGAGAGCATTATTGATGGTAGATAAGGTGAAAGTAGAGTTTTAAGGAAGGAGAGAGAGAGAGAGAGAGAGAGAGAGTTACTTTGCACATGTCTTGAGGTGAGGTGTCTTATATGGTTAGGTCAATGCTATTTTGTGTTAGTATGTTAGTGGTTAGTGTTAGTAGTTTGAAGTTAGTAGGATGGGGTAAAATTACATGGCATATGCACTCAAGGTGCATTATATGATTTATACAATGATAAAAAGTAAGAGAAGGATGAGAATATACACAATTTGGTGGAAACCACAAGATGTAAATGAAATTTTCCACCTTGTCCTCCAGTGAATGAAGCGGTTGTAGAGCTTTGTCGGTGCAGTTCTTGTGACCATGGGGAAGTTGAATTCTCCATGATCAAACTCCTCCTTTTGCAGGGCTTGAGCTTGGTTATTTGCTGATTTTTTCTCTTTTTATGAAAGGATGAAGAGGTTATGGTAATATGAATTTGATTCTAGAGAGAGAAATTGAGCTATATGTGTGTAGAGATGATAATCTTTTGAGCTATGGAGTAAGGAGAGATGGAAATGGTGAAGAAGATGAAGTAAGCCATGGAAGTTGCCGGTTTGAGTGACGGATGGAGAGGAATGAGTATGTGTGTGGAAGTGGAAAAGGAGGTGAGAGAAGACCATGGGTTACTTTGTGAGAAAAGTGGGCTGACTAGGGTCCACTCAAAAAATCTTATCTCACCGCTGGTAGCTCCAAAAATCATGAAAAAATTTGAGGTGATTATTGAGATTGTGGGCTACATTTTCCTTTTGATTACTTCTTCAAATTCCGAGCGGAGATAGGTGTCAAAATTCTCACCAAAAAGCCTGTTTTTTATGCTTGCAAAAGTCTTTTAGTGGCCCCCTCCTTTGTTGAATTTGTACAATGTATCCAAGAGTGAGCCCCTCCTTTGTCATATCATAATACAAAGCATCCAAGTTGCCCTTAACACATGCATGGAGGAGGATTATTGGTGAATAAAGCAATATATACATGGTGGGACTAGTGTATGGACTATTCATGGATTTTAGCTCAATGAGCACATGGTGTTAGAATAATGAGTAAAAATAATAATAAAATATAAGAATTATGGATATGGAAAGATATTGGAATCATATGATATGGTCCCTCTTTGTATTATTTTGGGTGAAAGAGGAAAAGGTATGCAAGTAAATAATATAATAAACGTGACTAACAGAGTAGAAATCAATTTTTGTTTTCATGAGAGTGAGGGTGAAAATGTGGGGGTGGTTTGTATAAAAGAAAAATATGAGGTTAGAGTATGTACACATTGGCAAAAAATACACTTATGGTGCAAGAGGATGAAAGAAGGCATACATAATTTTAATAAAACACACACCTAGGTATAAATATTTAAATAAAATACCAAAATAATTATAAAAATCCCTATATTTAGGCCATATATATAATGAAATATTTACACACAAAGAGGCCATAGTATACCTTTTTTAAATTATTTTTTTATTTTTTTGGCTCAACTAGCCCAGTGACTAGCTAATTGAGGGTTTTTAAGAAAATATGGGAAAAGTCCCCTAACTCACACGCCTATATACAGTGAAATGGTAGGGATAGCCATAGTGTTTAGGTGATTTTGGTAGGGTGGAGTAACTCACTATGGCAATTACGGAGAGCCGAAAAACGGCTATCATTAGCCCTCCCCCAGGATGATGGTATATTCATGTACCATCATAGAGCATCTTTTCCAAAGAGAGTGCTTCAGAGTCCTTGACGACATCTTCATTGTTTGGCCCCTTGGCATCTTGGCTCGAGTTACACTTATGCTTCATGGAACAATATTTACATGAGATAGCTGTCCTTTGACAGATCTTTGGTAGATCCTATGGTAGAAGGAGACTCAAATAGGGCTTCAAGCGATACCCATTTACCTTCCTGGAGTGCTCTTTACCATTCAAGTCCATAAGTTGATAGCAACTTGAGTTGAAAGCCTTTTTGACTATGTATGGCCCCTGCCACCTAGTTTCAAACTTGGCATCAAACTGATTATCGAGTCGATTGTCATACCTTAGCACAAGATTTCCTTCATTGATGCCTTTGTCCTTCAATTTCTTGTCAAGCTTCTCCTTCGCCTATGTAGCTTTTCTCTTGTAACACTCATAGGCTGCTTCTCTTTTCCACTCAAGCTCCACTAGTGTAAGAAGTCGATCCATCCATACCTCTTGATCATCTTGTGCACCTTTGCCATGAAGCCGTATTGTTGGAATGTTGAGCATGATAGGTTGCAAAGCCTCTTGACCATAGACCAAGTGAAATGGTGTGAACTCCGTGGCTTCCCTATATGTGGTTCGATATGCCCACAAGGCACCATCCAAGAAGTCATCCCATAATTTTGTCTTGTTTTGCACCATCTTTCTAATGATTCCTGCAATGACACCATTAGCCTTCTCCACCAAACCATTTGACTGTGGGTAGTATGGTGTGCTATGACGATATAGAATGTGAGGCTCTTCACAAACTTCTGTGAGTAAACCGTTCTTGAACCCCGGACCATTATCCGAAACAATTTCTAGAGGTGTGCCAAATCTACAACAAATATTAGTGTAGACAAACCTGCTCACTGTTTTCCCATTTACCCTTGCCACACTTTGAGCCTCTACCCACCTAGTTATGTAGTCCACAACCACTAGAATATAGAGTTTACCATTCTTTGTTCTAGGCAGAGGACCCATAGCATCAATGCCCCATTTTTCAAAGGGTCCATTTGCAAGCACTATTTGCCTCGGGCCATGCACCAACCTTTTATTTCCATTTATCTGACAATTGTGACAGCTTTTACACCAATGTTGAACATCCACATGCAAACTTGGCCAAACATACCCCGCAAGCAAAATCTTCTTCACAGTTAACTCTTGGGCAAAATGACCACCACATGCCTCTTCATGCAAACCTTTTAGAATGGATGGAATTTCCTTGATAGTTGGTACTCTTCTGCACACTTGATCCTTCCCTCTTTGATAGAGGGAGCCTTCTAGGAAGAGATAGAAACTTGCCTTCTTCATTAGTCTCCTTTTCTGAGCTTTAGTGACGTCTTGTGGAAACTTGCCCTCCAAAATGTAGCCAATGACTCCAATCCCTGGTATCTCGGTTGCTTGATAGCTGCTCCCACCATGATGACCTGCACTTCTTTCTCAACACATGTAACTGCTTGTTGTGCAAGTAAATTGGCATCTTCATTTTGTTTCCAGGAATATGATATAGTTGCACTTCTTCAAACTGATTAAACATCCTACGAATGGCATGAACTTTTGTCCTTAAGCTTTCACTCTTGCATGCCCAAATGCCTAAAATCTGTTTAACAATGAGAAGTGCATCTCCCTTTATCATGAGATGTTGTATTCCTTGGCCAATGCACATCTTCAAACCATGAAGTAGTGTGTCGTATTCTGCTTCATTGTTGCTAGTTGAACCTGGTAGATTGACCTTCTCTTTCATGACCACCTCTCCACTTGGGTTGAGAAACACTAGCCCTCCCCCTGCTTTTCCTGTGGCTCGTCGAAAAGCTCCATCAAAGAACAAGGTAAAAGCATTAGGAATACTTTTTGGTGGTGGCAATGGTAGGGTCTTTACTTGAGGCACCTTAATTTCGTTCTCATGTACCCTATAAGTGAGAATCCCTGCCAATTGTGCACGCATACTATCTTCTACCTTGAAAGAGTATTGGAACTCTTGCAACTCCATAATCCACTTTGAGATCCTAGTACTAAGATTCATTTGAGATGACACCCAAGGGAACAAATTTTCTGTAGTGAGAATTACAAAAGGTTTTGGTAGCAGGTAGGATCTAAACTTTCTCACCACAAACATGAGAGAAAGCATCATGAGTTCTGCTTCTATGTAGCCTCTCTCCAAAGCATTCATGACCCTACTAGCAAAGTAGATGGGTCGCATCCTGGTACTGTGGGGATCTTGTTGCAGCAACACAACACCAATTGTTTCCTTCCCAACACTAGAGCTAACAAAGAATGTGTACTCCCAACAAGGAGGCATGAGTGTTGGTAGCTCTGACAAAATGACTTTTATGTTACAAAAGTACTCTTCAAGCTCATCAGACCGTGCAAATTCTACTTGTTGTGTCAACTTTTGCAAAGGATGAAGCAACTCCGAAGCTAAGTGAATAAAGCGTGACATATACTTCACCTTTTGAATGAATGAGATGATCTCTTTGAGATTCTTGGGTGATGGGAGCTCAATAAAATCCTTTGCCTTACCTCTCATGTCTTCCAACAAGTTGTACGGAGCCATACCATGTCCAAGAGGGAAGTCTTGGAGGTTGATACGACATCGAGTCCTCTTAGCTTCCTTGGTCTCCTTTGCCTTGTTTTCTCGTCCATGGTCACTTTGTAATGTAACTCCTTCTTTCTCCTTACCTTTCCCTCGGGCACGCTTAATGCCATTTTCTTCCATGTCAACCTCTCTTGAATTTGTCACCTCTACCACATGCACATTTGGGTCTGGCAAAGGTGGAACTCCTTCCACTCCTTGTGGAGGTGGTCTTGCTCCATTTGGCCTTTGTAGAAGCTGTGGTCGCTGACTAGTTCCTTCACCTGCATTCATCACTGGGTCATTAAAGTTAGGTCTCCCTGGCTCCCCACGGGGCCAAGGACAATTATACATCCCATGTCCAAACTCACCGCAATTCCAACATTGCAAGACTCTCCTAGGTCGTGAATCTCGCTCTTCAGACTTCTTTGCTTGTCCCTTTGGACCTACAGCTTGTGCAAGGTGAATTGATAGGCAGCTTAAAGATTCGTTTAACTTCTCAATCACTTCCGCCGTTACCTCAGGAAGCTCCCTAGATGTTGATGCTTGTGACTTACCTTTGGGTCTAAGACCTTCTATTGGAACCTCCCCCCTTAAGCACTTGAGTTTCCTATATTTCTCAGCAGCCCTAGTTTCAGCTGCATCAAAGGTAGCAGGTGCACCCACCTCAACTTTTACCCTAAGGTCAGGAAAGAGTCCGGCTATGAACCTCTCCTTCTTAAGAACTCTGCACCATCAGCAGGGTTAGCAACATTTCTCACCCATACAGGCCAAAGACGTAGAAACTCTTGCTTGTACAAGTAGTAGTCATCTAAGTATTTTTGCTTATGAGAAACAATGTCTTGCCATAGTTTTTGAGTGTTTTGGGGATCAAAGAAGTATTTCTTGAAACGATTCAAAACATCTGTGTAATTCCCCTTAACTTCCTCAGGCAAAGAGTCAAACCAAGTGCTAGCATCTTTCCTAAGGACCACCTCAAACATTTCTATACGTTCTTGATCAGTTATTATCCTCTTGATACGGCAAGACATCTTGAAATTCGCCAAAAATAATTCTGCATCCTCTCCAGGCTCTCCAAAGAAAAGAGGATATCCAGACATTTGGCGTTGGCTCTCCATTGAATTGATTCCAAAGTGACACACGTTTTTGTTTTTTTCAATAATATTTTCTAAATTGCAATCTATTCTACAACAAAATAAACATATTCACATCAAATGACCTATGATAATCAATAAGAGGTAGGATGACAGGGTTTGGTGACGCGAGAATTTCTCCTAATCTTTGGGCACCAAACATGAACACCATACACTGTTGAAAATGGATTTTTCTACTAATTGCAATGTTTACTCTAATGTGTGGAGTGAAATGGAAGGCAAAAACCTCTATTCCTGGGCCATTATCCATGGTCTACGCATGCCTTAATTCTTAAAACAAAACAAAAATATAGACGTCCAAACTAAGGTCGTACCTAATAAGAGGCAAAAGAAAAGGATTTACTGAAACGTTTATCTCGGCCAACCTACGAGGGCCCAAAATTCTACGAATTACTCGTTGAAATTGTAACTTAGTACTAACAATTATGTGCACTTTTTGCCTTGCAATGGGAATGAACGGATCATACAAATTCTCGTGATTCATGCAACCTACTTGACTATGCTAAAGGTTAAACATACACAAGCCCTCCTCAGTGGGGGCACCAAAATTGAGGCGGTCCGGGGCGGGCAACAAGAGAGGAGACCTCTAAACACCCCTCAAGGCTCCCGTGCTGCTCAATTGGGGCTGGGGCAACTACAAGCACAGAAACAACAACAACAAACCCATAGCCAAACAAGTGAAAGGGCACCACCTAGTTATGGCATGCGAACTAGGACGCAAGAGATATTTTGGCACAACCAAGAAGATGCACCACACAACACACACAAGCAACCTCACACCAAGACACACACAAAATGGACCAGAGAGAGCTAGAGCAAAGGGAAGAGAGACAAAAATGGATCTTGCGTAATACCTTATTTGTGACTTGCAAATGGAGATGATTCGTTATGATGCTATCGTAGAACTTGTACAAAACTCACTCAATGCTTAGTGATTGCTAAACATTGCCAAAACACACAAACACTGTCTTAGGGTGTGGGAGACCTTTCACCACAATACCCTCTTACAATGGACACAAAATTGTCAATGAAGAACACACTAAAACACTTTCTAAAATCAAGATCAACCAATAAAAACTCAAAATACACAAGTCACATTGAATTCACCAAACTGTATTGCACAAATCGAAGGACGAAGATTTGAACGTCGAATCACGCCTTTGATGCACCAAACCTCAAATTTATTGATGATGAAGGAGCATATACAATAGTGGTTTTGAGATTTGTGGAACTCACGCTCTCTCACTTTCATGTGTAGCTTGAAAGCTTCTCTCACACTAAGAGTGAAGCTCACAAGTGGTTGCTAAACCTAAGTCTCTCCTCACGCATAGAGTGTTGGGGTGCTATGTGAGATATTGGAGGTTTTTTTACGAGAAGGAGAGGGGCCTATTTATAGGTTGGAGACCTCTCATTAAGATTATTGAAAATCCTAATTTTCAAGCTAACAAATCAGGGTTATGATTTTTTCTGAATATCAAAACTTTGCGGGCCTTCTTTGTCTGCTTGAGTCATGGATGTGGGCTCAAAAGAGAGCATTATTGATGGTAGATAAGGTGAAAGTAGAGTTTTAAGGAAGGGGAGAGAGAAAGGAAGGGGAGAGAGAGAGAGAGAGAGAGAGAGAGAGAGAGAGAGAGAGAGAGAGAGGGAGAGTTATTATGCACATGTCTTGAGGTGAGGTGTCTTATATGGTTAGGTCAATGCTATTTTGTGTTAGTATGTTAGTGGTTAGTGTTAGTAGTTTGAAGTTGGTAGGATGGGGTAAAACTACATGGCATATGCACTCAAGGTGCATTATATGATTTATACAATGATAAAAAGTAAGAGAAGGATGAGAATATACACAATTTGGTGGAAACCACAAGATGTAAATGAAATTTTCCACCTTGTCCTCCAGTGAATGAAGCGGTTGTAGAGCTTTGTCGGTGCAGTTCTTGTGACCATGGGGAAGTTGAATTCTCCATGATCAAACTCCTCCTTTTGCAGGGCTTGAGCTTGGTTATTTGCTGATTTTTTCTCTTTTTATGAAAGGATGAAGAGGTTATGGTAATATGAATTTGATTCTAGAGAGAGAAATTGAGCTATATGTGTGTAGAGATGATAATCTTTTGAGCTATGGAGTAAGGAGAGATGGAAACTATTTTTTTATTTTTTTGGCTCAACTAGCCCAGTGACTAGCTAATTGAGGGTTTTTAAGAAAATATGAGAAAAGTCCCATAACTCACACACGCCTATTTCTAGTGAAATGGTAGGGATAGCCATAGTGTTTAGGTGATTTTGGTAGGGTGGAGTAACTCACTATGGCAATTATGGAGAGCCGAAAAACGGCTATCACCAGTATGTGTCCTTGTGCACCACTAGTGGCCAGAAGAGCAGAGTCACCTACGATGACTCTATGAGTCATGAGAGAGGCCTTTATTGAGCCTTGTATTCATTCCATCGTGGCCAGCTTTTGCATCTCATTACCCTAGCCCCATCCTCTTACTGAAACACTTTGCATCTCGTCTATGTTGTAGTCTCTCTCTCCACTGGTGCCGTGCATCCTCTATGAATGTTTTAATCCTCCACTCCTCAGGTGCGAACCCCTTCCTTTGGCTTGGAGACAATTTTGTATTGTCCTATCACGGAGAGAGAGAGAGAGAGAGAGAGAGAGAGAGAGAGAGAGAGAGAGAGAGAGAGAGAGAGAGAGAGAGAGAGAGAGAGAGAGAGAGAGAGAGAGAATATATCGAGTCTTGCAAACAAAACGCAAAATATCTGCAAATCCTTCTAGATTGTTTCTTTCTGCCTCTTCTTTTCCACTTGAATCCCAAGGAGCACTCTTGCCTCCCTACTGGTTGTATTGGAACTTTTTGCTGTTGTTCTACATTGAGCATTCAATTGGTATTAGCAGGCAGAGTAAGGTAAGTGGTTAATGGTTGTCGACAGACATTAGCATGGTGGTGGTGTATACCTTGCTCAAAATACCTTAGGATGGGTTTTTTACAGCTCTCGTTAACTGTCTTGTTTGTCGCACTATGCGCATCAGGAGTATATATTACTCTTATGAATGATAGGTGGTCTTGGTATTACTGTGGTACCTTGGAATTTCTACAGGCTTTTTTCTGTTTGCACGTTGTGTCGGTTCATGTTGTCACACTGTGCGCAGCAGGTGTTAATACTACTCCTATGATGGATAGGTGGTCTTGGTATTACTATGGTACCTTGGATATTTTTAGATTCTGCAGGCTTTTTCCGTTTGCAGACTGTGTCCGTTCATACCATCTTACTGGTTAAAAAAAAAAAAGATAAAATGGGGGTGTTCTTGGCAATTTTTGACACCGGAAGCATCGGGGAATATGGGATACTGGGCATCTGAGTTGGAACTATGGTTTTTTATCATTGCTATTGTTACCGCGTGATTGGAAATCCCACCGCTCTGGTGCACTAAATTGGAAGGTAAGTATATGGCCATTTGGCTTGACATTTATATGGTAAACATCCGATTTGGGCTTGGAAAGGGATACAACTCGAATGTGTATTATATCCTACAAATGGTAATGTAGTTGGTAATGATTGGTTTTTTACTGGTTGTCGCTTTTGCAATCTATTTAAACCCTCTGTAAGTATGGCATATGGAATTTTTTGGAAAAAGAAACCATATACTCTTTTTGACCATTGAACAAGGTAAGTTGGTTACTCTCTCTAAACCTTGGGGGGAATTTGGTTCCGTGGCCTTCAAAAGACCTGATCTGTACTATTCTGGTCTTTTTTGAGACAAGGTAATACGATAGTGGCATTCACTTTTTAGTTGCTACTTTTAGACGGGCTATGCCGCTACCTTTTTTGGCTAGCTATGAAATAGTGATGATTTTTTGGGAAGTAGTGAACTCCATTTCTTGAAAAACAAAAAAACATTATCAGTTCTTATCTTAAGGATGGACATGGATAACAATTGGTATAGTCCATTAATACTTGTAAAACACATCCAAGACTAACTGAATTGTTGTTTTGTTTGGATGGATGCAGGTAAGGACTCTATCTTATCTTGAAGGGTTTTTTTTTACTTTGGCAAGCTATCTTTCTCTAGATGGAACACTCAATTATGACTTGGGAAGTTCCTTTACTATCTGCATACTGAAAGGGGATCTCTTTCCTAAAAACATTGTACTTAAATGATTCTAATACTGAGTTTTTTTGTACTTATCTATTCTTTGTTCCATTGCCAGTTGTCTTTTGAATGTAAAAATTCAATTATGTCTTATTACCTAAGACTTAACAGCAACACACACCTCCTATACATAAGTTTTTTCTTTCCAGAGAAACCGAGATGCTGGCTTTGGAAATTTTCTTTGAAATTGAGTTCTAAGTTGGACGCACAGTCTGTAATCCCTTGACTGGTTGACTGGTGTTAGGTCGTCCTTCGTAGACTCTTTTTATGGTCCCCTGTTCACGGCTACTATAGTCTTTTGACTTTGCTGGTTGAAGTTTTTGCAGGCCCAAAAAATTATTGTTATTGTTTCTACTTATTTATGTTTACACTGTTCCCTTTTCAGGACTGCTTACCCTATAGAAAGATAGCTCGCATGAGCACTAATCACAACCCTGAGAATCATGCAAAGATTATCGAGAACAGATTAAGCTATACCTTAAGGAACATAAACCAAAGAATGCTTTGGAAGTTAGAACTAGACCCTTCCTGTCTAGGAAGGCCAAAGATTGTATTACTTACTATGGTAAGTGTAAGTAAACCTCACCACAATTTTTTGAAAAATTGTAGACTCTTGCTCTCTCACAAGGATTGGAATTGTCCTTGGAGCCCCTCTCAGTGGCCACATCTCTTGTACTTATATGTATTAGCAGCTTGGATGCTTATAACTAATTTATGATTCGGCTCTTACCTCTGACAAGAAATTATCAGTCTTACATATGCCGTCTTTTAATGATTGGGTCAAAATTTTGGCGATTTTGGATAAAGACTCCATGGAAGGAGTGAATTTTAATTACCCATTACATTGCCTAGCTTTCTTTATTATCCTCACAATAACAACAAGAGCTTGCCCTATTTTCCTCCTCTGGTGTTGATCTATCTAACTTTCTTAGGAAGTTATGTGGGCTCAATCCCTCTTTTGTCTGTGCACCGGCTACTCCATCTATTCCACAAACTGGTGGAATCTTCTATCGGGATAGTGCAGCCCTTGAAGTAGTTAAGGAATTTCATAGTAATCTTCTCAATGACTTAAACCTCCTAGAGATGGTGTCTAAAATATCCAAAGTTTTTCCTATCTTTCCTGTTAGACAAATTGAAATTGAATCCCTCGGGGTTGACCATCAGCTTTGGGTCCTGCCCAACAAATCCTTCACCCATTTTGAGTGAAACTTGGGTATAGCTTGCCAACCTCCCTGCCTCTACTATGGAAGATTGCAGACTTAAAATTCTAAAAGGAGGGCAATTTTTGGACAAAGGGGAGCTTATCAAAGCACCCTTCAATCTCAATCTCATTGACCACTCCAAGTGTCCCTCCAATACTGGCATCCAATACTGGCCTCTACATTTGTACCAAAGGAAACATGGAATTTGCCAAGAGTAACCCTGATTTTTACACCGAATCCATCTGGAATGTCTTTTGTCCTTATGTAAAATGTGCCTGCAAATTTCTTGACCCTAAAGCCTCTTGTGAATCGAGCATCATGTGGTTTTATCATACCATTTGGTTTATTCTTAACCATCTGAACTTACTTTTCCCGAGAAAACCTGTGGACTTTCATCTCTCCCGTATTTGCTCTTGGTTAGGTGGCCAAGCTAAGAAAATTGTAATTGCACAGATTGACTTCAACATCTTTCGTGGACTAATGCTTGATGTCTTGAAGGAATTGAGATTTGATGAACCCGGTATTTACTTAACTACTTATGCTAACTTTAAAGGTGTTAAGCTCATCACTAGTCTTCTTAAACCTTGTATTGATGAAGATGATTCCCCTGCTCTCAAAAGGGCTAAATCTTTGATTACCCCCAACTCCTTCACTTCCTTCCTAACACCTATCTCATCCTCTAACCAAGGAAGAGTTCGTAGCTTTACAAGAGGAGGAGGCAGGTCCCCCCCATCAGGAACTTCCCTGAATTTTAAACCTTGGTGACATTGCAGGTTACTACAAGCCCTTGCGAAAGAAGAACTCTCAACAAAGTGGATCCAGAAAATGGTTTCATCTGCATACACTGTCTCTTTCACAATGTACTCCTCGATTGGATTCAACCAAAAAATCTTTTTTGTGAGTGCTTTGATATGTTTTTTGGTAATCACAAATTACTTGACAATATACTCATAGGATGGAAGTATAAACATCCCATAAAGAGTTTAATCTACAGTAATGACTTTCTTCAGTAGGATTTTGTTCCTCATTGTACATGCTTTCAGTTTACCACCTTTTGCAAAAATTTTGAGGCTTTTGATAACCATGTTTACACTTGTGATCTTAGCATTATTGAAAATACTAAAATATGTATAATTTTAGCCAAAGGACTCAATCATATACCTAACTTTCTCAAAAACCCTTACCTTGCTCTATCATCTACACTAAGCTGTCTCACTGACCTTGTCAATGCTCTCTGAATGGAGATGACAGTCATACCGGACTTAAAGGAAGTTGTGAAGGAATGCTTCCTTCATAAAATATCACAACTACCTAGTAAATGGTTATCATCTCATGATTCTTGGCTTACTTCTCAGCTAACTCTTGATTTTCGAAAAATCTCTGATAAATGGTTTGTTGTCGGGCTTGACAAAGGTTATAACTGTCCCACTATTGTTTGCAAATACCTTGCTTAGAACGCTGCTCGTAATCGAGTATCTGGTAAGGAATTTTGTCTTATTAAATCTCCACTACAAACAGTTACCAATAAAATTGCTAAACACTTAGGAACTCTAGGCTAGTCTATGCTGAACACTCAGTTACTTGTGTTATTTCCCACTTATAAAATTCATAAGCATAAGTTCAGGTGGATATCTAATGTCTCCAATAGTATTTTTACTGATATCACTGATAGCCGTTTTTCGGCTTTCCATAATTGCCATAGTAAGATACCTCACCCTATCCAATCACTCAAACATTTTGGCTATCCCTACCATTTCACTGTACATAGGCGTGTGTGAGTTAGGGAACTTTTCCCATATCTTCTTAAAAACCCTCAATTAGCTAGTCATTGGGCTAGTTGAGCCAAATATATATATATATATATATATATATATATATAAGTATATATATATAAGTATATTATGGCCCATTTGTGTGTAAATATTTTATTGTATATAGGGCCTAAATAAAAGGATTTTTCATAATTATTTTGGTATTTATTTAAATATTTCTACCTATGGTGTGTTATTTATGCTATGTACATTGACTCACCATTAACATATTTTTTCTTACCATTTTGCATACTCTTTATTCCATATAAAAATAATTTCATGCAAGATTCTCTTATTTTTGGTGTAACTCCATCCCAACAAAAATCCAAAAAAAAACTAGTTTTATTTATGTGTATATTTTTTCACTATTGTGGTTTTTCCTTCCTACATCTATTCTCTTTTACTCTCATAAATTAGAACACCAAAAATATTCATCTTTTTATGGTAGACTTATAATGAGAGAGATTTATTTTGACCCCTTTATATTTTTTCCACCTATATTATTTATATTTGACATGTATATATTCCACTTTATCATTTTCCTCTTTCATACACACTCCTCCCTCTCCTTCCCACTCCCAAACCTGCAACTCACATGTCCTAATTCACCCTCTTCACCGTTGCCACTTCTCTTACACCTCCATAGCCTTCATCCTCCATTTCTACACCCTAGGTGTCCCCCTTTCTCTCTACATATATATCCATATTACCATACTCTCTTCAGCTTTGTAATGAACTTCAAAAAAATCAGCAAAAATCCAAGGTTAACCTCTGCAAATGAAGGCTTTATCATGAATTTTCGAAGGTCTGAAGATAACATAGCTTCATCGACATGCGTTACTTCGCCATGCTGATCGCTTCTTCTACCAGTGCTGTAAAGAGGTGAATGTCAACTTCTCGAAGCTTCAACCTTGCTTTACAAGCTTATCCCTTCTCTAACTTTTCTCATCATATATCTCACCATTTGGTGAATGATTTTGTAAATATTTTTTAGTGATAATTACTAACTACTAACCACTAACCTTATTGTAAAATGCACCCTCTACTAGAGTAGGAACTCCCAAATTATTCACTCAATCCTCTCTCCTTTCATCCTCAATAATTCTCTTCCCTTGAGCCCACATCCATGTGACTCAAAGGACAAGAGAGACCCACCCTCATTAAAAAAAAAAAAAATATGCATAATCTTTTATTCCTTCAAATAAACTTGATTACGCCTAATCCTAATTGGGGCTTCTAAACCTATAAATAGAGCCCTTCTCTCCCTTGTAAATGAACACATGATCACACTACACCACACCATTCTCAACACATAACACACCACTCTTCAAACCTAGTTGTGTAGAGTGTGTGCATTGTGAGTGCTCTATTCCATCACTACACATAGGTGCATGGAGAAGCTTGAAGTTAGTTATGCCATTTAGAGGAGTGGAGTGATACTATACTCTTCACCACACTTGTAGCCTACTCTTGTGCATAAATAAGATTTATAGTTTTGGGTGCAATTGTATGCTACAACTACGACTCTTCTCTCCAAATTGACTTGATAAGTGGCTCATCAGGTGGTTGAAGGTATATTGTCCTTGAAGTTTGTTGTGCCATTTCATGCTTGGTGGTTTGAGGGCTTGTTGAATTGTTTGCTTAAAAGGTAAATTGTAAGAGGGTGCTCGGTGAGAGGGCTCCCGTGACCCTAAGACAATTTGTGTATTGGCAACAAGGTCAAGTTTTGTGTTGTCCCTCTATTTCTCATCAAGCTTTGTGTGCATCTAGTCTTTAAGGCTAAGACTGAGTTGCTCAAGTTGATTTGTGCTCTTTACCTCTCTCTGGTGTGGTGAATGTTTGTGTTTGGTGTGTGTGGCTATCTTGCATTCCCCTCTCTTTGTGCGTTTGAGTACAAGGAGATATCACGTGCGTCCTAGTTCGCATCTACAACTAGGTGGTGCCCCTTTTCTTGTTTGGTTTGTGGTTGTGGGTTGTTGTTGTCTCTGATTGTGCTTGCCCGAGCCCCAATTGAGTAGCATGGGAGCCTCGAAGGGTGTTTAGAGGCCGCTCTTCTTGTTGCCCGCCCCGGACCGCCCCAAATTGGTGCCTCCACTGAGGACCGACTTTGTGCTTAATGTTGTTGTATTGCATGAATGCTTGAATTTCATGATAATCAAGTAGATTATATGAATCATGAAAACTTGTATGATCGAGTTTAATTTCAAGGCAACATTAATTGATCTAGAATATGGTTTGGATTAGCATAACATAAGAAAGGAAAAAAACATTTTCACATAAGAATCTAGAATTCATGATGAAAGACCTTTGAAAACTTTGTGTAGTTAGTTGATGTCATGAGAGGAAATGATTGTTTGGGACTAATCTTTGTGTGGTTCTAGTATTGAGAGACTATGACATGCTATACCTTTGATGATATCCCAATCTTCTTCGGAAATCTAGAAGAAGATGTTGATGATTTTCTTGCTGATTTTAGAATTGTTTGTCGTATCCTTGGTAAAAGGGATGACATTGAAAAAGGAAATTTTCTATTGCTATGCCTTAGAGGCAATGCTGAGCAATGGTTTTGGAGTATTTCTTCTCAGATTGAAGATGGATATACCCAAATTTCCAAAGCTTTGAAGACCAGATTCTCTAAATTTCCAACAACAGAGACAGCATGGGCTTCATTAGGGAGACTTCAACAACATGGTGAAGACTACTATGCTTATGAGGATATTTTTTCTCGTCAATGGGAAAGATGTGGGTTTAGTTCTACATTTCCAGATTATGTAAAAATGGAGCAGTTTATTTCGGGTTTGTCTCCTTTCCTAAAGACTAAGGTTACTTGTAGTGGACCCTCTACCTTTGAAGAAGCGGTTGCTATTGCCCGATGGAAGTTTCACAAGTACTTCTACGTCAAAAATGGTTTCCATCATGCTGGAAGAACCAACCATCATGAAAGTTTTTCTATCAAGGAGTCATCTCCTTTGCCATACTTGTCTCCTTCTACTCCGACAAATGTTGAAGAAGTTACTTACATGCCAACTGATTATTCAAGTGCTAAAGTGTGTGGCCAAGATTCAAATGTGGAATCTCTTTCTTCTACCTTTATCACAAGCATGCAAAAAATGACACAAGATATCTCAAATGGCATTGATGATTCAATAATGGATACATCCAACCTTTTTGTGGAGGATCAATTTCTAGTCCGAGTAGATGAAGCTTTTGTGCAACATGACTCTATGGAGAATGAAGACCTTGAAGGTAACCTTGATCTTATGGAATGTTCTGAGAGTGTATCTTGTCTAAAAGAAGAGAGTGAAGAAGAAGATGAAATCAAAGGTGGGGAGATCATAGACCACATTGATCATAAAGAGATGATCGTGTACATGGAATGCCAACTCCAAAACAAAGTAGAAGAGTGCGAGTTGAATCCATGTGAGGATAATCTTCAAGAAGTGTTTGAGGATGTTGAAAAGCATTGGTATGACCCATGTATATTAATCATGGAGGAACGTATCATGCAAGAAGCCAAAGTTTTCACAAAATCAAACAGTAATCCATCAACCTTTGAGGTGGTACAATGTGAGGAGTTACAACCTTGCCAAAGGGGGGGCTTAGAAGGGGATGAAGAACATGGGAGAGTAGTAAAAAATAAAATCATAAAAGGAAACTATCAGAAGGGTATCATTCTCTCCAATGGTGTTTTAATGGGTGGCTCTTCATTCATGGGACAATCTCTTAGCAAGAAAATCCAAACTTTTGAAGCCCCAATCATCTTCACATTGGGTTTCACCTCTTCAAAGTCAACTTCTCCTCTCTTCACATATACCTTTCATCGGGGGTACCATACCTTCTTAAGTGGAAGAGGACATGAATACTTGGTGATGAACGGATGTTTCCAAATCTTCTTCATTTGGTTCTTTGGTATATGGAGGTCGCACATTGTGATGCTTCTGGTCTTCACCATAGATGAAAAACTTGTTGATTGCTACATGTGGATATTTCATCAATCAGTACCAAAATCTATTCTCTTCCAATGTGTTGGAAGCAATAGAAACCTTTGTCTATTATCTATGTATGTGGTAAACTATTTGCAATATCTTTCAATAGCGGTTGGAAGCATGGATCAAGATTTCATAAATCATGAAGGTCATAGAATTTTTGACTTGATGAGCCTATCCAGGTTGAATGAATTTTATGAGCTACAGTTCAGGAATTTGCTCATACAAGCTCTTGAAGATCATAGCAGATACATCAACTTTACACAGGAGGAAGAGCAACCAATCTTTTATATCACATTCATAGTGATAGATGCAATGATGGACAACAATAAAATCTACAACTTTCTTCAACCGAAATCAGTAAGTGATTCCATACCATACATCTCTCTTTGGGAAAGATATTTCAAGATCTTTGATCCTGGGGGGTGCTTATGGAAACTTTCTCAATGGAGGAGGTTTACTCAGTCACTTCATTACGTCCTCCTATTGGCTCTGAGAACCTTTCATATCACACAAGGTTTATTAATCATACAACAAAGGTTATTCAAAGATGAGAGCAGACAAAGACAGACGTTACACAATCTACATGTTGTATGGTCGGATAAATGGTACATGAATGTACCATTATCTAAGGGGGGGGCTAATGATATTCTTTTTTCGGCTTTCCATAATTGCCATAGTAATCTACCTCACCCTATCAAATCACTCAAACATTTTGGCTGTACCTACCATTTCACTGTACATAGGCGTGTGTGAGTTAGGGAACTTTTCCCATATCTTTTTAAAAACCCTCAATTAGCTAGTCAATGGGCTAGTTGAGCCAAATATATATATATATATATATAATTATATTATGGCCCATTTGTGTGTAAATATTTTATTGTATATAGGGCTTAAATAAAAAGATTTTTCATAATTATTTTGGTATTTATTTACATATTTCTACCTATGGTGTGTTATTTATGCTATGTACATTGACTCACCATTAACATATTTTTTCTTACCATTTTGCATACTCTTTAATGGAATAAAAATAATTTCATGCAAGCTTCTCTTATTTTTGGTGTAACTCCATCCCAACAAAAATCCAAAAAAACTAGTTTTATTTATGTGTATATTTTTTCACTATTATGATTTTTCCTTCCTACATCTATTCTCTTTTACTTTCATAAATTAGAACACCAAAAATATTCATCTTTTTATGGTAGATTTATAATGAGAGAGATTTATTTTGACCCCTTTATATTTTTTCCACCTATATTATTTATATTTGACATGTATATATTTTTTTAGACCCCTCAATATTTGATTTTCTTAGTTGTACTATTCACTTATATCATGATCTCAACAATATCTTCAATCTTAGACCTACCAAATAAGGTCAAGGGTATGTGGCATGCATGCATACACCATGGGGAGCTCACTCTTGGAGGTATTCAAAAGAATCATCCAAAGAAGGACCTCACAAGGACCTTGTGCAGTGGAAAAAAACAGTCGGTTTTGTTGAATTTTTAAAGATCACATGCTCCACGAATTTGAAAAGGTGATACAAAGAAAAGTTGTAGCTTGTAGGATGAATTTTTACCTCAAATGTTTTCATATTTTTTTGAGCTACGAGTTGTGAGCTATGATTTTATTGGTGGACCCCAGTTTGCCCATGCTATGCAATCACACTCCCTCTTCCACTTTATCATTTTCCTCTTTCATACACAATCCTCCCTCTCCTTCCCACTCCCAAACCTGCAACTCCCATGTCCGAATTCACCCTCTTCACCGTTGCCACTTCTCTCACACCTCCATAGCCTTCATGCTCCATTTCTACACCCTAGGTGTCCCCCTTTCTCTCTACATATATATCCATATTACCATACTCTCTTCAGCTTTGTAATGAACTTCAAAAAAATCAGCAAAAATCCAAGGTTAACCTCTGCAAATGAAGGCTTTATCATGAATTTTCCAAGGTTTGAAGATAACATAGCTTCATCCACACGCGTTACTTCGCCATGATGACCGCTTCTTCTACCGGTGCTGTAAAGAGGTGAATGTCAACTTCTCGAAGCTTCAACCTTGCTTTACAAGCTTATCCCTTCTCTAACTTTTCTCATCATATATCTCACCATTTGGTGAATGATTTTGTAAATATTTTTTTAGTGATAATTACTAACTACTAACCACTAACCTTATTGTAAAATGCACCCTCTACTAGAGTAGGCAATCCCAAATTATTCACTCAATCCTCTCTCCTTTCATCCTCAATAATTCTCTTCCCTTGAGCCCACATCCATGTGACTCAAAGGACAAGAGAGACCCACCCTCATTAAAAAATAAAAATATGCATAATCTTTTATTCCTTTAAATAAACTTGATTAGGCCTAATCCTAATCGGGGCTTCTAAACCTATAAATAGAGCCCTTCTCTCCCTTGTAAATGACCACATGATCACACTACACCACACCATTCTCAACACATAACACACCACTCTTCAAACCTAGTTGTGTAGAGTGTGTGCATTGTGAGTGCTCTATTCCATCACTACACATAGGTGCATGGTGAAGCTTGAAGTTAGTTATGCCATCTAGAGGAGTGGAGTGATACTATACTCTTCACCACACTTGTAGCCTACTCTTGTGCATAAATAAGATTTATAGTTTTGGGTGCAATTGTATGCTGCAACTACGACTCTTCTCTCCAAATTGACTTGATAAGTGGCTCATCAGGTGGTTGAAGGTATATTGTCCTTGAAGTTTGTTGTGCCATTTCATGCTTGGTGGTTTGAGGGCTTGTTGAATTGTTTGCCTAAATGGTAAATTGTAAGAGGGTTCTCAGTGAGAGGGCTCCCATGACCCTAAGACAATTTGTGTATTGGCAACAAGGTCAAGTTTTGTGTTGTCCCTCTATTTCTCATCAAGCTTTGTGTGCATCTAGTCTTTAAGGCTAAGACTGAGTTGCTCAAGTTGATTTGTGCTCTTTACCTCTCTCTGGCATGGTGAATGTTTGTGTTTGGTGTGTGTGGCTATCTTGCATTCCCCTCTCTTTGTGCGTTTGAGTACAAGGAGATATCACGTGCGTGCTAGTTCGCATCTACAACTAGGTGGTGCCCCTTTTCTTGTTTGGTTTCTGGCTGTGGGTTGTTGTTGTCTCTGATTGTTCTTGCCCCAGCCCCAATTGAGCAGCACGGGAGCCTTGAAGGGTGTTTAGAGGCCGCTCTTCTTGTTGCCCGCCCCGGACCGCCCCATCACCAAGGATATTACTTTTTGCTTTGACCTTATATTATCTGAATTTCAGCTTATTTGTGCCACTAAATAGAAAATCTGCCAGGACTTCTTACATATTCAATACAATCGTTTTTGGCTTACAAAAAACTCTACGGAGGTCTCCCTTAACCTTTCTCAGCATATCTTCCACATTTTTACTGCTGACATTACACAATGTTACAAAAACATTTCCCTTGAAGGGGATCTTGGCCTTGAGACTATTCTTGCCAAGGTGATTAAATTAGCTTTCTCCAATGCTAGAAAGAAGAAGCTTTTTTACATCTCTCTTTCCAAAAAACCCAAGTGGATTAACGTGCCTCACTCCGTACACTCCTTACACTTTAATGAAGCTAAGCTTTGCTCTTACATCTTCTGGTTGTTGAGTAGCTGCACTATAGTTTCAGGCGGTCTTTGATTTAACATCGTCTAGGCATCCCCATGGGATTCTCATGCTCTCCACTTATGTGTAATATTTACCTTGCTTTCTTTGAATAAAAGTGGTGTCTCAAGACCATGGAAGCTTACAAAAATAAGCTTTCATAGTTTAGACATAGCTATAGATAATGGATGACTTACTTAGTGTCAACAATAGAGACTTCCCCAATGAAATATTTGCTATTCTTCCTCTAACTCTTTTCTTGCCTGGGAGGATGTTTTTTTACTAATAAGAAAATATTGCCTTAAAGGGTTTAATAGAAACCAGATCTATAACACTATTACACAAGCTCTCACCCAACATAGTTGGCTTGGGTTACACTTTAAATAGGAGAATCTCATTCCTCTAATTAGGTAGTAGGCCATACACAATGGGCCTACTACCAACCCATTTTGTATGGCGCTTGGGTTAGGGCGGGCACACACACACACACACACACACACACACACACACACACACACACACACAATGGTAATATGGTATACTTTTTGGTTTCAAATATAAACACCCCCCCCCCCCCCACTTTGTTCTAGCCCGGAAGCAACTGGGTCACTTTAGGGTTACTACTTCAAAAATTCCATTACTTTTTAGAGACCATGGGGCATAGCCCTTGATTATTTAACTAATGATCTAAAGAATATATCTCTCTGACATGCCGAGCGTGATTACGTTTCCCTTCTTCATTACATCGTGAAGGCGGCCTCTCCTACTTTGCTGTGGATCTCCCCACTCATGGGTATCTGCGTGCCGATTAGTGCTACCACACACACACACTCTTCAGGAAGGCGGCCCGGCTCACTCATGGATCCCGATAAGAGGACTGGCAGTCCCACATCCTTCCACTATTTAAACAGGTGAGGGCGCATCTTGTTATAGAATTGATATTTTATTATCTATTGCAGCTGACAGGTGGCAAAAGCATCAGCAGATAATGGATTATGCAGAAGGATGTTACATTTTATGTATATTTGGTTATTCAAGTGCTCCTTATGAGCTTTGGCCAATTATGTACGACCGGCCAGTTTGTACTCACTTTGAGCATTCAAGAAATCTATAAATTAAATACGTGCAAGAGGGAAATGGTCACTCTTGCACGGGGGGAGATTGTACCCAGTCCTTGTGTCTTGTTCTCTCTTCTCCTCTCTTCTCTCTCGCCGTGCCGGCGTAGCACTCCACTCTAGGAGGTGCGCCTACACGCGTTCTTTCACTCTCTCCCGCTCTCTATCTCTCTCTGTTCGCGTATATCGTCGATTATGTTCTCGTGGATTCGCCAGGTATGGAGATTAGTCCGTTTTATGGTTTGTACTATATTGTTTTCGGTATTTTGCAGGGCAGACACGCATTCGTTTGTAGCAGTGGTATCAGAGCACAAGGCTACGCTCTTGGTAACAAACAATCAAAGAGACCTACAACCTGACATCCGAGCAAATTTAGATCTTTTTATCTTGCACCAGAGATAAGTACAGCTACACAATTCTTTTCCCTTTCATTTAATTTTATCGTTTTGTCTCTCTTTGTTGTGGCAAAATCTATGAAGAACTTAATCGTACATTAATTTTTCATTAATTTTATATACTAAGAAAAGCTTGAACATTGTCAACATAGGGTTTAGCACTCTTAATAATACTACTAATAATATCGACATAGCTAGTGTGCATAATTGATTAAGAGAAATTCTTCATTTGATCGGAGATGTGTTTAATACACAACGACGACAAAGAAGAAGCAATAGTAGTAGAAGAAGAAGAATCAACCATTCTGTTTGATTTTGTTTTTTCGTCGTAGGTAAGAAGTTTCGGAGAGTAGGATAGAGAGAGTTTTTAATATGGCTGGTAGCCTGTAGAGATCAAAACTCTAGTGGGGATTTCACAAGATCCCAAGAATATGTTCCATGCATAGAGAGTTAATATATGATAAAAATATATATATAATAATAAAAAATGGTGCAATTCATAGATCACAGAGCTCGTATAGGGGGTTGAGCTTTGGTGGACGGCATGTGCAAGCAATTCCCGGGTGCAATGAAGGGAGCCAACAATGCCTGGCATACATGGGGGGCATCAGCGACAAGTTGTTGTCACATGCGTAGTATAACACACAAGAGGCTCTGTATACCTTATCAAAGCCACCCTTAGTGCATGAGATTTGGTGGGGCATTTCTCTCTCTCTCGCGCGACTGTAGTCGCCACTGCCATAACTCGTTCTCTCTTTTTTAGCCGCCACCCCATGCTGTGACGCACTCCAGCAAACTCTCTCTCTCTCTCTCTCTCTCTCTCTCTCTCTCTCTCTCTCCCTCGTGACCCCCCCCCCCCTTTAACCACCAACCACACCCTCTCTCTCTCCTTCTCAACATCTGTAGTCGATATTGTGACGTACCTTTTCTCTCTATCTCCCATGCAGCCGTTAGAAAATTGTGGACAACCAATTTTCTCTTTGCGGCGTGCGCTCACTCCCTACCAGCTACCTATCATGGGCCATACACACCACAAAAAAGGGGGGCGGCTCTGATTACCCATCACTCAGACACAGCTCAACCACTCTCTCTCTCTCTCTCTCTCTCGACTGTCTATATGCAGTGGCTTTTCCTATCCCAACCACCCAATCTTTCTCTATCTCTCTCTAGCCACCACCCACAATCAGTCTCTCTCTATCTCTCTTTTTCTGACAACCCCTCTCTTGTTCACCTACTTTGAGGCCATGTAGACTTTCTCTCTGATCTCTCTTACTTGAGGTGCGATTGTTTTCTCACTCCTGGTTGATGCCCACCAGCTACAGCCCGACCTCCCTCCCCATTGGCCATT
Organism: Adiantum capillus-veneris; assembly: GCF_014529385.1. Lineage (NCBI taxonomy): Eukaryota > Viridiplantae > Streptophyta > Polypodiopsida > Polypodiales > Pteridaceae > Adiantum > Adiantum capillus-veneris. Next base: position 94,382,761 of record NC_140948.1, read on the forward strand.
ATCACTCTCTCCTATCTAAACTGGCTCTGGCAGCCTCTTAGCTCTCGCACTCTCTCTCCTAGGCTAGTCTCTACCTACCATGCATAACAAGATTGTGGCTCAACCAGAAATGAAATTTTTAGCAGTTCCTGCTGGCATCAATCTCGAGTAGATAAAATCAACAATAATTTTGCTTCATCATGATTACCTATTACTCAATCTCTTGCACACACAAATTGGAGCTCTCCACCCTCGTGCTCTCACTCAATTGCCCGCAACCACCAGAAGCAGTTCGCCATGCACACAAAGACAAGATCTATTGGAGGCAGCTTCGGACACAGGTGAAGCAGTCTCGCAAATATTGCGCCTATCGCTGCCTCTGTTGTCGACATCTACTACTGTTGAATTTTCTTCTTGATCTGCCTTGTGGGTATGTTTTGTTTAGCCTGATGCGTTCTCCAAATCAGAAGGATGTTGCTTGTCTTGATCCGCACTAGCATCATCCATATTGCAAGATGCAGAGGGAAGCTCTTGTCTTTTGCTCATCTGCTTTGGCAGCAGCATGAGACAAATTAATACTCTCACTGTGCACAAAGCTCAAGGGCTAATTACTACACATATCTCTTCAATTGACAAGCATTTTGATAGATTACCAACAGCTATATTTGTTGCCTGCAGCTGGTCGATCATTCATGTGCTGGTTAAGCCCTACATAGTAATAGCGAGTCATGAGCAAAGGAGTGCAGGGAAGCTCAGAAAGAAGGACACCCTTTCACCTCCTCCCTTCCATAATGACAACCTACAGAGGCACACATTCCTGAAGATCTGCAGAGATTGCTGTATTACTTTCTTAGATGCCGCCCAATGCAGCACATACACGGGCATTGACGAAGCTCTTCCGTGACTGCTGCAATACTCTTTGCGATGACGCTCACTACAGCGCATCCTCACGCACCCACAATGATGATGGCGATCAAGTCTGATTTTTTTAATTTCTTTTTGAACTTTAGCTTTAATGTTTTTACAATTTAGTCTTTTTTTAATTATTTAAGTACCTAAACATTGGATTAGATTCACCCTGATTGTAACAATTCTGGACTCAAACTGTCATTTTGGCCTTCGAAGGCATTTAATGTAACATTTTCTTTCATTCCATTTCGCGCTTTCTACTGCATCTGACACCTCCACAACAGTGCCCCCCACCCTTAATTACAATCCCAATACACCCCATCAACAACTACAATCTGGCTAGATAATAATATATCCAAAAATATAACTAAAGCACAGTGAGGAACATTCACGAATGATACAAATTTGCGATGGGTAACAACACAAATGTACGCAGCAAGTGTTTCGAACACAATGGATTATATCACACTATTTGCAAAGACTTTATTTTAGTGAAGATTTTTATGGTATTCTGTCGGTACGTAGCACAATATTTTAAACACCTTTGCAATTCCTAACAATGCTATTAGCATTTTATATTTAGTTGGTTAATGCTAGCACACGTTAGTACAAAATGTTCTATGCTCATACTCCTTCTGCCAGCTTGCTTGGTAACCACTTTTTGCAACTTTATCTAATTACGACCCGGCTCTATTGCATGCTCTTTCTCAGATTCCTTGTATCGATCAACATTGTCAAATATCCTGCATTCTTAATTAGGGACTTAAAATTTGTTAGACTTCTCAAACTGTGAATATTTTCTGGGTTTTCTCCTTTCGAATAGCTCATTGTTACATTTTACTAGTTGTTGTACATTAGCGCTGCTCCGCACCATTATGTTTAGTTCGTTTACAACAATTTTAAAGAAATAAAGGTATCTGTCTTGCTTGACCGTAATCAAATGATTTTTATCATGATCTTCACTTGTTCCATTTCTCTAACTCATTTAAGGATTCACAAAAACCTATGCAGGCCATAATGCGAGGACATCAGATAAGTAATCTCTTTACTTTATTTTACAAACTCATTTTTACAGCTTTTGTACTAATATCCTAACCATATTTTATCCGACTTTATGATACCCTCTTGCATTGCTAAGGTCATGCCCTCTAGTTATATTGAAAGAATTTTATGTTGGGATGATTTGTCAGTAAGCTATGCAACTACTCATGCGAGCTAAGATGATCTGGGACAGTGCACAACCATTTGTAAGTCCTTTGGTGATATACTGCACTCTGATGTTAACAACGTAGTAAATATACTTTTTCTCATTTATGTCTTGTCTAGTCCATTGGTCACATGCACACAGATTCGTCGATTTAGGCAGTGTGTCAACGCTCATCTAGTACAGATTCGCCGATTTAGGCAGCACAACAACTATAGATTCACGCTTTTTAAACAATATCCAATGCAGATTCACCGATTTAGGCAGCATTAGTGCAAATTCGCCAGTTTAGGCAGCACGTCTTATTGGTGTAGATTCGCTAATTTAGGCAACACAAATCACAAAATCATGCTGCAGTGGCTGGCCACCACTGCAACTGGTATGATTTTGTTACCCGGGTACATAATGAAAGTGATTTGGATTTGGACTTGTGGAATTGATATTGGATTGGGATTTGGTATCTGATGGTTATTTTATCACGACAGTGTGTATGTGATGAGACTTGACATTATGAGATTGATGATGAGTGTGACCAATGATATCCTGATTCATCAGGGTATGACATATATTGCTTATTCTAGTGGTATGGGACACTAGAATAGGTAGTATGTGGATGACGGTAGGCATAAGAAAATATTGTCTAAATTTTATATTATTAAAAAAATTACTATTTGATACAAATTTCTAATCATTGTTTGCAGATTTTTATCTTCGTAACTGAGGACAGTTGCTTTCCAACAGAGAAGTATGTTATAGAATTGATATTTTATTATCTATTGCAGCTGACAGGTGGCAAAAGCATCAGCAGATAATGGATTATGCAGAAGGATGTTACATTTTATGTATATTTGGTTATTCAAGTGCTCCTTATGAGATTTGGACAATTATGTACGACCGGCCAGTTTGTACTCACTTTGAGCATTCAAGAAATCTATAAATTAAATACGTGCAAGAGGGAAATGGTCACTCTTGCACGGGGGGAGATTGTACCCAGTCCTTGTGTCTTGTTCTCTCCTCTCCTCTCTTGTCTCTCGCCGTGCCGGCGTAGCACTCCACTCTAGGATGTGTGCCTACACGCGTTCTTTCACTCTCTCCCGCTCTCTATCTCTCTCTGTTCACGTATATCATCGATTATGTGCTCGTGGATTCGCCAGGTATGGAGATTAGTCCATTTTATGGTTTATACTATATTGTTTTCGGTATTTTGCAGGGCAGCCATGCATTCGTTTGTAGCACATCTCTGCCCCTCACTTAATGAGTGTTGTTCTGTCGTGTTTTTTCTGAGAAGACCGACTGCTTGCTTCACAAAGGGAGCTATGGAGCTCACTACTCAGGTGTCTCAGGTTTTTTTCCACCCTTGCTTGCCTCGCTACTGGTTGTATTGGAAATTTTTGTTGTTGTTCTACATTGAGCATTCAATTGTTATTAGCTAGCACAGTAAGGTAAGTGGTTAATGGTTGTCGACGGACAATAGCATGGTGGCGGTGTATACCTTGCTCAAAATGCCTTGCCTCAGACGTATACTGCTTGATCATATTGTGGTAGGATGGGTTTTTTTACAGTTGTCGTTAACTGTCTTGTTTGTCACACTATGCGCAGCTTGAGTATATATTACTCTTATGAATGATAGGTGGTCTTGGTATTACTGTGGTACCTTGAAATTTCTGCAGGCTTTTTTCCGTTTGCAGACTATGTCGGTTCATGTTGTCACACTGTGCGTAGCAGGTGTTAATACTACTCATATGATGGATAGGTGGTCTTGGTATTACTATGGTACCTTGGATATTCCTAGCTTCTGCAGGCTTTTTTCGTTTGCAGACTGTGCTGGTTCATACCGTCTTACTAGTTGTAAAAAAACAAGATAAAATGGGGGCATTCTTGGTAATTTCTGACACCGAAAGAATCCGGGAATATGGGATACTGGGAATCTGAGTTGGAACTATGGTTTTTTATCATTTCTACTATTGCCGTGTGATTGGAAATCCGACCACTCTGGTGCACTAAATTGGAAGGTAAGTATACGGCCGTTTGGCTTTACATTCGTATGGTAAACATCTGATCTGGGCTTGGAAAGGGATACAACTTGAATGTGTATTATATCCTACAAATGGTATTGTAGTTGGTATGACTGGGTTTCTTACCGGTTGTCGCTTCTCCAATCTATTTAAACCCTCTGTAAGTACGGCATATGGAATTTTTTGGAAAAAGAAACCATATACTCTTTTTGACCATTGAACAAGGTAAGTTGGTTACTCTCTCTAAACCTTGGTGGGAATTTGGTTCCGTGGCATTCATAAGACCTGATCTGTACTATTCTGGTCTTTTCTGAGACAAGGTAATATGATAGTGGCATTCACTTTTTAGTTGCTGCTTTTAGACGGGCATGCCGCTATCTTTTTTGGCTAGCTATGAAATAGTGATGGCTTTTTTGGGAAGTAGTGAACTCCATTTCTTGAAAAACAAAAAACATTATCAGTTCTTATCATAGAGCCTACTCGTTCTTAAAAATATTTAGGCTTAGTTACTATTAAAACCTCATTAATCCAACAGAGTATGACTCAAGTATTTTGTTTCTTGAAGGGATATACCACTTGTGGTGTAAAAAGTGGATGATCTAATACTTGGAATAGAAGAGATTTAGGTTCTCTTTGACTAGAGACACTGTGATAATATATATAATTGATTTACTTTGGACTTAGCTTGTAAAAGGTATTTTTTTTTCTAGGATGGACATGGATAACAACTGGTATAGTCCATTAATGCTTGTAAAACACATCCAACGCTAACTGAATTGTTGTCTTGTTTGGATGGATGCAGGTAAGGACTCTATCTTATCTGGGAGGGTTTTTTTGACTTTGGCAAGCTATTTTACTCTGGATGGAACATTCACTTATGACTTGGGAAGTTCCTTTACTATCTACATACTGAAAGGGGATCTCTTTCCTACAAACATTGTACTTAAATGATTCTGATATTGAGTATTGTTTGTACTTATCTATTCCTTGTTCCATTGCTAGCTGTCTTTTGAATGTAAAAATTCAATTATGTCTTATTATCTAAGATTTAACAACAACACACACACACACAGAGCACACGACACTTGGCCCACCTAGAAGGAAGAGAGAGAGAGAGAGAGAGAGATGGGGGTGGGGGAATCTCTCTCTCTCTCTCTCTCTTTGCCTCTCTCTCTCTCCCTCTCTCTAAGCAAGCTATGTTAAATTGTAGCAGGGTGGAGCGAATAGAGGTCTCCCCATAGGCCCTCTAAAGGCACCATTGTTGGGTCCTTTACTTGCCTGAAGTGGGACCCATATGGTTTTGATTTTCTTGATGTGTATCACAGATGCATAACATTGAGTTTGGTGACACCATCTATTTTCTTAGAGGGCACTCCAACCACCATCCAGATTCTTGATACTCCTTGTGAATAGGCTGCTTTAGTAAGATGCCCAATTGGCATGTGCTTCCCTGCATGTGCCAAAGAAACCTGTTATGACCCCAACTTGTGGGCAATTGTGTTAAGTAATGAAGAGTCCTCCAAATTAAATGCCCTTTATAGGGCTTCACTAAGAAATTCCATAAGGGAGAATTCTTATCTCTCTCTTTCTCTACGCAATGTTTGCAAGTTGCAATTCTCTCTCTCTCTCTCTCTCTCTCTCTCTCTCTCTCTCTCTCTCTCTCTCTCTCTCTCTCTCTCTCTCTCTCTCTCTCTCTCTCTCTCTCTCTCTCTCTCTCTCTCAAAGACAAAGTCGGGCTGGATGAGAAGGTAGCATGTGGAACACGGCATGCGGGGGTGCATTGTGCTAAAATGTAGGTCATGCAAATGTTTGAACATCAAGAAAATGCACCAAATTGTCCTCAGGTAGGCTACATTATCATGGGGCAACATCCATTTTTGTATCCTCCTCTAACGGATGATGCATGGAGGGTTCTGTTGGCCTTGAAATTTTTAGTCTCTTTAATAAACTTACCTTCATACCGAGCTTTTGCACTCTCTCTCTCTCTCTCTCTCTCTCTCTCTCTTAGACACACACACACACACACACACACACACACACACAAACACACACACTCATAGACACAGTTATGTATGTACAACTATGGAATGTTGGGGATCTTTGTAAAAATGTTGATAAAATGCATGCACGAGGAAGAGGCTGCAAGTTGCACTCACATCAGAGACTTGGCTCACAAATGGGCGACATCATACACGTATTAGTGCTCGTTGCTCAAATTTTTTTAAAGTTCCATTAGAAAAAGTGTAGAAGTTGAATGCATTTGTGTAGAAAGAAGGGGTCATTTCCCTTTAAAAAGCAAAGTTGAGACACCATTCGATTGGCTTCCAAAGGAAAAGTACGGTTTGCCTTCAAACAGGAAAAGTACGGTTTGCCTGCAAACAGGAAATGTGCAGTCAACCTATTTTTTGGCTTGCCCAAAGAGCAAAGGCTATAGAGATGCTTTTTGTTTTTGCTCTTTAAAATAGGAAAAAAGTTGAGCTGTATTTTCAAGCATTTTTTGATAGGCCAAAAATGCTAATTGGTTGAAATAAGATTGTGGGCACTCATTTAGATGACTAGTGTGTAAATCTAGTGATGTACTTTAAAAGTGTCTTGAGTTTATCCAGCAATGGTGTAAGGAATAGAGCGATGGAGTTTGAGTGGTGTTGTTGTTCTCCTGAGTGTTTATGAGTTTGGGTTTTATGTAGAGGAGATTGCACGTGGTAGCGAGCCTATGTAAGAGGTCCAAGGGCTGCCCGCAGGCTTGAACTTTGCAGCCTCTTGTGCCTCCTAATATTCTTGGTAGTGCACAAGGGAGGAGTATGAGAATGTAAGCTTTCTTGAGACCTCACTATCTGCAAGCGGTTCACTCACCTTAACTTCTTGGATCGGGTTTGATTGTGACCTATCTTCTGAGCATAGGGAAACAACCGGAAGTCGGAGTGTGCATGCCATAGAAACCTATTGCAATCCATCATTTGACCGGCCTTCAATCGCAATTTGTTGACCAACCATCAATCGCGGTCCATTGCCTTGGCTCTCAATCGCAATCGATTCTCAGAGGAGGCAGTTAGAGATATTTCGTAAGATAAAACCTTAGGCTTCTGCTTTAGCTTACAACATTTCCTTCACAAGACATTAACTCTAAAAGAAAACAATAATAATAATAATAATTTTGGTTGCTGGCCATGGATGGAAATCCATCCAAAAAATAGGTGTTTCTTGCATTTCCTTTTGTTGAGTGTGATTTATCCCTTAGTGGATCAGCCCCAAGGGCGGTTTTGGCTAGCGACCGCTTCACACACGTTATTTTGGAGATTGGCTATGGATAATTCTCACAAGCCTTCATACATAAGCAGAGGCTGTAGTGGGAACTCAAGGGGGAATGAAGAGGGATTTTGGCAAGAACCTTAATCATCACAAGCCCTCGTATGTAGAGGTTGTGGTGGGAACTCAAGGGGGACGAGGCGGAAATGACTAAGTTTCTTGCTAAAATCCCGCTTTTTCTTAACTGGTTGCCAGTATGTGTGCTCCCTCGGGATCCACCATTTGAGTTATCTGATACACTCCAAGATATGTATCTAGTATGGTGGAATTTTTCAACCTCCCCATGTGGCTGATAAGTAGCTTAAAAGACTTAAAGGCACCCTTTCTCAATAATGGAAGAGCTCATAATCCATTCATGGAATGTGAAGGGGATCAAGACTCAGAGAAAGAGCTCCTTTTTTTGGGAAGAAGTCAAAAAAGGAAATGGTGTAAACTACTAGGCTATCCAAGATCATCACTTGATTCTACAAGCAATAGAAGGCAAGCTTTGGGGACAAAACTAGTCTTCCCACAAAGAAAGTGCTAATGGATTCAATGGCGTCCTTTTGGTAGTGGACAAATATCTAGAGACTAAAGTGGTGTTCAATCATCCATTAGGGAGAGATCTAGGAGTTAAGGTAAAATGGGGGGACCAACAATATATATAGACCATGTTTGGTGAAGGAAAGAGCCAAGCTTTGGGAGTATCTTAAAGACTTTCATATTGAAGGGGAATGGCTCATGGTGGGAAATTTCCATATGGTAGAGAAGAGAAAGGACAAAATTGGGGCATCAAACATACTAACTGGATCTAAAAGTTCAAAATGGATAAGCCTTTGTGATAAATGAGTGTTGGTGGATATGTGGGAGGTAGGCCCATGGAACAACACGCTTGGGTTCACATACACCAGCTTGCAATATGCCAGCACGACATCTAGGTTGGATTGCTGCTATTGCTCTCACCAAGCCAATTTGCTGCCCTCATGGCTTGAAATGAAGGTGTTAACTTCTCATTGTATATCGGATCACCTACCATTAAGAATCGAATTGAAAAGAAAAACAAAGGAGAATATCAGTGCCCCCAAGGACTTAAAAAGTTACTCTCTATGGGGTCTCACCTCTTTAAAGGCCCACTCTTCAAACGCCTAACCCTCAAAGATTTGAGCAAGGTTTGAAAATATGTGGATTCGGGTAGCCCTAGGGAATGGGATACTTTTACCAAGAATGTGCAAAAAGCAATCAAAACTACTAGCCCTAGAAGGAAGAAATATCAAGAGGATGTCTTAAACAACTCGTTGAAGAAGTTGAACTCTTGACTGCCAAAAAACAAGAAGGATCTACCTTTATAATGTGAGCACAAAAGATGGCTTGAAGGTAAAGTGGACTTATGAGATCTCCAACTTGAGGAGGTGAGAAAGGACAAAATCCTTTCCAGAGAAACCTTTCTCCAGCCAGAGGAGGCCATCCATGCACATTTCTTTGGGGCTCTTAAAGTCAAAAGAAATTGGGGCCTCGTGCAATTGCTTACAAATATTGATGGAAGGGAGACTAAGGATCCTAATGAAATGGATCACCTTATTCTTAACCACTTGAGACAGATCATAGGCCACAATCAAAGGTTCTCTCCAGTGAAATGAACGACGCTAGGGCTACTATTCTTGGGAGCTTCAAAATCACAATATCCTCTTTTGAAGCCAACCTCCTAGAGAAGGCCTTCATTGAAGATGAATTCTCTATCGTGTTAAAGGCCTTGGGCAAAGAAAGGTCCCCTAGTTGGGATGGTTTGACTACTAAGATCTTCAAAGAATTTTGGGATGATCTCAAGTCTCCCATCACACAAATGGCTAACCAGGCCCTCATTGATGGAGTCATGGACTTAAGCATTAAAAGAAGCCTTATTGACCCAATCCCCAAAAAGTATGTTGCTCCTAATTGAAGTATTGACGCCCCAGAAGGATAATGCTAGTATCGTTTTAAATTATCACCAAAACTATAGCCCTTAGGATGTCCCCCTTCCTGGACCAGGTCTCCACTCCCCACCAACATGGATTTATCAAGGGAAGGTCAATTTATGATAACATTGTGGTAGCAATGATTAGCATTGAATATGCTACTCTCACTAAGGAAGAGTGCATCGTGTTGTAGAAGGACCTGGATAAAGGATCACATGGTCAATCATTGAAGACGTTATGAAGTCATTAGGCTTTGGGCCGCAGATGTGCCGGCTAGTCACCACTCTTGGTGGTGGTAGCCAATCAAATCTACTCTTCAATGAGATAATTGTGGTTGCATTCGAGGTCAAGAGATCAATTAAACAAGGTTGCCCACTTGTGATCTTAATCTTTGCCATTGGTTACCATCCTCTGGTAAAATTACTTGAAGACAATGCTGCTAAAGGGGAGATTCAAGGCTTGACTCTACCCAACAACAACCAATTTTTGGCAAAGATTTTTGCAGACGACTCTCTGCTCTTTCTCAAAGCGTGCCCCTAGGTTATTAGGAATTCTCTTGAAATCATGCAAACTTATGCTTTAGCTTCAGGGTCCAAATGTAGTATTGATTGATCTCTCTTGGACGTAACTCACAAGCAAAGATTTTCTTGAGTTATGGAGAAGAAAAAAAAGGATGCGGAGATGGGAGTACATGCTCCTCCCCTTTTCGAGTAGAGTGAAGGTAATAAACTCATTTATGCTTCCTTATATAGATTTTAATGTCCATTTCTTAAGCTCGCCAAAAGAAACTGGAAAGAGTCTTTGAAACCAGTGAATAAATTTCTATGGAAGAACAACACTAAAGAATTGACACCTTGACAATGGGCTAGATGGGAGATTGTTGCAAGAGCTATGGAGCAAGGCGGTCTTGGGATTCTTAACCCTAGAACCCATGTAGAGGCCTAATGTGCCAAATTTGTGGTGGCACTGGCAAAGAAAGACCACGCTTGGGCTATTATGGCTAAGGCTATGATGGATAATTCCAAGCTGTGCTTGCAAGGTGGTCAGTGGAAAGGGCTCGAGGTGCACAACAAGCTACTTGCTCCTCAATGGGACATACTTAAACTTAGGGGGATGACATGTGTGCTCATTCACAAGTGAAACACGGTAACTGAATCCTTGGAATGGGGAGATATCTCAAGGTATTTTCACAACTCTATAACTCACTGATCCCCGTGGTCCTCTAAGGCTGGAAGAATCCTTCTGACCCTTTTTTGAGGGAAGTAGCAAGAAAGATTAATAAAAAAGGCATCAGATATGAAGGCCAACTTTGGGATCACAACAATAATAACTGCAAAGGAATGGACCAACTTGTCCTCCAGTTTAACCTCAGAGGGACTGAAAGATTACTGTTCAATAGAGCCCTAGAACAGCTTAACAGGTGGTGTCTACCAAAATGTGAGTCCAAGTTTGAGTGGAAGGCATGGCAGTGGCCCAAGAACAGACACTTCAATAAACCACAAACTAAGGAAGTGTACCTGTCCCTTATGTTTTTGAAGGACTGGTTCTCCCCGCTGAACATGGGGCAAGCACTAGATGGAGTCAAGGTGGGAGACAATAGTGTGGAACATTTGGCACCCAGAATGGCCCCATGGAATGAAGGTCTTCTTATGGAAGGGGTTATGGGGAGCCCTGCCAATCAGGGTGAAGATATGCATATGGGGGATTGGTCTGGATAGATGCGCACAATGCAAAATAGCTTGTGAATATCTCCCCCACCTTTTTAAGGAATGCCCGACAATAAGTGGTCTTGCAAGAAAATTTTGCAAATGGAACGATCTTTTCTTAGGAGGGAAGATGTTTAAGAGCCATTCTTTGCTTGTTGCAACTCAAATTGTGAGATTTTGCTACTTTAAAACATGTGTGGAAGGCAAGGAACTGTCGAATCTTTGAGAGCACCATAAAAGTTGCTAAGTTCACAGAGATAATCCAAGAAAGCAAGGGATCTATCATCACCATCGGGAAACACATGGACTCTGATGAGTGGAACATGACCCTGTGTGCCATTATGATGGACCTGAAAGAGTTTTGATGAGGAACCATCCAGTTTCATCAAGATGGCTCTCCTGGGGCTGTCAATTGATGTATCCTTGATCAATGGAAGATTTCATTGCTCATGACAAGCATGACAAAAGTTTGTAATTCTATGATTTTTGCTAATATAATCTACTCACCATTGTGAGTTTTGCAAAAAAGAAAAAAAAAGCATCCACAATCATGTTTCCCTTCCCTGCTACCTCACATCTCCTCGGATTCTCTACCCTTCTCTCCTTGGGATGACATCACACGGATAGGTCTCCAACACACATTCCCCAAGATAGCTTCTAAGTTCTACCTTACCCACCTTTGGAGAAGTCTGCACTGTTGTGGATGTCTCTAGGAGAGACATTCAAGAGTTGAGAGAGAGAGAGAGAGAGAGAGAGAGAGAGAGAGAGAGAGAGAGAGAGAGAGAGAGAGAGAGAGAGAGAGAGAGAGAGAGAGAGAGAGAGAGAGAGATAGAGAGAGGACAAAAATGATGACGTTGTAGGAAGCTATTCCTCCATTAATTTTCATTTTCTTTGCTTCAAAACCTGAGGGTCATCATGGATTGGATTGTTGATCCAAAACTTATAGGGAAAGACCTCAAATGGGACTCTAGGGCACATACACTAGGTTTTGTACATACACTAGATTCACATCCTTAGAGGCATGCGAGCCTGGAAAAAACTGGATCACACAACTAGCCAGCTTGTACAACCTCCATGGCATTGAGCCAAAGCGCTTCAAAAGCTCGTTGTTCCTTTGCTAGCAGGCTCTAGCTCCTAAGTTGGAGTTCTCTTCCATGTAAAACAATCATGGGACCTACCCTTCATCCCAGGTAGATAGATGGAACTGCCCTCTTGCATCCAACAATAGCTAGAGCTAGTGCCCTTTGTCTTGCAACAACAACTTGTCTACCTGCCAATTTTTTTTTGAGCAACTTTGTCCCTTTTTCTACTCATTTTCTTAATTCTAGAATCGACTAGTAACCATATAAATTTGCATGGAAATCAAGGTTTGTGTGTGAGCAGTTTGCTGCCCTTTCCTTCTTTGAGGACCTCCTCAATGCTCAACAGCTAAGTGACCCTTGCAATACGCGTGTTGCCCTTTCCTTTGCTCCTAATCGATGTGGATTCTCTTTTCTCTGCATTGTTAACTACAACAAAACTTTCAATCAATGAAGGTATATTGAATAGGGGCCCATGTCCAGGGGGTATGAATCATGATAGTGACAAAAGTATATCTTCCACTGCGAAGCCTCAATTATCATGGGGTGGCTGTATCTTTGGTGTGCATACATGAGAAAATAGGAGAGGGCTAAATAAGGTGATGGCAAAGATTGAATGTGGAAGTAAAGAAGAGGGAGGGAAGGTTCCAAAATAAGATGATGAGGGCACTAGTGTATCCATATCATCAACACATTTAGAAGTGGTGTTGTGCCTATAGCCTCCCAACCTTGCTATATCCCTCTCCTTTTTGTAGTTGCATGGTCTAGCAATTGTATCTTCACCTGCTTTGTTGCAGTGCCACCCTCTACATTGTTATGAAAATTGGTCATAGTTGGTGGTAAACATTTTCTCATGGGCCTTTAGCTTCAACAAGTTGACATTATCCCCCTGCTCTCTTTCATTGTCTGAGTTGTGTGTGAGTCACATGTAGCTACTACGCTAGCCTACTACCCACTCGTCTACCATAGTGTCTTCCTGGTATTAACATCATGGTTGTTACACATACAGTCTTCCCAAGGCCCCAGGATGTCGAGCTTATCATACCCAAATCATTGTGCCCACTTCTCCTCCTTGCATTTGCTACTCTATTAATGTAGATGTGTGTTTTTCTAGGCTACATAATCAATGTACAACATGAGCTAATTTTATTACTTGTTTTTCATGGTTTGTAAGGAAAAGTCAATCTACACACTGCCTATTGAGGACTCAAGTTCCTATGCCTTCTTCTCTAATGTCCCTACCACTAATGATTCTTCCTCTATGAGTGCTTCCATGTTAGGAAGAGCACCACTGCCATTCCCCTTCTAAAATGTTCAATGAGTCTTATTGTAATAACTTGCATATTTCTCTCAACATCCATGTTATGAATGCAAAATGCAAATGCAAAAGATCTCAATAGAGTCAATTATTTACCTAAATGACAATATTGATCATGGCCATGTAGTTCAAAATACAACATGTAGAGGATAAATGCCAAGCTGGGAGGCGAAACAAGCATGCTTCCATTATCTGTGGGTTAGATAGAAGAATATAAACATGCATTGCAAGCTATTGTGATGGAAACTACTTTATGGTATGTACCATACTTTCTCCACTTCATCTCTTAAGCTGCTCCGACAATAGGTCATAGCTTATTTTTTGTTCCAGCTTCATGAAACTAATGACAGTTTGCCACATGTTACTTTGTTTATTAACCCTAAATATTTTTCTCTTGGATCAGTACACTTGTGTCCATACTAAATCGATATTTGACTGCCACTCAAATAGATTTATTTAATTGCAATGACTCTTTGATTAGTATTGTATATCTAGTTGACTTTGTATGAATATGCATTTTGTTTGCCATTATGAATTCATTACTAATTGTAATTAACTTTTGTGTTTATTGAACTTATAAGCTATGATGGAATTCATTGCTAATGTGATTTTTGTGTTCATTGGACTTACAAACTAGGCAATTTTCTTGCAAGCAGCCATTTTTTCAATGCACAAATGGTTGCTTGCCTTTCTCTCAGGGAAATTTCTTTTGTAAGTCTTTTAACTGAAGATGAGTCAATTTTTGTGGCACAACTAAGTGGATGTTGTGGCACACTAGACATATAGTTGTTTCCATTAGAGACATAGTGGGTAAGTCAAACTATATATCTCTGTGGGATAAGACCTCCATACAGAATGTCTTATGAAATAAAACATTGAGACATGGGTCTTGATAGCAATAAGCTCAACAAGTAATTCACTATTAAAAGTTTTAGTTTTATATGAATATATACTAAAGATAAAGGGGGAGGGAATTCCCCCCCCCCCCCCCCTGCCACGCTTCACAACCTGCTTCAATCGATGGGTGAACCATGCAGCTCCAAGAGCACAGTGACGAAAATAGAGAGAGAGAGAGAGAGAGAGAGAGAGAGAGAGAGAGAGAGAGAGAGAGAGAGAGAGAGAGAGAGAGAGAGAGAGAGAGAGAGAGAGAGAGAGAGAGAGAGAGAGAGAGAGAGACGGAGAAGCCACCGGCTATACTAGTTCTCTTGTAATGTGGACTTGTTTTGTATGCAACAAAGGCAATAAGCTCAACGAGTAAAACACTGAAAGTATTGGAGAAGGAACCATTGAGATGAGCCAGGTGTGCATAAGCATGTGGGATCTCTTGCAAATCACACATATTGGGTTTATTAGTGGCTCTTGTCTATGTTTCCAAAAACAAAATAAGCTTTAAACATTTGTCACTATTGGCATTCAAACAGTACATTCTGCAAAGCAAGGCTTTTATTATTTGTCGTTTGTCCTTGGTTGATTACATACAAAGTAGAAAAAAAAGAAACCTTTTATACATTTTGTACAAAAACAGTATCTACTAGCTATGACATGCAATGCACGCCATATGAATACTTATTTTACATGCTCCTCAGCTTTTCAAGATGCATACTAGAACTTATTAAAGTGTTGAATGAAAAGACCTAAAAAAACACCTCATAGTGTGTCAATGCTAGTAGTCTTTGTGCCCCTTTCTCTTCATCTCTAGGTAGCTTGATGGCTTGATTACATATAAAGCTATTATTATGAACATACTTAAATTCTAGCTAATTGAAAATGAGCAAGGCCTGTGGCTTTAATGCTTCCCTCTTAATGGCAGGCCTCATGATTTTATCACTTGTTTGTATTTTTGTTCTCTTTGCTTGCTCATCGACAAACTTGAAAATACCTTGGTGATTTTTCCTTTCACACAATTTGTAGAGCTTCCATAAGCACCGAAGAGTGTTTTTTTTTTTGTGACAAAACTCACAATGGTGAGTGTAGCATATTAACAAATCCCAAAAAATTACAGATTCCAATCAGGCTTGAACAAGCACCATCCACCCAAAAGGAGTTGGATCCGAGTAGACCACCACCAAATAGAAACCTAGATGTTACTAGTGATCCATGCACCAACATTAGCAAACCATTCCAATTCCCGGGCGGTGTGACCAAGCGATGGATGCTTGCCACTCAACCATCACATGCCACCCCATAGAAGCCAAGTGCGAAGCAACATATACTCCAAGCATGCACAAAGGGAGAACCGAGAAGGATGATGAGACATCCATGTGTTGCATCACATACGGAAAGACTTCTTCCATTGTTAGAATTACAAAGTCCCCTAGGCAATAGATAAGATCAAAACTTTGTAGTGGCAAAAATCAATGCAAGCACCATGTGCTCTACCGTGGTGAATCCTTTTTTTGATGGGGTCATGATGCGACTAGAGAAGTAGATAGGACGCATGAAAGAGGTTTAGGGGTCCTTCTGCTTTAGTACGGCTCCAAGTGTATCACTTCCTAGAATGGGGTTAACATAAAATGGCTCATCCCATCTAATGGGTGCAATGGTGGGAAGTGAAACCAGGATCTGTTTCACTTTGCTGAACTGTTGCTCATTTTGTTCACTCCATAGACATCTCCATGGGTAACTTTTTGTAAAGGGAGAACCACTTGAGAGAGGAAGTGAATGAACCTGCTCAAATATCTTACCTTTTGAAGGAAAGAGACCATTTGATTAGCTATGGTGGGTGATGACAAAGACACTAAATCTTGAACCTTGCTTGTGTCAGCCCCAATTCCTTTTGCTAAAATTACATGACCAAGAAGAGTGACCTTGCTTTCACCAATGTGACACTTATCTACGTTAAGCTGGCCACCCAAGGTTTGCAGTCTAGCTAGGCCATGATAGAACGTGCTCAATATACGAGTCTTTGACATGGTAAATGAAACCTGCTTGTAGAAAATTCCTTACCACTTTGAGCAATGCCTCTTGTTGAACTACCCCAAGATTTTTGAGCTTTTGTACTACATGCTTACTTCCTTCCTTGAGTCTTATGCGGTGCTGCACCATTGTGATGCCTGTGATCTTGTCATCACCATCAATGAAAAGTTCGGTGATGTTACCCAGCATAGAGATGTATTATTCTCTCTCTTCACTAGCTAACTCACTAGAGAGCATCCGATGTAACTTACTTGTATCCACCAAGGGTTGGTACCTGATGGTCCCTCTTGGTTCTCTGGTGGTGCTTCTGATTGTGTCAATCCTTTTTGATCTCTGAGGATGTCTCCCATCATTTCGATGTTACTGCCACTCTCCTCAGTTTTTTGTTGTCTCTTCTCTTGAGGTGGTCGAAGAGTCTTTGGTGAACTCATATTTCGATGCCTCCAAGATCATGTTGTGTTGCTTACTAGTATTCATGTCGTAGAATATGGGCTTTCCCTTAGCATCCTTCATCTGGATCATTCCAGTACTCTAGTCATGCTTTGCCTACATAGTCATGAGCCGTGTGCCTTCTGAGAATGATAGGGTATCCCTCCCTCTTGTGTGGCATGACAAAAATTTCTACCTCCACTTCTCTGTTGAATGCCTTTACCTTGAGTGCATTCACAATGCCTAGGCATTTCACTTTGACATTATTTGTCATTTTAGTGGGCCGGGTGCCAGCCTACTTACCTCTAGGCGTAGATGGTGCATCCTTTTCTCACTTATGACGCATATTTGTGTGCCACCATCTTTGTAGATTTTGGAGATGCATTGCCCCTTGATGTGGGCATCCATGATAGGTAGGATGTCATTTAGGTTCCTCCCAGAGATAGCCCCAGCTATCCTTGGTCTTGACTTTCTAGTACTTACCATCTTCGTCCATTGCCTCCTCATCCTTGGTGCAAGATGGAGTAATTGTGGCCATGTTATTTTTGGACCCTATATCAAAACATCTTGAACTAGGTCATATGGTTTAGCATACTCACCCAACAAAAACTCCTCAATATCGATCTTCCACCGAGCCTTAGATGCATGTTTGCTACACTCTGCTTTTCCTTTCATCTTTTCCTCCCTTTGAGAGGCCTCTTTGTGCCTATCACACTTCACTCCCATGGCATCAATTTCTTCTACTTTCCTTTTCCTTTGTCCTTCTTTTTGAAACACTCTTCAACCTTTGCCTTTCCTTTAGCTTTAAGACTGATGACACTCACTGCTTGGTTTCCAGCAGGTGGTGGAGGTAACGGTGATGTTGGTGGTTGTATGGGCGGTCAAAGGATTTGGACTGGTGGAATTGGATCTAGTTGCCTAGTTGCCTAGGCAGTAGTGGTCTCGCCCTTGGGGGAGAGATCTGATTTTGCCTTACTCCTCTATTGAAATTCTGACTTCTTGGATGAGGAGAGTAGTACATGCCATGGTCGTCCTCTTCACAGTTGTAACAATGATAGTTCTGATTCTATCTTTGTTGCCCTCTTCCTTGCTCTGGATTTCTAGTAGATGCATGCACTTGCTGCACCAAATGTACTTAAAGATTCTCTAGCTGGTTGGTGATTCGGTTGAGCAGGTCTTGTTGATCTTTAGCAGGTTCCTATGACTGATTTCTTTGGATGGCCGCTTGCAGGTGTGGCTAGGTGTGGTTGGCCCTTCCCAATTCCTCTTCCTCGGTGTAGTACTGGCTTGTAGAGGCAACTTCTTATCTTTAAGGCACGCTACTTCAACTGCTATCTGATACGTAGCAGGAAACCTTCCCTTCACCTTCTCTTGAAGAATTGGCCCCATAAACCAGCCACAAACTGGTCTTTCTTTAGGAAATCGGGTTCCCCTTCACCCTCCCTCAGTAATATAACCCATCGTCCCCATAGATCCATGAACTTTGATTTGTATGCTGCATATTCATCCATACTTCCTTGCTTCAATCAACTCCACCATCAATTACCACAATTTCTCTGATGTGGTACCTTCTCCAAAGCGCCTTAGAAATGCTGCTCTTAGTAGGTCCCACCTCTCCTTGGTGGCTTGCACCAAGGCGTTGTACCATGATCTTGCTTCCACTTTCATTAACAGTGGAAAAATACGCAGACGTGAAGCATCGTCATCTCTTCTAGAGACGGCACATGCTATCTCAAGATTATCTAAGAAATTCGAAGCATCTTCCCCAACCTTATCTGTGAAGGTCGGGAAGGAAATGTTTGCCATTGCAAAACACGATTTTCAAACTCCTTTTTTTTCTTCTTATACACAAATGACTTAGCGACTTATAACGGCTTTCTTACAAGGTTGGGTGGATAGATCAAAACAGGATGAAAATTGAAACATTAAAGGAGTGATGGTAATCCAACACTGGGAGGATAGTGGGATTTGGGGAGCTAAGGATCTCCCCTAGTAGTGCAGCACCAAACAGATACACAATCTTCTGTTGATAAAAGATCTTCCTATCTACATATATATGTACGTGCATGTGTTGCAAAAACCTAAACAAAAAAGTGATTGGTCCGTTATCCATGATGCACAGAGTGTAGAGTACACTTATACCCTTACCATGCCGGTGTTGACAAGTCGGCACATCCACAGGAGGTCATCACCCTTCATAGGCTCCACCTTCTCTTCATTGCTCATCAATTATGGAGTGATGGCGACATGTTTGACCACTCCTAGCCTTTTAGCTAGCAACAATTGCAAGTAGTTACCGTAATCGGCTCGTTGCATGAATTCCACACCATTTAATTGTAGCTCATCTCCGGCCCACTGGGTTTCACCCGTGGTAGACAGTTTCTTCAGGATGAGCTGTATGGGGAGAGGAGGAAGGCCCTCTACCCACTCTCCAAAATAGAGAGGAAAGTAGCCAAATCACTCCTCTCTAGGGCATGGAAACCTCCATATCACCTCTGCTTTGGGGTTGTCAAAGTGAACCGACAGCACTCGCATGCGCGCCATGAATCGATTGGCGATCTTCTGTCACTTTGCTTGAGATGACCTTCTTTTTGGTACCCTAGACACGATTCTATTTTTCGAACTCAAAGCACTCACGTGGCAAGGTGTTTCTCCTTCCTTGGGGGTCATGTGATTTAGGATTGGCCTAGCCCTCCTTTTCCCTTGGCACAAGCAGCCCCTTTGGGCCACTTAGGAGCTGAGGCTACACTTTTATTTTTAGATTCATTGGGGAAGAGAGGCTTCACTAACCTTTTTCCTTCCTTAATATGGATTATTTCTCTGCAATGGACGTTGATGTAGAGGATTTCTACCTCTCCTTTACTTTTGTTGATGGCACTCATTGATAGAGTGAAATGGGTGACGACAATGAGAGCAACCTGCTGCCCTCCCTCTGGTGGCTCTTGATTTACGATTAGAATGAGAGCTACGAGACAAAGAACTTACTTCTTGGATGTTGATGATGGTGTATTCCGACAGTAGCACTTCGATGAAGGCTATTAATGCTTCTTCAATTTCTTCCTCCTTCGTTCTCCAATTGGAGAATTTCCACATCCACTTGTCCATGGTCAACGACATTCATTGTTATCAACGTTGTAAATTGAAGGGTTCCGAGAAGCCCTCCTCCGTGGGGGCACCAAATGACAAGCACAAGCGCAAAACTGACCACATCAGCCTCTACGCCAGGACCTTGCATGCCGAACTCATCACGGGGAGTGAACAGGGGGCACCACCTAACTTTGAGCAGCTAGGATGTGGACATCAGCGATGTAAATAACACTAATCACAACACACTCCAGAGAGAGAGAGAGAGAGAGAGAGAGAGAGAGAGAGAGAGAGAGAGAGAGAGAGAGAGAGAGAGAGAGAGAGAGAGAGAGAGAGAGAGAGAGAGAGAGAGACAGAGAGAGAGAGACGGAGACATAGACGTAGATGATAAAAACCCCTATGGATGTGAGGGAAAACTTGATTCAAGGTGGTATTTAAAAAAACCTTTGGAGACCGTGGAGGGGGGGAGAGAGAGAGAGAGAGAGAGAGAGAGAGAGAGAGAGAGAGAGAGAGAGAGAGAGAGAGAGAGAGAGAGAGAGAGAGAGAGAGAGAGAGAGAGAGAGAGAGAGAGAGAGTCTATAGTGCATTCTATAGGAAAAATTCATGTGTACGAAGGTCCTACTCTTGTGCATAGCGACCCTTGGAGTTAGTGTGTGTGCATGGCTTCCTTCTCATGTGCTGACTCCCCCAACAGTGACCTCTCACTACTTTTTTATAGGTGCAATCTTGCTTAGTTTAGGATAATATGATTAGGCTTGGACCCTAATAGGAGAGAAAAAGCAAGGAGCCGGGTCCAAGATGGTTGACCCTTGCTTTGTTTTAGGAGAATTCTAAAATGATATGTCCTAGGTGGGCCTTTGTGACCATCACCTAGAGAGAGGTGGAAATAAAAAAATATTTTTTTACAAGGTTTGGCTTGAAAATCAGCAAAAGGATTACCCTACGGATGTTTATTGAAGAAGTGTGTTGTCGACGAGATGTCGAAGAATCGCAGGCCTTACTGGTGCATCGATGTAGCGTGCTCGTCAACTTCGGTGCCGGCCGAGGCATGCCTTCAATGTGAATTCTTGATTTGTTGTCGCCATCACATGATTTTGGTCATTCTTCTTCGTTGCTTTGGGTATTGATGTCGAGCTTCTTTGGTTTTCTCTTCTTGTGCATGCATATGACATGCATGTTGGTGCGTATGTAACTGTGTGCCTGTAGGTAAGTGTGTATGTGTTTATGGTAAGAGAGAGAGATATTTTTGTTAAATAATAGTGAGAGATGGAGAGAGAGCGAGAGATGGGGGAGAGAGATTGAGTGTGGGTGTGTGTCTAAGTGTTTGTGGGTGTGTGTGCGTGTTTAAGGTAAGAGAGAGAGTGGACTGAAGTTACTCATTCAGAATGAGAGAGAGAGAGGGATTTGAATGTGTGTGTGTGTGTGTGTGTGTGTGTGAGAGAGAGAGAGAGAGAGAGAGAGAGAGAGAGAGGTATGACAAAGACATGTGTGTTTGTGGGGTTATATGAGTGTTTGTGGGTGTGTGTGTGTATGGTAAGAGAGAGAGAGACTTTGCTTCGCTACCTCTACCGACACAGGAAAAGAGAGAGAGAGAGAGAGAGAGGGAGGTGTGAGGGAGTGTGTGAGAGAGACATGGTGAGTGTGTGTGTGTGTGTGTGTGTTTGTGTATGGGAAGAGAGAGAGAGAGAGAGAGAGAGAGAGAGAGAGAGAGAGAGAGAGAGAGAGAGAGAGAGAGAGAGAGAGAGAGAGAGAGAGAGAGAGAGAGAGAGAGAGAGAGAGAGAGAGAGGATGATGGAGGAGAGAGAAAGATATGGTGCCAGCTTTGGAAGAGAGAGAAGGAGGGCTTGATAATGGAGGAGAGGGAGAGGGTGGTGCCAAGGGGGGGTGGCCCCTCTGTGGGGGCTAGGTAAAGGAGGGGGTGGCGACAGTTGCAACCCTCAAAAAAATGTTTTTTTATTCTTATTTCATGCTCCTCTCTTGGGGTTTGTTCCTTCGGGGCCAAGGCTTCGAAAGCCGGCCATCACTAGTATGGATACGACTTCAATCTCCTTAGAGCTCACCCACCTTACAAGCTCTCCCATCCACTATATATAGCATCACATACTTTCTTGCTTCCGCATCCACTGATGCTCAATGGTAAGATGAACTGCATAGTGTTTTAAAGAGTAATAACATTAGAGTAGCAACAGTTAAGATAAAATGTAAAGGTAAGATAATCACCTGGAGCATCTTGTGCCAATTGTGGGATTTCAAGCGGTGTAATGTGGCTCCATCACCTTTCTTTGTCTTCGAGAATGCTCCCTTTAAAGACCACATGTAGCCTGTAGGTGTTTTGATGGAAGAAATAACTTCCTTCACTTTTCTTTGGTTAGTGTTTGATAGGATCCATGGTGCCTTTGGAAGACAATACTTCCAGTTGTCTGCATGACCGGCATTGTTGATGTTGGCAATCTGTGTTGAAGTTTCACGTCCTCCCTAATGCCAACACTATCTCTCTTGCCTATGAAGTGGTCCTAGAACATCTCGCCTACATTTTTGAATATGTGCATTGGATCTAGCAAATGTTGGACCTTCAAATTGGTCCAGTAAGGCAAATGGGTTGTTCCAAATGAGTGCTCCATTGCATGAAAAAATGCATGCCAAAACCCCTAGTTTATGGCATGAGTTTGTCCCCTCTATTGGAGGGGTCTTGGCATGGGTTTTTGCATGCAATTGGTAGCCCATTTGGGTAGCCATTGCATGCAAATAGGCATGCCAAAACCCCTCCAATAGAGGGGAAAAATTCATGCCATAAACTAGGGGTTTTGGGCTAGGATTTGGCCCCTATAATATAGAGGTTTTGACATGCATATTCACATGCAATGGGCTGATCATCGGGGTTCCCATTTCACTGGGGACCTCTGCTGCCGGAGCTGCAGTACCAATAGAATTCAAGGGAGAATCCTTAGCAAAGTGTCCAAAGTTGTTGCATTCAAAACATGCTCCAAAGTATGTTCCAAAGTTGAGCAAAATAGTAACAAGCCCAACTCCGACATTGATTACCATGCTCTTAGGTGGCGTTTTAGACACATCCCATCCTATACAAACCCTGTTTGAGGTTTTGCCAAACCCTCTCTTGCTAGGTACAAATAAGGGAGTGCCCAATTGACTAGCAAGCATCCTGAGATTATCCCACAGCCAGCTAGGCAGACCCACAAACTCAACCTAGACCAAATGAAACCCTTGTAGAGATTCAGCTGAGTCAAATTCTGGCTCCCAAGGCACCACACAAACCGTAGTCCTATTAAATACTAGGGGCCCTTTGTCAAGGATCTTTTCCACATCAGAGTCCTCTTTGAATCTCACTAAACAAAAACCTTTAGCTAGGTAAAAAGTACTTTCAACTGCTCCTCCATGACCAAGAATTTGAGGGCCCTGAAGCCATTGAATCATCTCATACCTGTTCTAGATTCTTCCGCTGAACCCAAATACAAGCGTTAGCTTAGCTTTCCTGGATAACTGTTTTTTTATAAGTGTTGGTGGAATTGCTACAGTGATAGCCTCGGCAACCTCCACCTGTTGTGGCAAAGACTTTTTTAAAGCATAAAAGGCCTGATCTACCAACCCATCTTCAACGAATCCACTATAGTCTATTTGGGAGAAAGTTATTTTGTTGTTGTTGGGGCCGGACTCAATCATTTTGTTGACTTCCTTGAGATCTTGCTGAAGTCTAGCTCTTGTATTCTGCAGTTTTTTGATATCTCCTTCACTCCACATCCCTTCTGATGATCCTTTTCCATAATCCTTAGAGTTAGGCCCCTTGAGTATGCTAGCAAACGAGATGCTTGGCCTGCGAGCTGCAGATGCACTTGACGCCTTATTTACGTTCGTACAGATGGGACCCTTAGGAACCCCATCTTTGAAAGTTTTTACGTCGAAAGTGAACCCTTGAGCTGAGCCCAATTTCTCTCTCGTTTCCTCAGAGGAAACTTTTTCAATTGAGACAATTTTGTCCTATTTCACTGTTGAAACCTTTGGCGAAGTGGGCTTTGACATTTTTGCATCATTAACCGGTCCCAAGACCAAGCCGTTGCCTTCATCCATCGGCACGGCTACTTCCATTTTGGGTATTTTACCCGCCGCTAATATTTGTGAAAATTTGACAATGTCTTCACTTACGACTAGAGCGTCGGGTTCCATTGCTAAATGACGAAGACTAACAATACTTGATTGACTACAAGACTTTTAAGGGAAAAAATGTTTTAAAGAAATAATAGATTCAAGACCTAAAGGGCCAAAAGGAACTTCAAGGAGATAATAATCGCTTTAACACCTAGCTAATAATCGTAGACAATAATCGTCAGCATGCTAATAATTGCAGCTTGGTCTTTGAAACAATAATTGCCAACAAGATACTAATCGGGAGATGGCTGCACGCTCAATAACAAGAAAATGATATGGGCTGGGGAAACAAGCGTGCTTCTTGCTACTTGCCGCTTCAAAGCAATGTTGTGAGGTTGAGAGTATATGCAGATCTGACTAAGACACCCTATCCTTGCATTTAGCAGCCTTGCACCATGCCACCCAACTCCGGGCTCAATCTGAAGATGCCAAGTGAAAACCATAACACCGACAGTGACTCAGTCTATGCTATCTCATCAGCACTCGAACCCACTCAACAGTCCTCAACCCAGCTTACCTTGTAGCTCAATAGTCCTCTCAGATCGCTCACCAGTGCTCAACCCGCCATCATCATGTTTTGATTGATTGATTACCATTCAACCCCCTTTCTTATAGTGATAGATGGAAGGAGAGGGAAAAAGAAGAAGACAAGTTCTACCTTCAAAATAAATTTTGGACTCTTAGTCTTTTCGTTAGAAGAGAATTTGGATCACAATTTTACTCCATTAATGCAATAAAAGAAATTTTTAATTGCCTCTCTCTCTCTCTCTCTCTCTCTCTTCCAAGGAAAAGTGGTTGATTTGCATTAGGTTGGAAAAATATCTAAGTATGTCCAAATGGTGATGATTTTGAGGGCAGTGAAGTAATAAGCTAGGACTATGAGAGATGAAGACAACTAGCTAAATGGGAAAATTGAAAAAACCAAAAGTCGCATGAAAAACTCTCGTAACTAAAGAGAGTAAAATTTTTCCATGGTATGCTAAATGGAGAGAGGATGACAATAGCCTCTGAAAGATATGCACTTCCACCAAAAGCATACTCTCCAAAGTCTCTCTCTCTCTCTCTCTCTCTCTCTCTCTCTCTCTCTCTCTCTCTCTCACACACACACACACACACACACAAATATGCAACCCCCTCCCATGAGGAGAATTTCTATGTATATGTATGTATGTATGTGTGTGTGTATACACTCACAAGCATACACACATATGTATACATACATACAAGCAAACATATATATATATATATATATATATATATATATATATATATATATATATATATATATATATATATATACACACACACACACACACACACACATACACATGAAACATTTTTGAAAATTGAAAGTCAAAAGACTCTCTACTTTACATAAGGTAAATCTACAAGTCTAAGTGCACCTAACAAAAAAAGATAATCTTAGCTATATTTTTTTGTTTAACAAAAAATTGATTTTTGAGGATATATTTGGCTTTGTCTTTTCAAAGGGATTTTTTAAAGAGCAATATTGATATTATTTTCAAAAATTTGTGATATTTTGTGTATCAAAATTTAAATAAAAATAATATAAAAGGAACTTCTATACTTAAGTGCTTGAAATATTGTTGAGATGTCGAGCTCTACATCTTGAGCTGGCATCCACTACAGTCTTGGCCACTTACGACATTTACTCACTGGCGCGTTAGGTGACCGACACGAAGGATCTCTTCCAGTGATTCTACAGCTGGACTACACTTATAGTGCCAGCCTAGTACGCTTCTAGCGAGTTCACACTTAGTGACCGCATGTACATATGTGCTACTTTTCAGTTTTAGCACTTAATCATTTTGTACTCTCTTTTTTGTACGAAGGAGAAGAAGCTTTCCATCTCTGTGTGCTTTGTGCTTGTCTTGTGTAGCTCTCTTGCATCCTCTTTCTTTACATGGTATCAGAGCCTAGTGCAGGCAAGAGAGGCTAAGAGAGCAAGAGCATCACAATCCCTTCGTTCGCAATCCACGACCAAGAAAAAATTTTAGGGGTTTTTCGTACAAGTTTCTGAACAGGTCTCCAAAGTGCAGTACACAGAGATTTACTGTACAAGTACAGTGGTTGTATGTACGCTTGATTGTGGACACTTGTTGAGTGTAGAAAGCGTTACAGGTACCATGACAACAGGTTCAACAAATTTGCAGGTTTTTGCAGATTGCAGCTATTTTGTCTTAGTGCTTCAAGATGTCTGATGGTTTTAGTCAGATTGTCACTGAGAAGCTTGAGAAAAATAACTACCCTGCATGGAAGTTCAGAATAACAAATTTCCTAAAAGGAAAAGGTTATTGGGACTATGTAGAAGGAGACAATGAAAAGGAACCAGAGATTCCCGAGGCAAATGCTACAGCAGAACAAAGGAAATCTTTGAGGGACTGGCAACAAGGCCAGAGCAAAGTGATGTATTGGCTTTCTATGAGCATCACAGATGGCATGATGGACTATCTACAGGATACTGAAACCCCCGCCATTGCATGGAAAAAATTAGGCAGAGTGTTCGAGGTGAACACCAAGGCTAGGAAGCTTCAACTAAAGTCGGAGCTAAATCAGGTTAAGAGGAACAACCTCTCAATCAATGATTATTCCTTGAAGATCAAGAGTATTATTGAGGCTCTTGGATCTATTAAAGTCTCAGTGGAAGACGATGAAATTGTCCGTGCATGCTTGGATGGTCTAGGAGATGAGTATGTACATTTCAGGTCTTCCATGAATACAAGAGACGACATCCCCGTGTTCCAAGATTTGATTTCTATGCTTATTCTTGAGGACAAGAACCTTGAAACATCTTCTTCTCATGGCAGAAATAATTCTGAACAGGCCTTCTATTCTAACTCCAACAGAGGTAGAGGTAGAGGTCATGGTCGAGTCCCAAGGGGTTGCAGGGGCCAATTTCAAGAAGGTCAATCAAATCAAAACAATACAGGTGGCAGGGGAAACCAGTCTCAAGGCAGGGGGAGTCAAAGAGGTCATGGTGCAGGATCAAGCAGGCAGCAACATATTGTAGATAGCAGAGAATGTTGGACTTGTGGTGAAAGAGGTCACATGTCACGTGACTGTCCAAAGGGAAAAGAAAGTGGAAAGAGAGAACATGGCAACTATGCATCTACTAGCAGAGATGCAGATGACAGCAAAAACGAGGGCATGTTTGTTATGCAGCATGTAATGAATACAATGACTGCACAGAATTCCACCCAAGATGATGTTTGGTATGTGGATTCAGGTGCCTCTAATCACATGACATCTCGTGGAGAGTGGTTTAGAGATATGCGCAAACCAGATGTGTCAGGCTATGTGCAGATAGGAGATGAAACAGCTCACCCCATTGCTCATGTAGGGGACATACCTCTAAATACGAAGAGTGGGAAATCAAAGTACTAAGCAGATATACTTCATGTCCCAAAAATTATAAAGAATCTTGTTTCTGTTGGACAAATGGTTGAGCAGGGTTTGCAGGTTCGCTTCAATCCAAATGGCTGTTATGTAGAAGATTTCCAGAATGGATGTAAGCTGATCACATAGGGCAAATGTGTGGGCAGAATGTTTACGCTGAATGTAGACATGCCTGAGGTAAAAGATGCATTATTTGCATAGGGCACAGGTGTTGTGACTGATGTTGACATTTGGCACAAACGCATTGGCCATGTCAATGAGCAGAGATTGCGCAGCATGCAATCAAAACAGATTGTAAAAGGTTTGCCCAAATTCAAGGTGGATGGTATGCATAAAGTGTGTGCAGCATGCCAGTTTGGAAAACAGTCAAAGGGCTCATTTCCACATGAGCACAATGTATGTAAAAATCCACTTGAGGTGGTGCACACAGATGTTTGGGGTCCAACCGATACTGCAAGTATACATGGTTGCAGGTATTATGTCTCTTTCATTGATGACCATACAAGGAAAGTATGGGTCTACTTCATGCGTAACAAAAGTGAAGTGTTTGGTCACTTTCAGAACTTCAAAGTCATGATTGAGAAGGAGACAGATATGCAAATCAAGACATTGAGGTCAGATGGAGGGGGAGAGTACTTCTCCAATGATTTTTCAGATTTTCTGCGAATGCATGGTATACGCAGGAAGTTTACATGCAGATATACTCCATAGCAGAATGGGGTCGCAGAAAGAAAAAAAAGGCACATTGCAGAGGTTGCACGTGCATTGATGAATGAGAAGAACATGCCTCATCATTTTCGGGCTGAAGCTGTAAATACAGCTGTGTACATTATGAACAAGATACCTACAGCTATGGTGCATGATGTAACACCTGAGGAAAAGTTTACAGGTACAAAGCCTAATTTGGCACACTTGAAAGTGTTTGGATGCATAGCTTACGTGCATGTACCAGATGAGTTGTGTAGGAAATTGGATCCTAAAGCAGAGAAATGTATTCTTGTGGGATATTCCCTTGAACAAAAGGGGTACATGTGCTACAATCCTACTACACGAGAATTACGAGTGAGCAGAGATGTAGTCTTTGATGAGATGAGCAACTGGTACAGTAATGCACATGGCACTATTAGGGCTGATGTAAAAGATGATGTGGTTGTACAAAATGTGAGGCCACAGTCACAGGTTTTGAGTGGACCACAAGAGTCGTCTTCTTGTGGCTCTGCTGAGAATCCATGGAATGGTAGACTACGTACGCAGGTTACTCCACCAGTAGGTACAGGGAATGTATCACGAAAAGGAAAGGAAAAGGTTAATGAACCTCCCCTTATGGCTGATGCATCATCAGGGTTTTCACATGTAGACATGGATTCAGATGGTTCTGAACAAAGTCTTGATGAGGAATTTGGAATTCCAACTATCAGGACACCTGGTGTAAGGAAAGTACAAGAAGATGTTAGAGGGAAAAGGAGTGACCCAGGACCGCGTAGATCTAACAGAGTCAGAAATCGAGTTCAGAAA
The DNA here is from genome assembly GCF_014529385.1 of Adiantum capillus-veneris. NCBI lineage: Eukaryota > Viridiplantae > Streptophyta > Polypodiopsida > Polypodiales > Pteridaceae > Adiantum > Adiantum capillus-veneris. The sequence goes on from NC_140948.1 coordinate 94,411,730, forward strand.
TTGACTTATGATGGGTATCTAGTGCATCACCAAGCCTACATGGCTAAGGTGATACAGGATGTGGAGCCCACATGTTTTGAGGATGCAGTTGGAAATGTGCATTGGGATGATGCAATGAATGAAGAGATGGCTGCATTGGAAGCAAACGACACATGGGAGTTGGTGCCATTGCCAAGTGGCAAGAAAGCTATTGGCTGTAAATCGGTGTATAAAACCAAGCATAAGGCCGATGGTAACATTGAGCGTCACAAGGCAAGGCTGGTCGCAAAGGGTTATGCACAGACGTATGGCATAGACTATGAGCAAACCTTTGCTCCAGTGGCAAAGATGACGACTGTGAGAGCTGTCATAGCAGTGGCTGCATCTAGAGGATGGATTATGCATCAAATGGATGTAAAGAATGCCTTCTTGAATGGTGAGTTGCAAGAGGAAGTGTATATGGATCAGCCACTTGGTTATGTCGATCCAGGTTACCCAGATTATGTATGCAGACTTCTCAAAGCTTTGTATGGTTTGAAGCAGGGCTCTAGAGCATGGTATGACAGGATTGCCAAGTATCTTGTCAGTATTGGGTTTAGGAGAGCTCATGCTGATCATTCACTCTATGTACATGAGAGTGATGTGGGGATTGTGGTCATTACCATATATGTAGATGACCTTATTATTGTGGGTGACAATGCTATGGAGATTGACCATGTGAAGGGTCTTCTCAAACAGGAGTTTGAAATGAAATATTTGGGCGACTTACGCTACTTTCTTGGCATTGAGGTGATCAGGACTCCAGAGGGTGTATGGCTGTCACAGAAACAATATGCTTTGGACATGTTGTCAAAGTATGTTATGGATGATTGTAAGCCAATTTCTATTCCCTTGGATGTGAATGCAAAGCTGAGTGCAGAGAAGGGTGATGTTGTTGAGGATGTCAAGATGTAAAGGAAGATTGTGGGTAGTCTAATCTACTTGACTATCACTAGGCCAGACTTGAGCTACACAGTAAGCTTGGAGAGTCAGTTCATGCAGCTTCCGAGGAAGCCACATTTGGATGGAGTACGACGCACACTTCGGTATGTGCAAGGGACTCTTGACTACGCATTGTTCTATGCAGCAGATGCGCCATTAGCATTGTATGGGTATACAGATGCAGATTGGGCAGGTAGCATTGTTGATAGGAGATCTACGAGTGGCTTCATGTTCTCTTTTGGGAGTGTTGCTGTTACTTGGAGCAGTAAAAAGCAGCCTACGGTTGCTTTATTGAGCACAGAGGCCGAGTACAGAGGTGCAGCAGTTGCGGCGTGCGAGGTAGCTTGGCTACGCACATTACTTGAGGACTTGGCAGTGCAGGTGGACCAGCAGATTTTCATCCATTGTGACAACCTCAACAGCATGTAGTTGGCTAGGAACCCAGTGTTCCATGCCAGGACCAAGCACATAGCGGTCCATTACCACTACGTTCGAGAGCAAGTGTTGGTGGGCGACATCGACTTGGTCTACGTCAGCACAGAGGAGCAGATAGCGGATATCTTTACCAAGGCCCTCGGAGCTGAGAAGCTTCGACGTTTCTGGACTATGCTTGGACTCTGCGACATGCAGAGCTCGAGGGGGAGTGTTGAGATGTCGAGCTCTACATCTTGAGCTGGCATCCACTACAGGTCTTGGCCACTTACGACATTTACTCACTGGTGTGTTAGGTGACCAACACAGAGGATCTCTGCCACTGATTCTACAGCTGGACTACACTTATAGTGCCAGCCTAGTACGCTTCTAGCGAGTTCACACTTAGTGACCACATGTACATATGTGCTACCTTTCAGTTTTAGCACTTAGTCATTTTGTACTCTCTTTTCTGTACGAAGGAGAAGAAGCTTTCCATCTCTTTGTGCTTTGTGCTTGTCTTGTGTAGCTCTCTTGCATCCTCTTTCTTTACAAATATTGCTGAATGCTAGGCACCTCCATTGCTACCCTTTCTCTCGGAAGAGAGGGGAACTCGTCTAATTACAGCAAAGCTGCACAATCCATGTGTTAGTGCTAGATGTAATTCAAGTTTGGGGAGAGAGAGAGAGAGAGAGAGAGAGAGAGAGAGAGAGAGAGAGAGAGAGAGAGAGAGAGAGAAGAGAGAGAGAGAGAGAGAGAGAGAGAGAGAGAGAGAGCAAAGAGAGGAGGATCATGGACAACCCACTGCTAGATTTGATCATAGCATATTTTCTTGTGTAAATCTTCTTTTGGGATTGTAAAAAAGCTACTACTAATGCGGAAGAGTGTGTGTGTGTGTGTGTGTGTGTGTGTGTGTGTGTGTGTGTGTGTGTGTGAGAGAGAGAGAGAGAGAGAGAGAGAGAGAGAGAGAGAGTAGAGGGGCACCAATCAATGAGAAGAAGAGAGTAGATAAAAGTTGTATGTGCATGCACATGTGTACCCACAAGAAAGACACACAAAAAACTTGAATGTTGAGTATGTTTCTACGAAGAGAGAGGAGCTCGCCTACTTACGACAAAGTTGCGCTATCCTTCACACGGGAGGGTGTCACTATATAGCAATCAGGTATAGCATGTGCATTCACGAGTTATTTATAAAACCCCTTATTCTACCTTCTCTTATGTATATAGGGGGCCCTTATGTACCACCTTTCTTGATTAAAAGACACCTTATATACGTAGATTTTTACTTTTTTAATTCAGATACCCTTATGTATTTAGTTTTTTTGTAGATTTATAAGAGAAATAGACCCCTTCTGTTGAACTCATGTGCTGTCATTCATATTTTTGAGTGACCCCCCTGAGAGGCTATCCATGTACCAATTCTAAATGCAGTTCAAGTTTTTCATTTAGAGAGAGAGAGAGAGAGAGAGAGAGAGAGAGAGAGAGAGAGAGAGAGAGAGAGAGAGAGAGAGAGAGAGAGAGAGAGAGAGAGGGTTTGTGGGTAGCCCATTGTCAGATTTGGTTGAAGTGCATCAATGCCCTCAAAATCATCACCATTTGGGCGTTCTTGGAGATTTTTGCAACTAACACAAATCAATCATTTTTCCGAGAGAGAGAGAGAGAGAGAGAGAGAGAGAGAGAGAGAGAGAGAGAGAGAGAGAGAGAGAGAGAGAGAGAGAGAGAGAGAGAGAGAGAGAGAGAGAGAGAGAGAGAGAGATTAGTGGGGTACTGATCAATAAGAAGGAGAGAATAGAGAGAGGTTGTGTGTGAGAAAAAGATTAGAGGGGTTAATTTTAGCCAAGTGCTTATGTTGAAGTATCTTTACTTTTTGGTAAAAGATGATTAACGGGTTTTCCTTCCCCCATGAGACAGCGGGTCAATTGCATACACACACACACACACACACACACACACACACACACACACACATAATATACATAGAGAGATAGATAGATAGATAAATAGAAAGAGAGAGAGAAAGAGAGAGAGAGAGAGAGAGAGAGAGAGAGAGAGAGAGAGAGAGAGAGAGAGAGAGAAGAGAAGAGAAGAGAAGAGAAGAAGAAGAAGACAAGTTCTACCTCCAATAAATCTTGGGCTCTCTACTTTTTCCTTTCAAGAGAATTTGGATCACAATTCTACTATATCTAAGTAATAAAAGAAATTTTTAATTGCTCCCCTCTCTCCCTCTCTCTCTCTCTCTCTCCCTCTCTCTCTCTCTCTCTCTCTCTCTCTCTCTCTCTCTCTCTCTCTCTCTCTCTCTCTCTCTCAAAAATGATTGATTTGTGTTAGTTGCAAAAATCTCCAAGAACGCCCAAATGGTGATGATTTTGAGGGCATTGAAGAAAAAAACTAGAACTCTCAAAGCTGAGAACAACTAGCTACATGGGCGAATTGGGAAAACTAAACACTGTATGAAAAAACTCTCCTAAAGAGAGTAAAATTTTCTCACGGTATGCTAAATAGAGAGAGGATGACAATAGACTCTAGAAGATATGCACTTCCACAAAAAACACATTTTGCAAGAGCTCTCTCTCTCTCTCTCTCTCTCTCTCTCTCTCTCTCTCTCACACACACACACACACACACACACACACACACACACACACACACACACACACACACACACACACACACACATGAGAAGAATTTATTTTGTGTGTGTGTATACATACATACACACACGCGTGCACACACACACATATATATATATTATATTCATGCATGCATGTATATATGTGTATGTATACACACACGCGCGCACACACACATGAGAATAATTTTTAGTGTTGTAGAGAAAATCCCAAGAGACCTCAAAGATCGATCTAGCAAGTTGAACCCAAGATCTATCTTTTAAATGGGGGGAAGGCTAGAGAGATTGATTTGACGAGTCACACTCAAGATCTATTACTCAAAACGAGAGAGAGAGAGAGAGAGAGAGAGAGAGAGAGAGAGAGAGAGAGAGAGAGAGAGAGAGAGAGAGAGAGAGAGAGAGAGAGAGAGATAGAGAGAGAGAGAGAGCATCAAATATGTCGAATACCTAGCCCAACACATAGGTAGACAAAGAGTTAGGTTAGCATGCATCTCACGGCCAATTACTTCCAAAATTGTCAAAGGAAATTCTCAGTGGTACTTTAAATATACAGCTATGTGTTTTACTTTGTAAAGAACAATGTAGTGTGTGAAAATCCCCTTTTTGGATTTGTGTGTGTGTGTGTGTGTGTGTGTGTGTGAGAGAGAGAGAGAGAGAGAGAGAGAGAGAGAGAGAGAGAGAGAGAGAGAGAGAGAGAGGAGAGAGAGGAGAGAGAGAGAGAGAGAGAGAGAGAGAGAGAGAGAGAGAGAGAGAGAGAGAGAGAGATGCATCATCCTTTTGATAATAGCAAAGGCATTTTCTTGGCTAGTCCAACAACAAAATTTTTAAAAATTATGATTGCAAAATTTGTGATATCCTATCCAATAGAAAGTGCTAGGAAAGTGAATAATAAGGGTCTAAACTGGCTAGCTCACTTATGGGACGGTAACTGTAAGAGCTGGAAAACAATGGACCTTCTTGTAGCCTAGTATCCCCTAAATGGCTATGAGATATTGTTAGTCAACAAAGTGATTAAAGAGCCGAACAATGTCACCATCATAAACCTGTGGAAGCTCGGTCACCTGTTTGATTTTCTTGGTATTGTTTATCAGGTGTTGTAGTCTGAAACATGTTTTACTACCTAAAATCCAAGGAATGATGGAGTGTTTTGTAAAATCATCAACGACATCATCACTGGACCCCAATCTTTGTTGTTTGTCAAACGGCTCAGTTTCCTCTTGCATTGATGGATTTTTTGTCTCAAAACAATCTTCTTTTGCACATGGAAACTGACCGTTGATGCTTGTTATGCCTGGTTTAGCACCAAAATCACTATCCTCACTATCTATAATATAGAGCATATCACTAGAATGTTCAATGAAATACTCAGAAGAGAGAGAAGATTCCAATAAAAAGTGCTCATTTCCATCAATATCCCACTCTGAAGAGGTTTGAATATACATTTTTTCCAACCCGATGTGAACTATTTCTTTCAAACACAAAGCCCCTATTGGATAGAAACTACCAAGAAAGTGATTAATGTCAGTATGAATTGGCTTGTTCACTTTTGGGATGATAACAATAAGAGCTCAAAAACCATTGACTTGCTGGCAACCTAGTATCAACTAGATGGCTATGAGATATTTCTAGTCAACAGAGTGATAAAAGAGCTAGACAAGGTTGTTATGCCAATTTGTGAATGTGGGATTGAGAGGAACGCTTGGAGATGGCTCGGAAGTAGTATTTTTTTGAAACCCCATTCTAAAGGTATCTATCATGCATTACTGCACAAGAATAATTGGTCTAGTGTTGCACTTTTTTTTGGCCAAGAGCATGGGGATTTTGAGTGGGAAGGAGCATTTCTATGAGAGCCTGTGTGCTTTTGCGAGCTTGAAATATCATCCTATTAAACATTATCATGATAATACTCTCACTTGGTCTGCCTTGGGGAGCTATTTTTTGACAGGTGATGAAGTTCTTGAAGATACTAAAGAGATGCTATATCTAGGTGGTGCCAAACTGTCAAGATGGAGATTAAGTGTCAAGAACAAAATGTTGTAAAGTGGTCCTAAAGAAGTTGCAAGATATCAATGAAGGATGCATGTTGCTTTGATTATCGATGAGCAATGATCGTACTTTATATGATGCTTTCCACGCATGATGTCCTCTCCATGTGTGAACTGGAGTTTGAGGCCTTTGTTACATTGAAAAAAAGTTGTTTTAATAGGGGTTTTTTAAACGAGCAATGTCAGGGGGTGGAAAGACTGCCTAAAGAGTGTGTCGATTGGGATTCTAGAGACACCGCGGTTTTGGCAAGCCAGACCGGGCCAGAGCCATGCTAAAGGGCACCGTGTTGCTGAGGGTGGCTGGGGTATGCCGTGAGGACAAAAATAGGGGAGGTGTGAATAGGGCTTTAATGAAAAAAAAGGGAAGTGTTTGAGTTTTTTTTTTAACGAGTAGGCAAAGGGTGGCAGGACGGTTGAAAGGGGATGTTGATTGGAGCTGCAGGGCCACCAGCTGCAGAGGGTTAGTAAGGAAGAGAGCATTGGAGGAGCACCATCTACTTGCGTTACCGAGGCCGAGGGAGAAGGGCATCAAAAGGCACGATGCTGAGGGTAGCATGAGTATGAGATGTGAGAGGAGAGAGAGCCCGCTTTGCTGTGAACGAGAAAGAAAAGGATATTTCAAGAGCCCGCTTTTCTGCGAGCAAGGAGCCGGGAAGAGATATATCTCTCTTAGTGAAAACAAGAGAGAGGGAGATGTTTTCTTTTGCTTTAACCTTTTGGATTTATTGAAACCCACAAGGGGCAGATTCGACTGTGAGAGAGAGAGAAAGGAGGCATTTTCCCTAAGTTGAAGGTTGGAAATAAAGGGGAGAGAGAGTATTCCTCTCTTGCCATAGGAAGCAATGGAGAGGGATTTTCTCTCTATTTAACAAGAGAGAGGGAGAGAATATTGGGGCACCCTCCTGTTCTAAGAAGGGATAGAAGGATGGAAAGCTCGTGTGCACAAGTAAGGGAATAGAGAGCGAGAGAGAGAGGTCTGTTGGTGTGCCATACTTGATTGAGAGAGAGAGAGGAGACTCTGTTGCGAGAGAGAGAGAGAGAGAGAGAGAGAGAGAGAGAGAGAGAGAGAGAGAGAGAGAGAGAGAGAGAGAGAGAGAGAGAGAGTATTTTAGGCCATCAAACAATCACAAACATGCTACCATATAGGGTGTAAGCCTAAAGTTGTTGCGCTTCCCTATAGGGTGTAAGCCAAAAGATTGTTGTGCTGCCCTATAGGGTGTAAGCCTCAAGTCGCCACTTTTTGATCTTGGAAGCCTACAAAGCTATCTCAGCAAAAGATTCTTGAAGACAAAAGATAAGTTCTGTTTTGTTTGTTGTAAAAAAATATTCCAGTACTCAAAAATGTCATATTAACTTCACAATATCTCATGCTTGTCTTGTCTTTCTCTCTCTTTTGAAATAAAGGCAACGTTCTCTCTCTCTTTTTTTTTGGTGAATGGTGAAGTGATTACTTTGTTTGTGGATAATCATTATTAGAATATGACACTGAGACTGCATTGCTGCACATTCCTTGGCAGCGGATTTTAGTAGCACATCTCTAGCCATAGTTCCTTGTTGGTGGGCTTGGGTTGGGGGTTTGAGTATTATCCTTGCTTGGTTTTTTTTGTCTGATTCTGCTCCATGGCCTAGGCATAGGAAAATATCCATCATCTAGCCCCCTCAAAAAAATATGGAAGAGACACTGGCCGGAAGAATGATGGGAGGAATTCATAGAGAACATCTAGAAGCCAAAGTGGCTGCAGTTTATGATTCATGAAGACTCCGGTGGTTCAACCATTCAGTACCTCCCTATATAACGTGCGTTCGAGGGGTATTATAAAAACCCCTTTTTTAACATGTTTGACCCCTTATTTTAGGATGTTTCCAAAATTGAATATAAAAACTCCTTATTTAATGTATCTTTGTTAAATTGCCTAGTGTTTTTGCATTTTAAAACCCCTCCTATTGAACTCACATTATACGTTAACATGATTACATAGTGGACCCCTCGAGCATGAAGATTGTTATGTGCAAGGTGACGTGGGGTGCTCTATTGACGGACATAAAGATCCAAGAATGAAGAATTTGGTTTGATCGTTTCTTGGGGTGTAGGATAGCTAGTGAAAATCTGGACCACCTATTTATGGAATGCTAGGCGATCAAAGACCAGGCAGGGAAAATCTGCAAGTGGGTCCAAAGGACATGACAAATCAGGCTCTTCAAGACAAATCTATTCCTTGGTAGAAAGCAGATGAGAAGTCATGTTCTTCTTATTTGCACTCAAATTGTAAGGTACTTTTTCTTTTACCATATATGGAAGGCGAGGAACCATCGTGTGTTTCAAGGAGATCTTGCTGTGGCAAGCTTATCAAAGATTACACAAGAAAGAAGAGTGATTATCTATACTCTTAGAAGCAAGCAAGACTCAAGAGACTAGTCTAGGGCTACCCATGCCATGTTGTCAACCTGCAATAAGTAAAAGCATAGAACTGTAGTTCACCTACTTTGTAAATCCGGTTATGATTAGCTTTGGTGAGAGGCAGTAGACATCCAATTGAGATTGAGGCTATTTTGTAATTTTTATGTTGTTCTTAGTACAATTCACTCACAAATTGTGATTTTTTCTTTTGATAGTGAGGCGGTCCGGGGCGGGCAACAAGAGAGGCGACCTCTAAACACCCCTCAAGGCTCCCATGCTGCTCAATTGGGGTTGGGGCAACCACAAGCATAACAAAACAACAAACCCACAGCCAAACCCAAATAAGATAGGGGCACCACCTAGTTATGGTATGCGAACTAGGACACAAGAGGATTTTTTCACAACCAAGAAGATACACCACAAAACACACACATAAGCAACCTCACACCAAGACACACACAACATGGACTAGAGAGATCTAGAGCAAGGGAAGAGAGAGAGGAATGGATCTTGTGTAATATCTTCTTTGTGACTTGCAAATGGAGATGGCTCGTTATGATTCTATCATAGAGCTTGTACAAAACTCACTCAATGCTTAGTGATTGCTAAACATTTCCAAAACACACACACACTGTCTTTGGGTGTGGGAGACCTCTCACCACAATACCCTCTTACAATGCACAAAAAATTGGCAATGAGAACACACTAAAACACTTTCTAAACCAAGATCAAACAATAGAAACATCGAAATACACAAGTCACCTTGAATTCACCAAACCGTATCGCACAAGTGAAAGGACAAAGATTTGAACGTCAAATCACGCCTTTGATTCACCAAACCTCAATTTATTGATGATGGAGGACATATACAATAGTGATTTTGAGATTTTTGAACTCACACTCTCTCACTTGCAATGTGTAGCTTGAAAGCTTCTCAAACACCAAAAGTGAAGCTCACAAAGTGGTTACTACGCCGAAGTCTCTCCTCACGCATAGAGTGTTGGGGGGCTATGTGAGATATTGGAGGTTGTTTTACAGAAGGAGAGGGGCCTATTTATAGGTTGGAGACCCCTCATTAAGATTATTGGAAATCTTAATTTACAAGCTAACAAATCAGGATTATGATTTTTTCTGAATATCAAAACATTGCGGGCCTTCTTTGTCTGCTTGAGTCATGGATGTGGGCTCAAAAGAGAACATTATTGATGGTAGATAAGGTGAAAATAGAGTTTTAAGGAAGGGGGAAGAGAGAGAGAGAGAGAGAGAGAGAGAGAGAGAGAGAGAGAGAGAGAGAGAGAGAGAGTTACTATGCATATGTCTTGAGGTGAGGTGTCTTTTATGGTTAGGTCAATGGCTATTTTGTGTTAGTATGTTAGTGGTTAGTGTTTGTAATCACTAGAAAGTTAATGATATATTTACAATGGGTAGAATGGGGTGGATGGTTGAATGAAGTGAGGAAATCCTTGTGATGGTCTTGAAGAAGTTTTTGACTTACTTGTGTAGGTTCTCAAAATGACTATTGATCTTCTTCTTTGTCTTCTCTTCTTTACGCCACCGCCGCCAAGGTTGATTATCGCGATGAAAATGGTAATTCGGTTGATGAGAAAAGTCCACTCAAAAAATCCTAGCTTATTGGTGGTGGCTCCAAAAATCACCAAAATTTTTGAGGTGATTATTCAGTATTTGTTCCACGTTTTCTATTTTGACCACCGCTTCAAATTCAGAGTGGAGATGGATATAAAAAATCCCACAAAAATACCTGTTTTTCTTCACAAAAAAGTCTTCAGTGGCCCCCCTTTTGTTGAATTTGCATATGGCTCCAAAGGTGAGCCCCTCCTTGCATGAGAGCAAGACATAATTGATTCTTAGGGGTTTGAAAATATACATGGTTGTGGATTATGCATAAATATAATACATGGATATGATGGGAAAAAACAGGCTAGTATATATAAATTACTCATGGAATCTAGAATAGTGTCAGCTATATATAAATATAAAATGAAAAAAAGAGATATATGAAAATATAAGGAATCAAATGAGGGGACCCTCATTTGTTATTGTTGAAGTATATTTATTTACAAGAGATAAGAAAAAATACCTCTAGGAAATAGGAATTTAGTGAAAGGCAATGGCTGATGGTGAAAGGTATTTTTGAGGTTTTTCCTTGGAGTGGATTCTCACCAAAAATAAGAGAAGCTTGCATGAATATATTTCTATATGGAATAAAGAGTATGCAAAATGGTAAGAAAAATTGTGGTAATGGTGAGTCAATGTACATAGCATACATAGGAAAATAACGCACACCTAGGTAGAAATATATAAATAAATACCAAAATAATTATGAAAATTCTCTATATATATGTCCTATGTACAATGAAATATATACATACAAATGAGCCATTTTATATTTTATTTTTTTGATTTTGTTTATTTTTTTGGCTCAACTAGCCCAATGACTAGCTAGCTAAGGATTTTAAGAAGATATGGGGAAAGTCCCTTAACTCACACACACCTATGTATAGTGAAAGGTAAGAATAGCCACAGTGTTAAGGTGATTTTGGTAAAGTGAGGTAACTCACTATGGCAATTACGGAGATCCGAAAAACGGCTATCAATAGATATGGAAAGTGAGAAAGAATTCAAGTTGGATTTAGGATCAACAAATTGTGATAGAACCACCAATGACAAAACCCAAAGAAACAGGAACATCTTTTTTTTGTGTAAATCTCACAATATGTGAGAGTCTATATGAGTAGGAGAAAACAATTACATCAGCACCATGATCAATACAATAAATGGCCACTTACGTTCAAAAAGGCACCCCATCCCCACAAATATCACATTGACATAGACTTGGCAGTAAGAGTCACTCAATTCCACTCGTCAGAAGTATTGCCTTTTCCAATCCTAGTAATAATTTCCCTGCTATGTTGGATCATCTCTGTGTAGTTGGATACCAAGAGCTCTTAAGAAAACACTCAACCATTCGTGGCCTTCCAAACATGGTAGAAGAAGAAAAATCTAGATACTTGAGTACAAAGAAGAATAGGTTGGCTTATCATCACTTTCCCTCTAAGGAGCATATCATTATTGGAAAACCCTGTCTTCTAAGTCCTTTGGATCCATTTGGAAACCTTACCTATAGGTCATCTTAATCCTGGGTACTCCAAGAATAGGTGAGATAGATCCTCACTAGCAGTTTTGCAACCCGACAACCTATTGGATCGTATACCTTGAGTTAAGATCTTGTCACCTATTGGCAAGGCCTCCCATAACAAGAACTAGGAACATCCACCTATATGCTTTGCCCACCATAATGTACGTTTCACAGTTTGTAAGGCCCCCATACGAGGAGAAACCAATAGTGCAAGGTTTCCCATTTTCCCTAGGGAATTTATTAACCAAATCCTCCTCCCTACTTCCTATTTATAGGCCCTTGGCCTTGTAGGATTACCTTCCCATATAGCAGTCTGCCCTTGTCTTGGTCCGTGACCCCCCAGGGTTTCCCTTGGCATGACATTACTCCCCCCTTGGAGAAGTGTTTTTTTCCTTGAAAACAAAAGTGGGAAACTTATTCTTAAGAACAATAATGTTTTCTGAAGTGGCACCTTCTTAGGTGAATCTTTCCACTTGACTAAAGCTTGTCGAAATACATGATGATGTGTATGTAAAGCATGATAGTCTAAGATTCACTCAGGTTCATGTAGTTAGGTAGAAGGCTCAAAGATATCAACCAAAATCTGTTGGTCAATGACATTGTCATCCCAATGCAAGCATTTATATAAACATTACATGAATACCGAGTGAATACAAGAGTGTGCACCTAGGTAACCAAAGTTTGTAGGCTTGATCACCAACTCACTTGAGTATCTTGAAAGGCATATAGTATCTTGGAGATGATTTAGGTGGTGGCCTAGTCTTCATACTTTCCAAATTCTCTAGCACACACAAAATAACATCTTCCCCTTCTTGAAGGTAGCTTGCCGATGTTTCTCATCAACATACTTTTTATACCAATCATGGGCTTGTCGAACATTTTGATGAGCTTGTTTCATTATATACATATGGTCTTGGATAAAATTCTTGACCCATTGGAGGTTTTTGGTTGCCAAACCCACCGTAACTGGTGACCTAGGTTGAAAACCATAAATTAACATGAAAGGACTAAATCTAGTTGTTACATGCTTAGCACTGTTGTAAGCTAACTCAAGAATAGGTAGGAAAACACACTTCTAGTTTCCATGAAAAAAGAGAGTTGATCTCAAGCATATGACTAAGTTACCACATTGTATCTTCCTTTATGATATCGAGGATTTGCATCATACTCCTAAAGAATATCAATTCATCTAGCCAGTTGACCTTCAAATCAGTTTTTTGTGTAAACCATTTTATGCTTTCATGGTTGAACATAATCTCAAATTGAGCTCCATATAAATAATGCCACCATGTATTCAAGGAAGAAACTTCATAAGTAGAGTAGTTCTATTGTGCTAAATCAAGATTCTTGCTTTCATATGCAATTGGCCTTCCCTCTTGCAAAAGGACTGCTCCAATAACATGCTTATTGGCATCCCTTTCTAAAACAAATGGCTTCAAAGGATCCACAATATCTAGAATAGGAGTTGCAGATAATGCATCCTTGAGAGAATAATTTTTTTTATGTTGAGAAAATTCCCACTGAAAGGTTTTAGTTGGTCTGTCATTGGCATAGTAATGTGAGCGTAGTCTCTAACAAACCTTCGATAAAAACCTGCAAGTCCCAAAAAAACTGTAACTCTTCCAAATTTTTGGAAGAAACCCACCTCCAAATGCTCTCCACTTTGGAGTGATCCATGTGTATTCCATCAGCTGAGATGACATGCCCTAGATAGTGAATTTCCTCCTTGAGAAAATCACACTTTGAGTCTTTGGCATACAACTTGTTTGCTCGTAGCAATTCAAACACCTACTTTAGATGTTGTAAGTGATCTTCTTTAGAGGCATTGTACACAAGAATTTCATCAAGAAAGACAATAAAAAACCTGTCCAAATATGGTCATACAACACTATCCATGAGCATCATAAAGTTGTGTGTGCATTGGTTAACCCAAAGGGCATAACCAGAAACTCGTAGTGTTCAAACCTTGTTCAGAATGCATTATTGGGTACATCAACAAGTCGAATGTGTACTTGGTGATATCCCAACTGCAAGCTCGTCTTAGTAAAAATATGAGCATGGGTGATCTTGTCAAAAAAATCATCCACTCGTGGTAATGGGTACTTGTTACTAATAGTTACCGCATTTAAACCAAGGTAGTCAATGCACATGCACATGCTACTATCCTTTTTCTTCAGCAATAGAATAGGAGAAGCCCATGGTGAAGAACTAGGTTGAATAAGTCCTCTATTGAGATAGCCAGCAAGATTACATCCCACTTTAGTAGCCTCATTTTGTAGGGTGGTTTATTTTCTCAATTTGATACCTACAACCACATCTATGCCATGTTGTACATATTGTATCAACGGTAATCTTGGTGGTAAATCATTGGTAAATACATCTTCACATTACTTTAACAACATTGTTTTAATTGATTAGCAATGTTTTCTTGCTAAGAAGAGAGATTAGTAGCCATTGTAGGGAGAGAAGAGAGAGAAACATGTTTTCAATAGAATCAACTTTTGAAAGAAAATGACACAAAGAGTAACATAAGAAAACTTCTTCTATTCAATTATCAAAAGTGAACTTCATAAGGTTTGCTATACATATGAGTGGGGAGGAAGGAACATCCTTCTCTCCTAAAAACAACACATGTGTGCCATGGGATTCAAATATCCAAACTAGTGTGCTCGTAGCTACACTTAAGTGATGGTCCTAGACTATGCAACCATTCTTGACGAAGTACCACATCTACCCGCTCCATATTCATAACCTGGAAATCCAAGGACATGTTATACCCTTGAATTTCCAACAATACAATTCTTACTTGAGTGTCCCACACCTTGGCATCATGGCCATTCATCATCGCTACCTTGTAACAGTGGGAACTTAGTGTCTGGGGTAGCTTGAGCTATTTCACTAACTTGTAGTTAATGAAATTGTGCAAGGAACCATCATCTACCAAGATACACACCTTGTGCCCTTAATATGTACTAGCTCATGTGGACCGAAGGTTTGTTGCCACATGGAAGTTGTTATACAATATTCATGCAAAAACTCGGTGTGTGTTACCTCCACATTGGAGAAATGGGAGGAAGACTCAACAGGCAACAATTTCACCATGTGCATTGCTCTCTCTTTGCCCTAGGCAATAAATTTACCCTTGGGAAAATGTTTTTTTCCATGGATGCTTCCTAAACATTGAAAACATAATATTTCATTTTTTGCCTTCTCAAACTCTTCTCTAGAGAGATGCTCTCTAGACCCCTTGGGTTTCTTGAATGCCTTTGAATTGGCTACTATAAACTTTCTTTCATTGTGCCCATGTTGTGTACGTGTATAAACATGTCTAGTGTCACGCACGTTTTCAGGAAGTGCAGAGTGCAGCTAGGAAAGCGTCGAGCCTTTGACTATAAGGATTCGTAGCAAAATCAAGAAAGACGTAGATGACTTGAAGCTAAAAACACAATTTTAAAAAAAAAACTTGAAAGCTCCACTTTAAAAATGAACCAATATTAACTCAAAACTATTATGTGTGCGAAGATTAGGTAATTGCACATATGCAGTGCTCTTTTGACCTGTTAAAAACCCTAAATTGACGCATCGGACTGCACTAGCACCCTCTATTAGAATGGTTGTATCTCCTTGCTTATATGCCCAAATGAGCTCATTATTGGCTCAAACCCCTCAGCTTGAGAAATGATGGCACCATCATTGATGTGGCATTTTGAGCCATGTTTTGCTATTTTTGTCAATTTTTTGCCCAAAAATGCCCCTTTTTGTTCGTAAAATGCCCAAATGAGCTGAGAAAAATCCCATTTGGCTCAAATTTCATGTTGAACCTCATTTTTCCACTTGGTAAGAAATTTCAACACGTCTTTTATGCTCGCACACAAAACGTGCTATTTCTGGCCAAGATCACTCGCATTGAACTTTCTAGGCAAAACGAGCATGCCATTTCAAAACACTTGACATTTGTACATTCCTAAAGCAAATTAGGAATTGTTTAATGTGGTAAAACATGCAACAGTGCCATGTCCCTGGCCTCGCCTGCCCAACAAGGTATGTGCACACCTACAGCCATGGCATCCTTTTTCACATATATCACACTATGTACATTGTAGCATTTGGTCCCACACATCAAAAACAGTAAGAGTGAGGTATATATTTTTATTTCACATTATGCACATTCCATGGCACGACATCCACCCCCTCTAAACCTGCACATCCTTTGACATGTGCCACACGTATCTTTTTGCAACAGGTTCAATCTTCATTTAAGTTCACATACATGTCAATTTCATCATCGCTTGCAACGAAATCTAATGCATCATCGTCTCATTCTTCATCCACATCCATAACATTTACATCAAAGCCTTATTTCCTATGAATCAAATGGATCTGTATCACCTCTTGTTTTGAATAACTTGATTCTTTTCCCTGCAATGGGAATCTTCATTTTTGTTGCGTCTTACTCATGCAAGGTATAAGTTGCATTCCCATGTGCATGTTGAACCACATAAGGACCAAAACATCTCTTTGAAAGATTTATTATTGTTGAATGTTGGTTGTCAAGACTGTTGTCATACACCAACACCCAATCACCTTCCTCAATAGCTTTAGGTCTGCGCCTATGCCTCTTATCAAATTTGTCCTTATTATTTAACCTTGCATCTTTCAAACTTACTACTGCAATCTCAATATCTTGAGGCCTTCTTTCTAACTATTGTATGCACAAAGCAAGAAGGTCATCCCTACTCATTCCATCTTCCCAAGGCAATACATTCCATGTGGGAATTACATCCTCAATTTTCATTATAGGTTTATGACCATACATCAACTCAAAAGGAATATAACCAGTAGCTGAGCTATGAGTTGTACGATAAAACCATAAAGCACAAGGAAATAGCCTAGGCCACTCTCCCATTTTACCTTCCCAGGACTTAGCCAAAGATTTAATGATAGGAGGGTGCCCACGCTCTGATTTACCATTTCCTTGAACAATAGTGAGAGCAAGTTAAATGCCCAACCTATAGCAAAAATCCCTTGCTTTGTTAGCATCCAACTCACCCTTGTCTGCTATTATTTTCCCAACACATCCATAACAGCTAATTACATCATCCAAGAGGAACTTACATACCCCTTTTGTGCTTTTTGTTCTTAGAGCACGGCCTTCAACTTGGTTGGTTAAATCTTCCCGTGAAAGCACTATGTATCTGATTTTCCATAAGCCCAATGGCATTGTAACCAGATCTACAACCCACTTATAGTGCATGGCGAATGGGTAAGTAGGGTGCAACCCATCATGATGACATACATTTGAATACATTTGATAGGTTTCACAAGACTCCACAAAGTAAGATACATCTTTATACATACCTTTCCACCAATACCTCTCTTTCATTTTAGTAAAGGTGGCCCATACACCTCTATGTCCAGCATAAAGACTCTCATGAAACTTTTTCATAAGCTCATTTTGAGCGCCCTTATCATTCACGACTCTCAATGGCATTTCATTTCTTTGTTTTGGATGCTTCCATAAGTACCCATCTTTCAAAAAGTATACATAGGCCTTTCTCCGTATTCTTTTAAACTCTTGGTCAGTCCACCCTTCTTGCCTTGTCAAAGTGCTCAGATAGCATCCAATGAGCAACCAGTCATCTTGAAATAGGTCCTCTGTAAATGACTCAAGTGCATTTGATAGGCAAACATGATCACCATTGGCATGAGAGATACTATAGAACTGTGTGCCTACATCATCGCCCTTGACAACCATGTCTTCTTCATTTTCATACCTTGCTCTTGAAAGCATATCTGCAATTGGATTACTTTTCCCTGCAATATGCTTAAATTTTGGATTTAAGACTTTATGTAGGCAATCCATCTCAACATAGCAATGTCGGGAGTTGAGCAGCTTGTTATCATTCCAAGAAGGGGTAGACAATAAGTCTCCACAATTACATTTTCTCCTATCATATACTCTTTGTCACATTTCAATGCTATGACTACTCCCCATAACTCTCTTTCTACCTATGGATAGTTGCGTTGACGAAAACTTAGGACTTTTTCTCCAAATCTCACCACATATTGCTTGCCATCATCATCATCTTGCCCAACCGCCCATCCAATTCATGTGGGGCTAGTATCTATTGTCACAATTACATATCTTTCACATTCATAGTTTGCTTTACTCAAAGTTGGGGACATAAGCAGCAACTTCTTTAATTTTCTCATGGCACGGGTATGCATTTCTTCCCATTGAAACTTTTGGTTCTTTCTCAAAATTTGATACAAAAATTCTCCCACATGCGCAAAATGTGGAAACCAGATAACATAGAACACACATGCACCCAAGAACCTTTGAACCTCAATTACATCAATACATGTCTCTTTCATTCTTTGAATCACATCAATCTTTGTTGGACAAGGCCTTCTACCATATGGCCCACACATATGTCCAACAATAAGAACTTTGTTCACACAAAACACTGATTTTTTCCCAAACAAGGTAAGGTTCACTTCTTCCAACCTTAACAAGATCTCATCACAATCATTGATATGATTTGTCACATACTTGTGGCATCCTCTCAAGTCTAGAGCCACATCTGTATTTCTTACATCACATCCTTTGATTGGCACATCATCAAGGAAAGGCATTGTACTTTGAGGTATGGAGTCACATAGGACTTTGTTCATACCATTCATCATATGCGCAATTGAATTAGTTTCTCCCTAAGGTAAGGTGGACATCCTTACCAGACCCAAATGTATCCTCATGATAGTCAGGTCCCTGCTTTCCATTGCTAGTTGGAACTGATCATACCTTGAGTACAAATCCCCCATCGAATATATTGCCCTTCCTACAAATGCCTTTGCAAACTCATCTACTATTGGACCTGTACCCACATTTCTAATTGTAGCCTTGTTGACAAGTTGCATATCCTGGATAAAGTGTAAAGAACCATTTTTCTTTGGAACTTTGTGTTACCATATACATGTGGTAGTGATGTGTGTGAACACACTAGGACCGCCGGGGCATTTTTTCCCTCTTTAGGAGGTTTTTTCCCCCGTGCATTGTATATACGCCCATCACTCTAGGGCTATCTATCTTTCCATTGCACACTAAGTAATACACTCTCTATTGTGTGCCTTGAGCTTCCTTCGTCTTCTCCAAGCTGTGTGTGTTTCTCTGCAACCCTAATTCCAACAATTGGTATCAGAGCAGGTCACGTCCTCCCGGGCTTAGTCGCCAGCTGCTCCAGCACACGCCTGCTCACTTTTTCCGATTTCAGTGAGCTTTGGCAAGCGTTCGCAGGTCGACAAATATTTTGGGAGAGCTCGAAGAGCTTGGTCTGCTCAGAATTTTGATTTGGGCTCATTTCGGCCTCCGTTTCCACTACGGGCAGTACTGCACAGGCTATTTCGTCATTTTGTGCAGATTTTCTGTCAGTGCCGTTTTCTGCATAACAGGTGCCTTATAGTCTTCTACGGTTTGTGCTATATAGCACAAGTTGTTCCCGCTCCATTTCTCCTATTTTTGGGCAGTTTTCACATCAGGTGCAGCATTTACCATGGCTGACAACAACAACACAGATGTGTTCAAGATGTTTGCTGCTGAGGACAGGTTGGATGGGGACAACTACCCTATGTGGGCTTATATGATGCAACACGTTCTTGTGTCAAAAGGTGTTTGGAACATTGTGCAAGGCATTGATGTACGTCCTGGTTCTGAAGATGTAGGCGATATTGAGGATGTTGCAGGTCTTGCTGCAAGGATTGCAGCTGTTAGAGTTGTTTTGCCTACAGCAGAACAAGCTCGTTGGGATGTTAAGGATGCGCAGGCTCATGCATTGATTGCGTTGTCTGTGAAGCGCACCATTATTCCTCACATCCGTTCAGCAAAATCTGCAAAACAGGCTTGGGATATTCTAGCAGGTCTTTATGCAAGCCGCAATGAGGCTAAAATTGCTTTGCTGCGTAAAGAGCTAGAGTCGAAGATTATGCATGAGGAAGATGATATGGACACTTTCCTTGCTAGTGTCAAGGATATCAATGAGCAACTCATTTCTGCAGGTGAAGTCATTTCTGACAGTTCCCTTGTGCAGACTGTTCTTGATGCCTTACCAGATTCCTACCAGACTTTTGCTAGTACTTGGAGACTGATGACCCAAGGAAATCCTGAAGTTGTCAAGTTTGATGCATTATGCACATTGCTGTTGCAAGAGTCACTTTCTAGAAAAAACAGGACTAGGCAGCGTGCAGTTGAACAGGCTTTTATTGCTTCTCAAAGAAAGGGTGGTAACAGTAATGCAGCCACTTCTTATGGTTCTGCTGCGAGTGGCAAAAATTCTGTTCCTAATGCTTCTGCTGGCAGCACTTCGTCTGGCAATTCTGGTGATAAGGGCAAAAAGAAGATGCGTTGCCATTATTGTAAAGCCAATGATCACTTGATCAAGTCGTGTCCTAAGTTGAAGGCCAAAGAGGCTAAGAAGAAAGAGGGTGGTTCCACTGCAAATGCTGGTTCCACTACAAATGCAGCCATTGTTGAGTCTTCTGTGAAAGGAGATTTTGATGCTGATGTTGATGCAGAATGGGCTTTTAGCGCAGAGTGCACTTACAATCCTGCTGTCCATGATGCATGCTTGTCAGTTGCTGCAGATTCACATGTGTGGTATTTCGACAGTGGTGCTACAAAGCACATTACCTCACATCGTGAATTGTTTACCTCTCTCGAGTCTGTCCCTCATGGGAATTCAGTCACTTGTGCCAACAACGCCTCTTATCCAGTTCAGGGAGTTGGAAAGATTGTGCTCACTGCTGCTAATGGCAGTTCCTTCACACTTGTTGATGCACTTTATGTACCTGGGATCAAGAAGAATCTATTGTCTGTATCCGCACTTGCTAGACTTGGACTTGTAGTCAAATTTGTGGATGACAGATGTACAGTTCATGATCTCAGTTTTGGTGATGAAATTGTTGCATCTGGGCTTTTGTGCCGTGGGCTGTATAAGCTCACTTTGTATGACAAGTGTGGACAAAATTTTGCAAATGCTGTTGCAGATTCAAGGGCTATTTCAGATGCAAAACTTTGGCATGCACGTTTTGGTCATCTGAATTTTGCCAGTTTGCTGCGTTTGCAGAAATCTGATATGGTTGCTTCTTTGCCGCCTCTTGAAGCACCTATCAAACATGTTTGTGAAGGCTGTATTCTGGGTAAAATGCAGCGTTCTAAGTTTCCAAAGGATGGTTCAGTTAGGGCCACATGCAGGTTGCAACTTGTGCATAGTGATGTTTGTGGGCCCATGCAAACTCCGTCCTTGGGCAATTACCTGTACTTCGTGACTTTCATTGATGATTACTCCAGGCATGCATGGGTATTTCCGCTTAAAGCAAAGTCCGAAGTTTTTATGTGCTTCAAACAATTTTTGGCTATGGCTGAAAATGTCTCAAAATGTACTATGGGCACCCTCCGTTCCGATCGAGGGGGGGAGTATATGTCTCATGAATTTAATGCATTTCTGGCTAGTCGTGGGATAAAACACCAATGTACAGTGCCTTATACACCTCAGCAAAATGGTGTGGCTGAGAGGAAAAACAGGTCACTAACGGAAATGGCACGATGTATGGTCAAAAGTCAAGCTTTGCCGCATTCTTTTTGGCTTGAGGCCATCATGTGTGCCACTTATGTACTTAACAGGTGTCCTACGAAAGCTTTGCAGTCTATTACTCCATATGAAGCATGGCATGATAGAAAACCTTCTATTGAGCACATGCGTGTTTTTGGCTGTTTGGCATATGCTTTGGTGCCACAAGTGCAGCGCAGAAAATTGGATGATAAGGTTGTCAAATGTATTTTTGTTGGTTATAGTGCTGAAAGCAAAGGTTACAGGTTGTATCATCCGCAAACAAAACGTATTTTGGTTTCACGGGATGTAGTGTTTGTGGAAGATTCTGTTCAACCCTTGCTGTCATGTACTAGAGACAGTAATGTAAGCTCACAAGACATTTATGACACTTTGTTGCCTCTTTTCAGTGGTGGAAATACGAATGTAAGTTCCAATGAGGCAAATGTACAGCCTATGGGGGTTTCTGAAAATGTTTTAGAGCAGCCTATTACTGATGCAGATGTACATGATGTACTTGATGAGGAAAGGGCTGAAAATGAGCAGGCTAGAAGTATGCCAAAATGGCTGGTGCACACTTTGCGTGACAGTAAATTGGATGCACCTTTATCTAGTCGTACTCGTTCAGGCTCTCGCCATGCATCTTATGCATCAGATTGTTATGCTTTGGCTGTGTCTAGTTTACATAATGTTGAGGAGCCTCTGTCTTTTGATGAAGCACAGAATTCAGAAAATTGGATTGCTGCCATGAAATCAGAATATGATGCACTTATAGAGAATGACACATGGACTTTATGTGATTTGCCTCCTGGCAAAAAGGCCATTGGTACGAAGTGGGTTTACAAGTTGAAACGCAAGCCGGATGGTGAGATCGATCGCCATAAGGCTCGACTTGTTGCAAAGGGTTATGCACAACAAAAAGGCATAGATTATGAAGAGACTTTTGCTCCCACTTGTCGTATGACTACTGTGCATTTTCTATGTGCATTGGCAGCTCATTTTGGTTGGGATGTACATCAATCAGACATTGTTACTGCTTTCTTGAATGGTGACATATTTGAGGAAGTTTATGTAACGCAGCCTCGCGGTTTTGTCATAAAAGGACAAGAGGACAAAGTGTGCAAATGTAAGAAGGCTTTGTATGGGTTGAAGCAATCTCCTCGTGCTTGGTATGAGAAAGCTGACACTCATTTGGTTAAACGAGGCTTTCATCCCTTACTTTTTGCATTTTAAAACCCCTCCTTTTGAACTCACGGTATACATTAATACGATCACATAGTGCACCCCACGAGCTAGCAAGCCATTCATATTCAAACCTCTTTGTACACTATTTACACGTTGTCGTCCACCCCACTTTAAGTCCTCACACTTTGTAAAAGCAATAGATCCATAGTTTGTTAATCTTGTAGAAAATGTTTCCTTTGCATATACATCATGCAAGAAATTTTCTCTTCTTGTACCACTGCAATCCTTCTCTACAATGGTACATGGCCAAGACCCCTCATATCTCTATAGTCCTTGAATTCTTTGTTTGTCTTTGGCAACGGTTTCTCTCTAAGACTTTTATGGTTCCTTTCATGGTCCACACAAATGGGAAGGAAATGTATTGCACTCTTCCCATCACTGCTCCTTATCCTAGCATAAGCTAACCCATCATCCATCACCTTGATTTCCATGCGAGTAGCAATGATGTATGACTACCCAAGGATAAGAGGGTATGTAGACATCTCTTGTACAAAGAAATTATGGTCATCTTTCACACCCCCTATAGTCACCTTTACATTTGTACAAGCCCTGTACAGCTCCCCTAATGAGTTGTTTGTTGCACGAATCATCCATCGATGATTTATATCAATTGGCCATTTTCCTTTTTGATAAAGACCCATTGACATAAGGTTAATCTATAACCCATGATTTATCAGCGCAATATATGGATCTTCTAAGTCTCCCACTTTTACCAGGGTCTCAGTACTTGTTCTTTTCTAGTGACTCTTCAAGTAGTAACTCTTGTGAGTGGTCTCGACTTCATCTTAATCTCAGTACTTGTTCTTTTCTAGTGACTCTTCAAGTAGTAACTCTTGTGAGTGGTCTCGACTTCATCTTAATCTCAGTACTTGTTCTTTTCTAGTGACTCTTCAAGTAGTAACTCTTGTGAGTGGTCTCGACTTCATCTTAATCATCCAAGAAGCGAATGTGTTTTACTGCTCCCTTAGACTTGTAGCATCCAACAATAACTTCATCACCTTGCTTTCCATAGACCTGTACTTCCTGTGCATTTGAAGTCTCTCCTTCACCATATACATAGATAGATTCAGTAACATACTGTCGCTTCCTCATGACGATATCAATTATTTCTTCATGGAACTCTCTCTTCACTATTTCAAGGACCTCACCCAAGGTAAATTCAACCATACTGTTCAAAATCCTCTCTTCCAAAACCTTTTTGAGATCAATTGCTGCGTCTTTATTAGATTGGACATTGTAGGCAAGATCCTTTGCTTTGGATTTTGTTGCTTCCTTCTTCTTCTCTTTAGAGGCTTCTTGCATAGGAACTTTGGGGACAGACATCTGTTGCGGGGAAAAGTATCTAGGAGGCACTGTGTCATTTTTGCTTCCACTCCTTGTGGCCCGCTTTGAAGGCCCTTCATCCCCATTCTCACTCCTATGTTTCTCTTTGACAACGGCCTCATTGGCTTGACAATTGTCAATGTAAGCATGCACTGACAATGAGTCTACATGGTCATTCCAACTTGTTTCTAGCCGAACGAAATCTCGAGCTTCATGCAAGACCTCTTTAGTTATTTTACCCTTCTCATAAGACTCTATTTCCCATGGCTGCATTTCTCTAGTTCCATTAGATGCTTCTTCTCCAACCTTGACTCCTTTTTGCTTTATAGGCTCCACCTTCAACCCATAGGTGGCTGCCTCAACCATTGAGATGGCATGGCTAGTAGCCATGTCCTCAACTAGCTTCTTCATCTCAACTTTGCCAAAGTTTTTCCCCAAGAGCTTACCCGTTTCACTTAATTGAATTTGGCCATCTTTAAAGAAAAAAAAATCCTTTGTCAAAGCGTCTTTAAAACTTTCACAATCCCTCCTTGCATGGTCAGTACTATCACACCATATGCATCTATTTACAAAACCTTCTCTGATTTGAGGTCGTTGCCCTGTAGGTTGACATGATGGTTCCCCTTCTCTTCTAGCCTTGTAAGCTTTAACTTTAGATCTTGCATTCCCTTGGCAATAGCATCTAGAATGGACTTGCCACTCTTTGGAACCACAATAACAGGCTTTATGGGACTCTCGGGAATGCTTGGGGATTGAGTAGGGCTAACTATCATCTTGTCTCTCTGTTGTCGTCGCTTGGCTAGCACTAAAATTGTATTTTCAACCTCAATCCAATCAGTCTTCTTTAGGCATTGTTCCGCATCCTTATCCTCAAGTAGTAACTCTAAATTCTGTTGAATCGTTTTACCTGCTTCCTGCAAAAATAACTCTATCTTTTGTAAGTTTAAGGTAGCCTTCTCAATCCTTGAAAGTTGATCATAGAAGTGTTCAAATTCCCTTAGCAATTTGGTAGGCAAAAGTCCCTCTTTTGGCTGAACTACCCACTATAAAAAATTCCTCTTTGTTACCCTTTCGGAGTCCTCCATGAAATACTCTTCTCATAAGGCTAACTTGAGTGCTTCCCATGTTGCCCCATGCTCATTTCTAATTCCCTTTACATGCTCTCTGATCGCAGGAACCATAGCTAGCTCAAAACTTTGTACCATCTCTACTTTGGGCACTCGATGAAGCTCCATCTCCTTTACATATCCACAAAGATACTTTGTTACATATTTACCTTTAAATTGGTCCATTTTCTTCACCACAAATTGAAGCACTTTGGTTGATGAAAGCTCCCTCCTTTTCGCAGCTTGCTGCTGCTGCATAAACACTGCAAAAGCTTGAAACATTTTCATTTTGAATCGATCAAATCGAACCCCCTATTGCTCTTATTACTCCATAGCTTTAAAATTTTGATTTGAGACTCTCAATGAAGCTTTTTAAGCCTCACCCTATCCTACTTCACGTCGGGTTCACTCAAAATGTGCCAGGAAGTGCGCAGTGCGGCTAGGAAAGTGTCGGGCCTCTGACTATGAGGATTCATAGAAATATCGAGCAAGGCGTAGATGATTTGAAGCTAAAAACACACTCAAAAATAACAAAACTCTAGCCATGAAAGCTCTACTTTAAAAAAGAACCGATATTAACTCAAAACTCTTGTGTGTGTGAAGATTAGGTGTAGTCTCGCTCCTAATTGCACAAATGTATTGCTCTTTGATTGTTTGTTGTGACCATTTCATGGAAGCTTTAGTACTTCATTGGAGAAGCTCAAGTAGTTATTTGAGGGAGGGGAACCCTAATTCTAGGCCTCACATCCTCGGACATGTAGTGGAAGCAGCACGAGACTGCACTAACACCCACTATTGAAATGGTTGTATCTCCTTGCTTGTATGCCCAAATGAGCTCATTCTTGGCTCTAAAACCTCCCCCTCAGCTTCAGAGTGAGGTAGATATATTTATGTTCACATTATGCACGTGCCACGACACTAAAATGTGAGTATTGTGTTTTGTTTTATAATTAGGTTCATTGTGGATATGAGCTGGCACTATGGTGTCATCAACTGTCTTGGGATCTTGAGTCTTGACATATTTCTTAAGCTTTGATTTTAGATTGCAGATAAACCCACGCACTTGTTGAAAGTATCTAACCCCTTCATCTTGAGAATGAGATCCGAGTAGTGCGAGATATATTCCAACAATGTTTTATGGTGTCTCATGGAACACTTGTCCCAAGCCGACCATTTTTTGTTCGCTTCATTTGTGGGCATAAATTCCTTTCTAAATACAATATCAAAGGTTTCTCAGATATGTGGTATGATGCTCTTATCCTTGAGAGAGATCCACCATTTATAGGCCTTGCCTATTAATGGCATAGTTATCTACAGTGCTCTGATTGCATCCACAGTATGTTAGAGATTGTGAATCTCTTCCCACTAACTGAGAAAGATATTCACTGCATCTTTAGTCTGCTCTCTTTCCTCTCCCTTAAAAATTGGCGGTTTTTATTTTTCAACAAATCATTAGGTGAGAGCATGCATAATATTTGGATGTAAGGTTCCCAAACCGCCGACACCAAATGCGGGATGGGATCCTTGAAAGTTCTCTAGGTCTACTAAAGTCAGAGTCCTTAAACAAGAAAAATCCAAGGAATAGACCTTTACCATTGACAATGGCTTGGGTCTATAGCCTTAGAAGAAGACCTAGTACTGTCTTGCAGTGGAAACGGGACAACGTATTAAAAGTCCAAAAAAAACTATTTCAGCCCTGTATCTTTCACAAATTGGGCTAAGGTATCCTCAAACAACGCTTTTTTCCCCCTAACAAATGTGAGGGCACAGCCGCCCGCTGGTGGACTCCTCTTCCAAGTGAAGAATTTTTCTAAACGTTATAGTGCGCAGGGATGGATAGTTTCCTAACTAATCAGGTCCACCCGTCCATGATTGACAACCTTAGTCAATCCCCACTTACCACCCCGCACTCACACATGATTCATTTGTTATTTAATCCCTACCACATTCTTAACACAATTAAAAATAATGATTCCTTTGTCCCTCATAACCAGATTTCATTAAAACAGCCCTTGAAAACAGTATTGAAAACAGCAAACAGACATCGTTAAACTTAAGACAGGGTACTGTTAATCAAAACATTGTCCATAATAACCATGACCAGTACTCTTCTTGTCTGAAGATCACCTAAGGGTGAAAAAACAACACCCATTCCTTATTCACAATCCCGAGTGAATAAACCCCCACCCAAGGTTCCGGGTGCACATACACCAAACTAGTTGTCTATACAACCGGGCGGCTCCCCTAGGATAAAAAACGGTATCCTAACTTATGTAGAAATATCAAGACATGACACGGAGTAGAAACTCAACGTTCATGGGGGTAACCAACGTATCCATGGCTGGAAATCCAATCATTATCATTACTTTATACCAAGGAGTCGGAGGTGTCTTGAGACAAGCTGTCTTAAGGATGATCAATCATATCTTTCCTAATTCAACCCATTTTTAACCCAAACAATTTTTTCCTACATTATAAACAATGCACGTTGGAAGTTATCCTCCATTTTTGGTCAATTATTTCTTTTCTTATTCTTACTTACTTCTTACGTATGCAATGCTAACTTATAAAAGAACTTAAACTATTGAAAGATTTAATTTAATAATGGGAAACCCACCTGGGACTGCTCGTCCATGTGCTGCTGCGCTGGAGCCTACAGACTTTCCTTCGTCGGCCTATGGTTAGGCCCAGCCTCATGGTCATTAGTGGCTTTATTTCTTTTGTTGCTAATATCCTCTTCCTCGGTTTCTTTTTGGAGCCATATCGACAGCCTTATAAAAAGACTTAATCGATTAGAGGTTTAATTGAATAATCTCTTTTCTTCCTTTTTTCCCAAAAATAACAATTTTTGGAGTAAGTAGGTATCCTTGATAGTTAAATGGATATTCCTCCTATAACTTCCTTATACTATAAGTAATTTTTCATAATTACCATTTAATTAGGGAAGCTATTTAACTAGGTTTCTCCTCAGTCTATTTTCCATGAATATTTTATATTTAACCTTAGTAATTTACAATTTCTATCGGCTAATGGATTACTCACCCTAATTGTAATTTGATATGTTCTAGTTTTAGAAAATTTTTATAAATTTGATTTATAACCTTTCCCTCCTATACTTATGGTCTAATTTAGGAAAAATCTTGCTAATAGTAATTTGTTATACCAACCACTTATGCTGAGGTAGTTTTTCCAACCTTCAATAGTGATTTTGGACCTCAAGTATTTATTTGGTAATTAGATAAATTCATTTACTAATCTCCTTTCTCTATTTTTTTACGCAAATTCGATTACTTTTAAGAAAGACAAATATTTAACCTATTTATCTAGGGTTGGGATATTTATCATGGCTTCTAGTAGGTGTGTTCTACCTTTGATAATTATATCAAGGTTTTTTTGGATTAATTTACTAGTTTTCCCCTAAAAATAATATAATTTTACTCAGATAATTAGGTAAACTAATTTTCTAAGGTTAACATAATTATCTTGGGTTCCTTTACATGTAATTTACCTCTAATCAATAACTCAATGCATTTTAAATCAATTTTATTATTTTCCCCTTTTAATTTGTCCTAAAAAGAGAGTAATTCTGTTAGACTAATTAGGTAAACTAATTATCTGAGGTTCATATAATTATCATATGTTTTCTAATATGTAATTAACCTTTGATAAATAAATCAAAGCATTTTGAATCAATTTACTAATTTCCCCCTTTTAATTTGTCCTTAAAAAAGAGTAATTATGCTAAAATAATTAGGTAAATTAATTATCTGAGGTCAACATAATTATCACAAATTTACTAACATGTAATTAACCTTTGATAAATAACTCAAAGCATTTTGAATCAGTTTACTAATTTCCCCCTTTTAATTTGTTTTAAAAATAGAGTAATTTTACTAAAGTAATAAGATAAATTAATTATCTGAAGTTAACATAATTATCACGGGTTTCTTAACATGTAATTAACATCTGTTAAATAACTAAAATCATTTTGAATTATTTTACTAATTTCCCTCTTTTAATTTGTCCTAAAAACAAAGTAATTAGGTAAATTAATTATCTGAGGTTAACATAATTATCAAAGGTTACCTAACATGTAATTAACCTCTGATAAATAACTCAAAGCATTTGAATCAATATACCAATTTGCCTCTTTTAATTTGTCCTAAAAATAGAGAAATTTTGCTAAAGTAATTAGGTAAATTAATTATCTGAGGTTAATATAATTATACGAATTCCCTAACATGTACTTAACCTCTGATAAATAACTCAAAGAATTTTGAATCAATTTACTAATTTCCCTTTTTTAATTTGTCCTAAAAATATAGTAATTATGCTAAAATAATTAGGTAAATTAAATATCTGAGGTTAACATAATTATCAAGGGTTTTCTAACATGTAGTTAACCTCTGATAAATACCTCAAAGAATTTTGAATCAATTTGCTAATTTCCCCCTTTTAATTTATCCTAAAAACAGAGTAATTCTTCTAAAATAATTAGCAAAAGGAATTATCTAAGGTTAACATAATTATCAAGGGTTTTCTAACATGTAGTTAACCTCTGATAAATACCTCAAAGAATTTTGAATCAATTTGATTATTTTCCCCTTTATTTTTCTCTAAAAAACAGTGTAATTCTGCTAATTTAATTATGAAAATTACTCAAAAATTATAAGATAATTTTCCTAGCTTAATGACAGTCCAATGCATCTCTGATAATTATCTCAACATAATCTAAACTTAATTAATATAATTCCCATTAATTTATGGTTAATATTGTGGTGTGTGGTCGTGCAGGTAGAGTTCGGCCACCTAGTGTGGTCGGACATGTTATGGTTGTAAGTACCTCTCATGATAATATAAGGGGCTACTCTTGGATGCAAGAGGCAAGCCTAGTTTTGGCCTAATCCCGTGTACACCACATTGGTGGAGGAGACGGGCAAGGGTTAGTTAGAAACCCTTTTCTTGATTTTCTTGAGGAATTCCAATGACAACGATGGCAATGCTGCTTGACACCGGGTAGAGAAGAGAGAGAGAGAGAGAGGCTATCGCTGCCTACAACTCATGAAAGGCGTCACTTTCTTGGTGCCCTTCTTTATCTGCTTGCGACACTCTACTACAGCTAACGCTACCCGGCACGCCAAGGTCTTGTACTAACCTGTGTAGTGAAGGAAGCAACCGTGTTGCAGCTCAAGCTCTCATCACATTTCCACCCTTTGCTTCTCAAGCGAAGGTGTAGGAGCTACTAGGCAGCGAGGCGAGCAAGAGGTGCATTGGCGAAGGTGTCACTTGCACCGCTAGTGCAGCAGTTGATGCACCGACGTGGCCCCAGCTACCGCGTTCTGTGCAGCCTACATGTGAACGAGCCCTCATGCGTACACCAGCTAGGCAAGCAAAGATACTTACACGGGTAGTTAGGGACCTTGCTTTATTTCAGTTCTTGCTCTGTGCACGCACCCATGGAGTTCTTGCTTATGGCCAGGTGCTTCTTTGCGGAAATCAACAACATTTACTCTCAAATTGAGCAGTTGTTGCTCATGCAGCCCCACGATCAGCCCTTCACCTGCCTCAATCCCGACCTCTTCATCTCTGCCCCTACGCAAGGAGTCCCCGACAAATTCATACCCAGAAGCTGCGGTTTCTATACCTGCAGGCAGATGTTGCTGCTACTTGTAAACTACATTCAAGAAGGAGCGTTGTCTCTTGAAGAGGCTAGTAATGATGATGATGCTTCTCCTCAAAGTACGCAGCCTCCAATGAACGTTTCTGTACTTCTCCAACCCCCGATCTCTGCAATAGCTCTTGCATTTAATGTTTTCTCTTCTGAGGTGTTCCTTCACCATACCCAGACTGTGCTAACTATATTGGCCCTTGCCCAAATCTCAATGCAGCAGCCTATTCTTGCTACGCTGCACCTAGTGCTCCATAATCAATCAGGTGCCAATGAACAAATGGAAGATGTGATTGAGCTGGCTAATTGCAACTTCTTGATACAGCTATTGTTCACACACCAAATCGGCGGACAAACACACTTCAAGCAGTTTTTGCTGCCATGTAGATGCTTTGCCCAACTGACAGTCTCGCCTTTCTCGGCTATCATGATTCTCAACAATTTTTCTATTTTGCTTACAGCAGAGGCTCTTCTTTGTCATCAATCAGATTATTGGCTGATTTGAACCAAGCTGATTTGAGACCTAATGATTGAAGAGCTACGAGAACTAAAGAAGGTTTGCTGCTCTGACTGCTCACCCACCAAGGAGTTGCTACAGTATTAGTATTTCTAGAGAGGTGCCTTTATGTGGTGATTACATCTAACCCAACATCTCCATTATGTCGTATCTTTCTGTCTCTAGCTTTTCTTTCTGTTAGCTGCTTACCAGTGTTCAATAAACCATTGCACCAAACTCCTTTGATGAGATTCAATGTATGTCACAAAAAGATCGCATCCAAGTCTCTATGATGCAGTCCCCATAGTGTATCCGGTATATCCATTTGCATTGGGATAGCGACATGATGCCATGCCTATGTCGAGATGTATGTTTTCTCTCTTGTCGATTCTAGCCCCAAATTCAGTCCTTAACTCCCAAGCCGTTGTAAGCTCACTCCCCCCAGATGAAGCGCTGGAGTTGATCCCTCTTTTGCCAAGTCCATTATTAGAACAAATTGTAAAAAAGATGTCTACCTTTTTTCTCCCTAAGGGGGGAGGTCTGGTGTGTGGTCGTGTAGGTAGAGTCCGGCCACCTAGTGTGGTCGGACATGTTATGGTTGTAACTACCTCTCATGATAACATAAGGAGGTGCCGGGTGCGAGGGAGGCACACTCCGTTTGGTCCCATCTTGTGTATACACCACAATATGGACAATTCCAACCCTAATATGATATAATCATTAATTATCTTAATAACCCTAAGCTTAATTATAACAATCAATAATATTCATGCATACTAGCTCTAATTATCTATACTGCCATCTAACTACCTTGAGACTACATGAGTGGATGATGACATCATTTTGTAATAGTGCTTATCTAAATTTTGATTTACCACTAATCTACTTTGTATCGCATCCCTCTCTACTCTCCTTGCTACAAGATCCTAATTTGTTCTACATTTCTTACATGGTATTAGAGCATTAGGTTGTGTAGTTAGGGTTGTACAAGAAGTACTTGTATTACCTTGCAAAGTCAATCCCTATTATGTTGGCATCTTTGAATGTTGCTACAAGTGATTCTTTGCTAAGCATTTGTACACCAGCCTTCACTAAAGGCAAGCTTCATGGTAGAAACCACTCTTTGGAAATTCAAAAATTTTGCAATTTTGGATTCATATAAATTCCAAGATACAATGTTGGGGAAAAATGGTGCTGACCCAGAGTCTGCTGCAGCAACTAACCTAGAAAATCGAGGTCTTGTAATTCCTCCAAATGCTACTCTTCTACGTGCTTGGAAGAGAAGGAATGCAAATGCATTGTGTGGAATTCTTATGTGTGTAAGTGGTTTTTTCTCACTTAGATTCAACATATCACTAAAGAACATGAAGGTCGGAGAATATTGTCTTGTTAATATGAAGTGCACAATCACACCTGAACTCAAAATTTGAAGAATCAACTTGTTGTTATAATGCAGCACAAGGAGGAGACAAATTGCAACCTATGTTGGGATAGAAACCACCTTTGCCTCATGAAAATAGGGCCACTGTTTGATACGCACAGCCAATTGAGCCACTCATAAGTCAATCAATGATGCCACTAGCCATCTACAATGAGGAACCTATAGAAACCCATGTGAGAGAACCCAAGGCTCTGGCTTATGCTACTGAGGATAGTTGGGACACTGTCAACAAAGCTACAGAACCTTCATATGTGGCTCAAATTGCTAGAAACCAATTTACTATGGATAAAAATATGCTTATGTTCATAGCAAACTAGAAGTACAAGCCTATAGGATATCCACCTATGCTAGGCCAGCCAATGGGAGCACCACCAGTTGCCTAGCCAAAAGGACGGCGCTTCGAATGTGAAGGTGACCATTAGGTATGTGGTTGTGCGAACAAGGTTCGGTGAACAAAAGTCTTTAGATTTTGTGATGGTTGTGGAAGAGATCACTTACTTCAACACTATCCAAAGAGCCTTGACAACCTGGGACAAGCAATCATCATCACCATTGGAATTTTATTGTGCTCAAGCAGATCCAAGTCAGAGTCGACAAATGGTGACTAGAGCTCAAGCTCTCAAAGTAGCCAAAAATTATCTAGTGACAAATGAGTTGAATCTTCCAGAAAAAACCAAATTTGAAAGTGGGTCAGTAGGACTCAACAAAAATCATGGAAATCCAAACAAGAAAAAACAAAATCAAAGAGGTACGGAAAAAAAAGCCTTGGACACAGAATTGAACCAAACAAAGAAACAACTAAGACGTGAACATGAGAGCAAGGAAAATGAAAAGGAATCAAAATAGTCAAAGATTGTATCAGGTGGATCAGTCCTAGTGGAAAAGATAAATGAGCATTTAGATGTTATGTTGCAATCCTATGAGGCGAGACTCAAGAACAAATATACCTTGAAACAAAGGTTATTGAACTATTTGCATCTTGAAATTGAAACCAAACCAATGGAAATATGTAAAAGACTCATAGAGACTGCTCAAGCTCTAATGCAACATCCAAAAACCTTGAAAACCCTTAAGCAAGTTGTGCATGTGCTAGAAAAGGTAAACACAAGTGCACTCAAGGAAAAAAACAAGGGTGAACTAATCAAAATCCATGGGTTGTATGACAACTGTGGTTGGGATCACCTACTTGAGAACTTTGTTAAGAAAATTTAGACAATATGATGAAACCAATACTAGTGGAAAAGGAAGAACCATTGGGTACGAGGGTTGTTGCAAACAGAACGGGTGAGGCTAAATTGCTTGAGATTCCACCAATTCCAAAAGTGGACCATCCGTGGCCACAATCACTATGGGAGACAACAAGAAATTGAAAGGACGAAAGGGCCACGTTATCAGCACCAATCCCTAAGGTCAACATGGATCATGAGATCTATCATGGGGACATTTATTCATTATACAAAGATGCAGGGATGGAAGTATTTGTGGAGAATAAATCAACGGCCACCATAAGGACCTTACCATTCTTTTTAGGGGAACATGAAACAAAATCTGAGGTGAGTCTTGTGCCATCCCAAAGGAATCCAATTCTGTAGATGATGGACACAAAGAGCTTACACAAATTGATATTCTCTCCTATGAGATGCAAAGTTTACTCTCCCTGAATTTCTAAAAATTAGGCCACATTAGTGGGGACAAATAAGAAAAAACCTGGAAAAAATGGGGCTGGAAATCCATCCAAAAGATAGGCTTATAGGTGAAATGAACAAATGAGCCAGAGAAACCCAAAGTAGAGCGAGTACCAGTGAATAATGTGGGTGATTATTGTGAAGGCAAAGAAGGGAACACCATCTTATTGCTAGAATACAAGGTTGTAAAGACTATATCAACTCTTGATAGTGGGGACGGAGTAGCCATAACTACAAAGGGAATCTAGGAGAAATGGGAAGAACCAGTTCTCAAAAAACCCTACATGAAGTTACAACTAGTATATGGATATGTAGAGAGCGTAGTTGACTTTGGAAAGGGAAACAGCTTTGAAGTTATTTTGGGATGAGCATTCATGCGTCAACTCAAAATGGTTCAAGATTGGGGCTATGACCATCTCTATTTATGGCATAAGGTTATCAAAACCAGGGTTAGCATGAAGGACCATAATTATAGGGATGTAAAACAGACCCCAGTGGAAGACTTTGGTGTAGCTACTAATTTAGGAACACAACTACCTTCTTGGTTAATGAAAGATACACATATTTGGATGTATGTAGTGTTGGAGTGCAAAAGCCTGAGAAAGGAAGATTGCATCCTCAAGCACTCTGTAGAAGATAACTATTACATGGAGGAGCCATTTCTAGACGAGTTGTTTGAACCCTTTGGATGGAGGAAATTACTGAGACTCTATATGTTTGTGTAAATGAGGTAACCACCACAACCTTTTGCGACTAAGACATTTACAACCTCAGTGTCGGTGTGCAAAAGCCTGAGAAATGCAGATTGCATCCTAGAGCACTTTGTAGAAGGTAACTATTACGTGAAGGAGCCATTTTTAGACCACTTGTTTGAACCCTTCGGATGGAGGAAATTAATGAGACTCTGTATGTTTGTGTAAATGAGGTAACCACCACAATATTTTGCAACAAAGACAGTTATGACATAATGCCCTTCCAAACGGTGAATGCTATCTTGGCACCACAGGAAATTGAAATGACAAAAACCAATAAAACAATCAATTTCAAACAGATAGTGGAAAAATTTTCTATTAGAGATCTAAGTGATGTTGACAACAAGGACAAATTCCATGATTTGAGGAGTGAGGATTTTGGGAATGATGCTAAATACGGGCTTTCAAGTGGCTCAGAAAATGAAATGTATCAAAACTAGATGAGTCGATCTTTTGTGAGTTTTATAATCAAAAAATGAGGAGACAAAAGAGATATCAAATGAGATGGACAAAAACAACAAAACAAATTTAAGAAACCAATGCCAAAGCTGATGACCAAAACACACACACACACACACACACAGTATCTCATGCTTATGGAAGCAGACAATTGTTCCCATGACAAAATAACCAAAAAACCCTTGAAATTGACAAATTTTTAAAAAGATGAGTAAAAAAATACTGATAGTCGTTTTTTAGCTCTCCGTAATTGCCATCGTGAGCTATCTCACCCTACCAAAATCACATAAACACTGTGGCTATTCTTATCTTTTCATTGTACATAGGCGTGTGTGAGTGAGGGGACTTTCCCAGTATCTCCTTAAAACCCTCAGCTAGCTAGTCATTGGGTTAGTTGAGCCAGAAACGTAAATAAAATAAAATAAAAAATATATATTATGGTCTATTTTTGTGTAGATATTTCCTTGTATATATGGCCTAAATATAAGAAATTTTCATAATTATTTTGGTATTTATTTAAATATATTTACCTAGGTGTGAGTTATTTTCCTAAGTATGCTATGTACATTTACTCACCATTACCATGATGTTTCTTACCATATATTCTATAAAAATCATTTCGTGCAAGCTTCTCTTATTTTTGGTGTGAATCCAATCCAAGAAAAAACCTCAAAAAAATACCTTTCACCATCAGTCATTGCCTTTCACTAAATTCTTATCTTATATAGGTATTCTTTCTTACCTCTTGTAAATAAATATACATCAATAAAAACAAATGAGGGCCCTCCTCATTTGATTCCCTATATTTTCATATACTTATTTTATATATAGCCCACACTGTTCTAGATTCCATGAATTGTTTATATATACTATCCTGTTTTTTTCATCATATCCATATAGTATATTTATGCATAATCCACAACCATGCATATTTTCAAACCCCTAATAATTAATTAGGTCATGCTCTTATGCAAGGAGGGGCTCATATTTGGATCCATATGCAAATTCAACAAAAGGGGAGCCACTGAAGACTTTTTTGTGAAGAAAACTAGGCATTTTGGTGGGTTTTTTATATCCATTTCCACTCCGAATTTGAAGTGGTAGTTAGAAGATAAAATGTGGAGAAATAACTGAATAATCACCTCAACAATTTTGATAATTTTTGGAGCTACCACCGGTGAGGTATGATTTTTTGAGTGGATCCCAATCTGCCCACTTTTCTCACAAGTATCTCATAGTCTTCTCTCACCTCTTTCCACACACACACACACACACACACACACACTCATTGCTCTTAATCCCTCACTCAAACCTGCACCTTCCATGGTTTCTCTCACCTTCTTCACCATTAACCTCCCCTCTTACTTCCATAGCTCTCATATGAGCTCTACATGTACGTACACCATCTCTATGCCTCTCTCTATTGCTTCCAAAGTGTAATTCCATCTTACCCCTTTTCTATATACATAAAATTTAGCATGTAAACCATGCTTAAACTCTGAAAATGAAAGATCTCATCAACCGAATTTCCATTCTCATCGCGATAATCAACCTTGGTGGTGGTGGCATAAAGAAGAGAAGAAGAAGAAGAGGATTGATAGTCATTTTAAGAACCTACACAAGTAAGTCCAGAACTTCTTCAAGCGTCACCAGCACAAGGATTTTTTCACTTCATTCAACCATCTTACTTCAACCATCCACCTCATTCTACCCATTGTAAATATATCATTAACTTTCTAGTGATTATTAACACTTACCACTAACATACTAGCAGAAAATAGCCATTAACCTAACCATAAAAGACACCTCACCTCAAGACATGTGCATAGTAACTCTCTCTCTCTCTCTCTCTCTCTCTCTCTCTCTCTCTCTCTCTCTCCTTTTACTTAAAACTCTACTTTCACCTTATCTACCATCAATAATACTCTCCTTTGAGCCCACATCCATGACTCAAGCAGACAAAGAAGGCCCACAATGTTTTGATATTAAAAAAAAATCATAATCTTGATTTGTTATCTTGTAAATTAGGATTTCTAATAATCTTAATGAGATGTCTCCAACCTATAAATTGGCCCCTCTCCTCCTTGTAAAACAAGCCCAATATATCACATAGCACCCCAACACTCTATGCGTGAGGAGAGACTTAGATGTAGCAACCACTTTGTGAGATTCACTTTTGGTGTGAGAGAATCTCTCAAGCTACACATTGCATGTGAGAGAATAAGAGTTCAA
Source organism: Adiantum capillus-veneris (assembly GCF_014529385.1). Classification (NCBI taxonomy): domain Eukaryota; kingdom Viridiplantae; phylum Streptophyta; class Polypodiopsida; order Polypodiales; family Pteridaceae; genus Adiantum; species Adiantum capillus-veneris. The sequence goes on from NC_140948.1 coordinate 94,449,341, forward strand.
AATCTCAAAACCACTATTGTATATGTTCCTCCATCATCAATAAATTGAGGTTTGGTGTATCAAAGGCGTGAATCAACGTTCAAATCTCCATCCTTCCACTTGTGCAATACGGTTTGATGAATTCAACGTAACGTGCATTTTAAGTTTTTATCATTTGATCTTGTGTTAGTGTGTTTTCATTGCCAATTTTGTGTCAACACCCTAAGATAGTGTGTATGTGTTGACAATGTTTAGCATTCACTAACCATTGAGTAGTTTTGTACAAGATCTACGATAGCATCGTAATGAACCATCTTCATATGCAAGTCACAAATAAGGTATTACACAAGTTCCATTCCTCTCTCTCTTCCATTTGCTCTGGCTCGATATGCTCCATTTGGTGTGTCTTGGTGTGAGATTGATTGTGTGTGTCTTATGGCTCATCTTCTTGGTTGTGACAAAATTTCTCTTGCGTCCTAGTTCGCATACCATAACTAGGTGGTGCCCCTTCACTTGTTTGGCTGTGGGTTTATTGTTGTTGTTTATTGCTTGTGGTTTCCCCAACCCCAATTGAGCAGCACAGGAGTCCTAAGGGGCGTTTAGAGGTCACCTCTCTTGTTGCTCACCTGGTACCGCCTCAATACAACTAAAACATCAACAAAGATGTCCAAAACTGAACAAGAAAATGAATACAAAAAGTTAAAACGAGAAGTTTTGAGAGGTCGCCTCTCTTGTTGCCCGCCCCAGACTGCCTCAATTTTGGTGCCCCAACTGAGGAGGGCTTGTGTATGTTTTGTGTAGGTTCAAACTGAAGTAGTTTGCATGAATCATGAGAATTTGTATGATCCTTTCATTCCCATTGCAAGGCAAAGGGTACACATAATTGTTAGTACTAAGTTGCAATTTCAACGAGTAATTCATAGAATTTTGGGCCCTCTTAGTTTTGACCGAGATAAACACTTAGGTAAATCCTTTTATTTTGCCTCTCATTAGGTATGACCTTACTTTGGATGTCTATATTTTGTTTTGATTTAAGCATTAGATCATGCATAGACCATGGATAATGACCCAAAAATAGAGGTTTTCCTCCATTTCACTCCGTACAATAGAATAAATGTTGCAATTAGTAGAAAAATCCATTTTCAACAACATATGGTGTTCATGTTTGGTTCCCAAAGAGTAGGAGAAATTCTCACATCACCAAACCCTGTCATCCTGCCTCTTGTTGATTATCATAGATCATTTGGTGTGCATGTTTTTATTTTTTTGTAGAATAGATTGCAATTTAGAAAACATTATTGTCTAAATCTTTTTAAGAAAGAAAAACAAAAACGTGTTGTCACTTTGATATTGATTCAATGGAGGCCCAACACCAAATGTCAGGATATCATCTCTTTTTTGGAGGATCTCTTTTTTGGAGGTCCTGGAGAGGATGCCAAACTATTTCTAGCAGATTTCAAAATGGCTTGCCGCATAAAAAGAGTGATAAGAGATGAGGAACGCTTAGAAATGTTTGAGGTATAGTTGTGAGGAAGGATGCTAGCACTTGGTTTGAATCTCTATCTCAAGAGGTTAAGGGAAACTATAACGAAGTCATTGATCATTTCAAGAGATACTTTTCTAACCCCCAAAACACTTGAAAGCTATGGCAAGATATCGTTTCTCACACACAAAAAGACTTAGATGACTACTACATGTATAAACAAGAGTTTCTACGTCTTTGGGCTGTATGGGTGAGAAATTTTGCTAACCCTGGTGATGGTGCCGAGTTCCTGAAGAAGGAGAGGTTCATATCCAGTATGTTTTTCACACTCAAGATAAAAGTTGAGACGGGTGCACCTGCTACCTTTGATGCAGCTGAAACTAGGGCTATTGAGAAGTATAGAAAACTCAAGTGCCTAAGGAGAGAGGTTCCAATAGAGGGTCATAGACCTAAGGGAAAACTGCAAGAATCAACATATAGAGAGGTAATTGAAAAGTTAAATGAATCCTTAAGCAGCTTGTCAATCCACGTTGCACAAGTTGTAGGTCCCAAGGGACAAACGAAGAAAGCAGAGGAGCGAGATCCACGACCTTGACAACTTTTGCAATGTTGGAATTGTAGAGAGTCTGGACATGGGATGTATAATTGTCCTTGGCCCCATGGGGAGCCAGGGAGACCTAACTTGAATTACCCAATGATGAATCCAGGTGAAGGAACTAGTCAACAACCACAGCTTTTGCAAAGACTAAATGGGGCAAGACCACCTCCACGAGGAGTGGAAGGAGTTCCACCTTTTCTAGACCCAAATGTGCATGTGGTAGAGGTGATAAATTCCAATGAGGTGGACATGGAAGCAAATGTCATTAAGCGTGTTCGTGGAAAAGGCAAGGAGAAAGAAGGAGTCACATCACAAAGTGATCATGGACGAGAAAAGAAGGCAAAGGAGACCAAGAAAACCAAGAGGACTTAACGTCATACCAACCTCCAAGACTTCCCTCTTGGACATGGTATGGCTCCGTATAACTTGTTGGAAGACATGAGAGGTAAGGGTCCTGATATCTCATGGCCTCAATTTCTTGCAGTATGTCCACAAGTTAGGAGGGATTTAACAAAGGCAGTTAGCACTAGGAGAAAGGTAAAAGAGAGTGTGCGTGTTGTAAAAATTGCACAAGCTAAAATGAATGAGGATAAATTACACCGGTGCTAGACTGTTACATCAAAGGAAGATTGGTTAGGAAAGGTCTAGTGGATGGGGGTGCACAAATTTTCATCATGACAAAGGGACTCATGCAAAGAGTAGGCCTGCACATCCATGAGACACCTAAAATCAAAGTGAAAATGGCAAACAATAGCAAGGCTAGGTGTGTAGGTATTTGTAAAAATGTTTTTGTGGAAGCCTTTGGCATTAAGAAGGTAGTGGATTTCTATGTTATGTCGACCAAGGGAAGTGGCTATCCATTTATCCTATGAAGACCATGGCTAATGAGAATGCGAGCTTTGCACGATTGGGAAAGTGGAAAGTTGATCTGCAGGAATGGAAATCATAAGAAGGTTGTCTTTGACATGAAGGAGAAACATTAAGAGGAGCTCCACAAAGAATCAACTCAAAGTGAGATGGGGGAAGAGTGGACTGATATCACTTCAGAAGAAGAAGGTAGTGGTAGCACCACGGAAGAGGAGTCTTCCATCAAAGTCATGGGGGTAAGGTTTAAGACAAGCAACCAAGAAACCTCTTGCCTAGGCTTGGAGGAGATAGGTCCTAAAGAGAACCAAAATGTGAAATATGAAGGAATGTTAGAAGGTATTTTCTCTACCACACTTACAAAGGATGAAACAGAGGAGTTCAAAGGTGTGTTAAGGAAATTTCCTAGGCTTTTTGCTAAAGACTACACCGACGTGCGTGGGGTAGATGTTGTTCAACACAAGATTGAGTTAAAGCCTAAGGCCACACCTAAGGCTCAAAAGCTACGAAGGCTAGGAGTCCTCAAGCAGTAGGCTCTACTCAGGAAGGTAAGAAAGCTTGTGGAAATAGGTTTCATTTATCCAATGGAGAATTCAGAGTGGGTCTCTCCCGTTGTTGTCACTCCCAAGAAGAACGGCAAGTGGAGGGTGTGTGTGGATTTAAACCGTCCACTAAATGAGGCAGCAAAAAGAGATCACTTTCCCCTCCCATTTTAGGATGAGATAGTAAATGAGGTAGTTGGTCATGAAGTACACTATGTGTGATGGCTACTCAGGTTACTTTCAAATAGGTATCACATTGGAGGATCAGTTGAAAACAACCTTCATCAATCCTTGGGGTTGTTATTCTTTTAGAGTCATGCTAGTTGGCTTGACAAATGATCCTGCAACTTTCCAACGTTTCATGAACATGGTGTTTTAAGCATTCTTTGGAAAGTCAATTAGGGTGCTCATTGATGATTTCTACATTTATATCTCAAAGTCATTACATCTACAAAGGGTAGAAGAAGGTTTGAAGAAACTCTATGACATGGGACGTCAAATCAACCCCGACAAGTGCCACATAGCTGAGGATGAAGTGATCTTGCTTGGTCACAAAGTCATCAAAGTGGATCCTTCAAAGTCAAAGTCTCTTATTGAGTTACCATCACCCAAGAGTCTTAAGGAGTCATCTCATTCATTCAAAAAAAGGTGAAGTATATGTCACGCTTCATTTACTTAGCCTCGGAGTTACTTCACCCCTTGCAGAAATTGACACAACAAGTCGAGTTTTTTTTGTCTGATGAGCTTGAAGAATATTTTTGTAACATCAAAATCATTCTGTCAAAGCTACCAACACTCATGTCTCCTTGTTGGGAGTACACATTCTTTGTTAGCTCTAGTGTTGGGAAAGAAGCAATTGGTGTTGTTTTGCTACAACAAGATCCCCACAGTACTAGGATGCGACCCATCTATTTTGCTAGTAGGGTCATGAATGCCTTGAAGAGAGGCTATACAAAGGTAGAACTCATGATGCTTTCTCTCATGTTTGTGGTGAGAAAGTTTAGATCCTACTTGCTACCAAAACCTTTTGTAATTCTCATTGCATAAAATTTGTTCCCTTGGGTGTCATCTCAAATCAATCTTAGTACTAGGATCTTAAAGTGGATTATGGATTTGCAAGAGTTTCAATACTCTTTCAAGGTAGAAGATAGTGTGTGTGCACAATTGTTATAAATTCTCACTTATAGGGTACACTTCTCATCGTGAAGCATATTTTAGGCATTTGGGCATGCAATATTGAAAGCCCAAGGACAAAAGTTCATGCCATTTGTAGGTTGTTTAATCAGTTTGAATAAGTACAACTATATTATATTCCTAGGAAACAAAATGAAGATGAAGATTTACTTGCACAACAAGGAGTTACATGTGTTGAGAAAGAAGTGCAGGTCATCATGGTGGCAGCAGCAGCTATCAGGAAACCGAGATACTAGAGATTGGAGTCATTGGCTCCCATTATTGGCTACATTTTGGAGGGCAAGTTACCACAAGATTTCACAAAAGCTCAGAAGAGGAGACTCATGAAGAAGGAAAGTTTCTATCTCTTCCTAGAAGGCTCCTTCTATCAAAGAGGGAAGGATCAAGTGTGCAAAAGAGTACCAACTATCGAGGAAATTCCAGCCATTCTTAAAGGTTTGGCATGTGGTGGTCATTTTGCCCAAGAATTAACCGTGAAGAAGATTTTTCTTGCAGGGTATGTTTGGCCAAGCTTGCATGTGGATATCCAACATTGGTGTAAAAGCTGTCACAAGTGCTAGGTAAACGGAAATAGAAGGTTGTTGCATGGCCCGAGGCAAATAGTTCTTGCAAATGGACCATTTGAAAAATGGGGCATTGATGCTATGGGTCCTCTTCCTAGAACAAAAAATGGTAAACTCTACATTCTAGTGGTTGTAGATTGCATGACTAGGTGGGTAGAGGCTCAAAGTGTGGCAAGGGTAAATGGGAAAATAGTGAGCAGGTTTGTCTACAATAATATTTGTTGTAAATTTGTCACACCTCTAGAGATTTTTTGTGATAATGGTCCAGAGTTCAAAAAGGGTTTACTCATAGAAGTTTGTGAAGAGATTCACATTCTACATCGTCATAGCACACCCTACCACCCACAATCAAATGGTTTGGTGGAGAAGGCTAATGGTGTCATTTCTGGTAACATTAGAACAATGATGAAAAACAAGAAAAAGTTGTGGGATGACTTCTTGGATGGTGCCCTCTAGGCATACCAAACCACATATAGGGAAGCCACGGAGTTCATACCATTTTACTTGGTCTATGGTCAAGAGGCTTTGCAGTCTATCGAGCTCAACATTCCAACAATGTGGCTTCATGGTAGAGGTGCACAAGATGGTCAAGAGGTATGGATGGAAATACTTCTTACACTAGTGGAGCTTGAGTGGAAAAGAGAAGCAGCCTGTGAGTGCTACAAGAGGAAAGCTACACAAGCGAAGGAGAAGCTTGACAAGAAAATCAAGGACAAACGCATCACAGAAGGAGATCTTGTGCTAAGGTATGAAAGTCAACTTGATAATGGTTTTGATGCCAATTTTGAAACTAGATGGCAAGGGCCATACATAGTCAAGAAGGCTTTCAATTCAAGTTACTATCTGCGTATGGACTTGAATGGTAAAGAGCACCCCAAGAAGGTAAACGGGTATCGCCTAACAAAGAATTGTCAAAGAGCGACTATCTCATGTAATTTTTTATGCATGAAGCATGAGTGTGACAAGAAGACACACAATGAAAATCATGTCAAGGGACCAGATATAATAAAGGACTCAAAAGCACTCTCTTTGAAAAATATGCTTTATGATGGTACATGATTATACCATCATCTTGGGGGAGGGATAATGATAGCTGTTTTTTGGCTCTCCATAATTGCCATAGTGAGCTACCTCACCCTACCAAAATCACATAAATATTGTGGCTATTCTTACCTTTTCATTGTACATAGGAGCGTGTGAGTCAATGGACTTTCCCCATATCTCCTTAAAACCCTCAGCTAGCTAGTCATTGGATTAGTTGAGCCAAAAATGTAGATTATATATATATATGTATATATATATATATATATATATATATATATATATATATATATATATATATATATATATATATATATATATATATATATATATATATTATGGCCCATTTGTGTGTAGATATTTTATTGTATATAGGGCCTATTGAATATAGGGAAGCTTCATAATTATTTTGATATTTATTTAAATATTTCTACATAGGTGTGCGTTATTTTTCTAAGTATGCCATGTACATTTACTCACCATTACCATGATATTTCTTACCATATATTCTAAAAAAAAAAATCATGCAAGCTTCTCTTATTTTTGGTATGAATCCACTCCAAGAAAAACCTCAAAAACATACCTTTCACCATCAGTCATTGTCTTTCACTAAATTCTTATCTTCTACAGGTATTCTTTCTTACCTTCTGTAAATAAATATACATCAATAAAAACAAATGAGAGCCCTCCTCAATTTATTCCCTATATTTTCATATATTTATTTTTTATATATATAGCCCACACTATTCTAGATTCCATGAATTGTTTATATATACTAGCATGTTTTTTCCATCATATCCATATAATATATTTATGCATAATCCACAAACATGCATATTTTCAAACCCCTAATAGTTGATTAGGTCATGCTCTTATGCAAGGAGGGGCTCACCTTTGGAGCCATATGCAAATTCAACAAAAGGGAGGCCACTGAAGACTTTTTTGTGAAGAAAAATAGGTGTTTTGCTGGAAATTTTTATATCCATTTTCACCCCGAATTTGAAGTGGTGTCTAGAAGGCAAAATGTGAACCAAAAGCTGATAATCACCTTAAAAAGTTTGATAATTTTTGGAGCTACCACCGGTGAGGTATGATTTTGTGAGTGGATCCCATTTTGCCCACTTTTCTCACAAGTAGCTCATAGTCTTCTCTCACCTCTTTCCATCATACGCACACACACACTCACTCATTCCTCTCAATCCCTCACTCAAACCTGCACCTTCCGTGGCTTCTCTCACTTTCTTCACCATTAACATCCCTACTTACTTCCATAGCTCTCATATGAGCTCTACATGTACATACACCATCTCTATGCCTCTCTCTATTACTTCCAAAGTACAATTCCATCTTCCCCCTTCTCTATATACATAAAATTTTTCATGTAAGCCATGCTTAACCTCTGCAAATGAGAGATCTCATCAACGGAATTGCCATTTTCATCACAATAATCAACCTTGGCGACGGTGGCATAAAGAAGAGAAGAAGAAGAAGAGGATCAATAGTCAATTTAAGAACATACACAAGTAAGTCCAAAACTTCTTCAAGATTCACCAACACAAGGATTTCCTCACTTCATTCAACCATCTTACTTCAACCAGCCACCTCATTCTAGCCATTGTAAATGTGTCATTAGCTTTCTAGTGATTACTAACACTAACCACTAACATACTAACACAAAATAGCCATTTACCTAACCATAAAAGATACCTCACCTCAAGACATGTGCATAGTACCTCTCTCTCTCTCTCTCTCTCTCTCTCTCTCTCTCTCTCTCTCTCTCTCTCTCTCTCTCCTTACTTAAAACTCTACTTTCACCTTATCTACCATCAATAATGCTCTCCTTTGAGCCCACATCCATGACTCAAGCAGAAAAACAAGGCCCGCAATCTTTGGATATTCAGAAAAAATCATAATCTTGATTTGTTAGCTTGTAAATTAGGATTTCCAATAATCTTAATGAGAGTCCTCCATCCTATAAATAGGCCCCTCTCCTCCTTGTAAAAAACACCCAATATCTCACATAGCACCCCAACACTCTATGCGTGAGGAGAGACTTAGGCGTAGCAACCACTTTGTGAGCTTCACGTTTTGTGTGAGAGAAGCTCTCAAGCTACACATTGCAAGTGAGAGAGCAAGAGTTCAAAATCTCAAAAGCACTATTGTATATGTTCCTCCATCATCAATAAATCGAGGTTTGGTGTATCGAAGGCATGAACGAACGTTCAAATCTTTGTCCTTCCACTTGTGCAATATTGTTTGATGAATTCAAGGTGTCTTGTGCATTTTAAGTTTTTATCATTTGATCTTGTATTAGTGTGTTTTTCGTTGCCAATTTTGTGTCCATTGTAAGAGAGTATTCTGGTGAGAGTTCTCCCACACCCTAAGGCAATGTGTGTGTGTTGGCAATGTTTAGCATTCACTAAGCACTGACTAGTTTTGTACAAGCGCTACGATAGCATCATACCGAAACATCTCCATTTGCAAGTCACAAACAAGGTATTACACAAGTTCCATTCCTCTCTCTCTTCCCTTTGTTCTAGCTTGATATGCTCCATTTGGTGTGTCTTGGTGTGAGATTGATTGTTTGTGTTTTATGGCGCATCTTCTTGGTTGTTGTGAAAAAATTTCTCTTGCGTCCTAGTTCGCATACCATAACTAGGTGGTGCCCCTTCACTTGTTTGGCTATGGGTTTTTTGTTGTTGTTTATTGCTTGTGGTTGCCCCAGCCCCAATTGAGCAGCACCGGAGCCTTGAGGGGTGTTTAGAAGTCGCCTCTCTTGTTGCCCGCCCTGGACCACCTCAATACAACTATAACATCAACAAAGATGTCCAAAACTGAACAAGAAAATGAATACAAAAAGGTAAAACGAACACTAAAAGTGGTTTGGACAATGGAAATGAAAATTGAAGGGGAGTCTAACACAGAAAATTTTGATGCACCCTCTCACTATAAAAAGTACACTATTCAAGACCGACGTGTTGTGATTGAACCAAGAGCCTATAGAATCGAAAACATCATATGATGGACCTAAGAATGCAAAGAGAATCAATCTTGAGAAACCACAGGAAGAACCAAGACCAGGCTACATAGCCATGGAGCTTACTTAAGAGGAAGACCAGCTTATAATAGCTATTCTAAATCAATATAGAGACATGTTTCCATAGTCATACAAATCTCTTAAGGGAGTGGATTTGAGTATATGCCAACATAAAATACCCCTCAAGAGTGATGCTAAACCGCCTAGACAATATCCCTATACCTATAATGAAACATTTGCAAAGAAAATCAAAGCAAAAATAGACAAACTTAAGAAAGTGGAGTTTATCTACAAGATTGAGCACACAGGGAGAGCATCACCAATTGTGATACTTCCCAAAAAGAACGATAAATTGTGAGTATGCATAAATATTAAATAGGTAAACACTGCCACGATCAGAGATAACTATCCCTTACCCATCACACATCATGTGATAGAGAGAGTTGCGAGCAAGGAAGCTTACAACTTTCTTGATGGTTTTTTGGGCTACGACCAACTCACCATTAAGCAAGAAGACCAACACAAGACAACCTTTGCATAGAATGGGGTATATTTGCTTATTGAGAGACCAGGGATTTAATATTCACAAGATCAAATGAAATTTCTTGTGATCACAATGTTGATTATCAAATTCAAATAATCACAATTAACGTGATCACAAAAAATCCAGTAAGTGGTGATGTGGAAACGCATCAAAACCCTTCTAGGGTATGTGTTTTTCCTAACGGACTTATTGGGAAACTATGTGAACCCTAAACTAGCCCGCCAAGAAATAAAAAAATCTGAGCGTGTTTACTGAATTGGATGATTTTCATAGGTTAAGGGAAAGTCATGTGAATATTTAACGTGGTCACGTATATTGAAATGTGATCACTTAATGTTATTAACATGTTCACGTATTTGTGATCATGTTAATGAAATCCTTGCGAGTGATTCCATTTGACCTAACCAATGCACCTGCCGCATTCCAAAGACTGATGAGTAATGCATTCAACGAATATCTAAGACAATTCTTAAAAACTTATATGGATGACTTGTGAGTGCATTCTCTTCAAAGAGACAAACATGTTGAACACTTGAAAAAGATCTTTGAAAAGAGAAAAACTTATCGTGTTTTCCTAAATCCAAAAAAATGTGTCTTCATTATAAGACAAGGCAAGATTTTGGAGCATATTGTGTCCAAAAATCCATTTCTACAGATCTTGAGAAGATCCAAGTGATTGTTTCTTTTCCAAGACCCACCAAAGTTAGAGAGGTACAAGACTTTATGGGCCATTGCGGTTATTTCAAAGGTTTATTTACATGTATGTGGCAAAAGCTTTCTATGCTCTCATCACAAAATTTGAGCGGAATGAGAAATGTGCAAAAGAGTTTCAATAATTGAAGCAGAGTCTTCTTTCTGGTCCAGTTTTGAGAGCTCCTAATTGGAACAATATCTTCCATGTTCATGTTGATGCGTTGGCCTACGCTATTGGATGCATCTTAGCACAACCTAGAGGGATTAATATGGATTTTCCAATCTATTACTCCAATAGACAGCTCAATAGTGTGGAACAAAATTATATGATCACAGAAAGAGAAGGTTTGCTCTATGCAATAAAAAAGTATAGAAAATACCTTCTCGTAACAAATTCATTTTTTTTAATGGATCGTCAAACACTATTATATTTAGTGAAAAAACCATGCAATACTAGCCGTATCATTTGATGATTTATAATATTGCTAGGGTTCAATTTCACCATAGTGGTCAACAAAGGGACTACTTATTAGAGGGTAGACCATTTATCACATTTGATACATGGGGAAGCACCTCTAGGGGTTGGTGATGAATTGTGAGATTCTTATCTTTTCAACATCCATATGGTACCGAGGTAGAGCAAGCATGTGATACCATTGATCACCATTGATTCTTTGCAAATTAAAAGGAATAAATCACACTCTTTAGTGCTAATAGTTGAGGATGAGTGTCTACATAGTAAGGAAACAACGGAATACTTAGGCTATGCATAGAGCCATCCGAGAAATAATTGTACTTGAGACTAGCTCACATACAAGCGACAGGGATTCACAACACAAAAATGAAAAAATACCAGAGACTGATGAGAATTGAGGTGTATTGGCCTCATATATAGAGAAACATCCACAACTATGTTAGTTCATGTGATACTTGTGTCATTCAAAAGCCAATAGAACATGATACAGTGTTTAGGATAACAGAAGCACCCAAGTGGGGGAAGTACATTGTGGATTGTATTGAACATGAAATTTTGCCAGTAAACTTGAGTAGAGCCAGACTACGCTCAATCCACTGAGAAGAGAAAAACTATGCTAGCATTAAAAATAAAATTTATCACAGGGGAGTAGATGAAAACTTGTGAATCTATGCCACAGAGCACAAATACTTATCGCTTCTTGAGCAAGCACACTCTGGACCGACAAGAGGTCACTTCTTGGCCGACAAGACTGCAAAAGCAATACTCCTTACAAAAATCTGGTGGCCTACTCTGTACATGTATACAAAAAATTATGCCAAACGATGTGATGATTGCCAACATACAAAAGTGCCTATATGCCAAGATGAAATTCTATTCAAAAGAATGATGGGGGAAAGGGCTTTTGTCGAATGGGGGATAGACTTTGTTGGACCTGTCTCACCACCACCACCATATTGAATGCATGCTCAATATATCATAGTGGCCATATACTATTTAATCAAATGGGTAAAGACAAAGTGACACAAAACAACAACGTCAAAATGATAGCATAATTCTTATATGAGAATATTTTCATGAGATATGGGCTTCCAATTGAGATAGTGAGTGACTGAGGGACATATTTTCTCAATGATATGGTTGAATATTTATTGCGAGAGTTTATAGTGTTTCATTCTAAATCAATTCCATACCACTCTCAAGAAAATGGGTAAGCCAAGAGCACAAAAAAATTATATGCATGGTGCTAACAAAAATTGTCAGCAAATCTAGAACCGATTGGGATCAAAATTACACTCAACTTTATGGGCATATCGAGTAGCATACAAAATTCCACAGAATGTGACACCTTTTAGTTTGGTGTTTGGGATAAATGCCATACTACCGGTAGAATTCTTGATTTCTACACTAAGCATTGCACAAGGATTAGGATGGATTGGATACAAGTTGTATGGTAGACTGGAACCACTAATCTAGCTGGACGAGTTGAGACTCAAAGCATTTGCAACCATCTATGGCACAAAAGAGACAAATGAAAGAACTTCATGACCAACACATGATAAACAAGGAGTTTGAGAAGGGGGATTATGTATTAGTTTACACCCTGAAGCAACACTCAAAGAAACTAAAAAAGTGAGGTACCAGCCCATTTTTTATCAATGAAATATCACCACGTGGAATCGTCCAACTTGCAATATTGGAAGGAGAGTTAATGTCTAATTGAATCAATGGATGCAAATTGAAGAAGTATCATTAACCTCTCAATTCAAAATGTTAGAGAAGATACACAAAGCCAAGGAAATGAAGTAGAAGTCTCAAGAAATTAAAGAACACGCACAAGAGGAAGCTCGATTGCGGATCTCGAAGTGCAAGGAACGACAAAATGATCCAGCTCCACTATAGCACCATCTCCTCCTATTACAAAAATCCAAATTGAATAAAGTTAGCTTGGAAGAATGGATGTATGAATCAATGTTCAACTAGCCAATGGAACGAAGAAAATAGCACTTGTAGATATTGGGGTACGTGTCAATGCTATGCTGTATTGTACATACCTCAAATTATCAAACTCCATGATCGAACCGAATTAGATTGAGCTAAAGGCAGCTAAAAAAGGAACAATCATGGTGAGCTGGGACAAGCCAATGTCTCAATTAACATTGATGGTAACAAGTATCCACATATATTCCATATCATGGCTGATACATACCTAAATGAGAAAAACATCTTGGTAGTTTCATGGATGCGCACCTACAAAGACGTTTTTGAGTGGTAGGATGACACTTTGAAGTAAAATATCAAGGGCATACATTATGTTATTCCCATGGCACAAACAAATCAGACTTGGGATGTACATCCTCAATCAAGATATTTGGCAATAGGAGAATCACAGTAAGATCTTCAACACCAACAATCTAGAAGCATTCATGGCAATAAGGTTGAGCAAGTTTGGGTCAAAAAATAAATCATGGCTACCAAACCGCACCAGATATGGATACCCAAAGCATTGCTTAATAGTCAATCTTCCAACTCAAGCGAGTCAAGTTTCCAAATTGCACAAACACCCCAATCAGTACCAAAATGGTAGCGAAAATCCAAGCCGCAACTCCATGCTTCATCAGACTTCAACAAGTGCACATGGATTCCCACAAGTCCATGACCACCAAAGCACCAACATGGCAATGGTGTTTGAACCCATCAAATAGCCAACCCTCCTCACAGTCTTCCAAACCAAACCAACCCATCATGCTAACCAAACCAACCATACAAGAACGCTCAATTTGTCTTCAAAAACTTTTGTTTGGAAAACATGGCATTGATGAAACCTCGCCAAAAAAACCATTGAACAATCGTTCAGTACTCACATCTTGCACATCACTGTTTTACCCAATGTATCCCTTATATGAGCATGATAGGGCCACATTTTGCTACCTTGCATAGACACGTTGTTTGCACCCATGTACATCACACAAACCTTTGTTCGGGGCAACTCAAAATGGGAAGGGGGAAGTAACAATAGCTAGAGTAGCATATTGCAACATCTCAAGCTGAGAGATTATATGTATAGTGTACAAAGTGTATTTTGATGCTTAAATTTTTTGTTTTTTGTCATCTTTTAGAAGAGTTTTTTTCTTTATAGGCATAGGATTGATCCATATTGACAAACTTTGATGCGTGATTTACATACAAGTGTGAGAAATAATTTTGGTAAAATTTTTGACCAACTAATAATAATTTCTAGTAATCTTCTTGCAATTTTAACATAACAAAGATAAAATTTTAACAAAAAAGCCAAGAAATTAGGATTCAAGTTTTGAAAGCAAATGTCAAACCTACAAAGAAAGAGCTTTGAGCATATCAAATATGGAAGGATTTGGCACATGAAAATAATTGGGCCAACTTAAGACGGACCAAAATTGCAATCATGACCAATTATTGGCCATGTGTTCAAATGATGAGCCGTCTGAGCCGCATGTGGTATGACATGCAAAAGGTGGGCAACTAAGGTAAGTATGTACAATACACTTGGGACAAGCTAGGGACATAAAGAAAAAATGGGCAAATCAAGCCTCATTTTTAGATAGTCATTTTCAGAGAGAGAGAGAGAGAGAGAGAGAGAGAGAGAGAGAGAGAGAGAGAGAGAGAGAGAGAGAGAGAGAGAGAGATCCCTTTTTGACCTAGAGCTTCTCATGGAGTTTATGCTTGCTACGACCACATTGGACACCCACTCTACACTAGACTTCACAAGTATGATCCTTACCAATGCATGAGCAGTTGTGAATGGTCAAATGTACACACAATGGTCAAATGTACACACAAATACTCACAATAATAGAATGGAGAAAACCCAAGATGGAACTTTGGGAATCTATCAGAGCACATTAGGGAGGGAAAACCATATCCAAATTATCAAACAAGTAAATGGAGAAGTCCCAAATTCCTAGCAGAATTCAACCATGCAATCACAATGTAAAAATGAGATGGCACTCTTATTTTAATTCGGAGTGCTGCAAAAGCGTGCCAATGAAAGCACCTACTTACTCTACTGCAATCACAATTGTTTTCGCTTTTGTACATGGATCACGATCCATGACCCCCAACTTGCCCAAACTGCAAAGTTTTGGTATAGACAGTTTGCAAATGCTTTGGGAAGTGTGCCTTTATACTTTTGTGTGAAATGGATATCAAAACCAAGTGAAATCATAATTTCAATCACCAAATGGTCATTTTGATCCATAGATGGATAAATTGGTCCAAACTTGGAAAAAGGTGCACCAGTAGCTTGGAAAACATGTCAAGAGACTACCATGAATTTTTTAAAAAAATTGGGTGCTAAACATGGATCGCAATCCATGACCCCTCCAGTAAAATTTTGTCAGATTTAAGTACAAAGTGTGTGTACAAGCTGGGAAACATGACGTGCCATCATTTTAGTTTTTGGCCCTATAAAATGCTTCATTGGTTAAAGTTCAACAATATCAGGGAGTTAGAGACTAAAAGTGTGATTTTTGGTCTAAGTGCAAAGTCAAAGAATTCTTGTGAACTTATGGTAGGACAAGAAATGTCAAAAAATTCTTGGACAATGATACAAGCTGGCCAAAGTGACTAAACAGATCAAAGAGACTCCAATTGGACCAGAAATTAATAGATAGTTTGGATTTGGCTAAGTCTTCAACACCAAATCATTAGAAATGCCAAATACCAAATAGATTGATCACCACCAAGGATCAAAGTTTCCAACCAAAACCAAATATGGCAAAGTCGCACCATATTGGGCCATAACTTGGGAAACTAGGAAACTTTGAGAGAAATTTTTCCAAATTTGAAAATAACTTATGAGTGTATCAGGATATGATAAAGGAATAGTTTCCCCAAGTTTCACCCCAAATGATTGTTGAACATGGATTGAAATCCGTGACCCCCTGCAAGCTTTCCAAGACAAAATCATACCCTCAGGTCCCAAATGCCAAAAATGACCCAACCCTAGAGTTTCAAGTCATTTGAACTTCAAAACCCTGGCCAAAATGCCAAAATTCTCCAAGTTTGAGAAATTTTTCAAACAATGGCATGAACTTCCATCCAGTGATCCAAATTAAAAAACAAGTGAGCCATAGCATCCCCAAAGCATGCGTTACCAAATGATATCACCAAAAGTTCAATATGTGTTCCAACATGAGTTCAATGACGAGGATTTTTGTGACTTATGGTTGCATACACAGAATGAAGAATTATGCATAAAATGTGACTTTGGTAACCATGTGCATGAGACATCACAATTGAGGATTTCTAAATGTTTGTTTAAATCAAAGTTTGTGAAGCCAACAAGTACGCACCCACATCGTGCCTTCACCTTCTAGAAGCATTCCATAACCTGCTATCTCTCTATGGGACTGAGCCCTTATTAAAAG
Source organism: Adiantum capillus-veneris (assembly GCF_014529385.1). Lineage (NCBI taxonomy): Eukaryota > Viridiplantae > Streptophyta > Polypodiopsida > Polypodiales > Pteridaceae > Adiantum > Adiantum capillus-veneris. The sequence continues at coordinate 94,465,762 of NC_140948.1, forward strand.
AAATGGGTTTTTTTTAAACAATAAAAATAAAAAAGAAAAAGGTTTTTGGCTGCTTCTAATGCGCCATTTTTGTCTATATATACATACACACACCTCCTTCAATGCTCGCATGTGCTCCAGCAGACTCGGCTTACTGCTGACCCGGAGCCGACCCCACCCACTCATGGTCATTTTGCTCGCAAGAGCCTTCTTCATCCACACACACACACACACACACACACACACACACACACACACACACACACACACACACACACACACACACACACACACACACACACACACCTCTACGAGTATGGTGCATACTAAATTGCTGATTATGTGGGTCTGCTATTGGTACACAAATATGCTCACACTATCCCTACCAAAATGCACACACCCACTTGCTTGCCCGCCTTGTAGCATGAGTTCACACTTGCTGCCAGCTACATGCAATGACTCCTGCTCTATCGCAGAAGCTTCCCACCTTTGGACACCAATCATTTTCACCTCCACTGGGCGAATCGCAGACACACGCACTATGTCGTAGCACTGGCCAACACTCCAACACACACACACACACACACACACACACACACACACACACACACACACACACACACACACACACACACACACACACACACACACACACACACACACACAACCTACTCAATTGAGCTCAGCACGAGCCACTTTACTAGTTGCTGCCGACTTGCAGTGGGCACCACACACACACACTACCACCTATTGTCGCTTGCACAGACCGCCACCCTTGGATTTCTACATTTTTTTAAAATAAAAAAAACACACTGAAATAGAAATCCCATAAGAAGTTGTTCTCACCTCCGTCTCCTTTTCAAAATGAAAAACAGAAATGGAGCCACTGATCTAAAAACTCGACTTAGCAACCCATGGAAAGATGAATGATTATGAAAAAATAAAAATAAAGCAATCATCTTGACCTCAAAATGCTCTCAAATCATTCGGAGTCACTGTTCCACGCTAGGCCTAAGTCAGAATTTGTAACTTGAAACTCGATTTTGAGCCATCACATAACTCGGAGAGATTGATTGATAGAAGTTTCCCTAAATCAAAGGTGACAATGTTCATCGTCGCAATTTTTTGTTTTGTCACCTTGCTCTCTTTGACATGTATGAAAAATATGCTTATTAAGAGCATTGGTTTCGTCCATGAAGCTTACTTCTTGCATGGGATAGCATTGATGTTTTGGATTTATGCTTGTGCTTGACCATTTTAGTGCTCTCTTTGAATGCCACTTCGATTTTAAGCACTAATAGTTGGGCTTTGTCTGGAAGGTTTGTAGATAGTTGAGCTTGTATTGATCAAGAGGTCGTCTTTATAATGCATCCAGTTAAGAGATGGCATCTCGATTACAATCATCTCTAAGTTTCTCTTTCGACTTAGGTTGTGAAAAAAGATGTGAGCTTTCAATTGATCCAAAGAGTGGATAGGAATTGTAGCATATTGTAATTTGGGCTTTCCAAGAGCCAAGGCATTTTCTTCAAGTATACTATTAACTTTCAATGAACATAATCTTGGCTTATGCATAGGGGAAAAGTTCTTGTGATTTGCATGAGAATTTTTTTTATTTTGAGACTTACATTGGAAGAGGAGTTGTGCTTGGTTGGGATTTTATGTTAAAAAATGGCATTGGATATGCATTTTAATGCTTGATTTGATTGCAAAATCTTTACATAGCACTAAAAGTTGAGCTTCTTTGGGTAGTAAAATTTTGGGCTTGTGATTGAGCATGCTTTTAGTGCTTTTTTGAATGACCAAATGTTTAAAGGCACTAATGATTGAGTTTTTTTTTTAGGGTTGTGTGGCAGGAGTGTGCTTTCATTGATCCAAGAAGGGGTGATCATTGCAAAAAAATTGCAAAATGTGGCTATTTAGAGCACTTCCAATTGTTTGGATTAAAAGTTGTATACATGCTAGCTCATAGCTTGGTCTAAAAGTTAAATGTTTTCATTTGAGCTAGTGTTTACCTTGCTTTTTTTAGAGCTTTCAAGTACAAAATATGGCTATTGAGAGCCATTCATTTGCATTTCATCAAGTTGCAGTCATCTATAGCTCATATCATGCTCTAAAATTGTAGAATTTCATGAGCTAGTTGTTAGCCAACTTTTTCAAAAGCTTTAAATTGCAAAATTTGGCTATCGAGTGCCACTTCATTTCATCAAAGTTGCATTATTTTTTAGCTCTTGACTTGTTTTAAATTCCATAATTCAAGTGAGCTAGAAACTAATCTCAACTTTGAATCATGCATGAGAGATTGTTAAAAATTGCAAAATTTGCTCATGTGAAGCTCATTTTATCTCTCATGGTTGTTATGTATGCATAAATTTGCTATCAAAGAGCACCATGAGCATAACCAAAGGCACATTTTTCTTCGGGTTTTTTCCATTTCGCGAATTCGGGTATGCAAGAACCTAGCATTAAGATTTGATTAATGTTTTTTGTGTGCTTTTGGATTTTAAGAAAAGGCCTTTAGTAGCTTGTGTTTACACTTAGCTTCAAATCAGCTTGGATTGTAATAAAAAGATCAAGAGACTTCTCTACACAAAGGGGATACTTGCTCAAGGATGCACAAAGAGCATGAATAGGTGTAATCCTTCCATGATTTTGCTCTTTTTCATCTCTCCATTCTCTTGCTTGGCCGAAGTGAAATTTTGTTTCTAAGCTATGGTTCTTTCATGTTCAAAAGCTAGGCATACTAAAGCTTCAACACTTTGCTTTGTGAAAATTAACTCATCAAAAAATTAGGTTTTATGTGTGCTAATTATAGGTAATTGGCCTTGACCTTAGGTTAATGTAAGTTCATTTCTCATTAGTCCTAAACTCTTAGTGATAGTCTTAATACTCCATTCATTTTTAACATGACTTAGGGCTATGATTAATCTTTAGTCTCTTTAGTCCAATTTTCATAAGCATCTCATATTGGAAGAAATAAAAAAAGTGCTAAAAAAATGAAACAAGGAAGCAACAAAATGTCAAGCTAGAAAAAGTAGCGAAAAATGCTACTAGACACATGAAAAGAAAATTCCTATGTTAGGTTGTATCTATGTGAGGCCTAGATCCTTATTGGCACTTGGCAGGTGAGGGGAATCACCTTTGCTCGCTTGGTCAAGGCCCTAAACCGATGCCCTGGGCTGATAGGGGTTAGCCGTCGCCTTGGTAGGCTAGTAGGCATTTGGAACACCTTCTTGAGGGTTCAAGGAGCTGAGAGTCTTACCTAGACTTGCCTTGGGATGGTAGCTTTGTATTGTGCTTTACTTTTTTCTATGAATGACAAAAACAAAACTTCCATGAGCTTCAAAAAGTTGTGGCAATGTACTAATAGATTAGGAGCTTTTTTATAGCCCATCGAAATGATAGACTTGAATGATTTATTAAGGTTGGTCACATAGTTTCTAGGCTAGTAGGTTTATGAACTTGCATAAGCCTAGGGTCTTAGATTATTGCTTGTGTTTCATGCATGAAACTGAATATTCATGTGGTTTAATCTTCATGATAGTTTGAGTGTTTTTTTTGCTTTATGTTTGTTAGTTTTTTACTATGATTCACCCATCTTTTAGAAGCAAAAAAATCACTTCATTAGGGCCAAAAGGGCCTCAAAAAGGGTTGTGTAAGGAATTGGTTAGCTTGCTAATTAGCGGAGCATTTGACGGTCAAAACTGCTCCAAATTTGACCGTTTTGGGTATTCAAAGCATATCTTGAGCATTTAAAGAGTATCCCGGTACAGATCTTTCAATATAAATAAAAGATGTCATTTTCACACTACTTTCTCCCCTACTGGACCTATTTTGTTGGGTTGGCGGCAAATACGAAATTTTCACTTTTGAATGATGGTTTTCCTGACTACTCTTTCTCTGAAGCCATTTCATTAGGCTCTCTTCACCCTCACAAGCTTTCAAGATGTCTCTACCTTCGCAAGAGGACCGCCATTTCTGGTCTAGCTAGAAGGACCACTGTGGTTTTTCTCTCTTCACCATTGCAAGAGAACCACCATTTTGTTCTCTTCACCCTCACAAGCTTTCCAATTTTTCTCACTAGTTTTGCTTGGCCACAAGCTCGCTTCAACCTCACAAGTTTTCCCATCATTTCTACTCTACATGGAAACCATTTTTCTCTCGTGTCACCCTCACAAGATTTCCAAATTTTCTCACTAGTCTTGCTCTTCCTAGAAGCTCAGTTTAGCCTCACAAGTTTTCCAAACTCACTAGTTTTGCTCTGGTTAGAAGCTCCCTTCAGCCTCACAAGATTTTTCATTATTTGCACTCTGCCTAGAAACTCATTAGGCTGTTAACACCATATGAAAATCAAGCTCAACCAAGTGTAAGAAACCGTGAGGGTTGTGTATCAAAAGTTGCAGGCATCCGAGCTCAAGCATTACAAAGCCAACGGAGCAAGCAAATGGATATGGACAGAAGTCAACTTGTATCCTGTTGATCCATGAACTCGAAGGTAAATAGAAAAATTTGAAGCCTTACTTTCATAAATAGATTTCCATGGTGGCCATCTGCATTTGGAGAAGGATCCAACTATTTCTAAAAGTACATAAAAATGTTTTGCAGGATTCTTCAACAGGAGGTTTGAAAGCTAAAAGATTCACTTAGTTTTCTCAGAAGTCACATTATCAAGCACAAACTTCATTTTTCATATCAACAAGAAAGGGAGGATGACAAAGAAGAAGCAATGCACTAAAATAACTAAGTCGATACCAAGGGAGGCAATTATAGAGGATGAGATCAAAGAGCCAACAACAACCACCTTGCTGTGAACATCACAATCCTTCCAAGGAGGAGACTATTTAGATGCAAAGTTACAATATCATTCCTTGCAAAAGACTATCATTTTAACAATATAATTACTTGTAAATTTACTTTAAATCTCCTTGTAAATTTACTTTCAATCTCGTTGCAAAACATTCATTTTCACAATATAATACCTTGTAAAGTTACAACATATGTTCCTCTAGCATTGCAACATCACGATTAACACTTTATCTCCCCTTTGCCACACAATCATTTTACTCATCTATAACTCCTAAGGCAAGTTTCCCTTTAACTATTCTAACATTTGTCTGAGATCAAACTTGAGCTTGAAATTTTTTCACTCTTCTATGTAGACTTCCATGTGACCATGATCCTATAACATGACATCTAGAAACCATTGGCATGGACCATCATTATTAGAATCTTCATCACCCGCCTTTAAGCCATGTGAATAAAACTTTGTTGCTTCAGCTCTTTTGACTCAACTTATAATTAAAAATTTCAAATAGGGCAAAATGACAAAATTTTAACATCACAGATGAGTCCGAAATGCCCAAAAACCCCGAAAACAACTGGCTATATGCCTCGTTCTGACACCCGGAGAGGTCGGTATGGCCAAAAAAGGCCTCCGAAGGCACTATCCCGTACGATGCGAGGAGAGGGGTAGCCAGAGTCGCACCGTACGGGATAGTGCCTCCGGAGGCCTTTTTTGGCCATACCGACCTCTCCGGGTGTCAGAACGAGGCATATAGCCAGTCGTTTTCGAGGTTTTTGGGCATTTCGGACTCATCTGTGGTATCAAAAGTTTCAAATAATATATCTTTTAAAAGTTACAAGTGTTATATATTGTAAAAATTTTGTGACTATGCTTGGGTCCAATATGCTTAATAGATCTATATATAAAAAGACATCTATATTAGGCAGGAAAGGTGAATCTGTGAATGCAAATAACCCACATGTCATGATTGGGGTAATGAGATTCTAAAACTAACCCCCTATCCTGGGGTAATGTGGCAACAAATTGGTGTTCCAAAAATGACCCACACAACATGAGGGGGTAGTGAGATTCTAAAAATACTCCCTATCCTGTTGTGCAAGCAAGGCATAGTGTGGCACCAAATAGGCCTTTTGCTAATATCTTGTACATATAAGAAAAACCAACGGAATCCAAATAATAAGGTCACTCAATATTTTTTTGCATGGTGTGTGCATGCAACCAGAACGATGCGATGAGGGGGGAGTGACAAGCTGTATGATGCCCTCTTCGCGCGGTCTGGGTAGGAGCAAAAATAATGCAACATGGCGAGTGTCAAAGTGTTTTAGCACTTTTGCACATGGTTTAGAAAAATAAGTCCAAATAATAAGGTCACTCAAGATTTTTTTGATGGTGTTTGCATGGAACCAGAACGACGCGATGAGGGGGGTAGTGACAACCTGCATGATTCCCTCTTCGCGCGGTGTGGGCAAGAGCTAGCGGTGTGGGCAAGAGCTAAAATGGAACTAGAACGATGCGATGAGGGGGGTAGTGACAACCTGCATGATGCCCTATTCGCGCGATGTGGGCAAGAGCTAGCGGTGTGGGCAAGAGCTAAATTGATGCAACATGGGGAGTGTCAAAGTCTTTGAGCGCTTTTGCACATGATTTAGAAAAATAGTCCAAATAATAAGGTCACTCAAGATTTTTGTGCATGGTGTGTGCATGGAGCCAGAACGACGCGATGAGGGGGGGAGTGACAAGCTGTATGATGCCCTCTTCGGGCGGTGTGGGTAGGAGTTAAAATGACGCAACATGGGGAGTGTCAAAGTCTCTAAGTAATTTTGTACATGATTTAGAAAAACATTAGGAATCCAATTAACAAGGTAATTCAAGGTTCTTATGTGGTGTGGCCGCAGAGCTAGAACAACATGATAGGAGGGTGACAAGCTCACACATGACAAGAGCACTATGGGCAAGAGCTGGACCGCTGCGATAGGGGGAGGAGTGAAAAATTCATTGAGTCCTTTTGCGCACGATGTGGGTACACTAACGAAACGGGGCGAGTGGGGGTAGAGTGTAGTTCAATCAAGCCACAATCGCACAGTGTGGTCATTGATTCAAAACAATGTGAGAAAGGATGTCTTTAGGTGTGGTCCCATGTTGATGTAGATATTATGTACGCAGGTGCTGAGTGCAAGCTCTTGATGCGGTGCTTAGAAGTAGAGGCTAAGTGAAAAGTAGACATTAAAAAAAATACGGAATAGTCATTAATAGGCGTCATCATCACTGTTTGAAAAGAAAGATTTCGTATCTTCTAGCTTAATATTGTACAATATTAAATAGAAAAGAGCACTTGTACATCAGGCCCAGAATATGATGTTATTAATAGGCGTCATCATCACTGTTTGAAAAGAAAGATTTCGTATCTTCTAGCAGTATTGTACAATATTAAACAGAAAAGAGCACTTGTACATCAGGCCCAGAATATGATGTTATACATCAAAAATAACATGAACGCCCTCAAATATAGGCAATTTAGCCAAATGAAAGTGACATTTAGACGTTTTCCGCTAAAGTGGAAGCACAAAAGCTCAAGCTAGAGGAGACAGGAATGCCATACTTTTGTATACGTGTCAAGTGAGTATTGGCCTATTTCTTAATCCATGGATTAACAAACAACCCTTTTTTAGACGTTTTTGGCCCTAATGTGCATGGTTGTCATTGTACTTCATGTTTTGTATCCTTGTTGGCCTTTAATGCTCATTACTTGTTCTTATGTTTTATAGCTCAAAAATTTCTTCCATGGACTTGCTTTCTACCATGTCACCATGTCTTGCTTCACCGGCAACGAGGACGTGCACCAAATTAGGAAGGGGGGAATGTTAGCAGCAGCTAACACAGGCTACATCGAATATGCATCAAGCGGGAGATATGCTATGGATGCCACAATATTTCCCAATCACCTTGTATTAAGTCTTGGGCTCATTGGGAATTCCAAATTTGTATATGGTAGATAGAGGGCTCAAGCTTAAACCCATAGTAGAAGGGATTGTGGTGAAATCTTTTAAAAGGAAGCCTTTATGCAAGGAGGCTTCATTCTTGAGGATCCACTTTTGAGATATCCCTCTCTCTTGAGTGTTCACTCTATGGCATAGCCTTGAGCTTAATGACCATGCTTAAGAGGCTAGTGCTAATCCATTTGTAATTAGAGTATGCTCTTCTTGATTAATTTAATTCCTATTTTCTCATTAGTCTACTTCTTCTCTACATTTCATTATATCATGGAGTAGTATTACACTCTCATTATTCTAGATTTGAGAGAGGTATGTACTTCTTGCTATTAACCACTCCTATTCTTCTATAACCATTCAATTTGTGATATTTAACATCACTAATTAAGCTGATTAAGTTGGGTCTTAGTTTTGTAATTAGTGTGTGTGCCCTATTGTTTGCTTGTGTGTAGATAGGTTTTATGAAACTCTAGCACCATTCACCTCGTGTGTGTAGCTATTCATGAAGTGCCATGATTGACATGTGGTGATTAGAGAGGCCGGCACCAATGTAATTAGTGCATGCTTATCATTAGTGTGTTTGGGGTTTGTAGTCTATGGTAAGTTAGACTTCGGTGGACTTGATGTGTGTAGGAGTTGATTGATTAGTGATTAGAGTATGTTTAGAGTTAGTCTTGCCATGGCTAGTCTCTTCTTGCATTGGAGAGGTGATCTCTTGAATCCTCTATTTCTATTCATCCGATGCTCGTGCTTCCATGCCCTAGCCGGGTTGCCGATCCACAGATTTGATAATTTTGTGTGGGTTGCAATTAGGTCGTTGCTAAAACGCCTCCCAACAAGTGGAAAAGGGACACTTATCATTATCACAAGGTTTTATGTTTTGGTGCGTATTACTAAGAGCCGCTACTCTCACGTGCTTTTGTAATCATTCCTATCTTGAGCCCTGGTAATCTAATTTTGATTCTAAAACTTGCATTGTGTTCCTTACCTACTTCTCTTTCATTTAAGTATAATGATTGTCAATTATGTTGTGGTTTTCAACTATGCGTTAGTGAGCTAATTCGGTTGTTTTGAATGCATTAATGATTGTTTTTTATGTTTTGACCATAGGAGAGTGTTCTTAGATCATACAAGGACCTTTTTGGTATTCTCTCTTGAAATTTGTAGGACCTTGACCATGATGGATCATGATTTTGGTACCTCACCGGATTGCAACTAAACTTGGTAGGATTGTGCCCTTATGTGTTTTAGACCTCCTCCTAAAGTTTTGTAGCATCTGGACTTTGTTTGAGTGCCAAAATGACATGATAACCTATTGTGGTGACATAGGACATATGCAATTTTTTAGGTTTGAGAGTAATAGATTTGTTAGTGTGTTGAATGGCTTTGTTCCATAGGTTCACTTCTTGCAGTGGACACCCTCATTCGATGGAATAAATGCAACCCAAATTATAAGTAGACCGTAGTGTAAGAAATGTAGAGCAAAGTAAGAGCTTGTAACAAGGAGAGTGGACACAAATACAATACACATTAGATTAGTGTAAAAGCAAAATTTAGATTAGCACTATTACAAAGTGATGGTGTCATTCATCCATGTGCTCTCAAGATAGAGCATAGATGGAAATATAGACAACTAGAGCTGGTTAGGCAGGAATACAAGGGGGATAGTTATCCTTCAATATGAATGGCGTGGTTCCTAGAGATGGACTTCTTATATAGTGATATGGGTGGGTGGTTGATAAGTGTGTGTGTGTGTGTGTGTGTGTGTGTGTGTGTGTGTGTGTGTGTGTGTGTGTGTGTGTGTGTGTGTGTGTGTGTGTGTAGGGCATGTGTAATATTGAATATGCCAACCCACAACGATCGATCGCCACGAACCATTATCCATTGACCATCAACCATAGTACTAATGCAATGTAAATATGACCTTAGTTTCATAGGGAATATTCCTTGAAAATTTACCTCGAGGACATTATCCCCAAACCCCTACCTATCGGGGTTTCTCACCGCATCCAAACCCTAATTTTGGGCTCTTGAATTCCTGTATACCATCAAAATCATAAATAAAGACTGTTAGAGGGTCACTATGATGGATGTCTGTAGCATAGCTATCTGGAAATAATATAATGTCAATACTCAGGGAAGTGACTTGGATGGGGCATGGAGATGAAAAAAATATTTTATCAAACATATTTTAGATAATGAGTTCACGGATATCACCCCTCCTCTCCATAAGCAAGTGTACGAGAGGTCACTCTACATGTATATTCATGCATGAATCTTCTCAATAATGTTGCAGAGAGTCCTTTAAAAATTTATGAAACTTGACAAATCTATAAGGTCAATTGGATAGAGGAGAAGTGGATAAAGAGTATCACCAATATTTGGGAGCCAAAGTGACGAAGCTCAATGAAGATATTCACTTGGAAGGTATTGTGGATAGAACAAAATTCTTGCTAGAGGGATTGGCATGGACACATGCTCTAGGTGCAAAGATACTTTGGAGGATCCCCTGCATCTATTTAGAGACTACATTTCCTCGTAGGGCCTCACCGTCAAAGTTTTCAAATGGGTATAAAGGATGTGGAAGATACTTTCTTTCGAAATGGCTAGGTCGTGGGATGGAGTAGATTTTAGAATCAAGCTATCTTGATATGGACACAAATCATCTAGTACTGCTATTTGCAGAGAATTTAGAAAGCCTTGATTATTTGGGTCTTTGAGAGAAACTATGTGGTAGCATAATTCAATGACATGGTCAATGAAATCACTCGGTCTATATATATAGTAGAAACAAGGGCAAGTCAATTGCATAAACCAAAGTAAGCACATGGAATCAGTTGCATATTGATTGCTTGGGTGGTGCACCTTTTGGGAAAGCAGTCCGCTAATATATGGCAAGAATTATGAGATAAGGAAAAAATAGGGTTTCTTGGTTGTGAATTGAATAGCTCCATTGTCAAAACATTGATTCCCCAAGGCACGTGTAGAACTTGAGGTTCATTGTACATGATTTACTTCTCCACTCAAAATTGTGAGTATGGAAACAAAAAGATAATAAATCCCTCATAGATCAAGTTTATGTACAACCCTCTTACCTCAAAAATCTGAAACAAGTATTTGATGAAAGTGTAGTCCTTGAAAACGCATGGATGGATGATGTCATCACATTGTATTAAATAGATGGTAAATATTTTTGACTCCATTCATTGTCTAATTTTGCAATTTGCTGAGTTTCTCTACTTCATTCACTAAAAGGTCCTTCTTTGATAGTAATTTATCTTTGAAAGAAAGGTTCTACATTCATTTACTAAAAGGTTCTATGTTTTTTAATGTGTAGTACTCACAATTGTGAGTAGTATATATGCTAGCATAGGGGAAAAAATTACAATAGAAGCCATGCTCAAAACAGCCATGACATCTCAACAACCACATCAAACATCCCAACCAATTTATTTTTTTTGCAAATCCCACAATATGTGAGAAGTTATATTAATATGAGAAAAACCATTACATCAGCACCATGCTCAATCCGAGCCATGGCCACATATATTCCATTGACGACTGAAAGTTAACCATCAAAATGGTGTGGACCTGACGCTAAGAGTTACCCACTTCCATTTGTTAGAGGCTCTATTTTTTCCAATCCCTTGTATAATAATCTTGCTAGCTTGGATGATCTCTCCATAGCTAGCTCTCAGAGATCCTAGACAAACACATGACCATTTTGGACTTCCAAACATGGTGACCATAGTAAAATTTAAGCACCTGATTACATAAGAGAACAGTTAGGCTTTCAACTTTGTTCCTTCCAAAGAGCATATCATTCTTAGAGAACCCAATCTTCCAAGTCCTTTGAATCATTTTGCATACCTTACTTACTAGTCCTCTAGCTCTTTTACATTCCAGGTGCAGGTCCTCCTTAGCAATTCTATATACCAAACGCCTATCGGGGTCGATAACTTGAGATAATACCTTGACACTTGTTGGCAGAGCCCCCCACCCCCCCCCCCCCCCCCCCCCCCCCCCCCAAACACCTTCCAAACATAGATCTTCATGGACGAGGAAAGTTGAGGGTTCCATATGTTCTTAGTAGATGCCAACCACAAAGCCTCTACCCACTAATTTCCCCATTGCTTATTAAGGGGGGCAAACCAGTCAGCCCTATGCATCAGGCCTAAGTAAGTGCCCTTGGTGTGTGGTCTATGAGAGTGGCTGCTCTATGGCCACATCCAAGCTTTCCACTCAAAGTTAAGAGTGCTAATGGGCATAATTAGACTTCCTAGGTTATCTAAAACTTTATTGATCAATAGCCTCTCCATGCCATTAAGGTGGAACTGGGTAACCACAAGGTCTATCTCTCTCTAGTTTAGGCTGATGTCATCCCATAAGTGGGTAAGACACTCCACTCCTTTGTTATTCACCTTTCTAGCAATTTCCCTCTAGTAAGGATTCAAAAGTAGCCCAGCTACCTCATAGAGCCAAGAGGGCCAAGAGGACCAGAGTGATATAGAGTTTTGGAAGTATCTGGTAATCTTTCCCCACTCCAAGACCTCCATTGCAATATTGCACTTGGGTACCATCTCTCTCATAGTGCCACTCAGCTTCATGTGAGTCCACTGAGGGGCAAGAATTCTGTCATGAACTTCAATCCCTTTCCACCCCCCCCCCCTCCCCCCCCCCCCCCCCCCCCCCCCCCCCCCCCCCCCCCCCCCCCCCCCTGATTAGATCTTTGCTTGGTCCATCATATCATGGGTCATAATAGCCTAGGCCTGGTTTGGTTTTGCAATCAAGACCACAAACTTGGAACATAGGACCTCTGCATGAACATGAGGAACCCTACCCCACCTTGCTCTATTAGTCTAGTGACTACGTCCCATTTTGCCCATTGCCAGGGGTCAAGGTTTTGGTGTTATTTTTTCAATAAAAACCTTTTAGTTGGTTTCAAGAACTCTTTCTTGTTACTTTTGGCTATTTTGAGGAGAAGGCTGACAAAGGAAATAAAGGGGACCTAATCAATTTGACGCAATTAGGAAAAGGCATCAACACATACTCCCACCTTCTCATCTTGGTCTTGACCTTTTCTAGGACCCACTAGAATCCAACCTTAATCATAGGGTTACCAGAACAATCATAACCAACCATCATCCTACGGCTAACAGGGGAGCTACCCTGACGTCATCTGGACCCAATCCAAAAAAACATAGGTTGATAAGGGAGCCACCCTCGTAGGCAGAGGAATGAAAAGATCCTAAACAGGCACCACCATAGCCCATTCCCTGCCACATAAAGGGCTCTGCCGATGCAGAACCACAAGAGGCAAGAGGAGAGCATGTTGAACACGGGTGGAGCCAAACTCCATCATTGGCTTTGCAGAAGCCTACACAAAAACAAGATGATAGGTGAGCAACCAAACCAACACACACCCTGATGAACACACCATCTACCACCATGCAGGGAAAATCGCCACTAGCCCCAACATGCACCAAGACATTGCGACAGACTCCAACATCTCACCATTCCACTTGATACAACCCGTATAGTAGGCCTTTATGGAGGGCCAAGCACCAACAAAGGAGAAACTTGCACAACCCACGGGAAAACCAGCCAGAGTCTGAACAAAGTCGAAGATCGATAGTAATGTCTACAAAAAATCATATTCCCAGCCACCACAACCACCAACCAATTCAGGGCACATGATCTACCCTCAAGATGAGGGTAGATAGACGCCAAGCTTGCATGACAAAAATAGGTCAGGTACGACCCATCCTAAACAACCACAACGGGTGGAGCAACTCAAAGCTCCATCCCCACAGCCCCCTACACTCGGGCCTCTCCACCCCCACTGTAGTATCCTTTGCACCTGTGGATCACACAAAATTCTACGAAAGTAGACAAAGGACCTCAAGATGATGCATCAGGTCCGACCCATCCCAAACCACCACAACGGGTGGAGCAGCTCAAAGCTCCATCCCCACAGCCCCCTACACTCGGGCCTCTCCATCCCCATTGTAGTATCCTTTGCACCTTTGGATCACACAAAGTCTACGAAAGTAGACAAAGGACCTCAAGATGATGCATCAACGGGCTCCCTAACCCACATGCAAGCACAGTAGCTACCCTTCCCATGCTAAAGAAGAGCAGAGGATGAGCCCTTTGTGGTGACAAAATGCAAAGCATTGAGTACCCCTTACTAAAAGGTTCTACTTTGATGTTGATTTATCTTAGAAAGAAATCTATACATCTCGTGAAGTCTTAGTTCCAAAAGACTTAAGGAGATAGATAGCAATTGTAGATAATCCAAGAAAGCAGGGGGGTCATCATCGTTGTTGGGAAACAGATAAATTTTGATAAGAGGAATAGGGACATGGGTGCTACAATGACTTACTTGCATGGGTAAACCTGTGGGCTTGTCGCTCGTCGTGGGGTGGCTCCCCCGTCAGCCAATGTATCTATGACTGTTTGATGTTGTCATGGCTCGTCACGAGCATGATAAGACTTTAATGTAATTTTTTGGTTATGCTAATATAATCTACTCACAATTGTGGGTTTTTTATAAAAGAGGTAGATTATGATGCCTCTAATACACATATCATAGAGCTAAACCTTGAAATTTTCCTAGTTACATTTATGTAGATTATTACTTCTGTGGTTTTGGAACCTAGATATAAGTTATGTTTCTAAAAGTTAAAACTAAGCTGCATGGTTATCTAGATGAAAGAGAAAATTACAACTTATAATTGTAGCATTTAGTGGTCCAGGTAACTTGTGTGTAGCGGAAAATAATATAGACATAGTGAGCATTTCATTAAGACTAGATTCCAAATGAGCATAGCAAGAGTGCTGAGTGCTTGGTTGGAGAGAGCAACAAAAGCATAACACCTTGTTAGATAGGCATGAAAAATACTTCAAAAAGAGAGAGATATTAAGCTATTTGACAACAATTGAGGACTGGATGTACTTGGAGCTGGTCCCCCCTCCAAAAGGCTTTGTATTATAGGTTTTCCCATCAAGAGAGACATTTTACAATACAATACTTTGTATTCCTTCAATAACTTGCTGGTGCAATGAAGATGGAAGCTTCAAGGACCAAGCTTACACTTGAAAAACACAACATCAATTCCCTCACGGTCTCAGACCCAAGACCTCACAAACCTTCGAAGATGGTGAGAGCTAGCAGGGTATGAGAGTAGATCTAGAGGAAGAAGAAGTATTCTTACAAGAAAGAATTATTTCTCCTGACATAATCACTCTTAATATCTTAGCATAGCTTAGTTATTAGCATGGTAGAGGAGATGAGCATGCATTGGAGTGTGGCTCTTGGTTGGATTTGTGTCACAAAGCCAAGAGTTGTTGGTGTAGGCCTCCCTTCTCACAAGCTTGGAGTAGATGATGAGCTTTCCATTAAAGCTTGAGAAGGAGATAGTCTTCTTAACTTCACACATGAGTTTGTGTTAGTGTGTGTGCCATAATTCCTTTGCAAAATCAGCCCCCTCTCTCTCTCTTGGTCAACCCCTCTTGCTATTTCCTCTTGATGGCCCCTCATTGCCTCATGCCAAGCTTAAACAATAGGAAACTAGAGGTCAAATGGAGAGTCTTTTGGCAAGTGTCCCTCTTTCCCCTTTAGTGAGAGCTTTAGGTAATTAAGTAATTCAATTAAACTCTCATTGGACCTCTTAGTATTTTGGCCAATAGGAATCAGGCAAGCCATTGGGTTGCTGAATGCTCAGTGGACTCCTTGGTAGATTGTCCAATAATCTTCTAGGGATCTTAATTTTCATTTGTTCTTTTTTCAAGTGTTTTAAAATTAATTAGACTAAATTTACTCTAGCCTAATTCTCATCGGTCCACCTCTATGGCCATCCAATAGGATTTGAATGAGGGTTTGGGGAAACTAGCCTAGGAGCCTGACATGTGTCCACAATGCCCTTTCTGTAAAGGGAGCTTGGGAGAGTGTGTGTTTCTCTCACTTCTTCTCTCTCTTCACCTACATTTAGGGCTCACCCCCTCCTTGATAGGGATGTGGGAAGACTTTTGAGTCTTCCCACAAGCATCCAAATTTCCTCAAATTTGTCAATGGAATTTTTAATTGAAATTTTGAAACCTTACCGTTTGGAAGTCTTAATGGGCTGAACCTTAGGGTATTTATAGCACCATTCATGCACATTGCTCTTTTGCAAATGTTCCCACTTAGGATCCCTACTTTTCCTCCGTTGGATCCCTACTGTGACCAGTCTGCTAGCCTTACCAATATTCTAGCAAGTTTTTCTCCCTTGGTACTTCCCCATATTAAATGATCAGTTTAACATGAGAAAATCATTTAGGAGAATTAGATATCAGTTATTATGACATTACCTCTCTCTTAAAATCATAGTCGTACTCAACTATGAGACTAAGAGGTAGAGACGATAAAGTCTAGTCATTAGTCCTTTTTCTAGAGGGTAGAGGATCCCTTTTTTACCCTACGACACCATTCTAGAATGGATGACTTATCCATTTGGTGCTTGAGAGCCTAAGCTACCGCAAGCATGTTTGCGCATGAGTCCTATCAATCTTCCATAGTAGAGTGACAAGGTCTATGTGGTGTTTGGGAGATGTCATCTCCGCAAACTTGATCCTAAGCATGCATACTTCTTATCATTTGTGCACAATAAATAAAAAGAGATTTTTAAAAGAACAAAAACTTTATTCATTTAAACATTTTTACATTTTCTTACTCTAGGGAAACATTGTAAGCATTGACAAGGTTTAGATTATCCTTTAACTGTATGCCTTGCATCCATCTAGCATCTTCAAAAGGATAGTTCTTAAACTTAATAAGATACCATCAGATAATCTTACCACCTCTCAATACCTTGTCTTCATGTCGAAGAGTGGACTAGGGCTGCAACACCTCTTCTTGGTCCTCGATCTCCGGTGGGTCTTCAATGGTTGCTTCATGGGGTGGCTCACCTTTGTAAGGCTTCAAGAGGCTCACATGAAAATCATTGTGTATGATCCAATGGTTGGGCAACTTGAGTTGATAGGCCATTTCATTGATAGGCCTAAGAATCTAGAAGGGACCATAGTACCTTTTTGCTAGCTTATCATAGTACTTCTAATGTCCCGTAGGATTCTTGCCCCTCGTGTGCCTTAATTGAGCCTTGGAAAACTTAAGGAAGACCCAATCATTTTCTTTAAAGGCTTGAGCTCTTTTGTGCTTATTAGCAACAACCTTTTGTGTTTTCTGTGAGATAGAGATAGCATCCTTAATATTTTGGAAAGATTCTTGTAGGTCTCGTCTATACTCATTTGTAGCGAAGATCTTCCCATGGACCTTAAGTAGTAGGGGACTTTTGGATCTTCCCTCAATTACCTTGAAAGGTGCTTTTCCCATTGAGGTATGTACAGTGTTATTGTAGGCATACTACACCAACAATAAGTACTTCTCCCATTGAAACCTTTGATCTACTTTCGTTACATAGGCTTTTAGTAGATCAAGAATTGTTAGGTTAGCTATTTCACTTTGGCCATCCGTTTGCGGGTGATAGGTGAAAGAGAAGTTTAGCCTTGTCCCCAAATTCTCAAAGAGATCCTTCCAGAAATTACTGGTCATTCTAGGATCTCTATCCGGGCACTATGGACATTGGAAAGCCATGGTACTTGAAGATTTGTGATATAAATAGGGTTGCCATTTGATGGGCTAGTCTTTTTGACAAGTGTGAAATATGCTTGTTTTCTAAACCTGTCTACTATCGTCCATATTCCTGTATTCCCATGGATAGACTTTGGCAATCCAAACCTAAAATCCATGGATGTGCTCTCCCATGGTTAATTAGGGATTGGAAAAGGTTGAAACAATCCATGGATGTGCTCTCCCATGGTGAATTAGGGATCGGCAAAGGTTGAAGCAATCCAGGCTGCTTCCCTCTATCAAACTTTGTCTTTTGGCATACCACAGATTTTGAAACATACTCTTGTATGTTTGCTTTCATGGAAGGACAATAGAAATATGTTTCTATCCCTTTTAGGGTAGACTAAATGCCTCTATACCCCACATAAGGAGGAGCATGAGATTCATACATTACTTTCTCACGTGTGAATTAGTAACAATAGTCTATTTCCATAGAGAAGATAACCATATTGTAGGGTAAATGGTTCTTCTTTCTTCCCTAGTGCAAGGGCTGAGATCACATCTCTAAAATTGTGGTCAATAGCATACACATCTATCATAGAAGATAGATCATTGTGAGTTGCTAT
This sequence comes from Adiantum capillus-veneris, assembly GCF_014529385.1. Lineage (NCBI taxonomy): Eukaryota > Viridiplantae > Streptophyta > Polypodiopsida > Polypodiales > Pteridaceae > Adiantum > Adiantum capillus-veneris. The sequence continues at coordinate 94,483,768 of NC_140948.1, forward strand.
GGAAACTACATTCACTCTTGATCATCTTGAGAGTGCATTGGCTACTTGATTATGCTTGCCAGCAATGTGAGCAATATGAAAATGAAATTGCAAAAGGAAATTTGCCCGCTTCATTTGTTTGTCGAAGAGCTTGATGTGCGTCATAAGGCTTTGGTGATCTATCCGCAAAATGAAAGGAGTCCCCAATAAATAGTGCTTCCAAGAGTCTAAAGCATGTAGAACTGCTAAGAGCTCCTTATCATATATGCCTAGAGTTTGCTCAACAGGGTCAAGCCTTCGACTTTCATAGGCTATGGAGTGCCCTTCTTGGAGCAAAACAGATCCAAGGCAATCACCACAAGCGTTGCATTGGACCTCAAATGGTGTAAGCACAGGTTGAGAGATAATCTTTCCAAAAGCATTGTTCTTCTTTGTGGACCATATATACCTACCTTTTTTCTTTTTTAGGTCATGTAATGGTCCCGCGATTTGTGAGAACTTTTCTATGAAGAGTCTATAGTATGCACACATATCTATAAAGCTTCTTAGTTCATGTAGAATCCTTGGATTAGGACATCCTTTTATTACCTCTAGCTTTTATGGATCCATTTGGATGCCATCTTGAGAGATAGTGTGACCTAAATATTGAATCTCTTGTAACTCACTTTTCTTTTGATTAATATAAATTTTATTCTCTCGTAAAACTTGAATATTACCTGGATTTGTTTCTTGTGTTCGTCTAGTGAATTAGAGTAGATGATTATATCATCAAAGAACACTCCAATAAAGGTTTGGTGAGGCCTGACTAGCTTCTTCACCAAGCGGTTAAATGTGGCTGGTGCATTGTTCAAGCCAACAGGCATGACAGTGTACTCGTAAAGACCAAACATAGTGCGAAATGCAGTCTTTACAATGTCTCGATCAACTATACTTATTTGATGGTAGCCACTTTTTAGGTCAATCCTATTGAAGTAGGTCGAACCTTGTAGGTTATCAAATAATTCTTCTACCCATGGAACGGGAAACCTATTCTTGATAGTGATCCTATTTATTGCCGTCTTGATACAATGTGTGCCGTCTTTCTTTTGCACTAATAGTACGGGAGAACAAAATGGAGATGAGCTAGGCCTAACCATGCCTTTCTCAACTAACTCATGCAGTTGCCGCATAATCTCCTCTTGTTCAGCTTGGGAAAAACTATAAGGAGGTTTATTAGGCGGTGAGCTTCTTGGAAGAAGTTCAACTGCATGGTCATGATTGCCTTGTTTGGGAGGTAGTTCACAAGGGATATAGTCAATAAAAACATATTGGAACCCCTTGAGGAAATTGGATAACTCTAATTCTTTTTTATTGTTTATATTTTCTTTTGCTAAAGCATTAGGTTCATATTGAGAATCTTTAACAAAACTCATGTACACGGAAATAGAGCTTGCTTATGTGCAAGAGGTATTGTACTACCCAACTCCTTAGCATCTATGTACATATCTTTTTCCCTGAACCTAAAGTAGATTTGCCTTTCAGGGAATTTAACATTGGCAACCATGCAATCAAACCGTGGTGCCCCTAGGATTACAGCCTCATGCTTGAGAGGAGAGATAAAGAAATCCTCCTTGTCCACATAGATTTGGACATGGTGCCTCAATCTCCCAATTAAGGGAGTGACTGAGGCTTCTTGCCCCTTGAAAGAACCATCAACAGGCAGGACATCTCCCATCTCATAGGCTTGGAGGCCTAGTTTGGTGGCCAACTCTGTGGATATGAAATTGTGAGTAGAACCAGGATCAAGAACCAGGATCAAAGAGAATAAGAGCATCATGTTCTCTTACCTTTTCCCAAGCATGGCATAGAGGAGATCCTTTGTGATGAGCATTCTCTTCTTGAATTTTGACCAAGGTAGCTCTAGGAGGCTCATTACGTGTATTCTTGTGGGGGCAAGCACGATAGGCATGCCCTTGATCCACACACTTGAAACAACGGTTATCTTTCCGATAACACTCTAGCTCTTCAAAAGAGAGTTTATTTTTGCCTTTATAAACTCCCTTCTCCTTAGCTTTGTTGTTGTCGGTGCTGCCTTTGGGAGACTTTTTGACATTGTCCTTCCCCTTAGGCTCGTTACGGTCCTTGTTTTCCGTGGGCTTAGGATTTCTCTTAGCCCCTTGTTGGAAATTGATTCGTGAAGCCACCATGGTATGGTGTATGATCACAGATATGGTGCGTGGCCTTTGGAAGTTAACATACTCCGTCATATCCTTAGTTAAACCCGCAAAAAATTGTTGTTTTTTCTCTCCAAAATCCATCTTTTTGAAGATAGTGTCTTTGAGATGTAAGTCTTAAAACTTGTCTACATATTTGTGAATAGATTCGTAGGGAGAGAGCTTCAAGCTTCACCATTTGGTGAGTACTTTGTCTTTGGCATCAGTAGCCAAAAACTACTTCATGATGGAAGCTCTTAAATCTTTCCATGTTGATGGAGCTTCACTGTTTGCCCGTAGGCTAGACCACCATTTCCTGGCGGACTTTTGAAAATGCATGGCTACATGATGTAGCTTAGAGGACTCCGTGAAGCCTTCATCTCCAAACACCGCATTGAATTGTTGGATAAAGGCCAAGACTTTGTCCGTAGTAGCACAAAAATTCCATTGTAGGTAAGGAAAGAGATGTTCTTTCCTCCCTTTTTGAACTTTTTGAGCTTGGACGACCTCTTCCATGTGGCATAGGATTTCCTATGGCCTCTTCTTTTAAGTGGTTCAAGAGCTGCACCATCACTTTCTTTAGAAGGGGAAGAGTATAAGGAGGATGGAGAAGAAGGTGACCTCTTTCTTTCCTTTTTCTTCCCTTGTTCCTTCTTGTCTACACCATCACTTTCTTCAGAAGAGGAAGAGGATGAAGAACGTGGAGAAGAGGGTGACCTCTTTATTGCCTTTTTCTTCTCTTGTTTTCTCTTGTCCCTCTTTGAATTATGGTGTAGAGAAGTATGCGATGGTCTTCTCCGTTTAGGGGGTGTTGGGAGTGTTTTGCCTGCTGTCTTCGTGGAGCCATCTCCACCGAGGTTGCAGGAGACTCAGTTCTTTCTCGTTCTTTTAGTGGGGGCTCTACCATTGAAACTTGAGTTCTCCTTTGGGAAGGAGATGCGTCATTGAGTAGTAGACTTTTGAGCCCTTCGTACGGATCCTCTTCTTCTTCCCTTCTCGGAGAGAGTCCTCTTTTGGAAGTCTCACCAAGAGCTTTCCTAAGTACTCTCTCTTCTTGGTAGGGAGTTTGGAGAATACCATGGGTGCACAATTGTTGTAGCACTTCACCTTGGAGGGATGGGTTGCCCAGGGCTTGTTGTAGCCTGGAAACAAGTAGTTTATAAGCATAGGGGCATCATTAGTTTCTCTTTCATTATCAAAATCAAAGCTATCAACATTAATTTCACTCTCTTTACTATCGACAGCCATTCTAACAAATTTTTGGTGTAAAATGTTTAAGTGCACTTTGGTCCTTAATGTTTAAGTGCACTTTGGCACTTCAAGCCCTAGTTGCTACTCCTCTTAACCCTTTAGAAAAGCACTCAAGCACCTGTATCCGTGGCTCGAATATCATTAATTGCAAGGAATAGAAGAGAGGGTCCTTTCACCACCAAAAGAACACCGGCTCCTGTCAAGATTCTAATAGCTCAATAGTGGTAATGCCGTAGGCAAGCTGCGTGGGGCTCCACTATTAAGACCATAGCTCTCGACGGTGACGCCCCATTATGTGCACGAAGCAATCACACTACAAGGCTGAAAAATCCCTATTCTACTTACTCAATTGCAATTAATAATACCAACCACTTATAGCAAGCTTGAGGACCTCTCTTCTTGAGCAAGAAAAGAGAAACCAATAGCTCTGATACCAATGTAACATTTAATGGTCTAGTAACTTGTGTGTAGCGGAAAATAACATAGACATAGTGAGCATTTCATTAACAATAGTTTTTTAGTGTGAGCATAGCAAGAGTGCTTGGTTGGAGAGAGAAACAAAATCATAACACCTCATTAGATAGGCATGAACAACACTTCAAAAAGAGAGAGAAATTAAGCTATTGACAACAATTGAGGACCAAATGTACTTGGAGTCATCGTCCCCCCTCCAAAACGCTTTGTATTATAGGTTTCCCCCATCAAAGGAGACATTTTACACTATAATACTTTGTGTTCCTTCAATAACTTGCTGGTGCAATGAAGATGGAAGCTTCAAGGACCAAGATTACACTTGAAAAACACAACATCAATTCCCTCACGGTCTCAGACCCAAGACCTCACACACCTTTGAAGATGGTGAGATCTAGTGGGGTATGAGAGTAGATCTAGAGAAAGAAGAAGTATTCTTATGAAAAAGAAGTATTTCTCCTCAGATAATCACTCTTAAAAGCTTATCATAGCTTAGTAATTAGCATGGTAGAGGAGATGAGCATGCATTGGAGTTTGGCTCTTGGTTGGATTTTCATCACAAAGCCAAGAGTTGTTGGTGTAGGCCTCCCTTCTCACAAGCTTGGAGTGGATGATGAGCTTTTCATTAAAGCTTGAGAAGAAGATAGTTTTCTTTACTTCACACATGATTTTGTGTGAGTGTGTGTGCCATAATGCATTTGCAAAATCAGCCCCCCCTCTCTCTTTGTCGACCCCTCTTGCTATTTCCTCTTGATGGCCCCTCATTGGCTCATGCCAAGCTTAGCCAATAAGAAATTAGAGGTCAAATGGGGAGCCTTGTGACAAGTGCCCCTCTTTCCCCTTTAGTGAGACCTTTAGGTAATCAAATAATTCAATTAAACTCTAATTGGACCTCTTAGTCTTCTAGCCAATAGGAATCAGGCAAGCCATTGGGTTGTTGAATGCTCATTGGACCCCTTGGTAGACTATACAATAGTCTTCTAGTGAGCTTAAATTTCATTGCTTCTTTTATCAAGTGTTCTTAAATTAATTAGACTAAATTTACTCTAGCCTAATTCTCATCGGTCCACCTCTATGGCCATCCAATAGGATTTGAATGAGGGTTTGGGGGCAACGGGCCTAGGAGCCTTACATGTGTCCACTATGCCCTTTGTGTAAAGGGAGCTTGGGAGTGTGTGTGTGTGTGTTTCTCTCACTTCTTCTCTCTCTTCCCCTACCACTACAAGAGGTTGTGTGCTTTTGTGACGATATTAGCGACGGAAATACATTGGGTTTTTATAACCCCCGGCGTCGCTAAAACCGTCGCTAATAGCGTCGCTACAAGAGCGTCGCTATATGCGTTGCTATAGGCATCGCTATATGCGTCGCTATATAGCGACGGTTATAGCGACGGTCATAGCGACGGTTATAGCGACGTTTAAACAGAAGTCTATAGCGACGCTCATAGTGACGCTACAGAGCCATAAATAGCGACAGTTATAGCGACGCCCGAGAGAAATTTTTTTTGGTGACAGAGCATCCATCAACCATATTGTACTTGATTCACTTTTTTAAAAAAGTGCAAGGGTAGATAATAGACCCAAAATAGTCACCCACAAGACGCATTGTTTGCAAAATTGACAAGCGTAAAATTGACAATTGTACACATCATAGGCAAAATGAATTGATTGGCAAATGTAATAATGACAATTGTACAACATCATAGGCATAAAGAATTGATTGGCAAAATGAACTGCGGTGACAAATGTAATAATATACATGGTTCAAAAAGACGTATAAAATCCATCTCATGATACATAAGCTATGAGAAACCCTAAACTAATGCTATCTAGCTACGGCTAAACTGACGTCGTCTATTCAGACGTCTCATCGCGTCCAAGCGGCGTATCTGTCGGATTCTGCAAAAAAAGACAATAAGACAGCTTTCAGTAAGTATAAACATATAACGACATTTATAAAACAATACAAAAAATAGAAAAGAGTAAACCCTAATACTAACCATGCCGCCGCGAGAACTGAGAATGTCCATCAGGGCGTTTAAGCCCTTCCTGCCTGTGTACTCGCGCTCGTACGGTGTGGGATCACGTCCTGTCATCGACCACTGTCAAAACATACAAAGATTTCATTATGTTAGAATTAAAAAACTCATAAACCCTAAACTATCGAACATAAAGAGCAATGCGAAAACACTTACAAAATCGGCCTCAAATGATGCCCATCCACCGCTCCCCAAGTGGTGCGAGCTCCCTGCCTCTACTCGCGCTCTGGCTGCATCCTTTTGTTGCTTCCACTTGTCAGGATTCTCGCGCGTTGCTTTCTTCGCATTCTTCCAATTTTCTTTGGCCAGCCAATCTGGCCTGTTCCACCCATGCTTGATTGCTTTTTGCACTTCGGAACTCTTGTGTTTGCAGTATTCGCGCATTCGAATCTTCATCAGGTCTTCATTGAAGCGTTGATCCCGTGTTGGAACGGAAAACTCATCATGATGACTTTGGCTTTTAAATCACTTGGTACTTCACTCCATTTGTTTAGTATGTAGTGTCTAAACAGCTGAGAGAAAAGACCACGCATGCGCGAGATCACCTTCTTGCCGTCATCATCCATGATGATGCCGCCGCTAAAGTCGACGGAGTAAGGCAAGCCCTCTGGCCGGTGACGCGTGAACCTGGGTGTCCCGGCAGGGGTCTCTAGCAGCGTGTCGATGGGGGTACGGACGTCAGGTGTCTCCACCGGCGTCTGGGCCCCGAAGCGAGGAGTGTCGAGTGGGGTGGCTCCTGGCGGAGTAGGTAGAGGTGTGTAGCTGCTAGGAACAGTCAGCTGCGCAAAACCTGGCGTAGATGGCGATGTTGTGGCTGGTGTGGGGGCGGGCAAAGAAGGGGAGGGTAAAGAGCCTCGTCGAACACGAGGCGGTGTGGAGGCATCGGCGACGGAATCCCCACAACAACCGCCACCGCCACCACTAGAGCGCCGGTGTCTAGACGAGTGTGAAGATCGTCTCGTCGACACCAAAGCTTCGGAGCACGCCGAATGCTCTGAAAGAGAGGGAGATGCGGATGGAGTAGGAACGCGCGATGATGCGCCAGAGCAATGACGCTCCACGTACCACTGTCTCTGCTGCGGTGACAAAGAAGAAAGAAACTCCTCATCATCCATACCTGCATTAAACACACGAATATTTAAACTTAATATTGAATGAATAGAGTAGACAATGACGCAAAGACCATTAAATACAATGACGTAATGACGCATATAAATACAATGACGCAATGAATTGAGTGATAGAAGAGGCAAGTCGAAAACTCAGAATTTTCAATCAAAAGATGTGAGCGCGAGTAGAAAAGAGAGTTATACACCATGGAAGGTACTTAGAGAGCCAGAGCTTTTACAACACGGAGTAAAATTGTTCAAATACAATATTTGTGGCTTTAAGAGATCTCTCTCTCATCCTCGCATAACTCAGCATAACTTCCTATATCTATATAGAGCTCTCCGTTTAAACACATATCCTCTGTTTCATTTTGTAGCTCCTCTGCATGCACCCCATATAGAGTAGTAGCATCTTGATGCTCGTCTGGCACCACCGCAGCGGCTTCTGATTGAGCATCTTCTCTGATCTCCTCCATTGATGCCGTTGTGATTGGCACATGGTAGCCTTCATACGTCCTTGCACTACGAGGGGCTACCTCTATGACGTACCACCAGTTTGATGTAGACTTTTTAGGATGAAATATTACCTGCCAGAGCCACATAACTTACATGAGAGCTTTCAAGCACATAACTTGTAAAAGGGGGATGTTAACTATTTACATACTTACTTGTTCACAATGCTCGGGTAGTACGAAAGTGTCTCTTAGGTCAGTCCATTTCTTAGTAGAATCCACCTCAAGAAAACCAGACTCTCCTCTACGCACAGTAGCGTTGCGACCCTCCATGATTATCTTGAACCATTGCACGTCGAACAAGTCAACAAAAAATCCTCTGTAATCGATCCTCAAAATCTCTTGTAGCGTGCCGAAGTAAGTGAGTTCCGCCACCACAGGATCTGCATCAGAGGAATGTCGTCGACTAGACTGTTCAAATTTTGCCATGATTCCACAATCTTGAGTAAAACGCTTTTTGTCGATCCGTTCCACCCTAAAATGTCGACCTTTACACCATGCTGCTGTGTATGACTTATACTACAACGAACAAAGATTATGAGTGGTCGTTCAAACGTTTAGAAATAAAGTCACTAGCTAGTCGTACATTGCAAACTTACCTTGGTCGTGCAACCCCGAGAGTACTCCCACTCTTCCTCAGTCAGTTCATCACCGCATTGTTGTGCACTTTTCAATTGGTTGTGCAACCATCTTAAGCTCATGAATGTTGGTAGGCTCTCCAGACCCGTCGGATAGTGCATCGGTGGTCGTCTTCCCCGTCTCCACTCGATTCGTGCCCTTTGTCGCTCTTGCTTTGCATCCTCATATTGTGAAATCCACTTTTGCATCACTGGATTGTGAAGCATGCAAAATCGGTTGATTTTAGCCTCTAGATCTTCCGTCATCTTCTTCTCAACACCGAGATTGCAAATGACAATCCCAGATATGCGCTCATCATCTATGGTTCGCCATAGCGTGTCCCGGGCTTTATCAAATCCGTCTAGCCACTCTCCAATGTACACTAGGGACTCTGATATCAACCAACCTTCTGCCATGCTACCCTCCGGATGTGCCTTTTGACGCACATATCCCTTAAGCGTTTTCATGAAGACATCCATCTGGAATGAATTGTGCCAGCTATTTCCACCTCATCAACTATGTGAACAAGAAGATGCACCTGAATGGTTAGCATGGTAGTAGGAAAATGTTTCTCAAACATGCACACAAGCTCCGCAGCATTTAGTTTGGCGAATGGTATGGAGTCTACGTTGATCTCCTTTTGTGAGATCCATTGCACCAGCTTTGCAAGTTTGTAGATTGTGTTACGGATGTCGAGAGACAAACATCCCTCAATGGCAACCGGTAAAATAAACTGTAAAGTATGTGAAGCAATGATATTAAAGTCCACATTTTATGCAATGATATTAAAGTCCACTATGAACGTACCTGACACATTTTATGCCAATCGTGTGACTTCAAACCGGTAAGCTTTCCTTCTTTAGTAAAACACGTTCGGAGTGAGTGCATTACGCCAGTGGGGGTCCGCAAAGATCGAATGGTCTCTTTTACTTTGCGTTCTTGGGCTCCTGTGAAAATCCATGGTGCTTTAGGGAGTTTTATCGATCCATCAGACGCTGTTTGCGGCCAATATTGCTCCATACGATCCACATTTCTAAGGTCAACTCTGGCTCCCAAAGTATCTTTCTTGCCGGTCAGATGGTCCCATAGTAGATTACCCACATTCTTGAATATGTGCATTGGATCGAGCAAGTGATTGATCATGAGTCGGGGCCAGTATGGTAACTCGTACCATAGAGATAGTCTCTTCATCCCTGGAGGCAATCCGTCATCGCACATCTCCTTCTGCTCTAACCATGCTTGTGCAGACATCCTTGGTGGCTCTCTTCCCAAAAAGCCATCGCGTAACACATGATTCTCTGGAAGATACGCTTGATGACCTTCGTAGATTTTCTTCTTCAGTGAGGGCGCCCTACGTGCATTCAGTCTAGGTCCACATGTGACACATGCTCTGTATCCGCTTGTTTGAAGCCCTGCATGTATATAGAGGAGTGTCAATAGATCACTTGAGCATTCTGTTAGCCCGGGATAGTCATGCATGGTCCACATTAGAATGCCTCTGATCAAAGCATTCCGTCGTCCTGTGTGTCGGCTCATATCCACCACCTCTATGCCAATCCACAATTGTTGTAGCTCTTCCAATAGTGGACGAAGATACACATCCATATTCTCCACTTTATATCGCCCTGGCACAATCAAGCTTAGCCATAGGTGCCCCTTCTTCGTAGTCAACCACGGGGGAATGTTGTAGTTGACGATGACAACGGGCCATACACTGTAAGATGTTGATCTTTGACCAAATGGATTTACGCCATCCATAGCCAGGCCTAAGCGCAAATTTCGAGCTTCCCTGGCAAAATCCGACCATGTTCCATCTATATGTTTCCAGGCTACACAATCTGTAGGAATTCGTAGCACACCATCCGAAGATTTATTCTCCTCATGCCATGATGCTAGGGCGGCCATGGACTTACATTCGAAGAAATGCTTGATGCGAGGAAGCAGAGGAAAATGTCGCAAAACCTTTTGTGGAATTTTTGTCCCGTGGAGATCTACTCGATATCTTTCGGAATCACATTTCGGACACTTCTCCATGTCTATGTATTCCCCTCTGAAAAGAATGCAGTCATTAGGACAAGCGTGGATAGAATTGTAATCCATCCCCATGTTTCGCAAAATCTTTCTTGCTTCATCTCGGGAATCTGGCATCACATTGTCAGCTGGTAGTATGTGCTCTTTAAGCAATCTACACAACATAAAAATACGATACAGTCGTGTAAAAATCTATCAGATCATTATACATTTAGAGTTTTATTAAAGTAAACTAATTGTAATAGATCACCTGAAAAGCGCTGTGACGCTAGTGTCACTCCATCTAAACTTTGCTTGCATGTTGAGAAGAACCAGGAGTGCTTTCAATCTAGACATACGTGCTCCATTATACAATGGCGTATCGGCTTCACTTTTCATATCATCATAGATAAGCCTTTCTAAATCCATGATCGTCTCGATCATTTCATCAATCTCGGGCTCAAACATTGCCTCGTTGGGAATGTTCTCTGCATGATCATCCCCTGAGCTGTCAGAGGCTACATCTTGTGGCCTCACATATGCTGCTTGACCAAAGCGCCTGCGAACACGTCTATTGGGTTGCAAGATTGCTGCTTGTTGGCCAGCGTCAGAGTCCGACGAGTTATAATTGGCAACAACTTGATCTATAATAGATGGATTGAACTCGCCAAATTCGCGAACGTGCTGCAAAGAAACACATCTTGTCCGTCGCACAGCATGCTTGCATTGATTACAAGGACATAAGACCCTCGTTGAGAGATAGGTGTTTCGGTTGGACGGTCCCACATCCTCGTCACTACTCATAATGAGGATAAAAATCTTATAACCTGGACAACAAATTTAATATTCTATTGGCATTCTTCGTCTTATCTCTCTCTCTCTCTCTCTCTCTCTCTCTCTCTCTCTCTCTCTCTCTCTCTCTCTCTCTCTCTCTCTCTCTCTCTCTCTACCTCACATTCTCTAGTCATGTCCAATCCCCGCACACCTCGGTCTAGAGGTGCACGGAGATCAGAACCACCGGGTTATAATCTCGTCTTTATTGGTCAATACCTATATTTGTGGGTACAAGAAATCTACAGACCCACCTCTACATGATACTGCATGTAGTGGACAAAACCCCTTTGCCTCTTCTCTAGCTGTAGCACTAATTCACAGCATCTTAACATCTTTTCACAGTAGATCTTTTCACTGTTCGTCTAACTCTAAACCCTAAACCGTAAGTAATTCTTGCGTGGACTCGATCTAACGTAAATAAGCGTAAATATAAATAAACATAAATCTAACCAAAAATAAACCTAAATCTAATTTAACGTAAGTCTACATCTAACCTAATCTTTAACGTCTTTTGGGATAGTTTCCTACGACGTTAAAACTCTCTTCTTATTGTGTGTGTGTGTGTGTGTGTGTGTGTGTGGGTAAACCTAAATAAACCTAAGTCTAATCTAATATAACATAAATCTAAATCTACCGTAAATTATGTTATATTAAAAACAAAGAACTAAACTAACAGGGATTATAAGAACCTTAAAACTGATTTAACACATAATTTTTCACATAACTCGGCAAGAGTTGGCATTCTCATCACTAAAGATGTGAGAGTTAACTTCCGGCGGTGACGTTGCCTCATCTCCATCCATATCTGACTGGCCCTTTGGACCGTTCTTGCTCTTGTTACTAACTTTGAAGTTGTTGTTGAATGACTAGAGGTTGTTTACATGGTCATTGTCGGGGATGTAGTGACTCTTGCCGCCCTGAAGATCCACCTTCTTCCCTATCTTCTGAAGACATTTCACCAGTACTTTTGGATCGACGGAGCCCACCATGAGTGAAGGCAGCAATACCCTATATTCCATTGAGGGCTTTCTTCACCCGCTTCATGAAGGCATCGCAGTCTATGGAGACCTAAATCTAATCTAATATAACGTAAATCTAAATCTAGCGTAAATAAAATAAATCTAACTAAAAATAAACCTAAATCTAATCTAATTTAACTTAAATAAACCTAAATCTAATTTAACGTAAGTCTACATCTAACCTAATCTTTAACGTCTTTTAGGATAGTTTCCTACGACGTTATAACTCTCTTCTTCTTGTGTGTGTGCGCGTGTGTGGATGTGTGTGCCAATAAAAAGAGATAAACGGTATAACCTTTATATCACCCATGCCAAGTATGATAGATTGGTTATGCCATTTCCCTCTTGAATAATAGGTCTTGAGTTCAACTCCTCGTCGGCTAGATCTTTAGGTCTTTTAATTTTAATTAGTTTCCTACGACGTTAAATTAGTTTCTCTCTCTTTCTCTCTCAATGTGTGTGCGTTTTTTTGTTTATGCATGTTTTCTCTCTCTTTTCCTCTCTCAATGTGTGCGTTTTTTGTTTATGCATGTTCTCTCTCTCTTTTCCTCTCTCAATGTGTGCGTTTTTTGTTTATGCATGCTCTCTCTCTCTTTTCCTCTCTCAATGTGTGTGTGCATTCTTTGTTTATGTATGTGTGTGTGCGTTTTTGTTTATGTTTGTACTCTTTCTCTCTCTCTCTCTCTCTCTCTCTCTCTCTCAAAAACACTATGTGTGTGTGTGTGTGTGTGTGTGTGAGAGAGAGAGAGAGAGGGAGAGAGAAAGAGGGGAAGGGAACATGAGAGTGAGAAGAGGGAAGGAGCATACCTGGCTCTCCTTCCTCTCCTCGTGTGTGTGTGTGTATGTGTGTGTGTGTGGGGGGGGGAGAAGAGAGAGAGAGAGAGAGAGAGAGAGAGAGAGAGCGTTACCTGCTCCTTGCTTGAGGGCGCCGAAAAACTCAGATCTGAGATCTGAGTTTTTTGGCGCTCTCTGTTATTTTTTTTAGCCCAGCCGGCGTCGCTATGAGCGTCATTATGAGCGTCGCAAATTTACTTGTAAATTTGCGACGCTCATATCGACGCCGGGACTTTTTTTTTTTAGCGTCGTTGTGTGAGCGTCGCTAATATGAATAACCTCTTGTAGTGTACCTTTAGGGATCGCCCCCTCCTTGATAGGGATATGGGAAGACTTTTGAGTCTTCCCACAAGCATCCAAATTTCCTAAAATTTGTCAATGGAATTTTTAATTGAAACTTTGAAACCTCACCTTTTGGAAATCTTAATGGGCTGAACCTTAGGGTCTTTATAGCACCATTCATGCAAATTTCTCTTTTGCAGATGGTCCCTCTTGGGATCCCTATTTTCCCTCCTTTGGATCCCTATTGTGACCAGTCTACTAGCCTTACCAATATTCTAGCTTTTTCTCCCCTGGTACTTTCCCATATTGAATGATCAGTTTAACATGAGAAATCATTTAGGAGAATTAGATATTAGTTATTATGACATTAGTCTTTGTAACTCTCCTCTAGGATTCCAATTGCCCGTTGCAAGGTAGGGATTAAGGAGGGTTGAGTGATGAGGCCCCTGTCACACTGGGGCCACCGCCCCCTTCACTTTTGCAGGTGGCCGCCACCATTTTGTGTCATACAAGGGAGTTAAACAAAAGCATGCGTGTCCGAATCAGCGAACAGTGCGTAGCCAAGTGGATGAGCCTCCGCAATGCAGGCCGATCGCGTGGGGTCAAATCCTATCAGGCTTCTTCCCGCGCTCACTTTTGAAGCTTGGCCGCGCTGTTATCGGAAGTTGGTTGAGCAAGCTAGGCCACCCCTCTAACAAGCTCAAGAAGCCATTTTTCACTTTTTCCTCGCTGAATCCCAAGCATGGTCGCAAATTGCCTATCCCAATGTGTCCTAGTGGGATAGGGGGCTCAATAGCCACGTTAGTGGCTTTTGGAAACTTAACATCATATGCAAGCCATATATCACACCTCTCTCTTCGTGCTTTTGCTCTTTGTGAACGCACTTATATGTTCATCATTTGCAAGTAGCAAGCTACAAGCATAATACAAAAATGTACAAATCAGCCACCAAAGTGCGTTTGAAAAGCGAAACATCATACTTGCCATTGCCAATGATTTATGGCTAGACAAGAAATAGACCTCCGAAAAAGGTTGGAAGCAACTTGGTTAGGAATCTGAAAGCAACTTTACAAACAACAGGGATGATAATCACGTTCTCAAGAATCCAAAGGGAAAGAAGATCTAACTTTAGCATTGCTGTCATAAAATTCTTCCAACACGGTAGAGACAAAAACCTATCAATTAGTGGGGTACCTAAGCCCATAGATAAAAAAGGCTAATAGCACGTATATATACACGTTTACATCAATGCTTGTATCTATATATCAAGTTCTTATGTGGGCATGTGTGTGTGTGTGTGTGTGTGTGAGAGTGAGAGAGAGAGAGAGAGAGAGAGAGATGCCTTCTACTTCCATTGTATTATAAGGATGTATCCTTTAAAATGCTCGAAAATCAACTATGTGAGGAAAAAAAAGGCTTAGAGAGATAAGGCCACAATTGTGAGTATGGCCGGATTGTTTTTTTGGAGAATTTTACTACTTCTATAAGTAGAAATGCAATGCGTTCCTCCAGGCAACCATGGGTTATCGAGAATGATAATTGAATATCCATGAGTTGAATTATCCAACACATGTGCTACCATATGCTTTATGTGCAGACCGTAATACACAGCACAATTATAGGTTTTATGCCCTTAGAGCTTATGTATGGTCACAAGCCTATTATGCCTCTAAGAGGAGGTGGTGACTACTTGGTGTATATTGCCTTGGGATACAAAAAGTGAGCCAAGAAGATTTGCTTGCTTTAACTAGAAAGGAGAAATGAGGATGTTGAAAATGCAAAGGAGAAATTAAAGAATGCTCGATGCTACCTATAGGTTATGTGAAATGGATGAGCTAAAGTTTCCAATTGCGGGGTAAGCATGTGAAAATAAAAATAAAAATAAATGGAAAGCTTCAAATTGAAGATGAATTCTAGAGTGTGCATGTAGATAGGGACTTGGATGATCAAGATAGAGTGGGCATGTAGATAGGGACCTGGATGATGAAGATGTGTTTTCAGTCAAAGATATTGACTTAGAAGAGTTTTAAAGGTTGGCATGTGCCATGGGATGTGTCTAAGGGTTAGAGGGGGTGAATGTCATGCCGCTTTGTAGGCATGGGATAAAAGACGTGAATCCGAATGCATTTTCAAGTTTTGTCAATCTTGTAATTTATGCTAGAATTTGTAATTACATCAAGATGACTCGAATATATTCTACTTATTGGTTTTGGGGCCATTAAATGAGAGATACTCAAAATGATGTTTAATAGGCCAAAATTGTAGTGCTTGACACATTCTACTTGCTTGTCTTTACAACACGTCAATCGGAGTCCGAACAAGCAAATTCTTCTTATTTTTTAAAGAGATCCAAAAATCAGAGATCTTACACGAACAATTTTTAGTTTTCTTGTAAAAATTTGAAGTATGTAAGATTTGGTTATTGTTACAATGTAGCATATTTTAAGTTGGATAAATTCTGAACTTGCATGCATCCTCATGTTTAACTGCAGGTGGATTATGAAGATCCAAGAGACTATGACGAGGTTATTAGAGTTACAAGAACCAAGAGCAAATAGGTGAAGAAGAAGCTGGAAATGGGGATTTGGTCACATGAAAAGATGGTTTGTGTGAAGACTCGAAAGCCAAATGAGGCAACCTATGAGGTAAATAGTTTACCGTATGCCAATATGGATGTAATTCAAGCAGGTAGAAGGGTTGAAGGTTGTAGATGATTCCTTGTATACCTATGAGCCCTCAATAGTTGCAAAGGGGCATGGTAAGTGGATGTTGGTATGGTTTCGTGTGATGTAGGAGTCTCACTCATGGTTGGGCACATCTACGGTGTGCATGAAAAGTACTGCTAGATTAAAGTTGAATTTGAGAGATTTTTGAAGATTTTCCATGTGGTTTTATGTTTTTGGTTGAAAATACATTATAAAGGCACATTATAAAGACACATGTTATATATGTTCTACAAGTGTTTAACTTTGGTCAAGGCTATCTACTTGATCTAGGAAGCTACCTTTGCTCTCGTGTTTGAGCTCGATCCAAGTGTATGGTAGCAAGTGATGCAAGGGGGTGGGCAACCCACTTGATACATAATTTTGCTAGCCAAGAATAAGAGTCTTGTAGATATGCTTGGTGAATTTTGAATTATCTATAGGTAATTTTTAGGTTTGACACTAGATGTCTCAATAATCATTGCTATGGTTGAGCATAAATGCTCAACTTGTGGATGAGAAATGATGGTGTACCCAAATTATCTATGCACAAGCTAAAGGCCAAAGCAAGTGTCTATATGCAAGTAGAATGGTGGTGCTATGCTTATGCAAGTGCTGGATACGAGTTTGAGTGGCTCTTCAAAGTGTATGCCAAGTCTCACAATTTGGGGTCAAAACGGAGTATTTAATGCTTATTGGTTGGGATGCATGAAAACGGACTAAATTTTGAGGTTTTGATGCTTTATAAGGTTCTGATGTTCTCTCCTAGGTTGCCTTTATAGATTTTAATTTGAAGGCCATTTGTGCAAGTTATGGGCATTTGAAGTTTTGGCACAGAAAAGAAAAGAAAAGATAAAGACTTCTGTTGAGCTCCAAGTGAAAGTTTAAGCTTTTGTTTAGAGTCTTGAGAGTTATCTATCTAATCAAAGGTGAAAGGCAGACCATTAAAGAATCTTGCATTTAGATAATTTTCCTGATTGAGCTAGTCCTAGCCCTAGAGTAATTGTTTTACACTTAGTCATAGTTAGCCAATTGATGGACTCAACTATAATCCCCAAAATCTTGATTAATTAATTTTGACAAGTTCATTTTATTTGTCTTTAATGGTAGTGTAACATTTTATAATTGTTTGCATTTACTCACTACCACACACATGTTTTGCCTTTCTCTTATGATTTATTTGTTAAGTATGGAGCTTGATTTACCCCTTGTAATTTCTGTGGTAAAAATTCATATTTGTAAAGCCCCCATTATGAGGAGAAGCCATCGTGAGTGAAGGAAAATCACTCACCAGAAATCAATTTTTTCCTCGTGGAAATATTCTTTTTTGCCGGAATATTATGGCCGACAGTCGGAAAGTGGTCGGAAAACAACCGATCGGTTGGCCGGTGGCCGATAGTCAGTGGTCGGTGGTCGAATGTCAATGGCTGGTGGTCGGTGGCCAAATTCAATGGCCGGTGGCGGAATTGAAAAACGGACTTGTCTTCTCAAGGGCGGCCACACATGGGCGGATTGAAGGGTCCGATTTGGACTTATCTACAAAAGGGCGGCTACACATGGCTGCCTCTCATGAGAGAGGGCAGCCCTTTTGGCCTATAAAAGGAGGCCATTTCTACACACATTTCATAGTGTGAAGTTGATGCAACAAGGTGAGTGTGAGGTGGTGAGAGTGAAACAAGGAGGGAGCTCCATCAAGGGTATAATCTCTTTGTAAACTACTTCTTGTTTTGAAGTACTAAAGCCATTGAGTGGCTGCTTTCCCATGGACGTAGCCCACATTGGGTGAACCACGTATATCGTTTGTACTCTCTCTCTCTCTCTCTCTCTCTCTCTCTCTCTCTCTCTCTCTACTCTATAATCTTGTGTATGTAAATCTGTCTCTCTCCATTAAGTAATCTACTCAATTATCTATTTAGCTACGTCTTATTTCCTAACAACTGGTATCAGAGCAAGGTTTGCTCGTAGCTAAATTATCTCAAGGAAAGGATTCCTTTAATTGAGTGGGAGTTATGGCGGAGGAAGGGAAGCTCAAGATTGAGAAGTTCAACGGCAAAAACTACCAACATTGGAAGATGCAGATTGAAGACTATCTCTACCAGAAGGATCTCTATTTGTCACTAGGCGGTCTTGCGAAGAAGCCCGCAACAATGGCAGATGAAGCATGGATTGTTCTTGATCGAAAGGCACTGGGAACAATCCGGTTAAGCTTGGCGTCAACGGTGGCCTTCAATGTTTCGGAGATGAAGACCACGGAGTACTTGATGAAGTCACTTGATGACTTCTACGAGAAACCATCGGCATCCAATAAGGTATTTCTTATGAAGCGCTTGTTCAATCTAAAGATGGCAGAGAATGGTTCAGTTGCAGAACACCTAAATGACTTTAACACAAACATAAGTCAACTTCGATCGGTGAAAATCAATTTCGATGACGAAGTGCGAGCTCTCCTTATTCTATCATCTCTACCGGATAGTTGGGACAGCCTTGTGATGACTGCAAGTAATTCTATTTCTGGCACAAATACTCTTAAGTTTGATGATGTTGTGGGTGTTCTCCTAAGTGAGGAAATACGAAGGAGAAGCACAGGATAATCATCAAGTGTTGCACTATCAGTGGAAACAAGAGGAAGGCCTAAGGAAAGGTTCAAAAACCAAAAGGGTCGTGATCGCTCAAGGCGCAGTAAGTCACGCACAAAGTCAGTTCTTGAATGTTGGAAATGCGGCAAGAAGGGCCACGTCAAGAAGGATTGCTGGTCCAAGAAGAAGAAGGAGACAGTGTCTCAAGACAACAAGCCAACATTGGAGGCCAATGTGGCAGGTAAAGTAGAGCAAGATGCTCTAATTCTCTCATTAGACAATGTGTCTAATTCCTGGATAGTAGATTTCGGGGCTTCATTCCATGCGACACCACACAAGCAACATTTCCAAGACTACACCAAAGGTAATTTTGGGTATGTATACTTGGGAGATGATGAAGCTTGTGAGATTTTCGACAAAGGTACAGTTTCTGTCAAAACTGTTAACGAAAATGAATGGAAGCTTAAAGATGTTAGGCATGTTCCTTCTCTTCGCAAAAATTTGATCTCTACAGGACAATTGGACGATGAAGGACACAACATTGCATTCGGAAACAAATGATGGAAGATCTCAAAGGGATCTTTGGTGGTTGCCAAGGGAGAAAAGGTCGGTACACTTTACTTGTGTCCTGTTAGCACGCAACCTTCAGCTTGTGCAGCAACTACAGAAGTTGACAGTGCGGTGTGGCACTACCGACTTGGGCATATGAGTGCCAAAGGAATGCAAATCCTTCAAACAAAGAAGCTTCTACCAGGTTTGAAAGAAGTGGACTTAGAGTTCTGTGAAGATTGTGTTTATGGTAAACAAAAGAGGGTAAATTTTCAAAAATCAGGAAATGAAAGAAAAAATAAAAATCTTGAGTTGGTTCATTCTGATGTTTGGGGTCCTACAAGTACACCATCACTTGGTGGCTCATTGTACTATGTAACATTCATAGACAATGCGACTAGAAAAACATGGGTTTATGTCATGAAGAATAAATCCGATGTATTTTCCATATTTCAAAGGTGGAAAGCCTTTGTGGAGAATGAAACAGGTACCAAGGTTAAATGCCTCAGATGCGACAATGGAGGCAAATATTGCAGCCAAGCTTTTGAAAGCTTTTGTGCTAGCAACGGCATTCGAAGGCAAAGGACAACCCCAAGGACACCTCAACAAAATGGGATTTTAGAAAGGATGAACAGGAAAATCATGGAACGAGCACGAAGCATGCGTCTATATGCAGGCCTACCGCTTGAGCTTTGGGCGGAAGCTTTAAGTACGTCTGTGTACTTAATCAATCGGTCACCCTCAACGGCATTGGATGGGGGAGTTCCAGAAGAGGCATGGACAGGTAAACCGGTGAACTATGCATTTCTCAAAGTGTTTGGGTGTGAGGCTTTCATGCATATAGATAGAAGCCTAAGATCAAAGCTAGATACAAAGTCCAAAAAGTGTTTCTTCATTGGCTATGGAGAAGGTGACTTTGGGTATCGCCTATGGAATCTTGAAGATGGTAAAATCTTAAGGAGTAGGGATGTAATTTTTAACGAACAAAATATATACAAAGATTACTTGGAAAGAAAACAAACAAAAGAAACAGGTGATGAGTACATGGAGCTTGAGGACGGTGAAGACTCAAGGACTGCAAACGGTGACAATGTGCAACAAGGTCAACCAAATCAGGAGCCTCAACCTATTCCCCGAAGATCTACAAGAGAAAGTAGACCTCCAGAAAGGTTTGTTCCTTCCTTCAACCATCTCTTGATCTCAGATTCTGGAGAGCCGGAATCATACGAAGAAGCTATGCAACATGAATCCAAAGAAAAATGGACAAGAGCATGCAACTGGAGATGGACTCACTACATCGCAACCAAACATGGGATTTGGTTGAGTTGCCTAAAGATAAGCGGGCACTTCAAAACAAATGGGTGTACAAGGTGAAGGAAGAAGAAGGTGGGAAGAAAAGGTACAAGTCTAGGCTTGTGGTAAAAGGTTTTTCTCAAAAGAAAGGTATTGACTTCAATGAATTATTTTCTCCTGTTGTAAAAATAAACTCAATTAGGCTTGTCTTAAGCCTTGTGGCTGCTCATGATCTAAATCTCGAGCAAATGGATGTAAATACGGCATTCCCTCACAGTGATTTAGAGGAGGAAATCTACATGCTTCAACCAAAGGGGTATGAAGTAAAAGGTAAGGAGAAAATGGTTTGCAGATTAAATAAGAGCTTGTATGGTTTAAAGCAAGCATCAAGACAATGGTACTTGAAGTTTGATCGATGGATGTTGGATCATGGATTCACAAGATGCAACTCGGATCACTGCATCTACACGAAGAATTTGGTAGATGGAAAATTCATCATCCTAATGTTGTATGTTGATGACATGTTGATTGCAAGTGCTAACATGCAGGACATCAAAGACCTAAAAGATGAGCTATCTAAATCTTTTTCAATGAAAGATTTAGGTGTTGTAAAGAGGATACTTGGTATGAAAATATCAAGGGACAGGATGAAGAAGACAATAAAGATATCTCAAGAGGATTACATCAAGAAGGTACTAGAAAGGTTTGCAATGCAAAATACAAAACCAGTTTCTAGACCTTTGGCTGGTCACTTTAAACTAACGAAGGATATGTGTCCAAAGACACAAGAGAAGATAGCTTATATGTCTAAAGTTCCATATGTTGCAGCGGTAGGTTCTCTTATTTATGCTATGGTCTGGACAAGGCCAGACATTGCACATGTAGTGGGAGTTGTAAGTAGGTTCATGGACAACCCTGGTAAAGAGCACTAGCAAGCTGTGAAGTGGATACTTAGGTATCTAAAAGGGACAACAACAAATGCTTTGTATTTTAGAGGAATTGATATTTTTCTAGAAGGGTATGCTGATGCAGATATGGCAAATGACAAAGATACTCGAAGGAGCACTATTGGCTATGTGTTCACAGTTGGAGGAACAGCAGTAAGCTGGGCTTCAAAGCTGCAGAAAGTGGTTTCACTTTCTTCCACGGAAGCAGAGGATGTAGCAATGACGGAGGCAAGCAAAGAAATTATGTGGCTTCATAGATTCTTAAAAGAGCTTGGATTCAAGCAAGACAATTGTGTCTTGTACAGTGATAGCCAAAGCGCTATCCATCTTGCGAAGAACTAGCCTTTCATTCAAGGACAAAGCACATTGAGGTGAGATATCACTTCATACGCACTCTTTTTGAAGAGGGACAGCTAAAGCTAGGAAAGGTTCATACAAGTGAAAATCCTGCAGACATGTTTACAAAGGTAGTCAACAAGTAGAAGTTGAGATTTTGCTCATCTTCAATCGGCATTCAAGGATAAGAAGCCAGGATGGAAAGCAAAGGTTTGGAGATCAGTCTCCAAGTGGGAGATTGTTAAGTATGGAGCCTAATTTACCCCTTGTAATTTTCGTGGTAAAAACGCACATTTGTAAGGCCCCCATTATGAGGAGAAGCCATCGTGCGTGAAGAAAAATCACTCACCAGAAACCAATTTTCCCCTCGCCGGAATATTTCTTTTCGTCGGAATATTATGGCCGGATGGCGGCCGGAAAGTGGTCGGAAAACAACCGATCGGTTGGCCGGTGGCCGGTGGTCGAATGTCAATGGCCGGTGGTCGATGGCCAAATTCAAAAGTGGACTTGTCTTCTCAAGGGCGGCCACACCTGAGCGGATTGAAGGGTCCGATTTGGACTTATCTACAAAAGGGCGGCTACACATGGCTGCCTCTCATGAGAGAGGGCAGCCCTTTTGGCCTATAAAAGGAGGCCATTTCTACACACATTTCATAGTGTGAAGTTGATGCAACAAGGTGAGTGTGAGGTGGTGAGAGTGAAGCAAGGCGGGAGCTCCATCAAGGATATAATCCCTTTGTAAACTACTTCTTGTTTTGAAGTACTAAAGCCATTGAGTGGCTGCTTTCCCGTGGACGTAGCCCACATTGGGTGAACCACGTATATCGTGGGTACTCTCTCTCTCTCGCTCTCTCTACTCTATAATCTTGTGTATGTAAATTTGTCTCTCTCCATTAAGTAATCTACTCAATTATCTATTTAGCTACGTCTTATTTCCTAACATTATTGCCACATGATTGAACTTGTAACTTCATTTATGTTTTTCTTTTGCATGCATATTCTTCCTCAAGCGTCTACCACGACATGGCTTTGTCAAGGGACAAAGCTTAGAAAGGGGAGAATGCTGGAAGCATCCAAAAATAGTAGCCATTTTCATCCTCTTCATTCACACATTTTTTCATTTTCTATCTATAGAGTCATGAGCTCTCTATAAGTTCCAAGTTATATCTATTCATTTACTCAATGTGTGTTGGGTGGCCGGCCATTCATTTTTGAAACACTAGGCATGTAAGTGAACTATAGGTCATGTGAAAGAGGAGAGATAATTGTGACAAAACCTAGAGTACAGAAGGAGAATAAGAAGTCTATGAAAGTGGAGGCTTGGAGACGCATGTACTCGCTTCACAAACCGATCAATCCATGCAATGAAGTTGAGTCCTATTGCATCTCTCTTGCTTTTATTTCAAGATGTGTATTAGTGTCTTGATTTGTGTGTATCAAGATGTAATTGTCCTCTAATTAGTTGACTTTATATTTCAAACTTTTTGCATACATTTCTTTAATTGTAATCCTATGAGCTTGGGTGAGATCATGTTTAGGATGTGCCTACAAGCGTTAGTAGGGAATGAAACAAAGATCTATGCGTGATTATCATAAGTTTTAGCATGTGTGTGACATTGATTTCCTCCAATAAAATTCTCTCTTTTTTTCCACTCTTTTCTTACTCTTACTCTCACACACTCACCATCATCCGATGCTTTCACGCTAGTGCAACCCGAAGATGGTCAAGGCTAGAAGTGGGCACAGACATGGATATGTATGCTTTCAGGTGCATGCCAGAGTGCTAAATCATGTATGATGATCGAGGGGGCCAGCTAAGGAGATCTAGAGGTGTATGTTTGTGGTGTCTCATTAGGCCAAAAAGTCTCCATCAGGGGTTAAACAATTCATCTACTAAAGGTGAACCAAGCACTGAAAATATGGTAGGATGTGGTCGTTAAATCTCTCCAATATAGTCTAAAAACCTCCTTGATTGGAGTTATGGTGTGAGGGTTACTGCAGTTTGAAGGTGGAATTCTTCCCGATCCTTGTCAGACTAGATGGGTGCACATGAATGATAAAAGAAGAGGTGAATGAATAAGTCCAAAGTGCTCAATATATGGTACATTTTGATCTTTTTAGATCATCAATTGTAGTCCAAATGACCAAGTTATAAGTAGTTGAAAATTTGTTGGGGGCTAGGTCTATGCCAGTTTTGACCGCCTCAGTAGGTGTGTCATCAGGTGGTTTTCTAACTTCACCAGCATTTGCATGGATACTATGTGGTGCCAAATCAAGCCGTCAAGTGGGCCAATAAGAAAGTAAATTTTATAAAAGTAATGGCACCTCTACAAAAGAGGTTTTTTTGGACATTTTAGGGGCTTTTTTGGATCCAGTGAAGTCTAAGAAGGGTTTTTGGATAAAGGAGTGTGCCTATCAAACCCATGAGGTGTTTTTTCTTGGGGATAGCCATAGTTTTGGAATTGGAGATGTTTTAAACCTTTTTCTGAAGCAAGATTTAGTCCATTTTTGTCATGTCTAGTGTCGTTCCCACCTCTCCCTTCTCTTTCTCTTGCTCTTGTTGTGTTTCACCAGGTCAATAGTGTGGATGTGTGTGCCCACTAAACTGGCAACGTTTGTGCAAAGATGGTGAGATAGAGTGGTTATATGCATTAAAAGGGTTGAGACGAGCCATGATGGTGCATGTATGTTGTGAAATGATCTTGTCAGGTGTGTGGGTATTGGGTGAAGTAGACAAGACATGATTGTGTGTGTGTGTGTGTGTGTGTGTGTGTGTGTGTGTGTGTGTGTGTGTGTGTGTGTGTGTGTGTGTGTGTGTGTGTGGTGATCTTGTTGGGTAGGTGAGTATTGGTGAACTGTAGAGGAGGTTTTGCTAGTGTAAATTGTAAATTCGAAAGGTGTTTTGAGAGGAGAGAGGTGATGTGAATACCTTGGGCTACAGAGAGGCAATCTTTGTTGGTTTTGGGTTTGTTTCCGATTTCCCCTCTCCATCTTCTAGTGTTGGATTTGAAGACCAAACAGAGCCACATTAGGCAAATTTTGAGCTCATTTTTAGGACTTGTAAGAAATTGTTGATGCGGCAGAACTTTCAAAAAGTGGGGACCGGTAAGTTTTTTGCAAATAAGATCTAAATTTGTCAAAAAGTTGGATATTTAGAATCTACTCTTCACATGTTATCTTTTGATATATATCATGCATGTATCGGACATTGCCTTCGTATAGATCTAGAAAAAGGTGATTTCAAATTATTGTAACGGTAACAAAAACTATCTGATTGAAAAACATGGCGCAACTTTCAAAGAAATCATCCAAACTTTTTGGAACTTGGCTATTTAGGATCTTATTTTTCAAGATATTTTCAATGATAGGTCATATCATGGGGGTTTAGAGAAATATTTAAGGGGTTTTATCAGATTGCTCTCTTTTGTGCAGCTTTGACGATGTGGCACCCTTAAAAGGCCCAAAAATGAGCTCAAAATGTTTCTAATGATTTCCATCCTATGGAAGCAAGAGATGAAGATGACACAACAACCAGCTACAAGTATGAAATCAAGATGGCTGGTGATGAGGGCTACACAAGGAAGAGGAGGGCAAGGATGACATCTTGAAGATTGATGCTAATCTTTTTGGTGTTACCATAGATGGTCCTCATGCAAAAGAAAGTATGGAGTCTCATGTTCATGGCATAGGTGCAGAGGAAGTGGTTGACATGTTGAGTGAAGATGTGACTAAGCAATAAAATGAGGGCTATGTACATTTGTGTGCAATGAGGGGCAAAATGTGTGGATCATAGGATTATTCTCAAAGAGGGGTATAAGTCAAATGCACAAAAGATGTCAAGATTGGGAGAGATTCAAAAGGAAACCTTGTGACTGGAAATTAAAGAGGTTTTGGATGTAGGTATTATCTATCTAGTGAAAGAGTCATAATCGGTCTCACTTGTTGTCATCAACTGAAATAAGAATCAATAGTGGAGAGTGTACATCAATTACAAGTCGCTGAATGTTGCTACAAAGTGGAATCACTTAGGATGAAATTTTGAACCAAGTAGCATGCCATGAAAGGTACTCAATTAGGGATGGGTTTTTGGGGTATTTCTAGCTAGATATTTCTCTAGAGGATCAATTGAAGACCACCTTCATTTCTACTTGGGGATGTTTTTCCTATTGCAAGATGCCTTTTGGTGTAGTGAATGCATATGCTACCTTTCAAGAATTAGGATTGGATAAGCAAGGTATTTAGGCCATACTACTTGGGAAATTTTATTAGGGTGTTTTTGGATGATATTGGGTGCTATCGTTCTAGGCTGGAGCATCTACCAAAGCTAAGGTAGTGTTTCCTAAGTCTTGATGAGGAGGGTGGTCAATTGAAACCCAAAAAATGAAAACTGATGCAACCTTGTGCTTAGATGTTGGGCCGTGTAGTGTCATTTAATGGAATAGAGGCAGATCTAGAGAAGGTGAAGGATCTAGTGTCGAAGGAGCCTCTGTCAAGGACAAGGTTTGGATTCATTTGTGAAAAATGATTTATCATATTTTTTTGGATGCTTTTGAAATATGTGTATCCTCTTCAGAAGATGGCCCAACAGGTTCATGGTTTTTAATGGAATGAAGAAGCATAAGAGGCTTTGGATAGGGTGAAGAAGATTCTTTGTCAGGTACTAATGTCGTGTCCTAGAAATTGAGAATGATTTCTATGTTGCCATGATAGTAGGTATTGTTGCTATTGGAGCCATGTTGCTGCAAAGGATAGGAAGGAGCTACAAGCCCATATACTTTGAGAGTAGGGTGATAAGTTTGATGAGATGATCTACACCAAAGTAGAACATGGGGTGCTAGCTTTAGTTTTCTTATTCAAGAAGTCTAAGGTGCACTTGATTTTTGCAAGTTTTAGGTGTTGAATCTAATTATCTATTTCCTGCATGGTGTTGCATTTGAAGCCACATAAGTGTACATATTATAAAGTGGGTTCTAGAGCTGCAAGAATTTGAAGTTGAATTCAGTTGATTTTACTTAGCAGATGTTTTGGTCAATAAGGGTGCATGCTTGTTATTGTATCCGAGGGTGGCATGAGATAGGTTGAAGAAGAGCCAAACATAGAAAGGGATTTTGTGATGTGGTTCGATAGTTCATATAGAAGAGCAATGCAAAATGTAGGAGGTGATGTGGTGATACAAGACCCACATGGCAAGGTTATATTTTCCAGGCCTAATGATCTTGAAGGTGTCCACATCAATAATGAAGCAGAGTACCTCACTCTTCATTTGGGCCTGAAATAGTGTGTGGAATTTGGCATTTCCAAGTTGGTGGTAAAAGGTGATGTGTTGTTGGTTATCAAGAAACTTTTGGGCCAATGGAAGGTAACTAGTATGCCTTGATTGATTCGCTATGGAAATGGTGTGAATTAAACAAGAGGAAAAATGTTGTACCTTTCACATTGTCTCTTATTTTGAAGGCTCCATAGCATCTCTCCTTGAAGCTTTTGCCAAAAACTCTATGACCTCGCATCACAAATAAGATTTTGCATTAAAAAAAGTATAGATGTAAAAATTTACATATTATAATAAAGACGGAGGGAGATGCATCTCGTGCATTTGCAATGCTTGTGCCCATAAAAAAAGAGAAAACCATACGTATGTATGGTGTGGAGTTGGCACCGTTCTCCACATTTATAATAATACCATAGGGAACGTGCCCTTCCCCCACCACTTTTATCCTCTTCACTGTTAAAAGGGGACTTATGCTTCTCCTTCAGTGTTGGAGGGACTTTCTTATTGTAAAAATACTACAATTATACAAGGAAGAACTTTTATGAAGACATGTATCATTTCAAGTTTCCATGCCGCCATGATGTATTGTCTGTGTGTCTCTTTGATGGGCATCAAAAAAATTCTTCAATCGTTGTCACCTTCATCGACAATTTTTTATAAAAAAATGATGTAAATTCATTGCTTTAATGTGTACATGATGTAATCTAAGTACTTTTGAGATTACATGAAGAAAATCAAAACATGGAATATAAGTGTACCTTTGGTATCGATCGTGTGGATTAACACAAAATCTTGGATAAATGTGCTTCTAGACCTTCCTTGAATTGTTCTATCACCTTCCCATCTTTCCACCAGTATATGTTCCACCATCATCATCCATTCTGTGACTTCTACAAACATGTCGACTATAGCATTCAACTTTGCTATCATGCCTACCATTGCCTGCAGCGCTTCTAATATTCTTCGTTTCAAGGTATATGAAATTTGTCGTATTGTCCGTCTGTAGGCTCAAATGCACACACATACACAAAGTCACAATATTTGAGGCACCCCATCTGGCATACATGCATATCAATCAAAGGACGGCCAAGCATGACATCTACCGTTGACCAAGGATATCAACATGAATTTTTATGCCTCATCAACATCCTGCGTAGAGCCACATGCCTTCAAGATGCACACGTATGTAATTGCATCAGGAGAGAGGCTCTCGCTTCGCATACACAAAAAACAACCTTGAGATTTTTGGCCCTGCTCCTGTTGCGCATATCCTGCAATCAATGCAATTTAAGAGACGAAATTTCGAACAGGAAGCTACTCAAGCATTTTCTGTGCTCTCTAAAGTACACCACAATTGGCATACATATCGACCAAGGCATTGCCAAACACGACATTTTTTTGCAACAACCCCAAACTAAAAAATATTGGAGTGAATTTTATGCCCATATCAGCATCCTACATAGAGCCACATGTGTTCAAGGTGCACGCTGGTACAGCTGAAGATGGTCGACCTATGGGAGTGCAAGAAGCCTAGGCATGGCAGCTCGCAGGCAAATGACGGGAACATTGGGAAGGTCTTTGATGCAGTTAGGGGACAGGTGTACAGGGATGGAGCACGCTTTAGTAGAAACTGCAATTGTATCCAAACTGGAAATGCTCTTTTTTTTTATATGTATGCTAATTATGGTGCTCTTGCCAAAGCATTTGAAATTTCTGGCTGATTCTTCCCCAAAATAATTTCCACTTGGAGTGCATTGAAGCTCATCGAAACTATGGCGGTGAGGCTTTGCTATGATGTATACATGATCTAAAGGTTTATTTTGGATGCCACTTGTTTGTGATGTAGCAGTGAGCGAGACATTTTCTTGCAATTGCTATTGGTTCGAGGTCATGTCGGGCAATTGCGGCGCAGATTGTTGGTCCTCATAACGGTTGTGTGCTTCCCGGAACGGTGAGCCGCATGAAAGTGTTTTATGAGACAGTGGGACTTGGGAAGTCAAGACTATGCAAAGGGATGTCCCGATGAAGTTTTTCTTGATTGACAATCGAAGACAGTGGGGAGCGTGTGAAGGGGAGGTAAGGGAGATTTTTTTTATAAAAAAAATAAGGTAAAGTAAAAACGGGGCGCCATCTGTTGGGGAGTCTGCAGTGCAACACGGGCATGCGTGGGAAAGAAGGGTGCCACGGGGTGTACA
This sequence comes from Adiantum capillus-veneris, assembly GCF_014529385.1. Taxonomy (NCBI): domain Eukaryota; kingdom Viridiplantae; phylum Streptophyta; class Polypodiopsida; order Polypodiales; family Pteridaceae; genus Adiantum; species Adiantum capillus-veneris. The sequence continues at coordinate 94,512,784 of NC_140948.1, forward strand.
GGGGCTGAAGGCCGCCTACTGCAAGGGGGATTCGAGCCAGGGGCTGAGGGCCGCCAGTTGCAGAGAGAAGGGGCCAGGCAAACGAGGCCGCCATAGCCCGCAGGAACTGGTGTGTAAGAGCCGAATACAGGTGAGGACAAGGAGGGCCGCCAGGGGGCTGGCCATGCAAGGGAGTGTCAAGGATGGGGAGGAGAGGATTGAGAGGAGCCTGAGTTGGCAGCGCTACAGTAAAGAGGAGAAGCCAGGGCAGCCAGGGGGCGCCAGGAGCCATCAACGAAGGAAGGGCTACTGTGCACAGGGCCACCATCAATAGGAAGAGGTTGAGGACCTCTGGGAGTAGCGCTACAGAAAGCAACGAGGTCTCCACATTCATCTCGGCCAGAGCTTTTATCCAAGACTCAACCCGGCGCATTGAAGCTGGATACAAGGCAAAAGTATCATAATTATCATTGGATACAAGGCAACCGTATCATAATTATCATTGTCAGCTAAGCAAAGCTTCCTGAGTAGCAAAGAGGAGAATTGAAGCCATCAAGGTTGAGGAAAAAATCAACATCATTAAAGGCAATTCTTGCCGATCGAGAATCACGTCGGCTTCTCGTTCTCTAGTGTACTTTGTTATTTGAAGGATCGATGGAACCATCTTAGTTTTGTATATGCTCCTTTGACAGCTATCAGAGTTCCAATTTCAAGCTCTACACTCTATTTGCCTTATCCACCTTGTCTAGGCATCTTTTTTTTCGTGCTAGGTTTCAATTCGTGTGAGTTCTCCGAATTGTGTGTGTAAGTAGAGAGGAAGAGAGAGAAGGGTGGGTACTGTGTATACAAAAGGGAGCGAGAGAGGATCTTAGTGGTTGATACTATGTTATCTTGCTTGAAGTATGTACTATGTGTTGGGCTATTAATGAGTTCATGCTGCTAAGGTGCATCGGATTGGGCAGGTGCAAACAGGAAGTGTTCAAATTACGAGCTTACTAGTAAAGCCATATAGAAAATACAGTGTGTGTGAGTCTATCCGAGTGTTTCTATATGGCTTACTAGTAAAGCCATATAGAAAATACTGTGTGTGTGAGTCTATCCGAGTGTCTTGGGGTGCTGGATATCTGTTGGGCTATAGAGAGGCATCTAGTTTGTGCACTGTGTGTGTTCCCATTTCCCCCATCCCATCAGTGGTGCCCCTACTAAGGACCTACTAATTGCTCCTTGGTGAAGTCAAAGACGGTGTCGCGGCTTGAAGAGCAGGATCTAACCAGAATGGCATGGTCGGGTTTTCCGACTTTTACAGATGCTGAAGATGCTGAAGTGTGGCTACAGGACTATGGTCTATTTCTGCTAGAGAGTGGCTTGTCAAGAGAAGAGGGAGTGGCCCAAGCTTTCCCGCTCCTGGTTTGTGGCAAAGCAAAGGTATGGTACGAGGGCTTGCAGGCTGAAGAAAAGCTAGATTAGAGCACATTGGAAGCGGCGTTCCGAAGCCAATATGTGGCCAACACGTAGTGAAGTGAAGTGAAGCAGATGATGGACAACCTAAAGCAAAGCATTATGGTGATTTATGAGCATTCATGTGGGAGTTCAAGGCCATATGGAGCAAGTTGTTTAAGGTAACTGCTGTAGAGAATGCAGATTTTTTTGAAAATGACCAAGTTTGTGGACTGCTTGCATGTAAAAGTGCGGGATAAAGTCGAGGCAGATGGACCGTGCACGTACGAGGAGGCAGTAGCCTATGTGCAGAGCCGGACGAAGAAGATTTTGAAGAAGCAGCATGCAAAGCAAGTTCTGGCGAGTCCATTGGTGCCAACGCCAATTGCTAGGGAAGAGCTTCAGGTAATGTTGTTGCACCTATGGTAGCAGCGGATAGGCGTGGTAACAGGGTAGAGATGATACCGTGTGGGTCCATGAGGTCTCAGCAGAGGTCTCAGCAGCTACAGAGAGGAATCTATTGAGTACCGTCTGATGTGCTTGACCAAGTGACTTTCGAAATCAAGCAGTGGAGAAGATAGATGAAGTGCCAAAGCCGGTGAGTTTTGTGGAGAAAGTCGAGTTGTGTTCGAGCTATAGCAGTGCCTTGGATACGGACAGCACATGGAAAACGGAGTCTCCTTTATCAAGGTATGAGACATATGATGTTATTTATGTCGATAAGGGGATCAAAGAACAGCAGGTTGCAGGTGAAGAGCCAGTTTTCGAAGACCAGGGGGTTGGGCAACCCTCTCTCGTGCCTTGTGATGGTCAGGCCATGTTGACTGAAGAAGAATGTCTTGATGAAGGTGATTGGGGATTCGATGAGCCAGTGGTCGATGTAGATGACGAGTCGCAGGTTTTGGTTGCTAAAGCTATGGCGAGAATACAAGGTATGCAAGGCTTGCCGGCTCACAAATACACCATGCTTGACATACATACTGACTAACATGTTGGATAAGTATGTGTTATTTTCAATTGACTAGTTCGTTGCAGCTGCTGCAGATGACGATGTAAATCTCTCGATTCGCATGTCACGGATCTCATCCTCACATGCACAAGCACAACAAAAACAGACCCACCTACACTCGTCCACTGGAAAGAAGTATTCTCTGTGTGCCGCAAAAATTGCTCTCTCTCTCTCTCTCTCTCTCTCTCTCTCTCTCTCTCTCTCTCTCTCTCTCTCTCTCTCTCTCTCTCTCTCTCTCTCTCTCTCTGCAAACAGCCCAGAGTTTCCTGGCCATGCATGCCTTCAAGATGCACGCGTAGGTGATTTCATCTGGACAAAGGCCATCAATTTGCATTTGTTGAAAGCAGCCTAGAGCTTTTTGTCCCTGTTCTTGTTGTGGGTATCCCACAAAATTAGTGCATTCCAAGAGATGACGTTTCAAACAGTAAGCTCCTCAGGCTGCTTTTGAAGTGCCCACGTTTAGCATACATATAGAGTAGTGTCAAGCACAACAACTCCTCGAGGACTTTGTACACTTGCACAAGAACACCACTCTTGACATGCATACTAACTAACGAGTTGGATAAGTATGTGTTATTTTCAACTAACGAGCTCGTTGCAGCTGCAAATGACGATGTAAATCTCTCAATTTGCATGTCACGGATCTCATCCTCACATACAAAAGGACAACAAAAACAGACTCACCTACACTCGTCCACAGGAAATAAGTATTTTCTATGTGCCGCAATAACTGCTCTCTCTCTCTCTCTCTCTCTCTCTCTCTCTCTCTCTCTCTCTCTCTCTCTCTCTCTCTCTCTCTCTCTCTCTCTCTCTCTCTCTCTCTCTCTCTCTCTCTCTCTCTCTCTCTCTCTCTCTCTCTCTCTCTCTCTCTCTCTGCAAACAGCCCAGACTTTCCTAGCCCTGCATGCCTTCAAGATGCACGTGTAGGTGATTTTATCTGGAAAAAGGCCATCACTTTGTATCTGTTGAAAGTAGCCTAGAGCTTTTTATCCCTGTTTCTATTGTGGGTATCCCGCAAAATAAGTGCATTCCAAGAGATGTCGTTTCAAACAGTAAGCTCCTCAAGGTGCTCTTGAAGTGCACCACATTTGGCATACATATAGAGCAGTGTCAAGCACAACAGCTCGTCAAGGACTTGTTGCACTCGCACAAGTACACCATGCTTGACATACATACAGACTAACATGTTGGATAAGGATGTGTTATATTCAACTAACCAGTCCGTTGCAGCTACAGATGACAATGTAAATCTCTCAATTCGCATGTCACAAATCTCATCCTCACATGCACAAGCACAAAAAAAACAGACCCACCTACACTCGTCCACACGAAAGAAGTATTCTCTATGTGCCACAAAAATTGCTCTCTCTCTCTCTCTCTCTCTCTCTCTCTCTCTCTCTCTCTCTCTCTCTCTCTCTCTCTCTCTCTCTCTCTCTCTCTCTCTCTCTCTCTCTCTCTCTCTCTCTCTCTCTCTCTCTCTCTCTCTCTCGTATGTGTGTGTGTGTGTGTGTGTTGTGTGTGCAAGTGTGGTGTTTGATCACTCTCAATGATTGCTACAAATCAAGGTACACAACTGCAGGGTATAATTTGCAGTGCATCCATGGCAATGCTTCATCAGGCTATGCCCTCCCTTGACATCATATGCAATAGCAACACTATAAAGCAACCAAGAAGAGCACCAACAACGACCTATGATGGGGTATGTCTCATTGGATCTCGCAAAGGTCTAGTTTTTTCCAAAGGATTCTCTAGAGGTAGCTCAAACACAATCTAATGTAGCACCTCTGCTTGCCTGCCAGCTTGCAGTTTCACTCTTGAAGCATCGTACATTACCACACTTCCTAGAATTCATGCAACACCAAATAGAGACACTCCACGATCATTTTTTAAGCCAATGGCTGCTATCAGGCCCACAACAGTTGTTGCATGAGAAGATGGCATCCCCCCATCGCTTCTCATCGCTTCTCATTGTACCATGTCGTAAAAACCTTCAGGGATTGCGCACTCATGAAAGAGATGAGGGGCTGATTTTCAAAGATGAAAGAGCGACCAGGGTGGAGACCAAAGGAAGGCTCCATTTTCTCTTTTGTTAGCTAATCAAGTAGGCGATGTGCCAAAACATGTGATCAAGAACAGTGACTCTCTCTCTCTCTCTCTCTCTCTCTCTCTCTCTCTCTCTCTCTCTCTCTCTCTCTCTCTCTCTCTCTCTCTCTCTCTCTCTCTCTCTCTCTCTCTCTCTCTCTCTCTCTCTCTCTCTCTATATATATATATATATATATATATATATATGTTAGCGGGTACGCCGCGACGGACGATGGAGCACAGCGAGAACACAGACCAACAAACTGTCAATTCGAGGACGTAGCTGACCCGACTAGGGCATGGAGGCAATCTCTGGGTTGTCAACCCTGAGCTAGACACGAACAACACTCTACAGTCACTAATCCTACCACAACACTACCATAAAGCAAAGAAACAGACAACGCATCCTACGAAACACTACAAGCTTGAAACAGTCTCAAATCATATCAGAATGACTTGAAACCGGAGGGTAAGACTCACAAGGACATATCCTATGTGGCCAAACACCTAAACCCTGAAAACCATAACTGTAAGACCTCTAATCGTTGTTGCGATAGACTCAAAACATCAATTTCCAAAGTGTCCGGAACTGATCTACAAAGACATCAACACGAAGAGCTTCTCGCCTTCATTCTAACGACTACTCGATCATTCAGAACGGATGTCGTTTGAGGTCCTTACGACCAAATATAGCTCGTATAGCAGGCGGGCTCGCGATGTGGTCCTCAGCTTGCATTGCTTGCATCGACGCGGAGATCTCCTCGATGCTAACACGCTCCTACTCTCATATATGCAATGTGATTAGTGTGCGCGACGGTGTGTGTGCGTGAAGCTCACTACTGTGTACTGCAGAACCCACGACTGTATATTATTTGAGATAACGTAATGTGTTTTTACAAAGCCTTAGGTTTTAGCTTATATACAAAGCCTTCAAACCTAATGTCCGGTCAAATGACCTGAATTGTCCCTAGTCTTCTACAGAGCTTAATTACAAGAAATTGAGTTGTCTTTACTCATTATACAAGCATCTGCGGCCAGAATACAAGTGCCGATTTAAAATATGAGGTTCTCGTAAACATTACAAAAGTGGCAGTAATGGCTCAAAATAATAATAACGGGATATTCGATGACGTCCATGAACTCGTATCTTCATGGTGCAGCATCCATCTTCATCTTCATTACTTCATCACCATCTTCATGTGGAATCTTTACAGAATCTTTCAGGAATCTTTAATGGAATCTGTATGGAAACGTTGTTGAAAGGGCGTCCTTTCAACACTCTCCCCCTCCGAATTCTTGTCGTCCCCAACAAGACCCTGTGCCTTGGCTGGCCTTGACGAGTTCTTGATGTCTTGGTGTTGGTTGAAGTTGTTGTGGAAGCCTCTTCTGTAGTTGGTTTCTTTGCGTGATGTTAAAGCTGCCTTGAAGTTTTACCTGTAGTGTATCTGAAGCCTGGAACTCTCCCCCTCCGATTGGTTGTTGTATCTTGAATTGCATGAGGTTGTATCGACTTGTTGGTGCAGCAGGTCATTGTCATTGTAGCTCTAGTTTGCTTTTCCTGTGGTGTTATCTGGCAGTCGTACCTATAAGTTGACTTGAAGCTTTGTCAAGCTTTTTTTTGGCCTCTCCCTTTTGACTTGTCAGTAGATTTGCAATTAGTAGTGTGGGGATATCGTGGTTCTTCTTGTTTTTTTTGTTATAAAAAATAAAAGAGTAAAAGTAAAATGTAGCGTATATACAAAATGAAGGTCTTGGATACCTGGATAAGACTAAAGGAAAAAAAACCAGTGGGAAAAAATGTCTTTAGTCATAATTAAATATAAGGCTATATCTACTTAGGTTCTGATGTTATAGAGTTATTCTGAGTTAAAGTACATATGGCCATATGGCTACTAGTATGGGCTTGATATACATGGATAAGTGTTAGTAGCTTGAAGTCAAAGTCATTGTTATTGAGCAAAGGCTTATAAAACCTGTTTCCGCTTGGTCATCGTCATTTGTTTGTGTAAGTGCATGGGTGGAATAAAAAAGAGTGCCTAATGCATATGTCCAATGATGGGACATCTATATGCTTGCACAGAGTTATGCATGTTAAACAAGATGTGGTGCGAGAGAAGAGTATTGATGGGTTCTTCATGGAGTTAGTGTAGCAAGCAAAACATATAGCATGAGTGCTTCAAAAGCTTTCACTACTCACAAGAAGGGTTTTTTCTGTCGAGGTTTCTCCACTCTTCCTCATTGTGTCAAGTGCGTGAGTGTATTTGTTTTGGACTACTCCGCCTTCTCCACCTTATATATTATATGGACTTTGACTCTTATGCTCACCTCTTCCAGCATGAGCGACATGACTTTATGTATGCTCAACTCTCCAACTTGAGCTTATACCTATTAGCTAGACTCATAGACCACAGAAAAATATTAACTTGAAGCTTGGGTCTGACACTTTGCTCATTTAGTGGCTTAGCTGCCCGACTCTAGACTCTTATGCCATGTAAGTTTAATGGCGACTTGGATTTACCTGATCACGGCATGAAATCCAATTCCATATGCTTTTGATGTTTAGGCCTTTCTCATTAGTTTCTATTTGAGATGCCATGTTGTCCAATACATTGGCATATATCTGCTCTTCATTCCTTGGTAGCAAATTGTGGTTGCTTGATGAGACAAGTATTGATGTTGAAGCAATGGTTGATGAAGTCTTCTTCTTCCAGATAGTGTTCTTCAAAACTGTGACCTCTGCATTTACCGTTGCTTTCTTTTTGTTGTTAAGAGGTTGTAAAGGAGTTGTGTATCTTTCTTGTTGTTGAGCCTCAATCACGGATTTTGGAACCCACATTGTTCTTGGGCCTGGTGTGATGTCCTTTGCCACTTGCCTTGTTTCTTCTTTGACTTGATGGTACCTTGTCTTTAATTTCCAAATATGGCCGTTACTTTTGTAAAAGCCTTGCTCTTGTAGTAATTGACGAGGGATCCATCTATAGGTTGTAGTACTCTTGGGTGTAGCGGGTGGCTGCTCTTCATTTCTTGATGTTTCTTGCTTTTCCTGGGTGATTCCTTGATAAGCTACTACCTTAGGTAACCAGAGTTGAAAGTTACCCTCATAGAATCCTTGTGCTTCGAGTAACTCGATTGGAATGAATCTTTGGACTTGCTTGGAGGTGATCTTCACTTGACTTTGTTGGGTAGTCTGGTAGAATTCTGATTTCATTACCCAGACTTGTCGTATGGTTTGTCCAGTGGAAGACCTTCTCTTTTGCTTTTTGTACCTGTCCTTTCTCTTGGTTGAGTTATGTGATTGACATTGACGGCTTTGTTGATTCTTGACTGAGTGGTTGTCATGGGATGGATATCGCCAGGCTGTTAGCTTGGGCTTGTTGACCCAAACATCTGAATTTCCTTTCTTGTAGCCTTGTGCAATAATTGACGCGCTTGATGTGATCCATCATGTTACCTTTGCTTGTTGAGGTTGTTCCTGTGATTGTATCCAAATTGGATCATTAACTTTAATCTGTGCCTTGGATACTAGCACTTGGTTGACCTGTTTTGACTTGCTTTGGAGACTTTCGGGTGATGGAAACTTTGGTTGATAGACTTTTTGCTTGGGTTTCCATTGTTTTGTTGATGGTTTGGCTTTTGATGTAGAGGCTTTGTCTTGAACTTGCATTGGCTGGGCTAGAGACTATGGGCTTATTTTAGCTTTGCCTTTTTTAATAGCCAAGAATCTTTGAACTGTTGTAGGCTTGACCCCTGTTGCCACTTGATAGCTTGTCGTGATGACCATTGTTGAAGATTCAGGCTCGTTTTCAAAGACTTGTGCCCATGGCATGGACAAAATCAAGTGCGTTCCCATTTGTCGAGAATCTACCACCAAGAATTTTTCTTTGACATTCTGTGAGTGTAGTTGGAGAGTAGCTTCTGCAATCCCCATACTTATAACATCTACTTCAGGTGAGAGATTTACCTTTATCTGAATATCATAAAGCTTTGGATTACCTAGAAGTAACCACATGCCATATGACATGACATTAGTCGTGGAATTTGTATCAATTTCTGCACTAAAATTCATCTTGACTCCGTCTTGTGCACTTAGCAAAAAGTTGATCTTCTTTGATACTAGATTTCCTGTGTTCTCTTGAGTGACTTGAGCAATCTTTGGCCTGGACTCCTTGTCGTCTTCTTCAACATTGTTCAAACTTGTGAGTTCATCTGTGTCTTCTAGCTCCTGCTTGACCACCATTTCTTCTGATGTGTCTTTTGGAGAGACAAAATCAGCATTTGGTTCCTGTAGAGTCATTGGCTCTTCTTCCTCGACTTCAGCTGTTGAAATATCACCAATAGTGTCTGAACTTCCTATCACTTGATGCACCTCTTCTTTGATTGATTCCAAGTCTTCATATTGCTCGTTTGTAGGCGTTGGACCTGAAACATCTTCTTTGGATCTTAGCCCTTCTTCCTGCAACTTGCGGCTCCTCCTTTGTACTATGCATTCGAGTTGGACAGTTTGTAATCAAGTGTGTTATCGCACACTAATCGCAAAGAGCACCTATTTCTATATGACCAGTATTCGGGCTAGGTATCTCGTTTTGTGCTATCCCCATAGCTGATAACCCTGTTTTGAACTCATACTCAGATTCGTCATCTGTCTCACCCATAACCCTTAGCATGTAGTAGGGGACTATGTCATACCCATTCTCATTGCAAAATTTTGTTGGTGTGGTCTCATTAACACAGACATCCAAAGTAGCCAATATCTGAGTCCACTCTAGCGGTCCTAACGCCTCTTCCGGAAAAGGTTCTCTTATGTAAGCATCATCTTCTAAGACCCTCTCTAAGGCATTCTCATTTCTCCCAAAGTCACTACACTCCGATGCTCCGCACATCCAGATTTCTTTCTTTTTGCCCATCCACGGATGGTCTGTTGATCCACTTTGTGTTGGAGAATCAAAATCTTCCACGAGCGTTCTAGTTACATCTTGGTAACTATGATTTCTCATATTTACACGTGTTGTGGTTTCAGCATGTCTCAAGTATAGATAATCATAACAACAATCTTGTACCATCTTGAGTTGCCTCATGAATGGTCTTCCAAGGATGATTTCATAGTTATTTTTCTTGCCAAAGTCAACTATGGCAAAAGTATGCGCATACTCTATACCACAAGAAGACACCACTATGGCTTCTAGCAATCCCATGGGTCTTTCCACATGCCCATCAGCTAACTGTAATTTTATTATGGTTGTTCTAAAGGCAGGCCTACCCCATTTCTCCCATATTTGTTTTGTTGCTATGGCAATTCCTACTCCGCTATCAAGTATAGCTTTCGTTTCAATCCCATTGTACTCGATAGGCAAAGTGGAATTACCATCTTCTCCTTCATAGTGTTCTCCTACTTTGTTCAGAGGTACCGATCTTACATTTGATCTAGGCTTCTCGATCTCATCCAGCTCTTTTTCCAGAAACCTTAACGGGCTTTTGATCCCAATTTTTTCCAAGCATTTTCCTATATCCGTCCACATATTTGGCCTAATTTTCAAAAGTTCTGCCAACGTAATTGTGCACTTCACTGGCGTGGATAGCTAGTCAGTCAAACTTTTTGTGTCCAATTCTTTTGTCCCTCCTAGCCTCTGTGATGGAACTCTCACAATCTCAGACTTTGCCTCAAAATCTCCCATGTACTGTGGCAAAGTTCTTAACGCAGCAGGTCTACTGTCTGAATCGGAGGCTATCGATCCTACATCACCATAATATGACCTCACATCAACACTCATTTGTGGTCTATCTAATGTGATTTCAGGAAATGGTGCTGGTCCAGCATCCTCTTCTCTTTTTTGGGCATCTCGGACAGCCTTCCATAACTCCTCTTGCCACTGCTCCTCAACTATAGGAACATAAGGTGGGAAATCCCTCATTGATTCATCTGTTGTATTTTGGACTACCCTCGAGTCTTGCGACCTTGGCAGTGGTTCTTCCCTATGATCCACCTCTTCTCTAGGCAATTCGTCTACTTTAATGCTCTCATCTTTGTGCACTGGGTTGACTATCCTATCCTTCAATTCCGGTGGAGGTGGTTCTAGCAATGCTTGAGCAGTTTTAATGAGCTGCTTACACATTTCTAGCCTCTGCTTCTCTAGTTCAGGATAAGTATGGGTCATCCATCTTTGTTCTAAGGTCTGTCTATTTGCCAATCTAGCCTCATAAGCCTGTAAAATCGTGTCTAAAGGCTCGTTCACTTTGTCCACGAGGACAGATCCTCCAGAACTAGCACTCTTGGGTGCTTCAGCTGGTTTAAGGGTTTCAGCTTCCCTTTGCTGTGTCTGTTGCTCTAGAGTTGTTTCCAACTCAGCTGTAACAACCTTTTCTTCTCCTTTCTCCCTTTCTAGTCTCGCTTTCATTCTAGTCCTTCTGGCTCGTCTAGAGTTTCTATGGCTTTTGGAACTCTTACTATACTCTCCATTTGTAGGCTTCTGCTCTTGCACTTTTGCTTGTGCTCTTGTGACAACGTTTACTGGAGCAACTTGCTTACTTTCATCTTCTTGTTGTTTAAGCACCTGTTCTTTTGCAATTGTTTCTTGCTCTATTGTTGTTGTCGTCTCTCATTTTGTTGCGGCTCGTTCTTTCTCTGATTTGCTTGTAGAAGGAAAGGTAACATGTGGTTGAATTTTACCTTTATTTCTTGGATTCTTAGGAAAATCTAAAATCATATGTGTGATTGCACACTCATTACAATATACATTTATCATGATATCATGGTGAGGACAATCCTTAATCAAGTGATCACTACTACCACATCTGTCACATGGACGTATTGGTTGTTGTGGCAATACTTGATATTGACCTTGAAGAGGCCTTTGATCTACCACATTTCTTTCTATTTGAAGCTCATGACTCACATATGCATTTCTAGCAGCTATGGGTCTTTCACTTAAGAACACTTGTTCTGCTACAGGATGATATCTAGGCGGTTGAGACATAACATGCTCAAACCCTGGTGGAGTCTTAGGTCTATAGTCAGGACAATGTTGCGTCGGATGGTCCCCTCCACATGTCATGCACCTTCGTCGTTGAGGAATGGTATAGGCTGGTACTCTGTCAGAGTGGTTGATGCGTTGCATCACATTCTCTATGATTTTCTCCTCAACATTTACTTGGTTTTGTCCTAGATTCCCTCTTTGATCCTCAAGATCAGCGGTTTTCTTTTTCTCACTCGCATCATTCAGCTTCTTCTGACCATCTTCATAGAATTCGAAATTGTCAACTAGGTCAACTACCACTTTGGTCACCTCCTCTAAGGTTTGGTATCTTTTCACGTATAGGTCCTTTTGGAGATTCTCATTCCCAAGCCCTCTGATGAAGCATAGGATCTGACGTTCTAGCGTGGGTAACTCTTGGGTAGGACATCTAGCAACATATTGCTTGAAACGCAGTATTACATGTCGCAATGTTTCTGTTTCGCCTTGTTTAAATTCCTGAATCTTAGGAAGGGTGTTATGTTTTATACCCCTCTTGGTGAATTCTTGAACAAATTCATCCAACATTTTCTCAATGGTTGTGAACTCTCTCCGGTTCAATAGTTCAAACCATGCTTGTGCATTGTCCTCCAATGTAAGTCCAAAACCCTCATACTGCGTGTGGAAGTCCTCTACTCGTTCTGCTCGTAGGACTTTCTTGAAAGCCGAGACATGGGCTTATGGGTCTCCTATGCCATTGTACTTTCTATTTATCCATTTTCTTAGCTGAGATGATCTTATACTTTGGGGTGCAAAGTATGGAACCAAACTCCTCTCTGGTATCGTTTCATCTCTCGTTATCGCTCTAGGGGGAAATCCAGGTGGTGGTCCCCTCTTTGGAATTCTCTTAGAGGTTCCTGTGTTTTGTGGATGTATTGGAGGTCCTTCATTGACCAAATATCCACTCATCTCTAATTTGGTTCGTGGATTTGTGCTTTCTACAGCTCTATATTCTCGTCCATACTTGTCAACAAATAAAGATGTCCATTGTCGGTCGACCTCGTATGTATAGACATATAAGAGCTTGTACTCTGTCAGCTCATCTGGGTGAGGCTCTAAGCAACTGTAAAGGTTGAATTTATTTCCATTAATATACCTATATAGTCCTTCACTTTCATGGTTATACGTCCAAACTCTCTCCACAAAATTGGTAGGTTTGGAAGATCTATTCTGGGCGGGTGCTCATCTATCCCTGCAATCCATGTGCTTGTATAAGTTGAGTCTGAGTCTGATGTAGAAATGACTTCTAGGCTTAACATCTCTAGCTTGTTGTATTAATACCTCTCTCAGTGTTTTCAAGTGTTTTGGTCAGGGAAAATCCAAAACTATGTCCAAATTGTGAGCGTTTTCTCACAATTCTCTCAAATTGTCGGTTTTAGACACCCCTGACTTTCGGATGCATTTTGAGGCCTTAAACAGCATTTTTTTCAAAACTGACCATTCTATTCAATTTACTCTAAGATCTGTAGTGCTGCTCTCAAGCTACGTTTTGATAAAAAAAGTTTTGGAATAGGAGTCCGTATGTGAAAGTTATGACCAAAACAGTGAGATGTAATTTGGAAAGTTGCACTATCTAATGTTTTTGCAAGTGGTCATTTTGAGCCCAAAATTGGTGTGTGCACTCCTTAGGCAATGATAAACCCAGTGGTATACTTGGTTTCAAAAAACTTTCTCAAAAAAATTTCCTGACTTGTCTATCGGGATAGGCTCACCAAGTACCCCTTGCAGATGTCCAAATGCACTCAAACTTTGTGTACAGGGTATAATGGGCCTTCTGAACCCAAATATGAAGTCAGATTTGAATTTTAATTTTTCTACAGTGAATTTCTGAGTCTATCGCGATAGACTCACCAGAGTGTTACTGGGATACATTTTTTCAACTGTTTTTACAGATTTGAGTTCCCCCTTCTCTTGAGATACTACTCACCAAGTTTCAACCAATTTGGAATACTTATCCTTTGTAACTTGCATCAAACAACAATCTCTTTTATGATCTTGTGAAGTAATCCACTTAGATGCACTTCCAATGCTCCAAATTTAACCATAGGCTCACAACAACATGTAGAACAATGCTCTAAGGTCAGTTTTCAAAAATTTCAATTTCTGTGAAAAAGTCCCAATCTATCGCGATAGACTCAGCAGACTCTTCAATTTTGAAAATTTTCCACATTTCTCTTTACCACTGTGTTCCCTATGCTCTATACACCTTGCTCACCAATTTCCACTTGTTTTGGAGTTTTTTTTAGGTCTCTAACTCCAACTCTAGAATTTTGACTCTATCTGATCACTAGAAAATAGACTTAGGATGACTTCCCAATGTCCAAAATCCACCAAATTTTGTGTGTAACCTCCTGAAAGGCTAAACAAGCTATGCTCCATAGGGTTTTGAAAATTTCAATTTCTTTGGCTCTGCTTTGAGTCTATCGCGATCGACTCAGCAAGTACCCCTTTTATAGGTCAAACTTGAACTTTGACTATACCACTATGTTCCAACACCTCTCCTTAGTCCTCCTACCAATTTTCAAGTGGTTTGGACTTTTACTTTGTCAGTTAGACCAGATTTGGTGTTTTCTACAAGCTGAATCCTCTCAAATGGTCTTAGACCCACTTTCTGATGTCCAAATGACTTCAAATTTTTTATGTGTCCTTGATAGCACCTTTCCAAGCTATGCCATAGAGGTTTTTGAAAAATTCAGTTTCTATCACTGGGTTCTTAGTCTATCGCGATAGACTCACCAAGTATGCTAACATGACACTTTTTTCAAATTTTCTCTTTACAGATGTGTTCCCTACCCTCTGTAGATCATGTATACCAAGTTTCACAAGGTTTGGAAATTTGGTCAAGTCCCTTTACCCAATTTGTCTCTGAAGTCTGACTCTAAACACCAGACTTGAGGTTTAGTGGTCAAGCAGGTGTCCTAGTACACTCAATTTTTGGGAGCAGCCTTATATTGATGTGTTTTACCTGTGGCATGAGGGGTTTTGCCTTATTGTGAGTATATCTCCAATTCACCAGTCTATCGCGATAGACTGAGCAGAGAGACACTAGGAAGTGATTTTTTTCTCTGTTTTTGGACAGTTTAGTTCCCAATGCCCTTAGAAGCTTATCCCCAAAGTTTCATTCAATTTGGACTTCTTTTCCTTTGGATTCAAGCATTTCACAGCCCTTAGAAGCTTATCCCCAAAGTTTCATTCAATTTGGACTTCTTTTCCTTTGGATTCAAGCATTTCACAGTTCACTTTCTTACACTTAGAAAAAGCAAATTCCCACTTAGATGCACAAGCACTAATGCAAATGCTTTGAAATTTCACATACAAGCTCTAGAGCATATGCAAAACAAGGTCTTGAGGTCAAGCTTTTTTTTTTTTTTGAAAATTGTAGATTTGGTTTCAGATTTTTGTTTTTTGGGTTTTTTTAGAGTTTTTTTTTTGGATTGGACCAATCTGTGTTTTACCCCTACCTTAAGGTCTCCAATGCAAAAACAAGCACTCAAATCGGCTTTCAAACGACCATTTTAGAGCACTTTTACCATAATCAACACAATTCCGCCTTTTGTGTTTTCAAGCACATTTTCATGTCAAAATTGCTCTAGATCCACATCAGATGTCCTACACTACCTAAAGTCCTACTTTGGATGGTTGAATGGTTGTTTTTGCTTTCCGGCAAGCAAACAGCCTCCTACTTACCTTTTGTGTTTTTCTTTGCGTTTTTTCTCTTTCAAGTTCTTCACAACCATAAGTCACAACCAAACACACAAACCATAAAACCTAATCTAAACACACAACAAAATAATATAACCATACCTCAACCTCATGGTGGACCACCTCGGCGAGACGCAGGCTCCCTGGCTATCCCTCAGTCAAGAGATCCGCTCTCTGACTTCCCACTAAGAAGGCAAATGGTGACAACACTCTAGAAAACTCTAGAGAAACTCTATACTGTCAAACACGAGTAATACAGTCTATGCTAGTTTAGGCTCTTCGTCCCCGGCAACGGCGCCAATGTTAGTGGGTACGCCGCGACGGACGATGGAGCACAGCGAGAACACAGACCAACAAACTGTCAATCCGAGGACGTAGCTGACCCGACTAGGGCATGGAGGCAATCTCTGGGTTGTCTGAGCTAGACACGAACAACACTCTACAGTCACTAATCCTACCACAACACTACCATAAAGCAAAGAAATAGACAACGCATCCTACGAAACACTACAAGCTCGAAACAGTCTCAAATCATATCGGAATGACTCGAAACCGGAGGGTAAGAGTCACAAGGACATATCCTATGTGACCAAACATCTAAACCCTGAAAACCATAACTGTAAGACCTCTAATCGTTGTCGCGATAGACTCAAAACAGCAATTTCCAAAGTGTCCGAAACTGATCTACAAAGACATCAACACGAAGAGCTTCTCGCCTTCATTCTAACGACTACTCGATCATTCAGAACGGATGTCGTTTGAGGTCCTTACGACCAAATATAGCTCGTATAGCAGGCGGGCTCGCGATGTGGTCCTCGGCTTGCATTGCTTGCGTCGACACGGAGATCTCCTCGATGCTAACACGCTCCTACTCTCATATCTGCAATGTGATAAGTGTGCGCGATAGTGTGTGTGCGTGAAGCTCACTAATGTGTGCTACAGAACCCACGACTGTATATTATTTGAGATAACGTAATGTGTTTTTACAAAGCCTTAGGTTTTAGCTTATATACAAAGCCTTCAAACCTAATGTCCGGTCAAATGACCTGAATTGTCCCTAGGCTTCTACAGAGCTTAATTACAAGAAACTGAGTTGGCTTTACTCATTATACAAGCATCTGCGGCCAGAATACAAGTGCCGATTTAAAGTATGAGGTTCCCGTAAACATTACAAAAGTGGCCGTGATGGCTCAAAATAATAATAGCGGGATATTCGATGACGTCCATGAACTCGTATCTTCATGTTGCAGCATCCATCTTCATCTTCATTACTTCATCACCATCTTCATGTGGAATCTTTACAGAATCTTTGAGGAATCTTTAATGGAATCTTTATGAAAATGTTGTTGAAAGGGCGTCCTTTCAACAATATATATATATATATATATATAGGCCATTGATTATATGTTGCGGTGCTCATCTCTTTTTTTTTAAGCCATTGCTTTTTTTTATTCATAGGCGCACTCTTTCTTCACTCTAGTTGTGCGCCATCCCTTTTCCAAGTTCTCTGTCCAATGGAAAGCACCAAGGTGGAGTACCTCTCCTTGCAACTATTCCAAAATCGCTCTTAGATAATCAAGGTAAAGAGGGATTCTCTGAAGCATTGTTGTTTTTCCATTAAGAAGCTATTAAGATTATTTGAAGCAGTCCATTTCAAACATTTCAAGAGCAAAACCAAGAAGTGGATGAGCTAGCTAGTAGCAGAGTAATGGTGCATGAAGATGGTTTGTATGTGGCACCCACCACCTATGCAAGTAGAGAGACCTTGATGGAGATAGAAGAGTTTTTGAGCACGGGCCAACTTCCATGGATTTTTCTAAGCTGTAGAGGAGGAGGGTTGTACAAAAGGCTCGTAGGTTTAGTTTGATAGGAGAAGACATGATGACATATGTGTTGGGAGAAGAGGGGGAGATCGACCGCTTAAAATATTCAACATAAGCTTTCAAGCCATCACCATCAAACTGGCCACCTCTTCTTCCAATTTCCAAGCACACACACTCACCTAGACTATGACACACACACACACACACAGTAAACATAGAATTGACATAGACAACTTGTAAGAGAGTGCAAGAGAGGTGTAAGAGATGGAGACTAGATTAGAGAGTACACAGCAAAATAACCATAGCTTAAGAGAGTAGAGAAGAGAATCTACAAGAGAAAGGCCTAAATCTAGCCCCAAACTCCACGGAACCTCTCTTGTGGAGTTGGTATTTAATATATTATTTTGAGTTTAAGGTGCCAAAAATTGAGGCCCCTCTTTTTACAACCACTTTACTTTTGCAAATGAGTGAAGCTCATTAGTTCTTGCATGACCCATAAGGGGAGTTCCTACTACAACTATTTACAGAGCCATAGTGGCTTATTGAAATGATGTTCTAAGATACTGTGCAAATATAAAATGGCCAAGAGTAATTGCCATCGCCTCTTCGTCAACTCCCCGCATTCCACTGTACAAAATCATCATCAACTCAATTAGTAAAATAAATAGACAGCACATAATTAACCATTATGCCCAGCTATCCCAATTGCAGCTAACCACTACAACAGGAGGGTGCCCAGTCTCGTAACATCCCTCCCACCAGGGATAGCAACTGTCCTCAGTTGCTCAATAGAGAAATCAACTGGACCGTGAGTGATGGAAAGTGTGGAGAAGGTCGGGAAAGTTGCGAAAAAACTTTTCAGGCATCCATTTGGCATCCTCTCTAGGGTGGCCCTTGAAAGTCAAAAGGTAACGGTTATAAACCATTCCAGTGCGTGTAGTGGTGGTTTCATGGTCAACTATTTTATCAGGGATGAGTTGCTCTTCTTGGTCTACAAGTGAAGGTGGGTCTCCATAAATGTGGTATGTAGGTAGGGGTCCTCGGAATGGGCGTAAAAGACTAATGTGAAAGGAGTTTTGAATGTGCCAATGTGCAAGTAGGTCTAAACGAAAAGAAACATCATTAATGACAGCTGAAATTTTGAATGGTCCATAAAAACGAGGAGCAAGCTTAACAAAGACATTAGTATCAACACTTTTGATCCTTCGTTTTTCGATGCGAAGTAAAACATGATCACCTTCTTTGAATTGGTGTGCCTTGCGGTGCTTGTTAGCATGCTTGGTGTAAAGTTCTTGTGAGTGTTTAATGGCAGAATGCACACTTGCATAAATATCATGAAAGTCAGTAGTGAAATCATCAGCTGCAGGCACAACATTAGAA
Organism: Adiantum capillus-veneris; assembly: GCF_014529385.1. Classification (NCBI taxonomy): domain Eukaryota; kingdom Viridiplantae; phylum Streptophyta; class Polypodiopsida; order Polypodiales; family Pteridaceae; genus Adiantum; species Adiantum capillus-veneris. Next base: position 94,531,203 of record NC_140948.1, read on the forward strand.
AGACGTGAAGCAGGAGTAGGAAGTGAGTGACCATATACAATTTCAAAGGGGGATTTACCCGTGGCAGTGTGAGTGGTGTTGTTGTATGCAAATTGCAGAATATGTAGGTAGTCATCCCATTTCTTAGGTTGAGAGGAAACATAAGCTTTCAACAAGTCAATAATAGTGCGGTTGGTGACTTCGGTTTGACCATTAGATTCAGGATGAAATGCAGAAGTGAAGTCAAGTGTAGTGCCAAGATTTTCAAATACAGTAGTCCAAAAAGCACTACAAAATTTTGAGTCTCGATCAGAAATAATCACTTTAGGCAAACCATGATGTGGAAAAACAGTCTTCAAAAACAAAAGTGCAGCTTGATGTGCTGTGAGTGTTTTCTTATATGGAACAAAGTACGCTTGTTTAGAGAAACGATCAATAATAGTCCATATCATGTCATGTTTGTGTGTTGTGAGTGGGAAACCAGTAACAAAATCCATGGAAATATGTTCCCAAGGTCTTTCAAGAATGGGGAGAGGGTGTAAAAGTCCCAATTTTTTACCTGTAGCTGCTTTGATTTTTTGACAAATCAAACAAGTTGAAACATACTGTTTAACATCCATTCTCATAGTAGGCCAATAGAAATCACGACATAAATTTTGAAAAGTTGTAGCAAATCCTCTATGTCCAGCATAAGGTGGTTTGTGCAATTCTTCAATAATTAATGTACGAAAAGGTTTAGTCACACACAATTTTTGTTTGAAATAAAGGAAGTTTTCTTGAATAGTGTATTCGAGAAATGTGTGTACAGAATTATCAAGCATGTGCAACCATGTCGTTTTGAAGTCATCATCATGTGCATAAGTGTCAGGCATAGTGTCAAAGGAAGTTCCCGTAATGGTTGATAGATGATTAAGTGAGGGTCTTCTACTCAAAGCATCAGCTACAACATTTTCTTTACCAGGTTGGTATTGAATGTTGGGCTGGAAACTTTGAATAAAAGCGGCCCACTTAATATGTCTATCATCTATTAAGGGCTGAGAAAGTAAATATTTGATACTTTGTTGATCAGTTTTAATGATCAAGTCAGTACCCATTACATAGTGTTTCCACATTTTCAATGCATGTACCATAGCAGTCAACTCTTTATCATAAGTACTGAACTTTGTTTCAGATGGTTTGAATTTACGACTTTCAAAAGCAATTGGATGGTTATCTTGCATAAGGACTGCACCGATACCTTTTCCACTAGCATCAGTGACTACCACAAAGAATGGTCTTTCAAAATCAGGCAATTGCAATACAGGTGCATTAGTCAAAGTATGTTTAAGTGCATCAAATGAGCTTTCTTGCAAATCAGTCCATTCATAAGGCGTGTTTTTCTTCAACAAGAGAGCCAAATAATGTGCTTTGTAAGCAAAATTACGAACAAATTTCCTGTAATAGCTACAAAGACCAATAAAAGATCGTAGCTCATGCAAGTTTTTGGGTCTAGGCCAGGATTGAATGGCTTCAATTTTCTTTGGATCGACATGTATTCCCTTACTCGATACAATATGTCCCAAATATTCAATTTTAGATCAGAAAAATGAACTCTTTTCAGGATTCAAATACAAGTGATTTTGTGCAAGCAGATCAAATACACGTGTTAAATGCTGCTTATGCTCTGCTTCAGATTTACTGAATACCAAAATGTCATCAAAAAATACAATCACAAAATCTTGATGGTCAATGAAAATACGATTCATCATGCATGTGAATGTAGCTGGTGCATTTGTCAAACCAAATGGCATGACAAGAAATTCATAGTGTCCAGTTTGTGTTCTGAAAGCAGTTTTGTAGATATCATGTTCAAACATTTTGACTTGGTGATACCCTGATTTAAGGTCAATTTTGCTAAAGATGTGTGCCCCTTTCAGTTTGTCTAATAGTTCATCCACTCTAGGAATAGGAAACCTATTCTTAATGGTGATCTTGTTTAAAGCCCTGTAGTCGATACACATACGAAAGGTTCCATTTTTCTTCTTGACAAGAAGTACTGGAGCTCAATAGGTGAACTACTAGGTCGGATTAGGCCTCGGTCAAGTAAATTAGTGATTTGAGTTTGTATCTCCTTGTGTGCGGTAGGATTTACACGATAAGGTGCTCTACAAGGAGGTTCGCTACCCAATATGATGTCAATTTTGTGGTCTTTGGGGCGTGATGGTGGAATTCCAGGTGGCAGATCATGCATGAAACAATCTTTAAATTGTGAGAGAAATTCAGCGTGTGGAATTACGTGAAGTTTCAGTTTCAGCAGCAATTTGATTTACCAAGACTAGATATGTTTTCCCCTGTTTTCGAATTGCTCGTTTGGCTTGAGTGTGAGAGAAAAGTGGAAATTTTTGTTGTGCCAATGTTGCTTGGATGGAGAAATTTTTATTATTATGAGTGAGAGACATTGTACGTGTTTTGATACCACTGTTGGGAGAAGAGGGGGAGATCGACTGCTTAAAATATTCAACATAAGCTTTCAAGCCATCACCATCAAACTGTCCACCTCTTCTTCCAATTTCCAAGCACACACACTCACCTAGACTATGACACACACACACACACAGTAAACATAGAATTGACATAGACAACTTGTAAGAGAGTGCAAGAGAGGTGTAAGAGATGGAGACTAGATTAGAGAGTACACAGCAAAATAACCATAGCTTAAGAGAGTAGAGAAGAGAATCTGCAAGAGAAAGGCCTAAATCTAGCCCCAAACTCCACGGCACCTCTCTTGTGGAGTTGGTATTTAATATATTATTTTGAGTTTAAGGTGCCAAAAATTGAGGCCCCTCTTTTTACAACCACTTTTCTTTTGCAAATGAGTGAAGCTCATTAGTTCTTGCATGACCCATAAGGGGAGTTCCTACTACAACTATTTACAGAGCCATAGTGGCTTATTGAAATGATGTTCTAAGATACTGTGCAAATATAAAATGGCCAAGAGTAATTGCCGTCGCCTCTTCGTCAACTCCCCGCATTCCACTCTACAAAATCATCATCAACTTAATTAGTAAAATAAATAGACAGCACATAATTAACCATTACGCCCAGCTATCCCAATTGCAGCTAACCACTACAACAGGAGGGTGCCTAGTCTCGTAACAATATGGTTGGGATTGGAGTGCTAAGGAGGGTGCTTTACAAAGAGGAGATTGGCATGGTCTTGGAGCAGTTCATGAAGAAAGTGCACATCATGGCAAATACTAGGTACCTTTTTGAGTTCTTAGAGTTTTTTTGTGGTGGAATTTTATAGTACAAGATGTGCACTATTGGTGTAAGACATGCCATAAGTGTCGGACCACGGGTGAAAGAAGACTGGTAGCCAAGTCACACGGGGCTATCCTAGCCCAAAATTCTTTTGAGAAGTGGGGTATGGATGGCATTGGTCCACTCTCTAAATCGGCAGGTGGAAACAAGTACATCTTGATAGCCATTGACTATCTTACTAGATGGGTCAATGCCAAGGTGGTTAAAGAGGTGAATGCTTAAGCAGTGACTCAATTCATTTTTTATTGCATCTATTGTCATTTAGAGTGCCTTGGGTACTCATTTCTAATAGAGGCCAGGGGTTCTAAAGTAAGCTAATGCATGCATTGATTGAGAAGTTGGGCATTCAACATCAATTTTGTCTTGTGGGGTCACTATGTATAGATTATGTATATCATGTGCGTTCAAGGACTATTTCAAGAACTTTTTATCTGTTAATTTTTTACAAATAAAATAAACCCTTTTTGTATTCAATCTATAATTTTTTTCCCCAACTCCATTTTACGGTACCCTTTTGTATGTGAAAATGTGAGAAAAAATAAAATTTAATAACCCCTTCTGCTGCACTCAAGTGATAGTCACATAATTATTAAGTGCCACCCCCCCCGCCCCCCAAGAATTTTGGTCACCATTTCACCCCTAGTGCAATGGGCAGATCATTTAGATTCTTAGCATGTGTACAAGTAGGAGACGGAATTGGAAGCTAACCTTGAGGAGTGGCTATTGGTGTACATGACATTCTACAAGTTGGCCACAAATTTTACTCCATTTGAGTTGGTTTATTGGCAAAGAGTTATTGCTACCAGTGATGAATAGTTAGGAGCATTGAAGGCTATGTGGCAAGCCCATGCCACTCAACAAGATGTTTTACAAGACCAAATTTCTAGTCTTGAAGCCTTGCAGATAAATAAGGAAGTGGCAATGTATTTCTAGGTGAAACAACAAGAAAAGAAAATTACAAAGTTCAATCAAAACATACCAAATAAGAGATACAAGAAGGAAACCTAGTAATGAAGTAAGAAAGCTACCTTGACTTCCCTTTCCAAAAGAATTTCAAGAATAAGTGGATAAGTCCGTACAAAGTGCATAAATCTTTTCCTAATGGGACATATCAGCTGGTGTGGGTGAATGGTAAGCTTCTTGGGCATAGGATAAATGGTGGGTGGCTCAAGATATACTTTGACAAGGGTTTAGTACCTGATGTGTATCAAATTGTGGTCAAGGAGATTGGGAACCCCACCCAAAGAAAGATAGAAATCAATGGCGACAAAGCCTTCTACATATTTGGGTGAAAGCATGTATAGGTGGTCCAAAAGGGCTATCTTGGACACTCCTTTTTAAAGTAGTTTCTAAAAAGTAGTTTTCGGGAACTTTTGAATCCACATTTGATTTTTGGGGGAGGAAACTCAATGATGAGTAATGAAGATAGGGGGGATTTTTTCAAAAAGAGGGGTATGCATTTTTTACCCACCCCGGTAGTTCTTGGACGTGTTGGACGTACGAGCACCCCCTTTGTCTCCTTCTCTTTGCCAGGGTTACATGTTTAGGGTATTCTCTGCGCACGGTTTTTTCATAGAGAAGAGTGCCTTTCTCTCATTCTATGTGCGATGTTTGTGCAACACATTCCCTTTCTTTCCTTTGTGCACAATTCTCTATTGTGTGTGCTTAGTTATCTCTCTCTCTCTCTCTCTCTCTCTCTCTCTCTCTCTCTCTCTCTCTCTCTCTCTCTCTCTCTCTCTCTCTCTCTCTCTCTCTCTCTACAGATAGGATGGAGCCTTCTCACCAGCTAGGTGTGTGTGAGTGTCTTTGACATGCTTGGTCTTGTTGATGGCTGGGCTCTTCATGATGTATTCATGCATTGAGCTCTTTTTCTTCAAGTTTTCTTGATCCGGATCCATGCCCACTAGTACAGAGTCGAGTAGAGTTTCTCGATCAGTTCACAAGCTGCTTACGCGATTATTGGGCGGCAAAGAAAAGAGAATAAGGAGAGAGGCAAAGGCAACAAACTCTCTGTGCTAAAAAGCAGGAGGATGTCCAGCTCGATGAGAAGCAAAAAAGGAAGATTCTTTGTGCCATGTCAAGGTGATGGCAAGAGCAGACGCAAGGATTGACAACCAAACTCCAAGGAGATATTTTTGAACAGTTACTCTAGCAACCATTATTTTGCAACTTGTAGAACTGTACACATTCTATACAGAGAGCAATGCTTTCCAACATTTGCAACACCTTGTCATAAGTCAAGGTACCGCACTCAGCCATGGAAATGATTTTCAAGAGGGCAATAGTGATGGCATGCATTAATTCGAGGGACGAAGTAGATGTACATCCCTTTATGGATAGAGAACTTGGAAATTCATTGGCCATACACAGAAGAAACATCATTTTTGCGAATGCACGACTCCATTTAGAGGATGATAACAATCCTTTTCCAGTCTTAGCATGTCAACAACAAGCTCATCGTTCTACAAACATCACATAAGACATTAAGAAGCTTATGTTTGGTTTTTGGACAGCAGAGACTCAAGTCTCTCTGAACAAGAAGGATATATGCCAAAGGTGTATCGGTAGAAAGGATGTTCTTATGCATCCATTCCATTTGTTGGATCAATCTTAGGTATTATGAACTATGCACTAATACTTTGTTAAACTATAACAACTGCCAACTATAAAAAACCACTTTGAAGTAGTATATTGATTCCTGTTCACCACTATCAAACTGTAAAAACCACTTCCGAGTAGTATATTGACCAATGTTCACCATTGTTAAGTTGTCACAACCACAATCAAACTATAAAAACCCACTATCAAGTAGTATAGTGACCATAGTTCACCACTTTCAAGCTATCAGAACCATTGTCAAACTGTAAAAAACGTCTGAGAACTGACAAAAAAATTGAAAAGTGGTTTGATCCCCCTTCAAGTACTTTGCAAAGTAGTTAAAGTATTGATAGTGATTTAAAGTACCTATAATACTTCTTTCAACCCCCTTCAAGTGGAAGCTTGTACTTTGCAAAGTGCTAAAATAGTTAGTCGCCACTTTAAAGTATTTTAATAACCACTTGCAATATGCCAAGTGCTTAGATGAGCACCTATGTAAGCACTTGAAAGTTTTCAAACCACCTAAAGGTGATTGAAAGTGGTTTAATGACCACTTTCAATATTTTTTAGGTGGTTTTAAGTGCTTCAGGTGGTTTGAAATCTTTCAAGTGCTTGGGTGATAACCTTGAAGATTTCAAACCACCTGAAGATGATTGAAAGTGGTTTGATGGCCCTTTTCAATCACCTTTAGGTGGTTTTAAGTGCTTCAAGTGGTTTGAAATATGTCGAGTGCTTAGGTGAGAACCTATGTAAGCACTTGGAAGATTTCAAACCACTTGAAGATGATTGAAAGTGGTAAACAAACCACTTGAAAGTTGTTTGATGAACTTTTTCAATCTCCCTAAGGTGGTTTAAAGTGCTTCAATTGGTTTCAAGTAGTTCAAAGCCACTTTCAAACATGCAAAACCACTTCTAAGTGGTAAATGTTCCTCTTGAGTGCTTTTACAAACCCAAGATTTGGTTGTTTTCCAACTGAAGGTGATTGAAAGTGGTAAACAAACCACTTGAAAGTGGTTAAATGACCACTTTCAATCACCTATAGGTGGTTTAAAGTGCTTAGGTGAGAACCTATGTAAGCACTTGGAAGATTTCAAACCACCTGAAGGTGATTGAAAGTGGTTTGATGACCTTTTTCAATCACATAAAGGTGGTTTAAAGTGCTTCAGGTAGTTTCAAGAAGTTTAAAGCCCCTTTCAAACATGCAAAAAAAACTTCTAAGTGGTAAATGTTCCTCTTATGTGCTTTCACAAACACGAGAGTGGGTGTTATAACTTGTGGGTGATGGTACCAACCATTTTGGTTATTTGTTTCACATTGTCTCTTTATTGCCTGCTTTTTTGTGCAGGTGGAATTTTACAAGTGGTTTCAGGAAATGCATCCGATGGTGCACATTTTGCTAAGATGCTTTGAGAATTTGAAGCCCTTTGTTGTTCAAAAATTGCTAGATTGCAATACATACTACTGCAAATATGTTGTGCAAGCTATCTACCTGAAAGATGGTTTCAACCAAATGCGTCAAGGTAGGTTTGGAGTACATGGAGGCTCTTGTCATTGTTCTTGTGATGTGTCTTTGTCATGGACTTTGCAAAAAATTGCATTTTTAAAATTCAGAATGAGATCCAATCCATGCACTAGTATTCTAGTCAGGTGAGCATTTTAGGTCCACATATGCTATGTGCACTCAACAATGGGCGACATCATAAAAGTTATCCATTTTTATATATTCGATGGCAATGTGCATGACACATTGTTTGTTACACTGCTTTCTTTTACATGGCCAGTGGGATTGAAGGACCAAGGTTTTGTTTAAAGCGACACTAGGTATGGTCTGATGGTGCAACATCACAATTCAAAGCACGATGGCCTTTCTTCTTTGTTGCAAGGTTTTCTCAGCTAACTTGGCTTGAGATGATGCACAACTATTTTGGGTCCGGTCATGGAAAAGGTGAACATGATGGTGTTGGCACGGTCATAAAGAGGGCATTAACCCATGATCAATTGAAGGTGGATGGACACCCCCTGTATAATGCAGCAACACTGGTCAATTACCTCACCCTAATGAACAATAGGAAAGACTGTCCGTCATCCGTGAACAAGGTCAATAGGGTCTTCTAGGAAATCAAGATGGGTGATGTGCTGAGAGATATAGAATGGAATTGCAAGAAAATCACTGGATCACGTTCGATGCATTGTGTTAATGGTTTCTCTTCAACAGATACGACTGCACTGAGGTGTAGAAATCTGTCCTGCTTCTATCATGCTTGTGTGCATGGTCAATGGAGAAGATGTGCAAACAAAACTCTCATAGAAGCATGTCAGTACTTGAGGATCATCCCAACAGAGGCTGATATAGATGAAGATGTTTCAAGTGACAAGGAGATTGATGCACCTATGTAAGTTGTCCATCACAATGATTTGAGTGATGCCTTATGAGTTGGAGATAGCTTTGCAATGAACACTAAGGAGGAAGACTCTAATTTTTATATACTAAGGTGTTGCACGGAGAAGAGTTTATCCACCGTGACTCAGAAGGATGTGTGGCACAATCAGATAAAGAAGAACTCTTACTATGTTGAGGGACACTTTTATGATAAAGTCGAGGGACACTCTGATCAATATGTGTTATTAGATGATAGGTGTCCTGCTTCCATGTACTCGCACCTAGTTCAATGCCTTAAGTTCCCCTTCTATCCTAAGAGAAATGAGCCTAATGTCTACACTTTCAGTGATACCATGTATGAGCACATCTACAATAGCATGCCCTCTGATACCAAGCCTATTTAAAACACGTTGACCTCATAAAGTATAATTGGGTACCACTTTATTATATTTGTTCCTCACAAAAACTCGTGTTCCTCATCCAAAAGCTGAAGTGTTTCTGACACTTTTTTATTCTTTCGAGTACATGTAACTTACAACTTTCCATCCACTTGCAAGTTCTGGAACCACCTGCATGTGCTATCTAAACCACTAGCATGTGCTATCTTAACCACTGGCAAAAGGATGTCTTAACCAGTGCAAGTGGTTCTAAACCATTGGCAAGAGGTTCTTAACCATTGGCAAGTGGTTCAAAACCACTGGCAAGTGCTTTCTTAACCACTAGCAAAAGGTTCAGAACCACTGGCAAGTGTTATCTTAACCACTAGCAAGTGGTTCAGAACCACTTTCAAAGTGCTTGGAAGTGGAATAGAAGACCTAGCAAGCGGTCTAGAAGGCCTTTGCAAGTGGTTCAAAACCTCTTTCAAGGGGTTCTTAACCACTTGATAGTGGCTACCAGTTTACATAATGCAAATTGTTTTCAACCACTTGCATGTGGTCCACAGTTCACAAGTGGTATGGCTTGCACTTCTGCCCACTAACCATTGATCTTTATCTTCTACAAAATCCCTAAGAAAAACTGCTAAAACAATTTAAAATCAACTTATAATAAGACATCTTGCAAGGCACACAACAAAATGGTCAATTGAATAGCAAATCATGTTTCTACATTAAAAATCGGTATAGAATTTCGCAATACAATGTCGGGTTTTTTCCCATCTTACCAAACAAAAGAAGTCCTCATCATGAGTACACTATCAAACTCATCATGGGTATCTACATACATGATCACAGGTATGCAACTTGTAAGATTTTTGTTGAGATCGGAGATCAGAAGGCTACCTTTTAATTCCCTCATAGATTCAACATTTCGAAGTTGCTGCCACCTTCTTCTTCTAGCATCCAGTTTACAAGCATTGATTAGCTCCGATTGATTTTTTGTTTTCTTTCACTCATAGACAAATGGAAAAACTTCATGATACATAAACTTCTCCCATTGGTTTGATCCTCTAGACAAGGCAAGATAACATAGGAGTCTTTGTCGTTCAAGCAGCACCTGCGATATTTGTCATCTAGCAGGAGGGTGTTATCTTTGTTGAATTGTGAAAAATCTTTCCAAAAAGTAACCAAGACTAGAAAGAGCATATGTTCCCCTTATTGCTCGTCAAGTCATGAGCTTCTACTGCATGCCTCCTTTGCAATCCACCCATTCAAGCACCTGCGGGCCTGAGGCAAGCACAATTCCAACCTCTTTTCCAGATCTCGGTAGGGGCTTGTGTTCTAGACGTACACTTCAACAATCTGACTAGCCCCAAGAACAAACCACTCTGCAAAATGGTGCACATAGTGATTCAGATTATTGTCTTGCTTCACCTTCTGAAAGTGCAGCATGTCCATGTTAGGCGGGCTTGGTCCCTCTCTCTTGTCGTGGATGACAATAAGCGGAGCATTAATATTAATGATCAAGGAAGGCCTATTATCCTCTGAAAGGTGAGGGACACAAAATTGAGTTACTAGGGGTGTCTCCCGATCAAAGTGCCCCATGTCTTCTTGAGCACAATGCCGGTGCCCAACATTACCACTCACTTGTATTTTTACTACAGTGCCCAAAAAACCACACCCAGTAAATTGTAGTGAAGATTGACACCATGAGACAAAAAATATATCTTATATTCAAAATAAGTAACTAGCACAAAAAGCACATGGATCTGAAAGTTTTTTATGTGTGCGGGTTTGGGGGGTCTTGATTAGTACTTTTCTTTGGATCTGGATGATGCACTCCTTCCTCTTGATGTTGCTTGTGTTTCTTCCTCATGGTATTTGCAATTATTAGTAATGTCTCACATCCTCTACGTCCTCCACTTTATCCGTGGATTCCAATTATGGGATCACAATAAGGTTTAGGGGAAAAAAACAAAATCTGCTCGAACAAAAATGAAACACTACATATATGCACTTCCTTACCTTATTGGTTGTCGGTTGAGAGCTTTCTAGAGTCATGTCCAATGTTTTCCTTGCCATGGTTCTCAACCACGAAGGGTTCAGCCTCGGGGTCCTCCACTCTATCCCCACTTTTTACAACATCCTTGCCATGCTAAAAACCCTTAGATAGCTCTATGTTGTTCTCGTCAAGTTCAAACAGTTCTATATTGTTCTCGTCAAGTTCAAATAGACGATAACTTTTTTCAACATTGGTTTCTGTGAAGAAAAAAATCAAGTTAAGGGACTTATCTCATGACAAGTGGATTTAAGCTAAGTACAGTGAACCCACCCTCCGGCTATGTGTGCTCGATTTCGCATGCCCAGCACTTGGAAATTTCTCGAATCTTTATTGTGCACAATGGGTGAGTGCACTCTGCCATAGTGCCGCATAGAACTGCAAAGAAAAATGGGTGATATTTGTGTTGACATTCAAGTGAGAAGACCCCTGCCATGTGGTTAGCTGAGAGGGGTTTCCCACGTGCAACATAGTCACCCCCAATACACACAAACGGTTTCAAAGCAGAGGCTTTAGTCGACGGTGAAGGGACAATGATGCCTCTACCCTTTTCCTGGATATATTGGATGGTTGTATCCATAAATGCTCTTTGAGATGTCAAGGCTTCTAATTCAAATTCCAAAGCCATATTCCTTTGCTGCCAACCATAACATAAACAAAAGCGGAGAGTAAGATCATTCATGCTTGGATGGACTTAAGTGCACAAGCTTGAATGCTTCTATTCAACTTCTTCTAAAGAATTCAAACCAAATTAAAATGCTTGACAAATCTTATCAAAACTCTTTTTAGGCATTTCTAAGCGCTTTCTAACAACTTGTTTAGCACTTTTTAACCACCTATTGAGCACCATTGAGCACTTCAGATCATTTTCTAACCACCTCGTCACCACTTTCTAAGCACCTAGTTACCACTTTCTTGGCAACATAAAGCATTTCAAATCACTTTGTAACAACCTATTTAGCAACATTGAGCACTTCAAAGCACTTTCTTACCGCCAAGTCACCACTTTGTACTCCTTGTGAGCAAAGAAAGTGCTTCAAAGTGCAAATTGGTTCCTTAAAAGCACTTTGAAGTACTTTCTAAGCACCGTTCATCATTGTGGAGCACTTCAAAGCAGATTCTTCACTCAATCCTTACCACTTGGTCTAAATTTGATAACCACCTAGTAAGCAGCTAAGAGCTATATCCAAGTACTTCAAAGTACTTTTAAGGACCCTTTCAGCAAATTCTCACCACTTTTTGACCACCTATTAAGCTTTTTCAAGCATAATGTAGGCACCATTGAGCACTTCGAAGCACTTTCAAAGCACTTGGTTATGACTTTCTTGGCACCATAAAGCATTTCAAATCACTTTTGGACCACTTATTGAGCAACAGTGAGCACTTCAAACCACTTTACCACCTAGTCACCACTTTTACTCCTTGTCAATAGTTAACGAAATTTAGATTGCATATTGGTTCCTTGAAATCACTTTGAAGTACTTTCTAAGCACCATTCAATATTGTGGAGCACTCCAAAGCAATCTCTTCACTCAATCCTTTCCACTTGGTCAAAACTTTATAACCACCTAGTAAATAGTATAGAGCTATGTCAAAGCACTTTAAAGTAAATTCAAGGACCCTTTCAACACTTTCAAGACTTTCTCACTTTCAATAACAGGAAGCACTTCTAGTCTGAAGTCTAACCACTTGGTCAGCACATTCTACTTATCTATTGAGCAATTTGAATTTAGCACAAAGCACTTCTAGGCGCTTTTAGCAACAAGCTGACCTACAAGGAGTCCAAATCTTCTTTAAGCCACCCCAAATCAGTATTGGCACCTGCCTTGGACATCATCTTGGTGATAGCTATGACCTCTACCTCTTTGGGGTCTACCTCCCGTGGATCTGAATCGGGTGAGGTCATGAGCACCTCCAGCTCCTTGTTTAGTTGGTCCAATTCCCTATAGAAGTCACTATAAGCAGAAAAATGCACTTCATTTCTAAGCCACAAGTCCCTCTTTTTGTGCAATTGGACTTTCACCTCACCCAGCAACCTTTTTTGTGCATTCTCCTGGCCACTAAGTCCCTCTGCCATGCTAAGCACCAACTGCATATACATTGGTGTCTCTACTGCCTGAAATGGTTGCAGCTTGCTTGCTGACATTGTCAGTATTGATGACAAGGCACCATCATAGATAGATGCTTCTATTTGAATGACACCTGTCAAGCCATAATTGGTGTGCAACTTGTTGATCTTCCACTCCAAACTCCCCTTTTTGCATCTTGCAGTTTTCGAGGACACTGCCACCAAACCTTGCCCGTGCAATCTGATGTCCATTCGGATCACTTGCTCCTACTAGACACCTCTCATATACAAAACCCCGTGCAAATTTTGCTAGCAGCTCACCATTGGATGGGGTTGCTTGATATATCTTCTGGTACAAAAGTCAACACTCGTCAACGAACTCATCCCTCCCATGGTTGAGAAATAGCTTTGTGCTTTTCTTATGCAGGCACTTGAATACACTCAGCCACTCCTCATCAAGGATATCTTTATCTGTGAGCTCTTTAGGCAGCTTCCCCTCTAGGCTGATACCGCACTCCTTATGCAGTTCCTTTTGGCGAAGAAGAAAAATCTTGATAGCCCCTACTCCAATGTTGCAAGCACTAGAACACAAAGCTTGTTGAAAGCCCATCTTTACACACACTGAAGCAATGGAAAAAAACAATGAAAAACATACCCATGCATACCTTTTGATGACTTTGTTGAAAGCTTCAAGTTGGATGCAACACATTCCAGAGTACCTGACACAACCTTTACCTCCATTTTTTATGGAGTGCTTCATGTCGCAAGCTCATTGGATGGAGGGGTTTGATCTTGAAGTTCAAGCACATACATTGTGTCCTTCTCAGTCTTGTGCCTTGGTAAACCGCATGCAGGTAACTTCATCTTGCAGCCTACAGCTTGACTGTACAATAAAGAGGATGAGCTTATGAGCATGTAGAGAAAGACTGATGCCTACAGCTCCAAGTGCTACAAGATGATGCATGCAAAGCTTGATTTTGGTAAAGAAAATAGGAAAAACGGGACATGCAGACATGTAAGCCTCAGAAATTCAAAATTGTTTATGAGCATGGCTCGTGGCCTCTATTTATGAGAAGGATACATGTCTTATGAGCACAATGAGAAAGACTAATGCATGCATACATCTCCAAGTGATACAGTATTCATGATGCATGCAAAGCTTCACTTCAAAAGAAGCTAGAATAATGGCACATGCAAACATGGAAACCTCAGCAATTCGAAATGGTCGTAGGGTTTACCTTCTCAGTCCGGCAGAGTAGAGGCAAGAGAGAATGAGATGTCTACAAACCTCAGTAGTTAAAAATGGTAGTAGGGTTTACCTTGTCAGTCCGGTAGAGCAGAGCCAAGAGTGAATGAGATGAGCGTTTGAGTTTCGAAGGTCAAGGAGATCACTTGGCATGCAGGAAGAATCTGTCAAAAGTTGACGTTGTCCTATGACAAGTGTTAGCAGCAAGCTAACTTGGATACCATTTTTTGGAGCTCTCATTGTAAAAATATCTATATTATTTTGATGAATCGGGAATATTATAACTCCTATTTTCTGGATAAACTTTGTAATTGATGAGCCAGGGCTACAAGCTTCCAAATTGTATCTAGTTAGAGCTCTCAAATTATTAGTTTTGACCACCAAAAACCTTGGCTAAGGTATAAAAGCCAATTTTTGTAAGTTATTATTAAGTTTTGGATAACAGAAACACATTGTAAGCTAACAGTGCTCACTTCTCTCCTTCTCGTGCTTCCTACTCTCTCTCCCCGGTTGTCACATTGCAGTCGTGTCTGCGTTGCAACCGCACGTAAGAGCTCTACGCATTGGTGCAAGCATTTCATGGTATTTTGTAGCTTTTGGAATCGCCAACCCATGGCCTAATTTCATCATAAGTAGTGTAGAAGTCGAAGACATTCCTGGCAGGTGGGAACAACCCCTTAGAAGATCGGCCAGTGGAAGGCAAACACACAGGCAGTAATTACCATAGGTAGTTACTATAGTAACTCAAGAGAGCTATAAATAGGACCCGCTACATTGTAAAGAGATTCTGAATTGTATATACTTGGCTATAGCTTTCTTAGTACTTGCAAGCTCTTTGCCTCTTCGTCTCTAGCCTCACTTGTAATCATCAAGTCTATAATCATCTGAGCTTGAACCATTACACACTGTATTGGTTAACCTTGATTTACTAATCTAAACTAGCAAACACTCTTCTTAGTTTTCCAGCTATGTCTCTCTTCTCAATATCACATTTCAATTCAGTTATCTATTTTAGTTCAGTCAATGCTCTATTCCAGTCTCATTATCTGAACTAACGACATACCCAGTAGCTCTAAATTCTAACACATGAATCAGCTATCTGAAGAGATCAGCTCCAATTCCACTTTGGTGATCACTGTGGTTTGAGCTGTTCGCTCTTCAACCAGGAAGCTCTTTTCTCCCTGTTCGAATTTTCAGCTGAATGCATGGCACCTAAAGTCAATTGTGGTCCTAAACTGTCAACCCAGCTAGGCACTACTTCAAACCGCATCAACCCCATTCCTGAGGTCTCAAAAAGAGAGTCTAATCATGAGAAATACCTAGAGAGCAAGACTGAGGCTCAAGAGGATCACAAACATGCTGATGAGGCTAAGGACTCTCAGCACTCCACTCCTTCCAAAAGGAGAAGGGCTAAGCGTGAAGAACGCAAAACCAAGGGTTCTCGGTCCGCGCATAAGTTAGAAGGGGCCAAAGGTTGTAAGGGCATTCTTCACAGTTCCAGCAGAAAAGCCAGAGAAGAGATAATGAATGAGACTGAAGAAGAAGTTGACTGGGAAGTTGATACAAATCATTACAAAAAGTCTTCTAGCCGAAGTCAAACTTCCAAGGGCTAAAGAAGCAGAGATGATGTTGTCCGGCATGATTATACTTCTTCATTAAAAATATATTTTCCAGTGTTCAAACGAGGGAATAAAGATGACCCAGATGTTCAAATTCAAGGTTTTGAACAATATGCTAAGTTGAACAATATTGATGAAGATGATTGGGGGGAATATTTTCCTTAGACTCTCAAAGATGCAGCAAGAAAATGGTACTACCATTACCCAGTCCGCCAACTCATATCATACAACAAATTACTTAAAGATTTCAGATTGGAGTATTCAGATAATAGGGGTGATGAGGACATCCTCTGCGAGCTAGATAAGATTGGACAAGGGAAGTTTTCAGTGAGGAGTTATGTAGAAAACATCAGGAGTTAACCAGGCACCATCAAAAAAGAGGCTACACACATGGTTTCTAAATGGGTTTCGTAGTAAGAAGCTCAGAGAACAAGAGGTACCTGCACCAACAAAGAAATTCAATAATCTGGTGCAGAGAGCTCTGAAACTCGAACAGAAAGCTAAAAAGGAGAGAAGCCACAAGAAGAGGAGATCCAATAGCAACAAATATTCTTCGGAGAATTTTGATTCTACTATGACTTCCAGTAGTTTTGCCAGTGGCTCAGATGAGAAAAGCAAGGACAAGGCTAAGAAGGGGTCTTGGTCCAAAAAAATTGGTGAAATGGCCCGACAAATTGCTGAAATCAGCCAAACTAGACAACCAGTTAGGAGAATGGAAACCTGGTGCTCAAGGTGCAAATCTAAAGATCATGTTTCCAATGAGTGTCCACAATGTACCTATTGCAAAGCATAAGGTCATTTATGGAACAATTGTGGTATTTGCATCCATCACTTCAAGAAGGGAAAGCATCTGTCAGTAGTAGCATTTACCAATGCTGAACCAACTAGAGTGGAGACAACCAGTGTACCCCAAGAAGAGAAATCAGGTACCAATGGTACTATTTTATGGCACGGCAGATACCAGGGAGGTACTGGCCAAGGTTGAGTTTGTGGTAGTTTTCAAAATCGAAGCCTGAATTGTTATACTTGTGGCAAGTATGGGTACTTTGCAACTTAGTGTCCAGAGACACCCACTACTGTGGCTACTGAGGCAAAAATCCCAGTGCTAGTTCTAGTGAGAGAGTTGTTACACGCAGTAAAGGGGCAGTCATTGAGGAAATCCCAGAGGAGCAGGCAAAACCAGTCAGTGCTGAAACTAGCAAATGGACTCAGCAGCAGCAAAGAGAGGTATGGAAGGCAAAGGGCAAAGAGAAGGTAGTCGATGAATGGCAAGAGCAGAGAGAACTTGTGGCTAAGATCATTGAAGATCTAGCCAAGAAACTACCAGAGCAACTAGAAAGTTCTGAGGCTCGAGTTATTTAGAAGATACCAGCCCAGTCTTCTGAGAAAGGACAGTCATATCATCTAGGATGTGGACTTTCTGAGACCATGTTGGCTGCAGTTCATGGACTGGCGGAGGATCTAGAAAATGTCAAATCAAATCTAATGGGAGTAGGAAATAGTGCAGAAGGGAAAGATGACATCAGAGCGGAGGATTGGCACTGTGCAAATGGTTCCGTTTTCTCAAGTTTTGAGGATAACTTTGATCCAAAGAGAGAGAAAATACATGTGAAGATCTGTGAAAGAATTCAAAAAGTGACAGTTGAATTAGAAGACATTAGAAAAACTTTGCCTGAAGTAGTGAAATTCATCAAAAGCGAAGAAAAATTGAAGCTGGCGCTAGAGCAATTGACCTTGCAGCTGTCAGGGATGATGAAGTGTCACTGATCCAGGTGGACTACAAAGTCTGAAAACAATGGGAACCACTCTCCGGTGTCATATTGGATAGAGGGGCAAGTTTCAACATCCTGGGGGCAAACCTTTAGCAAAGAATGGGTATGACAAACTTGAAACCAGCACCATTCAAGATAAGGATGGCCGATCACAAAGTTGTGCAATCAACTAGGATGATCAAAAATATACAGATAAGGGTAGGAAAAGGAAAGTTCAAGACCAGTTTCTTAGTTCTGGATGTGCAAGGTGCATATGAAATGTTATTGGGGCGCCCATACCTGTGAACATCACAGGCTGTTCACGATTATGTCAATTAGGCTTTGACATTACAAGGTTCCAGTAGAAGAATTCAGGTCCAGACAACCAACACCAAAAATTGGAGGAAGGTAGTGCGACCAGAGGAGCTTTGTCAGAATTATAGGATAAAGAAAATTGAGATAATGCTGGCAACAATGAATATTTTTTCTTTGACTGAAATAGATCTAAATGTAGTATTATTTGAAAAGGACCAGGCTGAAAAACAAAGGAGGCAATTTCCAGATCAGTTCACTAAACTGAATCTTGGAGAGATATCAGTTCAGCTAACTGGATGGGAAGAGATTCCAATTGACTCCAAGGAAGAGTTGTTAAATTCCAGTACACCAGTGACCACTGAAGAAAGGCACACTGAAAATGTTTCTGAAGTTCAAAATGACAATCCAGAACTACAAGAACCTTCCTGGAATTACGATGAGGAGTCAACTAAAAGGAAGGGAGGAGGGCCTAACTGGTTGCTTTTAGATGACCAAGAAATCGAAGAATGGAATCTGGGTTCTGACAAAAATCCTCAACTCATCAAGGTAAACAAGCATCTGAACGTAGGAATGAAAGAAAAAGTCTGACACATGTTCCAAAAGTACAAAGATGTATTTGCATGGGAACATACTCATCTAAAAGTTGGAGATCCAGAGGTCTGTCAACATAGAATACATCTGAATCAATATGCTAGACCAGTGCATGTGCAACGGTATAGAATGATTCCAAATTATGCCAAGAAGGTCAAAGAAGAAATCGACAACCTTCTGAAGGTTGGATTCATCATAGAGGTAGCCAGTAGTGAGTGGTTGGTTCCAATTGTGGTTGTGCCCAAGAAGAATGGAAAGCTCAAGGTTTTTGTGGATTATCGAAAGCTAAATGCTCAAACAATCAAGGATCCTTTTACAGACATGCTTCTTGATGAGAGTGCAGGCCATGAGATGTATAGCTTCATGGATGGCTATATTGGTTATAATCAGCTAAAAATTGCTCTTAGTGAAGATCGGAGTAAAACCACTTTTACTACTGAATGGAGTGCATTCATGTATCTGGTCATGCCATTTGGTCTTTGCAATGCTCCAGCAACATTCCAATGGTGTATGATGGAAATATTCAGTGAGTTCCTGCACCTATTCCTTGCCATATTTATGGATGATTTCACTGTATTTTCCACGGAAGAGAAGCATTTATTATATTTGGAAATGGTCTTCCAAAGATGTATGGAAAATAGCATCTATTTAAACCCATTAAAATCTATATTTTTGGTATGGAATGGACAGCTATTAAGACATATAGTGTCCAAGAATGGTATCGAGATGGCCACTTATAAGATTCAGAGTGTCCAGCAGGCCAAGGTACCCCGCGCAGCATCAGAGTTAAGTTCACTCTTAGGATACATCAATTTTTATAGAAGATTCATTCATATGTTTGTGTCTAAGGCATTACCCTTGTATGAGCTCACAAAGAAGACCAGCAATTTCATTTGGACTGTTGAATGTACGGAGAGTATTCAATGTTTGAAGAGTGCCATATCAGTAAGCCAGTACTCTGACAACTTGATTGGGAAGTGATTTTCCATGTGCATTTCGATGCATAAGGACTAGCAATGGGGGCAATTCTTGCCCAACCAGAAGGAAGGATTGACTATCCATTATATTTTGCCATTAGATAATTCAGTGAGGCTGAACAAGGATACACTACTACGGAAAGAGAAGCTTTAGGGATGGTTTTTAGTGCCACTAAGTTTCAATAGTATTTGCTCGGCAAGCTATTTCATTTTTTATGTGGATCATCAGGCATTATTATTCTTGATCAACAGTTATTATTCAAGGTCAATTGATTAGATGAATGATGTTCCTCATGGAATTTGAATTCCATATATTCTATAAACCCTATAAATCCCATTGTGGAGCTGATTTCCTGTCCAAAAGCACTGATGGTTATTCATAAGTATCCTTGAGAGATGAGCCATTGTTCCAGGTAACAACTGAGGAGGACACATATCCAGAATGGACAGATGTATATCAGTTCCTTTCTAAAGGAGGATTTTCAAATAATTGGACTCAAAATCAAAAGAAGGTGTTAATTGTTAAGAGTCTGAAGTTCACATCATTGGAGGGTTGCTCTATAGACTGGGAGTAGATGGGGTTCTTCAAAGATGTGTATTGATGGAAGGAAGGATGCAAGTTATTTCTGAAGCACATGAAGGGGATTCTGGAGGACATTTCTCCACTGATATTACCTACAAGAAGATTTTGTAGGCTGGATTGTGGTGGCAAACTCTGGTATACGATGTTTGAAGATTTTGTAAAACATGTGATATATGTCAGAGGATGAGTAGAACAATAGCAGTAGATTTGACTCCGCTTACTCCAGTTCAGTCCACTGGGAGTATTTATGAAAGGGGGTCTGGACTAGCAGTAACAAAACCATCAAGAACATTCTCACAAATATTATGCAGAAGGAGCCACATCAATGGGATATTAAGCTCCAAACTGCTTTATGGGCCTACAGGATAGCTTACAAAGTTACTGACACCGTTCAGAATGGTATATGGTACTGAAGCTGTAGTGCCTATGGAATTCATAAATCCCACTCTCAGGATGGCAGTGGAATATGGATTGGATTTTAATCACAATCTTAAACAGAGACTGGAGGAACTAACACAGTTGGGTGAGTTAAGACAACGGGCTATGCTGGAACAGGAAATTATTCAGCAAAGAAGGAAGCACCGGCATGATAGGAGAATCAAAGTTTGGGAATTCCAAAAAGGTCTTGGTTCTGCTCTATCAATCCAAACTGGGCCTGAAGAAGCCAAACTTAAAGATAGCTTGGGCTGGTCCGTATGAAGTGGACTGGGTGTTTTCCAATGGCATAGTGAGGCTGAAGGATTTATCCGGTTTACTATTGCCAGGTGTTTATAATGGGGCCAAGATCAAGCTATATTACTCTAATGAGAAAAATACTTCCCAAGAAGATGATATTGGCATTCTGGTCACTAATGATTAGGAATTCTCAGAAGCAACTATTATGAACCTCTTCCATATACAACCAGTACTAGAGCTAGTCAAGATGATAGAAAAGTCCCAGCATGACAACCAGTGCAAGTGACAAAGCCAGTCACGTGTCAGAGTTAGTACAGGTTTTTATGGGGGAAAAGGGTCAGTGATAATCATTAATGGGTACATGGAAAGTATAGGCCAATGCATATATGCCATGTTGTCGACGATGCACAAAACTCTA
Source organism: Adiantum capillus-veneris (assembly GCF_014529385.1). NCBI lineage: Eukaryota > Viridiplantae > Streptophyta > Polypodiopsida > Polypodiales > Pteridaceae > Adiantum > Adiantum capillus-veneris. Next base: position 94,552,139 of record NC_140948.1, read on the forward strand.
GGAACGGTAAGTAGTGGAGCTTTTATGGCAAGAACGCATATAACAGTAAGGAGGGTGGGAATTCTTCCTTATAAATCTCCTGCCCAACATCTCCTTGTTGTCACACATTCGCCATCGCTGAGCTCTAAGGAGTCTTCACTACAACCGCAAACTTCATCATCACCGACTCTGTCGAACACTACCTTTCTCTACCTGACACACCTGGTTACGATTTTTATTATCCAAGTAAGTCTTCTTCCTCTACAGACTCACTGTCTTCACAGTGTATGGGTAGGAAGAAAATGTCAGACAAGATGCAGGAAACCATACATGAAACTTCAGCTATCATCACTTCTCTTAAAGCTTCCTTACCAATTATTCCAAAGGTATGTATTCATTGAGCAGGATACAAAGGTATGTATTCATTGAGCAGGCCGAAGCACTGCTAAGGCTTTGGGACTTGCATGTGGTAGTACAGGCCACAATAATAGATTTTTACTTGGCCATAATCAAGAATATTATTGACTCCTTTAATATTGAGGATGGTAGTGATGTTATCAATGGTGTCATTGTAATAGAAACTCCTGACGACATTGCATATGCCTTCAAAGTTCCTAATGAGCCAAAGCTGACCACAACCCCTGTGGAATAGATCAACACGGCACTGAAAGAAGATGAATCAGCAAAGAAGAAGCACAAATCCAATGCACAACAGGTTCAAGTAGCAGGATTGGACGTCCCCTCAGTTTACAGGTTTGTGGTTGAGGCTGTTAGTCTGAAAAACAACCCTACGTATGTGTCAAAAAAGCTCTTTGCTATGCTCTTGGCAAAATATTAAATGCTTCAGCAAAGATAAATTTGTGTCAGATTTTATCTCATAATGTGCTCCAGCAAACTGCCAAGCTAAAATCCTAGAGTGTATTCAAGGCTTGGTATGTCTGACAATTTTTATATTGGGCAGTTGCGCTAGAAGCTCATGATCAGGTACGAATGGCTTGGAGTCAGAAGCCAATCCTAGAGATTGGCAATGTCAAGCTGTCTTCAGATGAAGAAGATCTAGGTAATCAGTTGGCCTTGACCGGACAAAAGAGAAAGGGCACCCAAGAGGAATCCAATGGTTCTAAGAAACCAAGGGTGACACTGACCAAAAGCACTGCTTTTCTTAAGCAGCTTGAGAATCAGGTAAAGTCTTTGCCTACTAGAAAAGCTTCAGCCGGCCAGACTTCAGCCACAACTGAAGAAAAAACTCCAGCAAAGACCAGTGCTGGGAAGGGCCAGCAAGAGGAACAAATCCCAGCGAACAACAGCACTGGGAAGGGTTCTAAAGAAAAGAGAAGCGTTGAACATCCTGCAATCAAAGATAAAGGAAAGGGTCCAGTACGTGATAGTCCATCAAATAGAATTCCTTTTAGTAAATTAGCCTTGTCCATAGCCAAGAAAGATAAACTCTAGCAATTGTAGCATAATCCCCTTAAAGGAAAATTGACATTTCAAACTACTGATTTAGCACATTTACCATATATGGCTCTCATAATGGTCTATGAGCCAGTTCAATTCGACCAAGCAAATGTAGCTGATGGCTACTCAATTCTTATCCAATCATCATGAAATACTCTTGTCAATTCCTTAGGACAGATGATGGATGCATCGACGCCTAGTGAGCAAGTGGTTAAGCTCAAAGAAGAAATGAAGAGCAGCCAGCAGGTTCAAAAATTCCAAAAGGATGTGGCTACACAAAGACTCGGGCATACTATTGCTGAGAATCAGTCAGTGAGGACAATCAATGAATTGCATACACAACTGCTAAAGATAGAAACAAAAAATAGGCAGTTAAATGAAGACAAGGTAGTATCTTTTAGATATGCTGATCGCTTTCAAAATTTGCTCCAAATGAAGCTGACAGACCACAAAGAACTAATACAGCTCACATTGCGATCAAGTCTTCTTTGACTGAGAGATATGTCTACAATAACCTTGGTGATATTCTAAATCTAGAGGGCAATGTCACTCTGAATATGGACAATCTGAAAGCCTTGTTGAAGACTATTTAGAGTGATCTGCAAGATAAGCTCTTAGAATACAATACAACGTTGGCAAATCAAGCCATCATGGATTACATTGAAAAACAAAATAATCCTGATGAGGACACTGAGAGGGAGGAAGACAAGGATGAATAAGGAGAGGACAACCAGGCCAACAAGCCAGATGGTGAGACGATGACTATAGGAGGCAATCAGCACAACAGAGACTAGCCAGACCAGTACAAATACAAGCCAAACAAAAAATCGAGGGACCAGCAGTCTGAGGATCAGCAGCCAGGCAATGGAGAGAAGGGCCAAACTGAAGATTTTCTAGTACAGTAGTCATAGCACCTTGTTGTTGACAGTAAAGGAAAATCCAAATTTGTGATTGAGTCCTTGCAGGGTGATGAGCACCATTCCATACAGCTCATCACACTGAATCAAAGATTGAGACATCAACATGCTCCAATTACAAGGATGTATTTGGAGGATAATATTCTGATCTCTAATTTGGCACGCATTCAGATGTTGTATGTGGGAGCCAGGGAGATGGTAAAGCACTAGAAATCGGTTTCCTTTAATGATCAGAAAGTGTGCCAATTACCTAAGCATCCCAGTAGAATCTAATTGTTGGACATGGTACCTGAGTGGGCACTAACTCTGATGATAGGCTAGCCAACCCACATTGGCAATGACAGTCCATTGCAGACTGACATTCCCTAGCTCTGGAGTTGGACTTGCTCCTTGGAAACAAGCCAACATACAAATGTGGGAAAGAAGTCAGAACTCACTTGTACTTCAGATGCAAATTGCTAGAGGAGTTCTAGACTAGTGAGTGTAGGCCATTATTGAAGAACAAGCTTCCAGTATAGCAAGGGACCTTGGACTCAAATGACAATTGGGGAACAAGCAACTTCTCTCCAAAGACTTTTTCAGCTAGTTCGGGTTACCACAAAGATGATGCAGCAAGAGAACCAAACCATATTAAATTTTTGGAAGTTTGTGCCTGATTCTCTAGTTATTCCGTATGCATTGCCTGCTAAAGAAGCTGAACTGCCCAGGTTCTTTCCGGCCTTGTATCCCCACCATCCTGAACCAGTGGACCGGCTCACTTACTTTGGGATCACTACTGACCTTCAGGATTGGTATGAGCGAGCCATTGTGGAATGGAAGACTTGGCAAACACTGATCAATGATGCCCTCAGATTGGATGATGTCATGGAGTTGCAGGCTGAAATGTAGAGGGTCAAACTTTGTATGGGGGACAGTGGAAGATCCAGCTCTAAGGTTTGACGAAAGATCACAAATCAATTGCTGCAACTGACTATGGAGTCTTCCAAAATCTCTAAAAATGATATCACAACCAAACCAGGACTAGTAGGCCCACAATACAGAGAAATGGTTGAGATTCTCTTTGAAGCTCGAATCAAGACAAATCAGCCTCTTCCACAAGGATGGATCCACACTGCCTCACATTGTCACAAATTGGCCAAAACCCGTCTGACAAAGGGAAAACGCACTATGTATGATCCCGACACCAAAACCTACAACCCTCTCACGCTCTATGAGTTTGAGATGTCCACTGAAAGGTGGGATCAACTAGACCAGGAGGCCATTTACAGACTTATCTAGAAGGACAATGCTGGCACTAGGACTTTTAAGGCACCAACACCAAAGAAGAGCAAGAGGAAGCGGGTTCTGTGGAAGGATACTAGGTAGTTCCATCTCAGAATCAGATGGTGGATTTTTCCAGTAAGGCACTCTTATCTCCTTGGCTAGGCACCCTTGGAATTACAATTATAGGGGTGTCAAGCACTCAACAAGCATGAAATATGGCATAAAGCCATACCAAAAGAGTACTATCATGAGGAGCATTGGCTAAACTCATGAAGAACATCGGCCAACTCAGCAGCGCCAGATCAGAATCAAACGGTGGATTTTTTTCAAAAATTTTGGAATCATATCAAAATTCAAGAAAGGAGGGAAGTATGTAGAAGGCGAAGATAGTTCTGGTAGGTAGGAACAGCCCCTTAGAAGGCCAATGGAAGGCAAATGGACTGGCAGTAATTACCATAGGCAGTTATTGTAGTAACTTGAGAGAGATATAAATAGGAGCCACTACATTGTAAAGAGGTTCCGAACTGTATATACTTGGCTATATCTTTCTTAGTACTTTCAAGCTCTTTGCCTCTTCGTCTCTAGCCTCACTTCTAATCAACAAGTCTGTAATCATCTGAGCTTGAACCATTACACACTATACTGGTTAACCTTGATTTACTAATCTAAACTGGCAAATACTCTTCTTAGTTTTCCAGCTATGTCTCTTGTCTCAGTATCACATTTCAGTTTAGTTATCTATTTTAGTTCAGTCAATGCTCTATTCCAGTCTCATTATCTGAACTGACGACATACCCAGTAGTAGCTGTAAATTCTAACACCAAAATCAGCTATCTGAAGAGATCAATTCCAATTCCAAGCAAGAACTTACACCAAAATCAAAAACTAAGTATAGGCGAGGTATTGGGGCATCATTGCTAAGCATTTAGATGTATTCTGGGTCGAAAACGACTAGGTCAAAAACTCAATGTTGTTAATAATTGTGATTTTTGCACTTGACCTAGAGTGAGGGTTGAGACCATAAGCATGTGTGCTTAGGTCTTATAAACATTTTCTAGAAGTTTCGTTATGTTTGGATGTCATTTGATCCTGTAACGGATGTGATTTGTTTGCCGATGAGCGACTAGCTATTGATGATTTCTGTCATTTGAGTGTAGCCGGAGTTAGATGTGAGTTGTTTGTTGTTTTTCGAGAGATTGACAACCTCTTGTAGCCTCTATGCACTAGTCGAGTCACCTTCGTCCCATGGATTGACAATTTATTTGTGGTTCTCGCTACATTTGCAATAAGATAAGAGTAAGGCTAGACACCCATCCTACATTTGGCACCACTACCAGGGATTGAAGAGACCTAAACTAGGGAAAAACACGAGCGTCTTGTGAAGTTATCCTTTAACTTCCTCTAGGATCTCATAGAGCAGAAACTTTCTTTTTAAAACCGCATAGCTTAAGATTGTCGTCTTTTGCTATGTAGAGGTAGCTTGGAAGTAAGTCGTACTTGCTAAGTGCCTTTAGGATTGTAGGATTGTAGAATTAGATTAGGATTTTGAGAATGATTAACGGACGAGACAAGTCTTAAGATCAAGGCTCAAAAAACCATAAAAAATAAGAAAAGCGTGTTTGTGGACACTTTCCACAACCCCATTGCAGTAGAATCTAGGAGTAGGGTAAGTAGAATCCGAGGTGGGTTCCAGAACATTGCTCTCTCCAAAAGAATCAATTGTGAGTTGTTATGTGAAGTTTCAAATTTCAAGTCTACGGCTAGAAATAGCATGAAAAGACTGCCAACCACTCAATCCGATTGGAGAGTATGCTTAGAAGTCGTATGAACCAATGGGTAAGCTCAAGGACACAAGAGTTTGCGAAAACTCAGATTATTTTACTTTTTCTTGACATTTTAGGCCAAATCAAGTTTTGACATGACTCAGAGGCTTAAAATAGCTCATGAAAAGACTGTCCAGTGAAAAAGTCCAAAAAAGTGTTCATTTTAAGCCTAAAGTAAATAATCGTGATTATTTACTTTCAACACAAATCAGACCAAGGTTGATACCAAAGACTCTATGCATGTGTACAAACAACTTTTGTAATGGACCATAGAATTTGGATCACCAAACTGACAAAAAACTGGGTAAAAACTAAAGTCTGTACTGGCTTTCGGAAACTTGAGTGTAAATTGGGGGAAATTTTGTTCAAACTAAATGAAACCTGATTCATAGGCTTATATTGATGTGATAGACATGTGTAAATGCTCAGTTGATCAAAAAGATACAAAAATTGACCAAAAGTAAATAATCACGATCATTAACATCTGCCCCATTTTTTAACTTTTTTAACCAAGTTAGCATACAACTAGCTTTATCATGTTGTATTAAGCCCACAAATCAAATTTGGTAAGATTTGGATCATTGGATTGAAAATTGTGGCCAAATTTGCAAAGGTAGTGTGCAGATATAAAACTGATGACCATTTGAACACAAATTGTCCAAACTTGATGAAACTTGGCTACTTTTGAACTGTACAATAGTGTTAAACCAACATAATACAAGGCCACTGGGCAATTTTGGGTTCACCGGATCGATTGGTACATGTTCACTCAGTTTCTAGGTTGCAAATAAGTTCTTTGGCTTTTTGCTAAAGTGGAATCTGAAAGTCTCAACTACTGGCTCACTTAGCTTGATTTGAAGTGATACTCATAGACAAGTCACAATAGTTAGCAACAAGTATATTGTCTTTGTAAAAGAATAGCTAACTTGATCAAAATTGACACAGGAATCAGGTTGCAAGGGAATTGAACGCTTGACAGAAGTTGCAATCAATTCAAGTGGAAGAAATTGACAACAAGTCAATCTGATGGTAAGTACTCTATCCAGGGCTTCACAAGTCTTTAGGAACCTTAGATCTGGTCGTATACTAGGAAACCAAGGCATATTTGGAGAGACTACTAGTAGAGTATCCACCAAAAAGAGTGTTAATCAAAGCGAGCACTTGGGCACTATCCTTGAAGAAGTCTCCAATAATTTCTCAGAATCAACATTTGAATTGTCTTCCTATTCGACTCACTCAAAAATCGGAACGACGGTGTGTTATAAGCATATACTCTCTTTTTATAAAATTAATCGTCATGAAGCTCAAGTTTACCTAGATCCTAATGAGGAGTATGTTGTTCTCATTGATGACCATGGTATTGAGTTTGAAGAGGAAATCAAGGCAAAAAAACAAGGAAAAATGTACATGGATAGAAATGGAACTCAGTATTTACAAGTCAAAAACCATGACGTGATAGAGAAATGGGGGTTAGAGATAAATACCATAATTCCAGATATGGCAACCAAAGAATGACCACTACCTTTAGAATTTGAGAGATACGGTCAAGTTGATTTGAAGCGTTTGAAACGGTTTAGTACGGATAATCCGAGGATCGGAGTCTATTGTTGGGAGGATAGAACCATAAAAGATCTCCTATGGACTTTGCATGCCAAATCAGGACAGGTAACACCCATGAAGATCATTTATATCTTCAAAATCAAAGATAAGGGTTCAACAGATCTACCAACCTACATGTTTAGGGATTGTTATAACAATAACTTTGTTATGATGACTCATGAGGAGGTGGAACAAACCAAATACCAAGGGTACTCGATAAGGAAATGGATATTGGGCCAAGGACTAGAAACTATTTCACAAGAAGAACTCCACAAGAGATCTTTTGAGAGTAATGTTAAGAAACCAAAAACCACCTCATCACGAAGAAAACCAAGTGACACTAAAGCCAGTCCATGGCTACATGAGTCACTATTTCCAACAGACTGGTTTGAAGGACTCGGAACAGGACCAACTGCCAGGAGACCGGGAGTTGAACCAAATAGATGAATCAAACCAGCTGATTTTTAGAAATGGGACATAAAATACAGTGAATCTGGGGATCCATACAACCACTTAGCAAGCTTTAAGAAAGTGCTAAGAGCAGAACGCATATTTGATTTCCATACTCAATTCGAGTTGTTTGGAACGACATTAGAAGGAAAAGCATTGAGATGGTTCCAAATGTAAAGAATGAGGATGCAAGAGAGCTACACAAGACAAGCACAAAAGCACACAGAGATGGAAAGCTTCTTCTTCTTCTTCACAGAAAAGAGAGTACAAAATGACTAAGTGCTAAAGCTGAAAAGTAACATATATGTACATGCGGTCACTAAGTGTGAACTCGCTAGAAGCGTACTAGGCTGGCACTATAAGTGTAGTCCAGCTGTAATCACTGGCAGAGATCCTCCGTGTCGGTCACCTAACGCGCCAGTGAGTAAATGCCGTAAGCGGCCAAGACCCGTAGTGGATGCCAGCTCAAGGTGTAGAGCTCGACATCTCAACACTCCCCCTCGAGCTCTGCATGTCGCAGAGTCCAAGCATAGTCCGAAAACGTCGAAGCTTCTCAGCTCCGAGGGCCTTGGTAAAGATATCCGCTATCTGCTCCTCTGTGCTGACATAGACCAAATCGATGTCGCCCGCCAACACTCGCTCTCGAACGTAGTGGTAATGGACCTCTATGTGTTTGGTCCTGGCATGGAACACTGGGTTCCTAGCCAACTGCATGCTGCTGAGGTTGTCACAATGGGTGAAAATCTGCTGGTCCACCTGCACTCCCAAGTCCTCAAGTAATGTGCGTAGCCAAGCTACCTCGCACGCCGCAACTGCTGCACCTCTGTACTCGGCCTCTGTGCTCGATAAAGCAACCGTAGGCTGCTTTTTGCTGCTCCAAGTAACAGCAGCACTCCCAAAAGAGAACATGAAGCCACTCGTAGATCTCCTATCAACAATGCTACCTGCCCAATCTGCATCTGTATACCCATACAATGCTAATGGTGCATCTGCTGCATAGAACAATGCGTAGTCAAGAGTACCTTGCACATACCTAAGTGTGCGTCGTACTCCATCCAAATGTGGCTTCCTCGGAAGTTGCATGAACTGACTCTCCAAGCCTACTGTGTAGCTCAAGTCTGGCCTCGTGATAGTCAAGTAGATTAGACTACCCACAATCTTCCTGTACATGTTGACATCCTCAACAACATCACCCTTCTCTGCACTCAGCTTTGCATTCACATCCAAGGGAATAGAAATTGGCTTACAATCAGCCATACCATACTTTGACAACATGTCCAAAGCATACTGTCTCTGTGATAGCCATACACCCTCTGGAGTCCTTATCACTTCAATGACAAGAAAGTAGCGCAACTCGCCTAAATCTTTCATTTCAAACTCCTGTTTGAGAAGACCCTTCACATGGTCAATCTCCATAGCATTGTCACCAACAATAATAAGGTCATCTACATATATGGTAATGACCACAATCCCCACATCACTCTCACGTACATAGAGTGAATGATCAGCATGAGCTCTCCTAAAACCAATACTGACAAGATACTTGGCAATCCTTTCATACCATGCTCTAGAGCCCTGCTTCAAACCATACAAAGCTTTGAGAAGTCTGCATACATAATCTGGGTAACCTGGATCGACATAACCAGGTGGCTGATCCATATACACTTCCTCTTGCAACTCACCATTCAAGAAGGCATTCTTTACATCCATTTGATGCATAATCCATCCTCTAGATGCAGCCACTGCTATGATAGCTCTCATTGTCGTCATCTTTGCCACTGGAGCAAAGGTCTCCTCATAGTCTATGCCATACGTCTGTGCATAACCCTTTGCGACCAGCCTTGCCTTGTGACGCTCAATGTTAACATCAGCCTTATGCTTGGTTTTATACACCCATTTACAGCCAATAGCTTTCTTGCCACTTGGCAATGGCACCAACTCCCATGTGTCATTTGCTTCCAATGCAGCCATCTCTTCATTCATTGCATCATCCCAATGCACATTTCCAACTGCATCCTCAAAACATGTGGGCTCCACATCCTGTATCACCTTAGCCATGTAGGCTTGGTGATGCGCTAGATACCCATCATAAGTCAATTTCTGAACTGGATTTCTGACTCTATTAGATCTGCGCGGTCCTGGGTCACTCGTTTGCCCTCTAGCATCTTCTTGTACTTTCCTTACACCAGGTGTCCTGACAGCCGGAATTCCAAATTCCTCATCAAGACTTTGTTCAGAACCATCTGAATCCATGTCTACATGTGAAAAACCTGATGATGCATCAACCATAAAGGGAGGTTCATCAACCTTTTCCTTTCCTTTTCGTGATACATTCCCTGTACCTGTTGGTGGAGTAACCTGCGTACGTAGTCTACCATTCCATGGTTTCTCAACAGAGCCACGAGAAGAGGACTCTTGTGGTCCACTCAAAACCTGTGACTGTGGCCTCACATTTTGTACAACCACATCATCTTTTACATCAGCCCCAATAGTGCCATGTGCATTACTGTACCAGCTGCTCATCTCATCAAAGACTACATCTCTGCTCACTCGTAATTCTCGTGTAGTAGGATTGTAGCACCTGTACCCCTTTTGTTCAAGGGAATATCCGACAAGAATACATTTCTCTGCTTTAGGATCCAATTTCCTACGCAACTCATCTGGTACATGCACGTAAGCTATGCAGCCAAACACTTTCAAGTGTGCCAAATCAGGCTTTGTACCTGTAAACTTTTCCTCAGGTGTTACATCATGCACCGTAGCTGTAGGTGTCTTGTTCATAATGTACACAGCTGTATTTACGGCTTCAGCCCAGAAATGATGAGGCATGTTCTTCTCATTCATCAATGCACGTGCAACCTCTGCAATGTGCCTGTTTTTCCTTTCTGCGACCCCATTCTGTTGTGGAGTATATCTGCATGTAAACTGCTTGCGTATACCATGCATTCGCAGAAAATCTGAAAAATCATTGGAGAAGTACTCTCCCCCTCCATCTGACCTCAATGTCTTGATTTGCATATCTGTCTCCTTCTCAATCATGACTTTGAAGTCTTGAAAGTGACCAAACACTTCACTTTTGTTACGCATGAAGTAGACCCATACTTTCCTTGTATGTTCATCAATGAAAGAGACATAATACTTGCAACCTTGTATACTTGCAGTATCGGTTGGACCCCAAACATCTGTGTGCACCACCTCAAGTGGCTTTTTACATACATTGCGCTCATGTGGAAATGAGCCCTTTGACGGTTTTCCAAACTGGCATGCTGCACACACTTTATGCATACCATCCACCTTGAATTTGGGCAAACCTTTTACAATCTGTTTTGATTGCATGCTGCGCAATCTCTGCTCATTGACATGGCCAATGCGTTTGTGCCAAATGTCAACATCAGCCACAACACCTGTGCCCTGTGCAAATAATGCAGCTTTTACCTCAGGCATGTCTACATTCAGCGTAAACATTCTGCCCACACATTTGCCCTCTGTGACTAGCTTACAGCCATTCTGGAAATCTTCTACATAACAGCCATTTGGATTGAAGCGAACCTGCAAACCTTGCTCAACCATTTGTCCAACAGAAACAAGATTCTTTGTAATGTTTGGGACATGAAGTACATCTCCTAAGTACTTTGATTTCCCACTCTTCGTATTTAGAGGTATGTCCCCTACATGAGCAATGGGGTGAGCTGTGTCATCTCCTGTCTGCACATAGCCTGACACATCTGGTTTGCGCATATCTCTAAACCACTCTCCACGAGACGTCATGTGATTAGAGGCACCTGAATCCACATACCAAACATCATCTTGGGTGGAATTCTCTGCAGTCATTGTATTCATTACATGCTGCATAACAAACATGCGCTCGTTTTTGCTGTCATCTGCATCTCTGCTAGTAGATGCATAGTTGCCCTGTTCTCTCTTTCTACTTGCTTTTCCCTTTGGACAGTCACGTGACATGTGACCTCTTTCACCACAAGTCCAACATTCTCTGCTATCTAGAGTATGTTGCTGCCTGCTTGATCCTGCACCACGACCTCTTTGACTCCCCCTGCCTTGAGACTGGTTTCCCCTGCCACCTGTATTGTTTTGATTTGATTGACCTTCCAGAAATTGGCCCCTACAACCCCTTGGGCCTCGACCACGACCTCTACCTCTACCTCTGTTGGAGTTAGAATAGAAGGCCTGTTCAGAATTATTTCTGCCATGAGAAGAAGATGTGTCAAGGTTCTTCTCCTCAAGAATAAGCATAGAAATCAAATCTTGGAACACGGGGATGTCGTCTCTTGTATTCATGGAAGACCTAAAATGTACATACTCATCTCCTAGACCATCCAAGCATGCACGGACAATGTCATCGTCTTCCACTGAGACTTTAATAGACCCAAGAGCCTCAATGATACTCTTGATCTTCAAAGCATAATCATTGATTGAGAGGTTGTTTCTCTTAACCTGATTTAGCTCCGACTTTAGTTGAAGCTTCCTGGCCTTGGTGTTCACCTCGAACACTCTGCCTAAGTTTCTCCATGCAATGGCGGGGGTTTCAGCATCCTGTAGATAGCCCATCATGCCATCTGTGATGCTCATAGAAAGCCAATACATCACTTTGCTCTGGCCTTGTTGCCAGTCCCTCAAAGCTTTCCTTTGTTCTGCTGTAGCATTTGCCTCGGGAATCTCTGGTTCCTTTTCATTGTCTCCTTCTATATAGTCCCAATAACCTTTTCCTTTTAGGAAATTTGTTATTCTAAACTTCCATGCAGGATAGTTATTTTTCTCAAGCTTCTCAGTAACAATCTGACTGAAACCGTCAGACATCTTGAAGCACTAAGACAAAATAGCTGCAATCTGCAAAAACCTGCAAATCTGCTGAACCTGCTATCGTGGTACCTGTAACGCTTTCTACACTCAACGAGTGTCCACAATCAAGCGTACATACAACCACTGTACTTGTACAGTAAATCTCTGTATACTGCACTTTGGAGACCTGTTCAGAAACTTGTGCGAAAAACCCCTAAAAACATTTTCGCTACGCGAGGCGCCTTCGGCATCTGGTCGTGGATTGCGAACGAAGGGATTGTGATGCTCTTGCTCTCTTAGCCTCTCTTGCCTGCACCAGGCTCTGATACCATGTAAAGAATGAGGATGCAAGAGAGCTACACAAGACAAGCACAAAAGCACACAGAGATGGAAAGCTTCTTCTTCTTCTTCACAGAAAAGAGAGTACAAAATGACTAAGTGCTAAAGCTGAAAAGTAGCACATATGTACATGCGGTCACTAAGTGTGAACTCGCTAGAAGCGTACTAGGCTGGCACTATAAGTGTAGTCCAGCTGTAGAATCACTGGCAGAGATCCTCCGTGTCGGTCACCTAACGCGCCAGTGAGTAAATGCCGTAAGCGGCCAAGACCCGTAGTGGATGCCAGCTCAAGGTGTAGAGCTCGACATCTCAACACCAAAACATTCCATCAAGGTCAATCATGGACTTAAATACTTTAGCTCAAGGATTTGTAGTTGCTTGTTCCAAAACAAGGATCAAACACAATACGATAGCTCAAATCTATAGCTTTAAACAAAAACAAGGTGAGTCTGTTAGGGATTGTGCAACTCGAATGAAGCAATATATTGCAAGATGTCCAGAGCTAGAGATACTTGCAGAAGAATGACTAGTATCATTGTTTCTAGAGGGACTGCTAAACAAAGAACTTCATGCTATACTGTATAGCAATAAGCATACAACCCTAGAAGAGTGTGTGTTAGATGCATTTAACCTAAGAGACAACTGTGATATTTTCAATGAAAAAGATGTCCTTAAGGATAACCAAAGCAAGAAAACATCATCCACCAAACCAGCACAAGTGGGAACGGCTGCTGTCTACAGCACCGCTTTTAGCCATATAAGACATGCTCAAAAGGATGAATAACATACAAAAAGCACCTATTAGGGGACCAGGGCAAGGGATACCTCAACAGGGGCAACCAATTAAGCCGCAAAAATGGTGTGCAATCAAGGGTAAATGGACCAACCATGAGACCAATGAATGCTATTACCAACCAAAGCATGATGGGAATGTTCAATATGTGCCTATGAGGCCACAAGGACAACCCATGTACATATATCAACCTAATATAGCCCCAACTCAAAGACCACCGATGGGTATGGAAAGACCTCAATCCGTGTTGGGTCAACAACCTCCATATCTAGAACATAATGCAATACATATAAAGTACATGCATCCAGAGGGAGTCATAGACGAACAAGCACTAGTGCCTGTTACATCCTATGTTGAGCCTAGTCCATCTACAGTAATAATAGAAGGAGAGTAGTATAGTTCACATCCACCACCAATGGAAGAACATGTGACTTATACTACACCAAAGCTTGCACCAATATACTATGTAGCTAATCAAGGTGTTATACCTCCAATGGTAAGACCCATGATTAAGCCAAGAACTGGAAACTGTCATAATTCTGGTGCAGATGATCATTGGAAAAATGAATGCCTAGAGCCTTACAAGAACCTCAATCCAGTTGAAGCATGTTGCAAAAAATGAGGACACTTCCCTGAAGATTGTCCAAAAAATCCTTTAAACAAGGGTAAAACAATAGTGAACGTAGCTCAAGTGATACCTAGTAGCTCATCTCTGAGAGTGAACCGATTGTTCCAATCAAGGTATTCACCAGAGTGCAGTCTAAGAAAAAGAAACATAACTCCTTAGATGATTCAAAAAATATTAAAACTTCCTCTCAAAAGACCAAAAGAAGTAGAAACAAAAGGTATGAGATGAGAAAACAGAAACAACGGGCTAAAATCAAGAAGAAAGCAAAGAAGCTATTCCAGGAAAAGGTGAAAGAAACTGGAAGCAAAATCAAGGAAACCACCTTGAAATCTGGAGGATCAATTTTGGTAGACAAAATTTTTGAGCCTATTAATGCAGCCTTGGAATCTTACCAAGCGGGACTTAAAGAAGGCCAAAACATGGAAAACAAATGGAAAAACTATCCTTCTCCAGACATGGAACTAGCTAAGCTTGAAGCTTATCAAAATTTGGTAAGAATCACTCAAGAGATGCTGGAAAAACAGAAACCCAAGCTCAAGAGTATGGCAAAACTTGAGGAGCTCGTGGTAGGAACTAGTAAAGAGAAACCCAAAGTGGTGGTAGAACCCCACCTGGTTGAACAAGGATACACCTGTTTGGATGTGCGGAGTCTCCAAAAATGGGAGCTTAAAACGAGAAGAATGTATCCTAAAAAGGGATTGCACAGATGAAGCCTATGTACCTGAATCCTAGCCATTTGAGTGGAGTCAAATTTTAGCGACCATGGATGTATGTGTAAATACATCTATGCCTACTCAATTTTGCAATGAGGATGGCTATGACATCATTCCCATACAAATGATCTCAACCCTCCACATTGAAGACAAAATTTTGGAATCCAAGGACTTGATGAAAGCTCAACAAGTCTTTTCAAACCTCTACTATGATGCAACAGATGAGTTAGAAGAACATTCAGCTACCTCATATGATTCGGGGTCAGAAAAGAACATGTGAGAGCTAAGCTACTCATGAAAGGAGGGGAGGAAAATTTTTTTGACTTTCCAAACCAGAAATCGAGAAGACAAAAATGATATAGAAGAAAAAGAGACACCAGAAACTTGAAAGCTAGACCTATGGCATCAGTCCATTAGAACACAGTTCCTGATGCAGATAGATACACATGATTGTGTCAAGGACAAAATCTCGTAGATATCCTTTAAATGAAAAACATGAAATGTCAAAAACATTGAGAAAAAGAAAGGAAACTCAAGCAAAACCTCAAAAATAGGACAAGGGTTCAACCATGACACGAGTTGAGCGAAAAAAGAAATATCAAGAGTCGAAAAAGCTCTAAAGGAGATATATACAATTGAAATGGAAACCACTGAAGAGGATGGTAAAGATATAATGAGTGTTCCATACCATTTCAAGAAATATACTCTCCAAGACCAAAAAATCATAGTCGAACAACCTGTCAGGAAACTACGAATACAGGCCGAGTCCTACGAAGGACCTAAAAACGCAAAAAAGATAGATCTGACCTACCTACATTATAAATGACCTAACAAAAGAAGAAGAATAAGAAGAGGAGATTTTGTGAAGCTTACTGAAAGAATACTGAGGTATCTTTGCTTGGTCTTATAAGGATCTCAAGGGTGTTGACCTAGAAATCTGTCAACATACCATACCCATGAGAGATGATCTGAAACCAAGTAGACAAAGGCCATACACATATAATGAAACATTTTCTAGAAAGATCAAACAAGAGATAGAAAAGCTAAAAGAAGCCAAATTAATTTATGAACTTGAACACACAAATCGGGTTTCTCCAATTGTGGTAGTACCCAAGAAAAATGGAAAATTACGAGTGTGTGTCAATCTCTAGAAAAAGAATGCAACTACTATTAGAGACAACTTTCCTCTTTCAATCACTAAGCATGTTTTAGAACGGGTTGCAAGAAAAGAAGCTTACAGCTTTTTAGATGGATTTTTGGGATACAATCAACTTTTGGTTGATCCCAAAGATCAGCATAAAATTGCCTTTGCAACTGAATGGGGTATTTTTGCCTATTGGGTTATGCCTTTTGGGTTAAGTAATGCTCTTGCCACCTTTCAAAGATTAATGAGCCATGCTTTTAAAGAATATCTTAGAAAATTCTTGAAAATATATACGGATGATCTATGTGTACATTCATCAATTTGGGCTGATCATTTTGAACACATCAAAAAAGTATTCGAAAAATGTAGACTTTATAGGATTTTCTTAAATCCTGAAAAGTGCACATTCATGGGTAGACAAGGAAAAATTCTTGGGTATATAGTGTCTAAAAATGGCATAGCTACTGATATGGATAAAATTCATGTTATTGTTGATTTGCCTAGACCGACAACAGTCAAGGGGGTTCACGCCTTCATGGGACATTGTGGATATTAAAGGTGGTTCATTCACATGTACAATAATTGCAAAACCCATGTAGAATCTGATCACACACTTTGAATGGACTGGTGAGTGTGAAGAATCTTTCATGAAGCTTAAGCAAGCTCTCACTTCAATACCAATATTCAAAGCACCATATTGGAATAAGATAATCCACATATATGTAGATGCTTTCAATTTTTCCATTGGATGTATACTAGCTCAACCAGGAGACCAAAAATTTGATTTTCCTATTTCTTATACTAGCCGACAGCTGAATATGGCAGAGAAAAGTTATACCAATCAAATTCCTAATGAGAATTACAAGAGTGCTTGGGTGGAGAGAGCAACAAAAAGCATAACACCTAGTTAGATAGCATCGACAATACTTTCAAAAGAGAGAGAAATTAAGCTATTGACAACAATTGAGGACCGGATTTTCATGGAGCCGGCCCCCTCTCCAAAAGGCTTTGTATTATGGTTTCTCCCATCAAGAGAGACATTGTACAATACAATTCTTTGTGTTCCTTCAAGACTAGCTAGTGCAATGAAGATGGAAACTTCATGCACTAAGAAAAACACTTAACAAACACAACTTGAATTATCCCCGTTCTCAGACCCAAGACCTCACACACCTTCGAAGATGGTGAGAGCTAGTAGGGTATGAGAGTAGATTGAGAGGAAGAAGGAGTATCTTACGAGAAAGATGTACATCTCCTCACATAATCACTCATATGTAGCATAGCTGAGCTTAGTAATTAGCTTGGTAGAGGAGATGAGCATGCATTGAAGCTTGGCTCTTGGTTGGATTTGTATCCACATGCCAAGAGAGTGTTGATGTAGGCTTCTATCTCACAAGCTTGGAGTAGGTGATGAGTTCTCCATTAAAGCTTGGTAAGAGATAGTCTTCTCCTTCTTCACACATGAGCTTGTGTGAGTGTGTGTGTGATAATGCCTTGCAAAAATCAGCCCCCTCTCTCTCTTGGGCGAGTCCTCTTGCTAATTGCTCTTGCTGAAGCCTCATTGGCCCTCCCCAAGTCAAGCCAATTACAATTAAGCAGCATAAGTGATAGCCTTCTGACATGTGTCCCCCTTTCCCCTTTTGTGAGAGCTTTAGGTAATTAAATAATTAAACTAAACTCTCATTGGACCCCTTTGCCTCCTGGCCAATAGGAATCAGGCAAGCCATGGGGCTCTTGAATGCTCATTGGACCCCTTGGGAGACTGCCCAATAGTCTTCTAGGAGCCTTAATTCTCATTGGTTTCTTTTAATAAATGTTTTTAAATTAATTAAACTAGATTTACTCTAGATTAATTCTCATTGGTCCACTTCAAGGGTCATCCAATAGAAATTGGGCACACCTTGTGGGCATCTAGTCTAGGGAGCTGACATGTGTCCCTCATTCCCTTTGTGTAAAGGGAGCATGTGTGTGTGTGTGTGTGTGTGGCTTTCTCTCTCATCCCCTACCTTTAGGGCTCGCCCCCTCCCATGTAGGGATGTGCAAAGACTTTTAGGGCACACACAAAGCATCCAATTTTTCCTAGGGTTGACCTTTGGACACAACCTTTGAGTTTTGGAACCTTAGCATTTTGGAAGTCTTAATGGGCAGAACCTTAGGGTCTTTTTAGCCCATTATTGCACTTGGCTCTTTTGCAGATGGCCCCCCCTTTGGATCCCTATTTTCCTTCCTTTGGATCCCTACTATGGCCGGTCTGCTAGCTTAACCAATATTCTAGATTTTTCTCCCCTGGCGTTCCCCACATTAAATCATCAGTTTAATATGAGAAAATCATTTAGGAGAATTAGATATTGATTATTATGACATTACCTCTCTCTTGAAATCATAGTCGTCCTCGACTATGGTGTAGAGTAGATAAAGCATGTTTATGAGTCCTTTTCTTAGCGGGTAGAGGATCCCTATGTTACCCTACGACATCATTCCACAATGGATGACTAGTCCATTTGGCGCTTGAGAGCCTGAGGCTGCCGCAAGCATGTCTGCACATTAGTCCTATCAGTCTTCCATAGTGGTGTGACAAGCTCTACTTGGTGTTTGGGAGACGTCGTCTCCGCAAACTTGATCTAAGCATGCATACTACTTCATTTTTGTGCACAAATAAAGAAAAAGAGAGTCTTATAAGACAAAAGTTTTGTTCATTTTTAGCATTTTGTACATTTGCTTACTCTTGGGAAGCATTGTAAGCATTGACAAGGTTTAGGTTATCCTTTAATTGTATGCCTTGCATCCATCTAGCATCTTCAAAAGGATAATTCTTAAACTTAATAAGATATCGTCGGATAGTCTTACCGCCTCTTAGTACCTTGTCTTCATGTCGAAGAATGGACTCCGGCTGCAGCACCTCTTCTTGGTCCTCGATCTCCGGTGGGTCTTCAATAGTTGGTTCTTGAGGTGGCTCTCCTTTGTAAGGCTTTAATAGGCTCACATGGAAAGCATTGTGTATGAGCCAATGATTGGGCAACTTGAGTTGATAGGCCATCTCATTGATTGGCCTAAGAATCTAAAAGGGACCATAGTACCTTTTTGCTAGTTTAGCATAGTACTTTTGGTGACCCGTAGGATTCTTGCCCGTTGTGTGCCTTAATCGAGCCTTGGGAAACTTTAACAAGACCCAATCGTTTTCTTTAAAGTCTTGGGCTCTTCTGTGCTTGTCAATAGCAGCCTTTTGCCTTTGCTATGAGATAGAGATAGCATCCTTAATCTTTTGAAAAGATTCTTGTAGGTCTCGGCTATACTCATCTACAGCGAAGATCTTTCCATGTACCTTAAGTAGCAAGGGACTTTTTGATTTTTCCTCAATTACCTCGAAAGGTGCTTTTCCCGTGGAAGTATGTACAGTGTTATTGTAAGCATGCTCCACTAAGGGTAAGTACTTCTCCCATTGGGATCTTTGATCTACTTCCGTTACATAGGCTAAGTAGATCGAGAATGGTTAGGTTAGCTATTTCACTTTGGCCATCAGTTTGTGGATGATAGGCCGAAGAGAAGTTTAGCCTTGTTCCTAAATTCTCAAAGAGACCCTTCCAGAAATTACTGGTCATTCTAGGATCTCTATCCGACACTATGGACATGGGCAAGCCATGGTACTTGAAAATTTGTGAAATAAAGAGGGTTGCCATTTGATGGGCTTTGATAGTCTTTTTGTCAGGTATAAAATGAGCTTGTTTACTAAACCTATCTACTATCGTCCATATTCCCGTATTCCCATGGATAGACTTAGGCAATCCAAAGATAAAATCCATGGATATGCTCTCCCATGGTGAATTAGGGATTGGCAAGGGTTGAAGCAATCCAAGTTGCTTCCCTCTATCAAATTTTGTCTTTTGGCATACCACACATTTGGAAACATACTCTTGTATGTTCACTTTCATGGTAGGCCAATAGAAATATGTTTCAATTCCCTTTAAGGTAGACTGAATCCCTCTATGCCCCGCATAAGGTGGAGCATGAGATTCATACATTACTTTCTCACGTAGTGAGTTAGTAACGCATAGTCTATTGCCATAGAGAAGATAACCATCTTGTAAAGTAAATGGTTCTTCTTTCTTCCCTAATGCAAGGGCTGAAATCACATCTCTAAAATCGGGATCAATAGCATACTCATCTATCATTGAAGATAGATCATTGTGAGTTGCTATGGAAACCGCATTCACTCTTGGCCGTCTTGAGAGTGCATCAGCTACTTGATTATGCTCCAAGGCAATCACCACAAGCATCGCCTTGGACCTCAAATGGTTTTGAGAGATCCGGTAGTGTAAGCACAGGTTGAGAGATAAGCTTTTCTTTAAGCTTTTCGAAAGCATTGTTCTCCTTAGCAGACCATGTATACCTAACACTTTTCTTTGTTAGGTCATGTAATGGTCCCGCAATTTGTGAGAACTTTTCTATGAAGCGTCTATAGTATGCACACATACCTATGAAGCTTCTTAGTTCATGAAGATTCCTTGGTTTAGGCCATCCTTTTATTACCTCTAACTTGGATGGATCCATTTGGATGCCATCTTGAGAGATAATGTGACCTAAATACTGAATCTCTTGCAAGAAAAATTCACTTTTCTTTCGATTAACATAAAGTTTATTCTCTCTTAAAACTTGAAATATTACCTGGAGGTGTTTCTTGTGTTCCTCCAATGAATTAGAGTAGATGATAATATCATCAAAGAACACTCCAGTGAAGGTTCGATGAGGCCTGAACAGCTTCTCCATCAAGCGGTTGAATGTGGCTGGTGCATTGGTCAAGCCAAAAGGCATGACAATGTATTCGTAAAGACCAAATGTAGTACGAAATGTGGTCTTTACAATGTCTTGATCAACTATCCTTATTTGATGATAGCCACTTTTTAGGTCAACCCTACTGAAGTAGGTCGATCCTTGTACCTTATCAAATAGGTCTTCTACCCGTGGAACGGGAAACCTATTCTTGATAGTGATCCTATTTAGTGCTCTATAGTCAACACACATACGATATGTGCCGTCTTTCTTTTGCACTAATAGCACAAGTGAGCAAAAGGGAGATGAGCTTGGCCTAACCATACCCTTCTCAACTAACTCATACACTTGCCGCATAATCTCCTCTTGTTGAGCTTGAGAAACTTTATAAGGAGGTTTATTAGGCGGTGAACTTCCTGGAAGAAGTTCAATTGCATGGTCATCATTACCTCGTTTAGGAGGTAGCTCACAAGGGATGTCGTCAATAAAAACATCTTGAAACCCCTTGAGAAAATTGGATAACTCTAATTCCTTTTGGTTGATTTTATTTTCTTTTGCTAAAGCATTAGGTTCATTTTGAGAGTCTTTAACAAAAATCATGTACACGAAAATAGAGCTCTTTATTGACTTGTTGAAAGCTGGTGTATGTACAATGGGGATGGTGTTACCCATTTCCTTAGCATCTATATACATGTCTTTTTCCCTGAACTTAAAGGAGATTCTCCTTTCAGGAAATTTAACATCGGCAGCCAGGCGGTCAAACCATGGTGCCCCTAGGATTACATCCTCATGCTTGAGAGGAGAGATAAAGAAGTCCTCTTTGTCCACATAGCCTTGGACATGAAGCCTCAATTTCCCGATTAAGGGAGTGACTAAAACTTCTTGCCCCTTGAAGGCACTGTCTGCGGGTAGGACATCTCCCATCTCGTAGGATTGTATTCCTAGCTTGGTGGCCAACTCTATAGATATAAAATTGTGAGTAGAACCAAGGTCAAAGAGAATAAAAGCATCATGTTCTCTTACCTTTCCCCAAGCATGGCATAGAGGAGATCCTTCGTGGTGAGTTTGGTGGGTCTCCTCCTCTTGGATTTCAACCAAGGAAGCTCTAGGAGGATCTTGGCGGTTGTTCTTTTGGGGACAAGCGCGGTACGCATGCCCTTGTTTGCCGCACTTGAAACACCGGTTATCCTTACGATAACACTCAAGCTCTTCAGGAGAGAGTTTATTCTTACCTTTGTAAACTCCCTTCTCTTTAGCTTTGTTGGAGTTGCCCTTAGGAGACTTTTGGACATTGTCCTTCCCCTTAGGCTCATTGGAACCCTTGTTTTCCAGGGGCTTATTATTTCTTTTTGCCCCCGTTTGGAAATCGATTCGAGAGGCGACCATAGTGTGGTGTATCACCGCTGAAATGGTACGTTGTCTTTGGGAGTTGACATACTCCGCCATTTCTTCGATTAAGCCCGCACAAAATTGTTGCTTTTTCTCTCCAAAATCCAACTTTTTGAAGACAGTGGCTTTGAGTTGTAGGTCCCAAAACTTGTCTACATATTTGTGGATAGATTCATTGGGAGAGAGCTTTAAGCTTTGCCATTCGGTGAGTACTTTGTCTTTGACATCGGTGGCCAAAAACTGTTTCATAATGGAAGCTCTTCAAGCTTTCCATGTTCGTGGAGCTTCACCGTTGGCTCGTAGGCTAGACCACCATTGTCTGGCGGACTTTGAAAGTGCATAGCTACATGGCGTAGCTTAGAGGACTCCGTGAAGCCCTCATCTCCAAACGCCGCATCGAATTGTTGGATAAAGGCCAAGACTTTGTCCGTAGCACCAAAGGTACCATCATAGGTAAGGAAAGAGATACTCTCCCCTGTCTCTTTGAATTTCTTCAACTTGGACGACCTCTTCCATGCGGCATAGGATTTCCTATGGCCTCTTCTTTTTGATGGTTCAAAGGTTGCACCATCACTTTCTTCAGAAGGTGAATAATTTGAAGAAGGTGGAGAAGAGGGTGACCTCTTTCTCGCCTTTTTCTTGTCTTGATCTTTGTCGTCTTCACCATAGCTTTCATAAGAGGAAGAGGATGAAGAAGATGGAGAAGAGGGTGTCCTCTTTCTCGCCTTTTTCTTCTCTTGCTTTTTATCATCCCTCTTTGAATTATGGCGTGGAGAAGAGTGTGATGGTTTTCTCCGCTTTGGTGGTGATGGACAACGTTTAGCCCGCCGTCTTCGTGGAGCCATCTCCGCCGAGGTGGCGGGAGACTCGCTTCTTTCTCGTTCCTTTGGTGGAGACTCTTGAGTTCTCCTTTGGGAAGGAGATGCATCATCAAGAAGTAAATTCTTGAGCCCTTCATATGGATTCTCTTCTTCTTCCCGAATCGGAGAGAGACCTCTTTTGGTAGTCTCACAAGGAGGCTTCCTAGGTGTTCTCTCGTCATGGTGATAAGCTTGGAGAATCCCGTGAGCACAGAGCTGCCATTGCACTTCACTTTGGAGAGATGGATTGCCCATGGCTTGTTGAAGCCTAGAAAAAAGATAGTTAACAAGCATTGAAGCATCATTAGTAGCTTGCTCATGAGCAAAATCAAAGTTATCAACATTAATTTCACTCTCTTTACTATTGTCAGCCATTCTAACAACTTTTAGGTGTAAACTTTTTAGGTGTACTTTGGCACTTCAAGCCCTAGTTGCTACTCCTCTTTACCCCTTTAGAAAAAGCACTCAAGCTACTGTACCCGCGGCTCGAATACCATTAATTGCAAGGAATAGAAGAGAAGGTCTTTCGACACCAAAACAACACCGGCTCCTGTCAAGCTTCTAATAGCTCAATAGTGGTTAAGCCGTAGGCAAGCCCCGTAGGACTCCACTATTAAGACCATAGCTCTCGACGGTGATGCCCCATTAACTGCACGAAGGTAGGCGCACTGCAAGGCTGAAAAATCCCTATTCTACTTACTCACAGGCAATTAATAATACCAACCATTTGTAGCTAGCTTGAGTACCTCCCTTCTTGAGCAAGAAAAGAGAAACCTTGAGCTCTAATACCAATGTAACATTTAATGGCCTAATAACTTATGTGTAGCGGAAATTAGCATGAACATAGTGGGCATTTCATTAAATAGATTCCTAATGAGAATTACAAGAGTGCTTGGGTGGAGAGAGCAATAAAAAGCATAACACCTAGTTAGATAGCATCGACAATACTTTCAAAAGAGAGAGAAATTAAGCTATTGACAACAGTTGAGGACCGGGTTTTCATGGAGCCGGTCCCCCCTCCAAAAGGCTTTGTATTATGGTTTCTCCCATCAAGAGAGACATTGTACAATACAATTCTTTGTGTTCCTTCAAGACTAGCTAGTGCAATGAAGATGGAAACTTCATGCACTAAGCAAAACACTTAACAAACACAACTTGAATTATCCCCGTTCTCAGACCCAAGACCTCACACACCTTCGAAGATGGTGAGAGCTAGCAGGGTATGAGAGTAGATTGAGAGGAAGAAGGAGTATCTTACGAGAAAGATGTACATCTCCTCACATAATCACTCATATGTAGCATAGCTTAGCTTAGTAATTAGCTTGGTAGAGGAGATGAGCATGCATTGAAGCTTGGCTCTTGGTTGGATTTGCATCCACATGCCAAGAGAGTGTTGATGTAGGCTTCTATCTCACAAGCTTGGAGTAGGTGATGAGTTCTCCATTAAAGCTTGGGAAGAGATAGTCTTCTCCTTCTTCACACATGAGCTTGTGTGAGTGTGTGTGTGATAATGCCTTGCAAAAATCAGCCCCCTCTCTCTCTTGGGCGAGTCCTCTTGCTAATTGCTCTTGCTGAAGCCTCATTGGCCCTCCCCAAGTCAAGCCAATTACAATTAAGTAGCATAAGTGATAGCCTTCTGACATGTGTCCCCCTTTCCCCTTTTGTGAGAGCTTTAGGTAATTAAATAATTAAACTAAACTCTCATTGGACCCCTTTGCCTCCTGGCCAATAGGAATCAGGCAAGCCATGGGGCTCTTGAATGCTCATTGGACCCCTTGGGAGACTGCCCAATAGTCTTCTAGGAGACTTAATTCTCATTGGTTTCTTTTAATAAATGTTTTTAAATTAATTAAACTAGATTTACTCTAGCTTAATTCTCATTGGTCCACTTCAAGGGTCATCCAATAGAAATTGGGCACACCTTGTGGGCATCTAGTCTAGGGAGCTGACATGTGTCCCTCATTCCCTTTGTGTAAAGGGAGCCTGTGTGTGTGTGTGTGTGTGTGTGTGTGTGTGTGTGTGTGTGTCTTTCTCTCTCATCCCCTACCTTTAGGGCTCGCCCCCTCCCATGTAGGGATGTGCAAAGACTTTTAGGGCACACACAAAGCATCCAATTTTTCCTAGGGTTGACCTTTGGACACAACCTTTGAATTTTGGAACCTTAGCATTTTGGAAGTCTTAATGGGCAGAACCTTAGGGTCTTTTTAGCCCATTATTGCACATGGATCTTTTGCAGATGGCCCCCCCTTTGGATCCCTATTTTCCTTCCTTTGGATCCCTACTGTGGCCGGTCTGCTAGCTTAACCAATATTCTAGCTTTTTCTCCCCTGGCCTTCCCCACATTAAATGATCAGTTTAATATGAGAAAATCATTTAGGAGAATTAGATATTGA
Source organism: Adiantum capillus-veneris (assembly GCF_014529385.1). NCBI lineage: Eukaryota > Viridiplantae > Streptophyta > Polypodiopsida > Polypodiales > Pteridaceae > Adiantum > Adiantum capillus-veneris. The sequence goes on from NC_140948.1 coordinate 94,577,451, forward strand.
TTATTATGACATGCGTAGCTTTACTCGCTCTGATCACGTGGATATGCTGAAATGCAAGAACGGACAACGTTTACTTACCAAAATTGCAAAAGTAGCTCGCAGGTGAATCTGCCAAAATACAGACGAACGCGCGTGATGTAAGCATCAACGCGTAGTTCTCCTCGTGGGCAACACGCTGCTGCTCTCCGTTTGCGATTTCGACCACCGTAGCTCTTGTAGCACACACACACACACACACTCTCTCCCAGTCTCCCAGTCGACACAGAAGATAAGATTATTAGAAGTCTCTTTACAATGCTTTAGGTTTTGGTTTATATACGAAGCCTTAGAAAACTTAATGTCCGGCCAAAATGACCTGATTTGTCCCTAGGCTTCTATAGAGCTTAATTACAACACCGTGAGCTGGCTTTGCTCATCCAACAAGCATCTGCGGCCAAAATACAATTACCGACTTAAAATACGAAGTTCCTGTAAACATTACAAAAGTGGCTGTAATGGCTCAAAATAATAATAACGGGATATTCGATGATGTCCTTGAGCTTGTATCTTCACATTACATCATTTATCTTCATCTTCATCACTTCATCAACATCTTCACATGGAATCTTTAGAGAATCTTTGAGTGCTCATCAAGATTTTCTAAATCTTCAAGCCTCTTTGACAATTCATATCCAATCCATCCAAGATCCTTAGCTACCCTTAGTGTTGGAAACATAAATTCTATTGGCAGTATGGCATCAAGACCATAAACAAGGTTAGAGAGTGTAGCATTTAAAGCTGTTTTGAATGAAACTTGATAAGCCCATAGAGCAACATGGAGATTCATTTCCCAATCTGTCCTTCCTGAACTAACCACTTTAGTCAATACCGAGCTAAGAGTTTTATTTGTATGATTAGCTTGTCCATTTGCTTGTGGGTGATAGGGAGCTGATTTGTTATGAATGACCATGAATTCATTAAGCAGATACTCAATTACCTCATTGAGGAAATGAGTTCCCCCTATCACTGACATTTTCTATTGGCAGTCTATATCTTGTGAACACATACTCATATAAGAATGCGGTGGTGGTTCTGGCATCATTCTTTTGAGTTGCTTTAGCCTCGGCCCACTTGGTCAAATAGTCCATAGCTACAATGATATATTGAGCTTGGGTTCTATAAGTAGGTGGTTGTATTGGTCCAACAAAGTCTAATTCCAGTTTTACAAAAGCTCTAGCCCCCATCATTGGTCTTAAGGGCATGCTATCTACACGGGCTGGCATTTTTACTTGTTGACATGTATCACACCTTTGAACATATTCTTTGGCATCTGCGAAAAGTGTTGGCCATAATATGCATGCCATTAAGATTGCTCTTGTGGTGGTCTCACTAAAAAAGTGACCTCCAACTAATCCAGCATGTGCTTGCTCTACAATGGGAATATATTCGTCTTCATTTGCACAAAGATGCAAATGTTGATCTTTACCTCTCCGATACAATTGGTTTCCAATAAGAGCATAGTCTCTTGCTTTAGTTTCAATTGCTCTTTGACGGCGTTTACTCATATCCTCAGGAAATGTTCGGCTTGATAAGTAAGTAACTAGATAGTTACTCCACTTAGGAACAAGTGATATTTGGAACAATGTTACATGAGGTATGTGTGTTTGTTGTTGACAGCGAGGACAATTTTTCAAAAAAACTGAACATCACTCCTCATAGTTGGCCAAAATACTCCAAGTCTCAAGATCCTTTGCATAGTTTGGTCTTCCGCAAAGTGAAGTCCTACTATGGTAATGTGTGCTTGACTATGGGATTGGGTTTTATGCTCAGGATTAATGCATAAAAGCAATATTCCATCTTGATTTCTTTTGTACTAGCCTTCTAGCTAGTAATTGATACATAGCCGATTGCTCTATCAATCCAATTGTAATAGGAAGTGGTATTTGCAAATCCACTTGAGCTATGGTCATCAAGGATACCATGTTTTTTTATTATCGAGGTATCATTTCGATGGAGAACATGTATGCATATGGTAGATCATCATCTACTCCTTTAGGTGGTTCTCCAGAAACAATCCTTGACAAATGATATGCTCTTTGATGAGTGGTGTCCTTTTTCACAACTACAGTGAAATCAAATTCCAGAAGAATGATGAACCATCTCAGTATTCTTCCTGTGTTGCATGGCTTGTTGACCAAGTGCAATAAGGCTTGGTGATCCACAAAGAGAACAAATTTGTTAGCTAATAGGTAATATCTATACTTTTTACGGCATATATCATTTTTAATCCTTCACACACACACACACACACACACACTATGGGGCACCACTCGGCTTACACAACACACCTCACCGAGATAGGGAACACACCTCTGGAGTGAGAGGAGAGAGACTATCCAGTTGCCCGCTCCACACAGACACACACACACACACACACCCAAAAAACTCAACTCAAAAGAGGAGAATTTCTGATGTTTAGATACAATTGAGCTTGGGCCAACACCAATGGGGCAAATAGCTTACACAATATTGAAGAAATACACCAGATACAACCACAAAGTTAAGCAGAGGCTTCACTCACCGGAGAAGATTACACAAAAAAATAGCAGAAAAAGAGTGAGCAATTTGGAAAAATGGACAGTGCCATCGCGTCCGGAACGGCCCAGAACCCCAGTCTACAATGTCAAAGTGCTCAAATCCGACCGCGGATGAGCAGTTTACTGCCAAAACAGGCTCCGAAAACCCCAAAAACACACCTGCGGCTGTTCCTCTTCTCTTCTCCACGTTTTTTCTGGTCTTCTCTCTGTTTTTTCAGCTCCCACACTTAGCTTTATTAGTTGGGCACCCTTGGCCTTTTAGATGACCTCAAACAGACCCCGAACAGGCCAAAAACTGACCTCGCAGTGCATAGGTTTCACCTTTTTGCATCATCCGCACACCTGGCACTCATTTCTTTTCAATAATGCGTCTCGCGACCATGTGAAGTGGCCCCAAAAAGTGGTACTAATGATGACCTTTCTGCATAACTCTCACAAGAAAACACCCACGTTGTGTCCGTCCTCATCCGCGTGCAAATATTGACCCCGTTCGCCCTCCTGACGCCACTAGATGCCATCTGACGCACCTGCTTACCTCATGTCGTCGGCCCGCGGATAGCTTCCTCGAGAAGTTTTACGTGCTACCAACTCCTCATTATTATAGAAAAAACACACTGGTTCTGATAATAGTGAAAATCGCTGCACTATGTACACCCTGTACTACCTGTACACACGTGGGCCCCACGTAACCACCTGGCTATGGAAATTGGGTAATCCTTTATTCGATGCACCATGCATGTGTATGTACATATGCGCAATACCTTGCTCAAAAAAACTCCTGACATAATTTGCCCATCCCCTAGCCTGCTAGATCATTCATGATCAGCAGCAGCAAAGAGAGATATGAGACTCACCGCATCACAGGTCTCCTCATCCCACTATGTTCATGCTAATTTCCACTACACATAAGTTATTAGGCCATTAAATGTTACAATGCATTAGGCATGTTAGATTTTAGAAACAGTGACCTGTAAAATCTGACCGGACATACTATGCGTTTTCTGTACGGAGGATATTGGGTTAGGATTTTTGGTCAAAGACCTAAGGGATAGCGGCCTTCCAGTGTGTGTATGACTTCCCTTGAGTTTCGTGAAGTTTCGAGATCGTTTGATGGGCTTTTGGCTTGCGGTAGCATCATAGGAGACTCTCACACTCACAGAATCGATGGCATGTAGATTTGATATCTCTGTAGGAAGTAGTCACTAGTAGGTCGAGTAGAGGTTGACACCCTTTGCTTGCTTCCATGCGCCTGCGGGTCGAGCTTCGTCCTTAGTTGACATTATATGTTAGGTGAGTTCTCGCTATGCTAACGTCCGTCGCGGCGTATCCGCCGTCCTTGAGGATAGAGGTCCCTCTGGCTTGCCTGAGTATATTCATTCTTTTAGATAGGATCAAAGAGTGGTGGAATCTTTTGGTCTTAGAGGGAGTCTAGGGAGTGTGTGTCTGGCCTAGATCCTTGGACTTAGGTAGTATTAGGTAGGAGATAGGTGTGGTTTGATGAGGAGGGGGAGAATGTTGACAGGTCAACCTTTCAACAACGCTTCCACAAAGATTTCTCAAAGATTCTCTAAAGATTCCATATGAAGAAGTTGATGAAGTGATGAAGATGAAGATAAATGCTGTAATGTGAAGATACAAGCTCATGGAAATCATAGAATATCCCGTTATTATTATTTTGAGCCATTACGGCCACTTCTGTAATGTTTATAGGAACTTCATATTATAAGTCGGTAATTTTATTTTCGCCGCAGATGTTTGTTGGATGAGCAAATCCAGCTCACTGTGTTGTAATTAAGCTCTATAGAAGACTAGGGACAAATCGGGTCATTTTGGCTGGACATTAGGTTTTCTAAGGCTTAGTATATAAACCAAAACCTAAAGCGTTGTAAAGAGACTTCTAATAATCTTATCTTCTGTGTCAACTGGGAGACTGCGAGACAGTGAGAGAGAGAGTGTGTGTGTGTGCTACAAGAGCTACGGTGGTCGAAATCACAAACAAAGAGCAGCAGCGTGTTGCCCACGAGGAGATCTACGTGTTGATGCTTACATCACGCGCGTTCGTCTGTGTTTTCGCAGATTCATCCGCAAGCTACTTTTGGAGTTTTGGTGAGTAAACGTTGTCCATTTTTGCATTTCAGCATATCCACGTGATCAGAGTGAGTAGAGCTACGCATAAGGCATGTTAGATTTTAGAAACAGTGACCTGTAAAATCTGACCAGACATACTACGCGTTTTCTGCACGGAGGGTATTGGGTTAGGATTTGTGGTCAAAGACCTAAGGGATAGCGGCCTTCCACTGTGTGTAGGACTTCCCTTGAGTTTCATGAAGTTTCAAGATCGTTTGATGGGCTTTTGGCTTGCGGTAGCATCATAGGAGACTCTCACACTCACAGAACCGATCGCATGTAGATTTGATATCTCTGTAGGAAGTAGTCATTAGTCGGTCGAGTAGAGGTTGACACCCTTTGCTTGATTCCACGCGCCTGTGGGTTGAGCTTCGTCCTCAGTTGACATTATATGTTAGGTGAGTTCTCGCTATGCTGACATCCGTCGCGGCGTATCCGCCAACATTGGTGCCGCTGCGCCGTGGACGAGGGCCCTAAGTAGGTGACCGAGACTAGTCCTTGAGGATAGATCCCTCTAGCTTGCGAGAGTATATTCAATCTTTTAGATAGGATCAGAGAGTGGTGGACTCTTTTGGTCTTAGAGGGAGTCTAGGGAGCGTGTGTCTGGCCTAGATCCTTCGACTGAGGTAGTATTAGGTAGGAGATAGGTGTGGTTTGATGGGGAGTTGGTGAGGTGGAAGAGGTGAAAAGTCAGCTAGAGAGTCTGTGCAAGGCTAGAAAGCGACTTGAGTATCAAAAATTTCACCATCCCATGTGATGACTAGGAGTAGAGTAAGTAGGACCTACTGATTTTGATCTTGAGCATATCATGCATGTCATATTTGCTACTAGGCTCATCAAAGTTGTGAAAACATAAAATCAAGGAAAAAGTAAAATTGCATTTGGATGCTTGCTTGATGATTGATAATTGTTGTGAGTAGTCCAAAGGGGTTGGCAGAGTTTAAGAGAAACTTAGAACTGAAAAAATCACAATTCTGTCATTGGGGACATCCTACGTGTAGGATGTCTCTAGAGGTAAAACTGTGAAGATTTTGAAAATTTTGAGGTCACCAGTGTGTGCAGTGGGTATGTCTTACCCTAAGAACATGCTGAGTTGAGTGTTTTCCCATGTTTTTGATGTCCAAAAGTCAAAAGGCGAAATCCCAAAGCGAAAAATTAATAAATTTCTTGTTTGGAATAATTTTGACATCCAATTGAAATTCTGAGCATACCAAGGTGTTGCTAGACTCAAGGGGAACCTTTGAACTAGATCTTGCTTCATTCTAAGCAGAAAACAATTTGGGCGTAGGATGTCTCCAGGGCCATTTGGGTCAGGAATTTGGAAATTTTAAGGCTATCAAAGTGTTCATTGGGTGGGTTTTACCCTATGTACACCTTGAAACGAGGAGTTTGACCTTATTTCGGCTTCAAAAAGGCAAAACACGGTGAATACCAGACATCCTACCCATTTGATGTTGGGAGTGATTGAGAGACCTAAACCATAAGCTAACTTCATAAACATGTTCTAAAAGTGTTTCTAAGTGTTTCTACCAAGTTTCATCTCATTTGGACACTTAAACTGGGGTGAAGTGGACTTTAGCATTTTTGGAAAGATTGTGTCCGGAAGAGCCGTTTTGGATGATTTTGACATCCAATTGAATTTCTGAGCATATCACTGTGTTTCTAGACTTGAGGAGAATCTCTCGACTAGATCTTACTTCATTCTAAGCAAAAATTTTGGGCGTAGTATATCTCCAGGGGGGTTTTGGGCAGGAATTTGGGAATTCTGAGGTCACCAGTGTGTTCAGTGGGTGTGTTTTACCCTAAGAACATGTTGAGTTGAGTGTTTTTCCATGTTTTTGACGTCCAAAAGCCAAAAGGCAGAGTCAAAAAATGTAAAAATTTCATAAAGTGCTTGAAGTGAGTGATTTTTGCACATTTTTTCATTTGTGGAGCTTACTAGCACTTGATGTGACCATAAGGAAGCATCAGGAGCACTTCAATCTGAAAAAATAGGCAGTAGATAGGACCTCAAGCGAAAAAGACCGACACAAGGGTGCTAATAATTTTTATTAGCATTGAGTAAAGCAATTAGAGCTATCACTGAACGGATACAACAAGGGAGTCAAGACGAAAGCAATGGCGTCTCAAAGGATTCAGACCCAGCCGAGACTAAGCTTCAAGTACATCCACAAAAACTACAAGAGAGCAAATTTGGATCTATCTGATTGGCCACTACAAAGGACTTCCATGCTATGAGGATGTCAATTAGAATTTGTACATCAAGACAAAGAAAGATACAGAGGAAACTCGGACATCTCAACATGTGGAAGTTGAAACAACGAAGAATGTACTACACCCACATCCAGATTTCATGGAAGACTGTCTGGGATCAATTTACATGAGGCACGGAAAATACATCGACAATGAGATAGAAATGTTGTACAAGGATAAACTTACAGAACTCTACGCATATCCTCTAAGTATTTTTTTGTACAAAGCTTAAGATGGGAAACGAAAAATTGGTACCCTTTATGTAGATGAGTACTTTCGCTACTACAGGGCTGTCACAAGTCATGAAGTTCCTGTAGAAAACAATCATTATTTTGTAGCAGAAGCGTTTGGCTCGAGAGGAGAAGACTACATGTCTAAATGTGGTAATGTATACCATCTAGTCATGGGTTTACCTCTAACTACGCACCTGGAAGAATTGACACCTACAGCTATCACTACACAAATGAGTGACACACCACATGACACACAACAAGGAACAACACAAGACACCACATGGAAAGACACGATACAAGTCTCGTACACTGCACCAGCACAAGACAAAGCACAAACACACCAAATTGCACAAACAGGGAATATGCCGGAAGTACCAGCTATGAAGATAGCACAACTTCAAAAAGAACTAGCTCGGTCTCAATAGCTACTTAGCAAAGCACAAGATGTCATATCATCAGGCATTAAATAGATGCCAACATCAAATATGGAACCCTCTTGGATGGGTGGAGTTCAAACTCAACAAAGAGACCCTATCTCTTCAAGAGTGGGATTAAGAAGTCCAGTTTTACAAGAAGCAGTGTCCTTTTCAGGAACCCAAGTGGAATTTCAAGAAGCATTGGAAGATGTCGAGCCGGAGGAGAGACCACTGGAAATTCACAATGCCAAATGTAGAAGGTCAGGTCAAGATGTCATTGTGGTCAACAAATACGGTAGGCACTATGAAATAGCCAATGTGAAAAATATGGATGAGTTTACCATTTGTGGGCAACCTGTAAGTCACATACTTGGACCCCGTCCAAAAGCATCATCCAGGGAAACGAAAAATAAAGATTCAGTTCGATCTTCACCCTCGGTGCAAACCTCGCCAAAATCAACTCGGAAACATAGCCCTAAGGCTATGCAAAAGCCCCACGTCAAAGACCATATGCTGATAGAAGAATTAGCATTACGACTGCTAGAAAGCATGGATAGTGATTTGATCTTGTATGCAAGCAATAATGGAAGCTATTTTCAGCTTCTCAAGGACAAGACGATGGAGGATAAAGAGAGGAATCTAGTGGATACACCTAAGTCAGTCGTAATCTATAGGTTCATGCATGCAAAGAAGAGGTCATATATGTATCTAGATACCACAAGAAAACATTATCAACAGTATTATGGAGAGCTGCCTCGTCCAAAGGGTGCACATGTTGAGATAGCGACATATTGCAACCAATGTGCCATTGGTCATTTAGTGAAGGACTACCCAGCAAAGCTCTACATGGAAAAGAAGAGGCAACAAGCCAAAAGCAAAGTTCAAACAGTGACAACAAGGGAACGGAAGCAAGAATCCCCAACCAGATCTCCGAAAAAGAAGCAGATCTTGTCGCAGAGCACAAAAGATAGGCTCAAGACACAATTGCTCAAAGTCAAGGGTGTCAACGACATTATCATAGAGAATCAGGCTTTCAAAAAAGATCAATTGAATCAGCCGATTCAAGATCGCTTAAAGAACCTCAGTGATGACAAGTCAAAGCATCCACAAGGTGATGAAGATGAAGCTCGCAGTTCAAGGTTCAAGAGCAAAAGAAGCCAAGATTCTGAAGATGGTAAGTCAACCCAAGAAGAGGTGGCAGAGGTAACATCAAATCTTAGTGCCACATCACAAGCGGAAGGCATGCAAGAAACGTCAACGAATGAAGCGGAAATTCCACAAGGAAATTCCTCTACTGTGGAATCTACAGTGGTGGTTAAAGAAATCAAAGACCAGCAGAAGCTAAAAGACAATGTAGCTGAAGTCTTAGAACCCACCGAAGAACAAGAAATGACCGACTCCAAGATTGACTACCAAGGACAAGCAATGCAAGATATGAATGAATATTTTTGAGAAGAGACTCTACAAAAACCCATGGAACAATGGGAACCAAAGGCCACAGCGACCGTTGCATCAGAAGAAGAGAGTCAACCTCAACATCCTGCTACACAAGCTTCAAAATATTTTCAAGAAGAAAAGTCACCATTGAATGACCTTCAAGTGCTAGAAGAAGTAAATAGTGACAGAGAGCTTCTGAAATCAAGAATCAAGGTGTCACAGTCAGAAACTAGCAATGAAGACCAACAAGCAGCTCAGGCTATAGACCTTCCCCAAAGCTATAGATCAGAAGATAGTAAGCACTTGGAACAAGCTACAACCAGTCAAAAGACAAAGAAGTTTACCATGCAAGCAAATGACAAGGGTTCCAAGGCACAAAGGTCAATGACTAATAAAGAAAGAAAAGAGGACATCAGTTACTTGGCAGCCAACAAGAAGATTAAATTCTCGTTGGATGCGCATGAGAAACTGAAATTCAATTTTACAGCAGGGATAGATTGCACTGCCATGACTAATGTCATGTCTTATGGGTTGTGGCTACTTCTAGATAAGCCAGAGCTGTATGAAATTCAAGTACAGGTATCCCTATCAAATGGAGTTAAGGTCACACGTTTGGGGATTGCAGAAGCTACCCTTAAACTATGGTCAAAGATAGTTAAAGACAAATTCCTAGTAGTGGATTCCTCCAAAATGAGTACACATCATTTCCAAAATGAGGCAAAAGCACTTGAAGAAGAATCTGAATCTTCAATGATGGTCATCATGACTAGCTCTCAAGAAAGCCAGCCTACTATCGCTCCAAGATTATCGGTTGCCAACAAAGGAAAATCCAAAATGAGCCCATAAATGTCCTACCAACAGAAGTAGCCCCTTAAATCAAAGTCTTCAATCCAACCCATAAAAGTTCAAGACAGAGCATGTATATCAACTAACCACATGCTTCCACATGAAAGGCAGACTCCAAAGAAAATCTTTCAACCAAAATACCCTACACTATGAGATCACCGCCACCAAAGGTTTTCAAAGGTCTACATTAAAGCTGAAGAAATAAAGTTCAAGGACCCAATATGGGTAAATGATCCTAGCCAATTGACGAAAGGTAAACACATGGGACGGATAGCCTCCCACTACAGCTTAGCAGAGCAAGGCTATTATGAGGGCCAAAATAAACTTTGGTTACCAAAACCACACACCTCGGCTTATGCGGTGGATAAAGGTTTCAAAAAGCGTCCCAAAAGCAACAAAGCTCATATTTATATCGCCAAAGGAGACCAACCAACAAGGCTCGCCAAAGGTACGCAGGAAATTTCAAATCCAGCTGGCCTTCATACCAACATAGGACTTCATCGGTAAATAATCCCAAAAATGGCACTCTTGTACATCTCAATATGACATCAAAAACATCATGGGAAGTGCCATCTACAATTCTTCAAGCACAAGGTTACTATCAAGGAAATCGGAGAATCTGGCTAACAAAGATGCCAGGTAAACATTCTTCAATCAAACGACTTCAGCTTGAAAATAATCGCAATTTCACGGAAGGCAAAATCAAGGACAATATCACAATCAAGGCAAAGGATATCTGCAAAGACACGCTAATCACACAATGCAGATACAAATGGATGCCAAAAGAACAACACATATCAAAGAATATTGAAGTCATCTCTAGCTCTCAAGAAATGTCAAGACATGATAGACAAAGTGTTACGGAGAATGGAGCGAGCCAATCTTCTCAACCAAGGGACCAACAAAAACAAAAAGAAATTTTGACAACCAAGGTCACCCAGGTATGGCAAAAGAAACCAATATTGCCAGTATGGTCCTTTACAAATCCTCTCTTCGAGGATGGGAGTTGAATTTCAAAACCTATTCTTGGTCGAAAGCTCCCGACAATAAGTCAAGTCACCATAAAAATCATGGCATAAGAGTCAAGAGTCGGGCAGCTGAGCCACTAAATGAGCAAGCGTCAGACCCAAGCTTCATGTCTTAATATTTTTTGTGGTCTATGAGTCTATATATTTAGATTATAGCTCAAGCTCTAAGAGTTGAGCATATTGTAAAATTGAGTCGCTCATGCTAGATAGGTGAGCAGAAGAGTCAAAGTCTAACAATTTTACTTGGTGGAGAGGTGGAGTAATCCACAAAACACTCACGCACATGTACACAGTAAGGAGAGTGAAAAAACCTCGAGCATCAACAACCCTTCTTGTGACTAATGGCAGCTCTTGAAGTCAAATATATTTTTGCTTCTCTAGCTACGTTCACTCCTGGAAGCACCCATTCAAACTCTTCTCGCACAACATATTGTTTCCCATGCATCTAATTGTGCAAGCATATATAATGTCCCATCATTGGACATTTGCATTTGACACAATTTGTGTTCCACCCATGCACTTACACAACAAAATGACGATGACGAAGTGGTAACAGGTTTCATAAGCATTTTCTCAACAACGACGACTCTGACTTCAAGCTACTAGCACTTACCCAATGTATATCTAGTCAATAATAGTAGCCATACGGCCATAAGTACTTTAAGTCAACAAAACTCGGTTACATCAAAACATAAGTACATAGAGCCTTACATTTCATTGTGACTAAAGGCATTTTTTTCCCACTGGGTTTTTCCCTTTAGTCCTATCCAGGTATCCAAGACCTTCATTTTGTAATATACGCCACATTTTATTTTTACTATTTAATTTTTTATATAATACAGAAAAGCAGAGCAACGACATCCCCAAACAACTACATGCTCATCAACTAGAAAATCAAAGGGGAGCGGCCCAGAAAAAATTCAAAAAGGCTTCAAGTTTACAGGTACACATGCAGGATGACACCCAAAGAACAAAAAATACAGAGCTGCCAAGATAAAGACTTGCTGCAACAACAAACCTCACTCAACCTATTCACGATACAACAACCAATCGAAGGAGGAGAGCTATGGCTTCAACTACACTACATGTACAAGAAAAAGGTAACTCTACAACATACAAATCATCTAGTAGAAGCAACTACAACAACAAAAGCTTCAACCAACACCAAAACATGAAGCACTCGTCAAAGCCATTGCAGACATAGGGTCTTGTCGGGGAAGACAAGAATTCAGAGGGGGAGAGTGTTGACAGGTCAACCTTTCAACAATGCTTTCACAAAGACTCCTCAAAGATTCTCTAAAGATTCCATATGAAGATGATGATGAAGTGATGAAGATGAAGATAAATGTTGTAATGTGAAGATACAAGCTCATGGACATCATCGAATATCCCGTTATTATTATTTTGAGCCTTTACAGCCACTTTTGTAATGTTTACAGGAACTTCATATTTTAAGTCGGTAATTTTATTTTGGCCGCAGATGCTTGTTGGATGAGCAAAGCCAGCTCACGGTGTTGTAATTAAGCTCTATAGAAGCCTAGGGACAAATCAGGTGATTTTGGCCGGACATTAGGTTTTCTAAGGCTTAGTATATAAACCAAAACCTAAAGCGTTGTAAAGAGACTTCTAATAATCTTATCTTCTGTGTCAACTGGGAGACTGCGAGAGAGTGAGAGAGAGAGTGTGTGTGCTACAAGAGCTACGGTGATCGAAATCACAAACGGAGAGTAGCAGCGTGTTTCCCACGAGGAGAGCTACACGTTGATGCTTACATCACACGCGTTCGTCTGTGTTTTGGCAGATTCACCCGTGAGCTACTTTTGGAGTTTTGATGAGTAAACGTTGTTCGTTTTTGCATTTCAACATATCCACGCGATCAAAGCGAGTAGAGCTACGCATTAAGCATGTTAGATGTTAGAAACAGTGACCTATAAAATCTGACCAGACATACTCCGCGTTTTCTGCACGGAGGGTATTGGGTTAGGATTTGTGGTCAAAGACATAAGGGATAGCGGCCTTCCAGTGTGTGTAGGACTTCCCTTGAGTTTCGTGAATTTTTGAGATCGTTTGATGGGCTTTTGGCTTGCGGTAGCATCATAGGAGACTCTCACACTCACAGAACCGATGGCATGTAGATTTGATATCTTTGTAGGAAGTAGTCATTAGTCAATCGAGTAGAGGTTGACACCCTTTGCTTGCTTCCACGCGCCTGCGGGTCGAGCTTCGTCCTCAGTTGACATTATATGTTAGGTGAGTTCTCGCTATGCTGACGTCTGTCGCGGCGTATCTGCCAACAAATAGCAAATGAGCTCAGATGGAAAAATGAAGATACACTGATGATCAAAAGGACAAGGTGGACAGGTACAAAAAAATTTAGTCAAATTGGTAAATGAAAGCGAGAAGCATAAATTAGGCGACCAGGCCTACTTTTGCAGAATTCTTGCAGAATGAGCTACAAGAATCCGATTGGGGAAATTTTTGAGTTTAACATAGAATTCACAGCCTAGTAGGATTAACAGGGGAATTTGGGGGAAAATGGTTTGGGAAGTCCGGGTATAGATATCCAGGGTAGTCTAAAATCACCTCATTTCCACTTATCGCCTTCGGAGAGAGAGCTTTCGACCTTCTTCGCACGCATTTTCTGGAGTCCACAGTCGCCAGTTTACAGCGCCGTCTCACACGAGACATGAGGGGTATGTTCTATACTTATCAATGATCCATTTTGTATGGCCGGTAGATAGTCTAAACCCCAAGAAAAAACCCTAGAATTCGAGCAGTGCACGAAGTCCTACAACCAAAAATTGATCATAGCAGCCTGTCAGCTCAACCAAATCGGACAAAACTTGAATTGTAGGATGCAACTACATAATAGAACACTTCTATATCAATAGTTGACCATTCGGTAGGGGTCGAGGGGGGTCCCAAGCAGAAAATCTAGGTTTATGGCAAATGCCAGAATTGGATTCTGACTCCACAGACGGCTTATAGACTGGGTCTATACACAATGTACATGGCTGGATTCATAAAATCAATCAAGGCAAGCTCCCAAAAAGCAAAAAATAGCTTGAAGGCTACAAAGCGTCAAATTTGACATACCATTCGGCAAGGGTCGAGGGGGGTCCCAAGTAGAAAAGCTAGGTTTTTGGCAGATGCCAGAATTGGATTCTGACTCCACAGACAGCTTATAGACTGGGTCTATACACAATGTATATGGTTGGATTCATAAAATCAATCAAGGCAAGCTCCCAAAAAGCAAAAAACAGCTTGAACGCTACAAAGCGTCAAATTTGACATACAAAGTCAAACTGACTCCAAATGGGCCAAAACTGGATGAGTTGCTGCAGGACTATGTAGCAGACACGTCCATAGCCTCAAACGTGACTAACCAACTCCACAGGCCATGTAGTCACAAAAATCGATGATTTCAGAGTCGACAAAGCACGAAGTGATGCCGATAGGACAAAACATTACTAAATTCAATTTAAGACTTGTTTTAGGTGTATTGAATATGTTTAGGTCAAAATTTGTCAAGTTTTGCAAAAAAAGTTGCCTGCTCTAAATAATCGCGATTATTTACTTTTGCAAATTTTTGGCTTGAAAATGGTACCTTTACATCACCCATCACTTGTGCTCACCTATTACATGTTACATTTCAAATATGAGCCAAAATGATCAATGATAACTTGGAAAATTGTCAAAAAACGCAAAGAAGTCGTTTCAAACCAATCTTTGAGTTATCAGTCACATTTTTTGATCCAAATCACCTCATATCACATACACAGGGTCTACATCATGCTTAGAACCAAGTTGCACCAAAAAATGTTCATTTTGATGAAAAAGTTAATAATCACATTTTATTTACTTTTTTATCAAGATGGGGCAAAATTGCAACTTTGCCTTCATGGGACCAAAGCACATGATGTCCTAAGCCCACTAACCAAGTTTGAGCAAATTTGGAGCTCAAAATCTCAAAATTCCTATATATCTGCTATTTCATAGACGAAAACCCTGAATTTGGCACCATTCTCACCTTGTGCACTCAAATGAGCCAACACTTCACTCAGAGTATCTAATTGATATGTATTTCAAGCCTATGATGCCAAAATGCAAAAAGTTGAAAAAAATCAGCAAGCTGTAAACGCGATTATTTACTTTTGTTGCAAAATTTTGCTTGGACTTTATGGTTTTGATCTTTGCATGTTTTTATGCATCTATGCATGTTCAAAGATTGATTTGAAGCAAATTGGAGTCAATTTGTCAGCAATTCAGACTAAAGGACATTTCAAAGCGGTAATTGCAGAATTCTCTAACTTTGGCACTCTATTCACTTAACAGGAGCAATGCAAGCTTCGGAGGAGGCCAAGAAGAGGGTCTCTCAAAAAGAGAAGCTGCAAGAGCTGCCACCATACCAATTGGACCCCAGTTTAGTAAAGACGTCCAAAGCAAAATATCTATCTAGAGAGTAGCTTAAAGAAAACAACACCACAGTTTTCATAGGCAGGTTCAAAAGTGAAGAAGGACAACAGGTTGAACTACAGTTGTTTCCAAAAGAAATCTATGATGTCGCGGAAAATCTCAACACAAAAGAAGCTAATAGAAGGCACGGCCTCAGAGAATTCTATGACCAGGAACCATGTGGTGTAGACTTCCAGAAAGCCTATGAGCTCTTGTCTACAATCAAGGAAGACAGATCAGCCCAAATTGCTGACCAACAAGGACAAAAGGTAGAAGTGGTAATAACGAAATAAATTGTGTCCAAGGCTCTCAAGTTGCCGACAAAAGGGATGACAATGAGGGCTCGAGACAGAAAGACAGCAGGTACCTTCACCAAGGAGACTGTTACGGCAACCTTTGTTGATCTCATTGACAAGCAAGTGGAAGAACCAGTAGGTTATATCATCAGCACTTCCACTTCCTAGCAAAGAGACCGCCAAGGTACACAACACCCAATCATGCAGTTGCGACTACATTCACCCAAGTGTTGAAGTTGATAACCAGGCAACCCATTGATCACGCACAATATGTGCTATCAACGTTGAAGTGTACCAAGAAAGAGGGTAAGATAACTTATCTGGCTGCACCTAAGGTACTAACAAGAATAGCATACCATGTTATCGGCATGGCGGACAATTTGCCGCCTGCCCCAGATCAAAGGATTGTGTTTGCACAACCATCTCCTCAAACCACAAGGTTGACAAAAAGAGTTTACAAATACAATGAAGAATCTACAGAGAGCTATCCTGAAGCACATAGCAATGAAATCTCAGACAACGAGGAAAGAAGATCCCGGATTGAAGAGATAAAGAAAAAAGTAGTGGTCGCACACCAAAAAGAGCCTCAGCAGAAAAAGGCGAGGTTGGGAAAAACAAACCTATGAAAAAAGCCGCCAATCTGCAGGAGAGGACCCTGAAAAGTGGATTCCTAAAGAGATAAAAGGACCTAGAACAAAGAATCCTACAAGGAAAGAGCCAAAGGACCCCACTAATTTTCTGGAAAGAATGTATGCAAAAGCAGAAGCCCTCAAACTAAAAGAAGCTCAAGAGGTTGAGAGAAAAGCCACAGAAGAGGCAACAGAACAAGGAGAGACACAGCATGACCAAGAAGAGATGTCTCCTAAGCCTACCTCACCCACAACAGAACAGGAAGATCACCCCATGCCAAGCCCTCCATCCTCACCAACAGTTATACCCATCGAGGGAGAATCACCCAAAGAAAAGGAGCCTGAAAATGTAGGAAGCAGCAGGTTTTGAACAACTGGCAGCAACCAATTTTGAGCAACCTAAGACACAAGAAATAGAAACCATACCTTCTACAACCACCCAGCAAGAAACGGTAGAGGCATCCACGAAGCCGTAAGAAGACAAATCAGCAGAAGCAACCACACAGCCTCAAGGAGAGGTAGAACCCCTGCTGCTACCACAAACAACCACCACAACCCTACCCGAGGAGCCACACATAGAGACTGTTGAAACATCTAGACATCTCATAGATCAAGAAGAATGGCAGAAGAACGACGAAGTCATTCTGCAAGTTAATGAATATGCAAAACAGATGCAAGAGATGATGGAGAAAATGCAAACAGCAGCACTTAGCCACAATGCTAAGGCTAGAGAGCTAGAGATGGTCATCGACGCTCTCCAAGGAGAGCTAGAGGACAAAATGATTGTCATCATTGATCTGTAGAAACAAATCCAAGAGCTGAGAGCTGAAGCTGAACAACACCAGCTGGCCATAGAAAATCAACAAAAGGAAATGGAGGAACTGGGTGAACTTCTCACAAAGTTATCAGATGCCTGCAAGACCAAAGACAAACAACTAACAGAGGTTACCAATAAACTCTTAACTACAACTTTGTCAGTTCAAAAGATCCAAGTGTAGTTTGATAATGGCTACAAAGACCGATGAAAGAACGTAGTTCATGCAAGTTTTTGCGTCTAGGCCATGACTGAATGGCTTCAATTTTATTGGGGTCTATATGTATTCCCTTACCCGATACGATGTGTCCCAAATATTCAATTTCAGATTGAAAAAATGAACTCTTTTCAAGATTCAAGTACAAGTGATTTTGTGCAAGCAGATCAAATACATGTGTTATGTGCTCTTTATTCTCTTTTTTAGATTTATTGAATACCAAAATTTCATCAAAAAATACAATCACAAAATCTTGATGGTCAATAAAAATTCTATTTATCATGCGTGTGAATGTGGCTGGTGCATTTGTCAAACAAAATGGCATGACAAGAAATTCATAGTGTCCCGTTTGTGTTCTGAAAACAGTTTTATAAACATCATGTTCAAACATTTTTCCCCTCCAGTTGTTGTGGTCAGCTGCAATTGAAGGGTGCCCAGTCTAGTAACAAGACGCCTGCACTGAATGGATGATCAGAGGAAAGGTGAAAAAATAAGTCCAAAGTGTTGAGTACATTGCATGACAATCTTTTTAGATCACCAAATGGAGTCCAAACAACCAAGTTATAAGCAATTAAAGTTTTGTCAAGGTAGATCTACATCGGATTTACTGCCCTCATGGGTGTGCCATCAGGTAGTTTTTCAACCTTCCTAGGGTTTGCAAGGATACTATGTAGCATAAGAAGTGCACTAGAAGTTACGATGCATTAATCAAAGCTCAAAAGGAGAGAGAGAGAGAGAGAGAGAGAGAGAGAGAGAGAGAGAGAGAGAGAGAGAGAGAGAGAGAGAGAGAGAGAGAGAGAGAGAGAGAGAGAGAGAGAGAGAAGTGGAAACTTGTGAAGCAAAGGGGAACCCCTCTCCAAGAGATGCCAAATCAAGCCTACAAGTGGTCCAATGAGAAAGAAAATTTTTAAAAAGTAATGGCACCTCTACAAAAGAGGCTTTTTTGGACATTTTGGGGGTTTTTTTTTGGAGCTGTTAAGTTTGCAGATGGGTTTTTGGACAAAGGATTGTGCCTATCAAATCCATAAAGGGGTTTTTCCTTGGGGATAGCTATAGTTTTTACATTGGAAACATTTTAAATGTTTATTTGAAGCAAAGTTAAGTAATTTTTGCATTGTATCGTGTCAGTCCCCCTTCTCTTTCTGTCACTCTAGTTATGTTCTGAGGGGTCGTTAGTGTGGATGTGTGTCCCCCCTAATGCAGTGTTTGTGCAAAGAGAGTGAGATAGAGTGGTTTTGTGTGTTGAAAGGGTTGAGATGAGCCTTGATGGTGTGTGTGGGTTGTGTGGTGATCTTGTCGGGCGTGTGAGTATTGGGTGAAGTGAAAGCAAAGTTTTGCTAGTGTAAATTATAAATCTTGAAGGTGTTTTTGAGAGGATAGTGGTTCTACGAATACCCTGAGCTACAGAGAGGATGAGGTTGTTGTGAATACCTTGAGCTATAGAGAGGCGGTCTATGTGCGTTTTGGGTGGGCTCTCCATTCACCCTCTCCCATGCCATAGCTGGTTGGGAATGGGATCGTGGTAGCTAGGGTGGATGAAAGAGAAACATAGTGCAAGTGTGATAGTGTGTGTGTAAGCAAGATTATCACTCAAATGATTTAGGTTCCAAGATAGAATTAGCTTGGACTCATAAACAAAATCTTGAGTATTGACTTAGCCTAGCACAGTCTCACCATAGACAAGCATGTAGTGCAAAATATATTTGTGTTTATTCATTCATGAAATGAGCTTTAAGTAGCTCTATAGCTTTTCTCCACAGCATGTGGGATAATTCCACTCTTCTCTCCTTGATTCACACTTTAGGACGAAGCTCACACTTTAAAATCCTCCCCTTGAGGTTTGGACTAAGACAAAATACTGAAGATGCAATATCCACACAGGATGTTAATATTCACACAGGATGACAAAATCAACACAGGAAGATAACATCCACACAGGAAAATAAAAGTCCTCCCCTACAAGTAGAGAGGCTGCATCTTCAAAGTACATCTTCATAAAAGACAAGGTTGTTCTTGCCTTTGTCTTCTACCATATGAGCTGACCCTTTGATAGGTATCTTCCCTTCGTAGCTTTTGTTGTTGCTTCTAATACTGTTGCTTTCTCCACTACTATTGCCTCCACTTGAGTAGCACTGAGAAGGAGGGTGTCCCTTCTTACCGCATTTGTTGCAAGGATTGTTTATGTAGTGGTCTTTTGCTACGTATACCATCCTTCCACATTCATAACACTTTCTTCAAGTTGATGATGTCAATGGTGAATATTTTCCCCTTGAGTATGTCGTGACGTAAGCCCCTCCTGATGATGTTAATGAACCTTTTTTATTTCTTTCTTCTGCTTGGACTGAGTTGATGACATCTTGGAAAGGTGGAACCGGCTATTTTTCTTCAAGAATTGTGACTAAGTGGTCATAAGAAGGTGGAAGTACACTTAATAGTATGGCCACTTTGTCGTCTTCTCGTACTTTCACCTGGATGTAAGTGAGTTGTGTGACAATGCTCTTAAGCCTATTTACTAGGCTAGCAATGTCCTCCCCTTCAATCATGGCGATCTTGTAAAGTTGTCTTTTGAGACTAACTTTACTTCTTTTGGCCCTGGCTCCAAAATTACTTTCTAGGACATGTCACGCTTCATGTGCATGCTTACATTCATCTATGAAATGCACATAGTTGTCATGCAAGGAGGTGATGATAATTTCTAATGCTTGTTCATCCTTGGCCAAATTCTATGTGCTTGCCATGAGTGTGGATTCCCTAGTGTATACTCCATCGGGTTCGGCTTGTTGCTCTAAGGCAGTGTTGATGATAGAGCACAAACATTTTTTCATAAGTTATCCTCTTAACTTCGTTTTCCATGTGTGAAATCTCTCCTTGTTGAGTTTTTATATTCCCTTCTCCCCCATTTGTGCTCATAGTGGGGTCTTATCTTAGGAGACTCTCCTAGCCAATATCTACTTCTTTACACAAGCGCAAATAGCTCTTAGGAAATGAAAAAATTTATTGGCAAGTTATTGTGCTTGG
This sequence comes from Adiantum capillus-veneris, assembly GCF_014529385.1. Classification (NCBI taxonomy): domain Eukaryota; kingdom Viridiplantae; phylum Streptophyta; class Polypodiopsida; order Polypodiales; family Pteridaceae; genus Adiantum; species Adiantum capillus-veneris. The sequence continues at coordinate 94,597,796 of NC_140948.1, forward strand.
TTGCAATGATATTAGAGTTTTAATTGTAGGGGGGGGTGGGGGAGAGAGAGAGAGAGAGAGAGAGAGAGAGAGAGAGAGAGAGAGAGAGAGAGAGATTCCCTTTTTGTGAAGCTCCTCTTCACTAGAGTGAAGCTCCTATTTACAAAAAAATTGGGTGTTGCCTTTGAATGCTTGCTCGATGAAGGCCTTTTTTATGCTTAGCTGTGAAAGATTTCTTTGGGGGGTGCTTGTTGGATGGCCGGCTTAAAAATTCCTTGTTGAAGCCTTCTCTTTTTTTTTTGAGTGGTCTCGAAGCTCCTAGCTTCTTGTCGTTTTTCTACAACTTTGGTGGGACTAGACCTTTAAAAAAGGGTCTCAGAGGTGTAGCCAAGGATTATGGACCCACTTGTGGATTATGTCTGTGGGAAAGGGGGCTCAAATGGGCTCCGAGAAGCTCAGGCACTTGGGGACAATTGTTAGGGATTTAATATTTATGTAAGTACCAAAAAAATTGTGTGTTCACAAGGTCTTGTTGACATATTTACATAATCACAGTTAACATGATCACAAACAAGCCGGTTCAGAGTGACCTCAAAACCCACAAAAAGCCCACCGGGATTTTGGTTTTCCCGATGGGCCCACCGGGAAAATGCTAAAGCCCACTGGACTGAAGCTTAATATATAGAGGGCCCTAATCGGGCCTGCTGGGTGTTTTTTTGTTGAGCCACACATACACACACACACACACACACACACACACACACACACACACACACACACACACACACACACACACACACACACACACACACACACACACACAGAAAAAAAATTGATTCAAAAACAAAAATCTATGATGGTACTCGTTAATGTTGACTTTGAAGTGATAATAAGAGAAAATAGTACTTAGACATTTATGGAGTGCAAGGTGTACAATTTCATAAAGTGCATGTCTTTGTGGCAAGTGAAGAAGATGAGAATAGATTTGATGACCTAGGGCAAGTAGTCTCTGCAAGTGTTTCAACAGTTGAAGGACATTCTGACATTGAGTGCATTAACATTGGGATACCTGGCAATTCTGACCAACTATTGGCAAATTCCTATGTCGTTGAAAAATTGGTCAAAGACAAGGAAGAGACAATGTTTTCAGGAGGTTGGGATGTTAATGAAGATGAATTCAATATCACTGCAGATAGGTTCCAAGATGAAATTAGTATTGCTTTAAAGGCAAGCAAGTGAAGGGTAAGAAATCAACCAAGAAGACCACAACCAAAAAGACAAGGGGTGTTACAACAACTGATGTTGTAGATGTAAGACCATTTTGGGATCAGTGGACACAAGAAATCAACCCTTATTAAGGTTTGTGGAGCCTAAACACTTAGATAACGAGGTCCCAAAAGCAAAGCAACGTGCTATAGGAGGCATGGAAAAGTATTTTGCCTACTTCCCTTTCTAGTATAAGGAGTATCAGATTCCCATCACTAATTGTTTTCTTGCTCCTGATCAATACAATTGTCGTCAACTAAAGACTGATCAAGCAAAACATTGTATGCTCTTCTTTGGAGCAAGTGCAAATTGGCCTTTGTCGTGTGCTTATCTAATTCTTGTAAATAATTGTGGTCAAAATTCCAGAGTTCCAATGACACGTACTGAGGTAGAAGAAGAAAGACTTGTAGAATACAAGTTTTGAATAATTGATGGCCAACACTCAATTTATGCAGCCAAAATGTTAAGATTTCAAGAAATGAAAAAGGATGGTGGCTCCCAGGTTCTAATACAAGTTTATGAGATCCATCCCCACAAGTTGCAACGTCCATATCATCCATACAAAATGAGGAGGATCTTTCTAGTCAGTGCGATATTTCAAAAACGCCCATCATATCCAAACATTAGAGAAAAGGAAGGTAAAAATCTTGCACACCTTGGGATGTAAGTTATTTTCTCTTTCTCTCTCATGGCTATATAATGAGAAAACATCTAAAATTCTTATATTTTATTTGTTTTTGGTTTTGCAAGCATTTCTCAAAATGGCAAGAATTTATGTTGATGCATCATTCATCACCAAACAAGCTCATATGGTCACTTACTCTGATCCTATTTATGATCGATGGGGCTGAAGATCAGAGAGAGAGAGAGAGAGAGAGAGAGAGAGAGAGAGAGAGACCAAAGGCCACAATTTTTAGATATTTGTGGTCTAGACAAAGATGAAGTAGAGAAGATTCAAGCAAAAATAGAGACTAGAATGATTGTTTTGTCTAAGGGTGCAAAGAACACATCAAGTGTAATAGACATGCCTGATCATATCAACCAACCAAAACAAGATCAATTATTCAAGATGAGCTGCTTGAGAAATTCAATGTGCTCAATGAGGAGAATCCATGTGAAAGGATAAAGTCCCTTATATGAAAGTTATTGATAATCTATTTGAAACTGATTCATTACTAAGTATGTATCATGATAGACATTGTAAATTGTGATGGAATTACCATGTTATGCAATGAATACTTAATTTCATACATAAATCTGCTTGTAGAGTGATATCCGTTGAATTTCATAAGATTTTTTGAGCTAGCATAATAATGCTCTATTTCAAAATTCGTGCATCATGCTAAACATAATCCATACAATCATTTGTATGTCATTGTACATATTTTATTTATGCAATACTTCATTTTGAATGCATTTTTTATTTTGTACCATGTTAAGAATAGTCAAATAGTGGATTTTGGATGTACCAAACCCCTGTAAAACTTGTTTAGAATAGTTAAATTCTAAGTAAAGGATGCACTTTTCCATCTATACCTTGCTTAAAGTGTCTTGATGGTGGATTGCAAATTTCCTTGGTCTTCTCAAGATTTTTTTTAAATTGGACAAATGTTAGATCTAGGATGCACCCATCTTTACACAATGTTCTTTGAATGGCAAAGTACTAGTTTATTGAATGCACCACCAACCCTTCCTCAACTTGTTTGGAATGTTTGGTTTAAGATGCTACCACCTTCTAAAACTTGTTTAGAATGACTTAATGGTAGTTCTAAGTTTCACTCATTTGTCTTTTGGTTACTTAGAAGAGCCAAGTTATGGGTATAAATTGTACCTCCCATTCTAATAGCTATTTAGAATGGCCAAGTAGTGAATCTCAAATGCACATTGCCTTAAAAAACATGTTTCTAATCATGAATTCATGGTATATGAAGCATCTTGCCTTCCAAAACTTGTTAAGAATGTCTAGCTGGTGGATCTAGGATGCACAAAATCTTTTAGAATAAATTGTTTGGAATGGATACACTTCCTCCTTGGCCGTGAAATCTTCATTGGTTCTACACACACAACCAACACAAAACAATTTCATTGTCAAGTATCATGTGCACTTTCTTCCCAAATTCAAAGTCCATTCTAAAAATGAAAGAAGGTTAGAAAAGTTGAAACTTAAAACCACACTAAACATATTACAATGGACTATAAGTTAAACAAGTGGTGAAGATTGACACAAAATAATCCATTATACTTTAGGTTGAACAAGTGGTGGATCTTGAGACTAAATAACCCATGATAGTTGTGGTTGGGCATATAATGAAGCTTGAGAGCATTGAATCATTGATACTAGGGATGACACATTTTAGATAAGATAGAAGCTTGTGGCTATGTACAAATGGTGGTGACTATATGGTTGTGGATAAGTGGTGGAATTTATGACGCTCTATGCTTGAGTAAATCATAGATTGGACAAGTGGTGGTAACTATATGGTTCTCTATGTTTGAATGGATCATAGCTTGGAAAAGTGGTAGACCTTATGCTTGAATGATACTCTATGCTTTAATGATCCTCTATGCTTGAATGGAGCATAGCTTGGACAAGTAGTATACCTTATGGTTCTCTATGCTTTAATAGAGCCTAGATTTGATGGTGGACCTTGTGGCTCTCTATGCTAGAATGGCGCTTTTTTTGGACATCTGGTGGACCTTGTGACTACCTATGGTGGAATGGAGCATATCTTGAACAAGTGTTGGATCTAATGGCTCTCTATGCTTCAATAGAGCATAAATTGGACAAGTGGTGGACCTTATGGTCCTATATGCTTTAATGGAGCATAGCTTAGAGAAGTGGTGGACCTTATGGCTCTCTGTCCATTGATAGAGCATAGACTGGACACATGGTTGACCTTGTATTTTTATATGCTTGCATGGGTCTTATCTTGGACAAATGGTGGACCTTATGGCTCTATGCCCTTCAATCAAGCATAGACTAGACAAGTGGTGGACCTTGTGTCTTTCTATGCTTGAATGGATTTTAGATTGGAAAAGTGGTGGATCTTGTGGCTGTCTATGCTTGAATGGAGCATAGCTTGGACAAGTGGTGGACCTCATGGATCTCTATGCTTGAATAGAGCATATATTGAGACCTTATGGTCCTCTATTCTTGAATGGAACATAGCTTGGACAAGTGGTGAACCTTATGGCTCTCTATGTTTCAATAGGGCATAGATTGCACAAGTGTGGATCTTATGGTCCTCTGCAACTCAATAGACCCTGGCTTGGACATGTGGAATGGAAAGGTAGTGAATCTAGGATGCATTTTTTCTCTCACACCACCATGTTTAGAATGGTCTTGTGGTGGATCTTGGATGCACCAAAACTTCCTTAATTTATTTTAAAAGGGAAAGTACTAAATATGAGGTGCACTTTTCCTTCTCACACCTTGCTTAAAATGGCTTTGTGGTGGATTAAGAATTCTCTTACTCTTCAACAAGAACTTGAATTTCAAATCTCCAAGTGATGCATCTAAGAAACAATATGTGTTCTAAAACCTTTTAGAATGGCCAAATTGTAGATCTTAAATGCACCAAAGCTTCTACAAGTTGTTTAAGATGGCCACTTATTGTGGATCAAGGATGTAATATGGTGAAAACACTTTGTGGTGGATCTAGAATACACTCACTCTGACGGAAGCCATTTAGATTGGCCAAGTGGTGGACCTTGAATAGATGGACACTTCAACAACTATGATTGAATCTTTGATTGAGCTAGTATCTACTCTTCCATGATTTCTAGATTGGCCAAGTGGTGGATCTAAGATGTATACTAGTCTTCCACAATTTTTTTTGATTCAATATATAGGATGCACACTACCATTCAAAACGTCATTAGAATGACCTTGATTTTATATAGGATGCCTCCTTCATTGCACAAACTATATACGATGGGAAGATGGTGGATTTAGGATGCATTCCCCCTTCCACGCTATGTTTAGAATGACCAAGTTGTGGATCTAGGATGCACCAAACCTTCTTAAATATTTTTTGAAAGTCCAAGTACTAGATATAGGATGATGAGCTTTCCCTTCCAAAACTTGCTTAAAATGGTCAGGTTGTGGATTGAGAGCTTCCTTTCTCTCCTCCAAGAACTTTTTTAGATTGGCCAAGTGGTGAATTGAAGATGCACCCATACTTACAAAACTTACTTAATAATATCAATTGAATGGATAGTGTTACAAATATCTAGGACTATGGGGTTATAGCCTTAGTCTTTCCATGTCCTTGATATGTAAGTAACAAAATTAAAATAGTTAGGATTTGGATATATTTACCCTCTAAGTATTTTTTTCTTGCATAATAGACATGGATCAGTAATGTTTGAGAAAAAGTGATGATTATGTGGATATCAATAATCATGTCAAAAAATCTTGCTTATTAATATGTCATCCTCTAGGAGGCTATTGTGTGATCTTTCATTGTTTTCTGCTCAGATCCAAGGTTTGAGGGTGGGTTAGATAAGGAATGCTTCAATCCAACATCACTTAATGAGAACCTTCCATGTGTATCCACACAGGTCTCACTTGAAGAATTGAATCCAATTACTGATACTCAAATGCAAATACCTGAGGCCTCTTTGCTGCATCTTTCATCAAAGGAACCCATGGGTGAAAAATTTCAATCTGTAAAACATGTGAAAGAGAGTGGTCTTGATGCAACTACTTTGGTTTCATCAAATCCCAACACATCCATGTTGACAATAATATTGGACTTGATGGTCTACTATTGAAACGAAGTCAACAACCATCATCAATTCATGAATCTATTCAATATGATTCACAAAGGCATCTTGTGTTATGGCAAGGGTGCATCCACTTTTTGAAGAACATATTGAAGAGATTCAATGTTGGGATTTGGTCAAAAGCTAGAGAAGCTAATGTTTACCAGATGTTGCGAATGCTTCAAAGCACTATAGAGGAGATATTGCCCATTTTTGTAGTTTGGTCTGAAGAATCTTTCTATGTTCTCAAATGCATAAAATTATTTAGAAAAGACAATCCTCAAGTTCTAGCTATGTTTAAGACATTGGCAAAAGATATCTACATACTATAAAAGTGATCCACGCATAAAAATTCTTGTTGATGACTCTCCATACAAATGTTGTATTTGACCTACAAATAATTTCATAGTTCCTTCAAAGTTTTATGAATAAAATATGGTTGATAGTATTCTCATAGAAGAGTTTCTCTTATACTTGTTGCAACTTGAAGAGAGCAAAGACGTGCGTGATTTCATTGGCTCTAAATGTTATGGGCAAGCCCCAATTTCCAATGACAATGAATAAAAAAGTCTCATGGACTATTGAAAATATCAAAACTCAACATGGTCTCAAAAGGAGATAACCACAAATAAGCTACCAATTTTTTAGAAGCTAGGAGACCTTTCCAGCAAGTAGAAGGACTCAACTAATCCAAGCAAGGAAAAAGAGACTAGAAGGAACCAAAAAGTAGAAATAATGACAAAAGAAACAACAAATATTGATATGTGAAGGGAGCAGAACTAATATCCTTAGCAAGGAAGTTGGGTTGTGCCACACCATCATTGACGGCCGTAACAACCCAAGCTTTTGTGAAGAAGCCTGGGTTGTTACAATCTTCTCAAACACTAAGGTACTCCTCACTAGAAATCATGTTGACTTTTCAATACATAATTTTGTAAGTGATATTTGTATTTTGATTCAAAATACTCACTTCATCATGGTTTCTTGCAAATTTCATCCAGATTATTCTTTGAAGGAATATTTCATAGGGGTTCTGGACCATTTCATTCAGATGAAAGAAGAAACCTCTAAGACCAACCATGGGTTACTTTACAAAATTTTGTGTACTTGCAACTAAAAATAATTCACACAAAGATTATTCTACGTGTTTGAGTTTTTCTTGATATTTAACCATTGGTTTTGGACCAATTGTCACCTAATCGTACTTTGCCATGGTCTTTACATGGTCTTTACACCAATTTTATCAATTGACTTGGAGATCTTTAAATTTTACTTGTGTATTGACAAATTTCCCTATTCGCATAATTACAATGTTTGTAAGTATTGTGATGCCAATTTAATATTCTTATGGATGTCTATAGTGATCAAATGTTGAATGCTAAAATCATCAATTGGTTTAAGGTTTAAAATGAATATAAATTAAACATTTTGTGTTTCTTTTCAGAGCCAAAAGAAAAACATATGTTGTTTTTAGAGTAGAATAATTCATTTGAAAGAGAAAATTCTTCTATTCAACCTTTTATGGGCCTCATCAAAACCATCAGCCAACCCCCTACTCGGTTTCTACTTATCTTGAAGAAACAACAAAGGATTGTTATCTTAGATATAAAGCGTCTACTAATTCATTCAATTGAAATGCAACACGATGATATTCTTCGATCATGGGATGAGCACATGCAAGTTTTTCATGTATGCATCATGATGCAAAAGCTTTCTTAGACTTTTGTTTTGATTATTTTGAACCTTAAATATGAAGTTGCTATAACCTAACCAAAGCTCAACATATATTTGAGATGTGATTACCTAGGCTTTATTCAAATTTCAAGATGTTTATGAGCAATAAGAATTGTCAAAATCCAAATATTATGATTGGCTATAAAATATTTTATCATAAGAATTTAACTTTGGTTTGGAGGATGTTTGAGGATCTACATGCTAGCAACACATTAATTTTTTATGATACTACATATAGAGTGATGTGGAATATGCCAAGAACTTAACTCATATATCCAAAATTTTGGAGACAAACACTTGAACAACTTCAATGCTTCTTAGAAGGCACAGTAATTCCATGGTTAGTGGGATGGTTGTGTGCAAGAAACAAGAGGAGTTATACTTCCAATACAATTGTGAAAAACGTAGAGGATCCTGAGACAACTTATGTCATGAATTTCTACTTGCCATGAAGCCAGTGTTGAGAGTCACAAGTTGAACTTGTTTGGCAAGGATGGTTGACAGAGATATCAATTGTACACAAAACCACATATCAATTAGAACTGGCTCTTTGTAAATTATTAAACAAGATGAATATAAATTCTACATTTATCTTTCACTAAACCATTTATCACTCTATTTTTTTCTACTTGAAGTGTACTCTATTGTAAGGGGAATTATGTATCAATCTAATATGTTTCACATGGAGTGCACCTTATCATTTGGGGGGTTCTTTATTAATGAAGTGCATCCTTCTTAGGGGTGCTCTTTTTCTTGTTCCTATGAGTAGAGAATTATCTATATTTTGCTCATATCTTGTGTAAATGGATTCACTTTAAATATTTAGGCCTCCTTGTAACTTGGAATTTTCCACAAAGTGCACCCTAGTGAAAGGGGACTTCTTTATTAATGGAGTGAATTATAATTTAAGAAGAGAAATTTTTCTTTGTATTTTTAGTTTGTAATGTGCTCACTATTTTTGTTTACAATGTATAAATGGATTTAGTCAAGAGAACCCTTTTTGCTTCAAGACATGACTACTTGAGCAATGTTTTTTTTTGCTTCAAGACATGAGTAAACTTCTTATGCTAGGTATTTCTAGTCATTGGGTAGTATATATTATTTTGTACTTAATATAAGTTGTATCAATAGAAGACCTATTTTTTTATACTCATTCAATAAAAAATATTCATTGAACAATGTTGTTGTCATATTGGCATAGAGACTCACACAAGAATATGTCATGTTGTTGTGATATTGGCATGGTAAGTCATATGCATGTATACCTGCACAAAAAAACAATCTCTTATCTAAATCATTACAATTTTGAATAATATGCAACTATAGCCCATTCGTTTATAACATAATGTCAAAATTGCAACTCTTTATCATAAAATCCATTATTGAAATTAGTTTAATTCTTCTTCCTTAAGACTTGTGTTTTCCAAATATGTTCAATGATAAGAACAATGTAATAAACACAAGAGCTTTACATTTATTATAGTTGCAAATAGATTTACATTTTCTATAACAACTGTGTTTTTCTTGTAAATATAGATAGAATAGCATTGACACAAGTAACATGAAATTGATTTAAGAGTTTAGAATGGCCAAGTGGTGGATTTAAAAATCCCTTTGTTATAAAATGTATAAAATTAGGATGACTTAACATAAGTGTGGTTGAATACCTAAATGTCTTATCCACATGAACATGTTCAAAAGAATGCATCTATGTGCACAAAGCAACGTATCACATGGTATTTTAAAATGTAATATATGTGATCTTGACACTTATTGATGTAGCTCAACAAATATCTAAAAAAGCGAAGTTAAAGAGATCTCTTAAAATAAAATTATTTTTTATTGTTAATGGTCAAATTGGCTATATTCATAAAAATTTAAACTGATCATTAGTCTTGGGAACACGGTTTTTTCCACTAGAAACCTTATTTATTTCAATAGAGAACAACTTAGACATATATGTAGGTACTCATTTTAACTTATGACTTTGAGTGTAGCTTGGACAAGAAGTTGAATTTGTATTTCTCCATAGGCTAAGGGAACCTAGCTTGGACAAGTGGTAGGATTTATGCTCCTCCATAAGTCAAGGGAGCCTAGCTTAGATAAGTGCACCATGAAACCAAAACTCTTATGATGCAACCAAGCATATGATACATGTTTTATGTATGCTTCATGCCTCAAATGAAGAAGTCCTAGATTAGCAGTGGAACTTGCTTGAATGAGCTTGAATGTCATAGAAAAGTTGGTTATTTTCCTCAATTTTGATCCTAGCTTGGACAAGTGGTGAACCTTGAATAAGTTTAGGTACTCATTTTGGACTTAGCTTGGATAAGTAATGGGCCTTGAAACCAAGGTCTTCACCTTGAGATAAATCATAGGTAGGACAATAAGGCATACACAATGATAATGGATTGAATGTACTAGTCTCTTAATGACTTTGAGTGTAGCTTGGACAAGAAGTTGAATTTGTATTTCTCCATAGGCTAAGGGAACCTAGCTTGGACAAGTGGTAGGATTTATGCTCCTCCATAAGTCAAGGGAGCCTAGCTTAGATAAGTGCACCATGAAACCAAAACTCTTATGATGCAACCAAGCATATGATACATGTTTTATGTATGCTTCATGCCTCAAATGAAGAAGTCCTAGATTAGCAGTGGAACTTGCTTGAATGAGCTTGAATGTCATAGAAAAGTTGGTTATTTTCCTCAATTTTGATCCTAGCTTGGACAAGTGGTGAACCTTGAATAAGTTTAGGTACTCATTTTGGACTTAGCTTGGATAAGTAATGGGCCTTGAAACCAAGGTCTTCACCTTGAGATAAATCATAGGTAGGACAATAAGGCATACACAATGATAATGGATTGAATGTACTAGTCTCTTAATGATTCAATTGACTAAAACCATGAAATTTCATGTCCAATTTTTTTCTCAATGTGTAATGTATGTGCATAAATTTGAATGATACCTTAAGAAAATTGACGTCTTTCACAAAAATCTCATTACTTCATAAATGATATGTTGAAAATTGTCCAACCTGGGAATTGGGACTTTTCCACTTTACCTAATATAGTTTTATCTTTGCTTAGATTTGGCTTCATCAATAATACATCATTTTCTTTGTATAAGCTATGACATATCAGTTTCCTCTTTAAATGGTCTTGAACTTCTTTGCAAACTTTATCTTCTCATAGCTCAATCCCTTTCTTATTTCACTTACTCTTGTTTGATGGCATCATGGCAACATTCTTTGGTCTTATCTTTGAGCATCTTACACTTTGAGAACATAGATGAAGCTATCAAAAGGGAATTCATAAAGAGTTACAAAGTCTACTCTTTTTAGAGCAAGATTCTTCAGTCAACTAGACTATATGTGAAAGGTCCCCAACCTACCGACGCAAAAGTCAAGATGGGGTCCTTGACAAGTCTTTAGGCCTATTAAAAGGCAGAGACTCTAATTAAGAAGGGTCCAAGGAATAGATCTTTACCAAGGAAGGGTCTATACCCCTAGAAGAAGACCTGGACCTGTCTCACAACGAAAATGAGACATCTTAAACTCTTTTGGCCCTATAACTTCCACAAATTGGGCTAAGGTATCCTCAACCAACATTTTTCCCCCCCTAATAGATGTGAGGGCACAGTCACTGGTGGACTCCTCTTCCAAGTGAAGAATTTTTCTAAATGTTTTTACCATGCAGGGATGGAGAGTTACCGAATTAACCAAGTCCAACCATCCATGATTGACAACCTTAGTCAATCCCCACTTACCACCCTGCATTCACACATGATTCTTTTGTTTCTGATTACTATCATATTCTTTTGACATGTAAAATAATGGTTTTCTTTTTAACTTTCTCATACAATAATATGTTAAGATAATTCTTGAAAATGATCATTAGAAACACTCTTAAAAAAACAAACATCTTTAGACTTAAGAAAAGTTACGGTCACTTATAATATTTCCTCACAACCTTGACACGTTCTCCACTTGTGTCAAGCACACCTATACATGGGTGAAAAAAATAACAACCTTTCTTATTTATAATCTTGGTGGAAACCCATCACCTAAAGTTTGGGACATCCAAATCAATTTCCCATACGACCGGGCAGTTCCCCTAGGATAAAAAAGGTATCCTAAGTAGTATCCACAAACATACTTATGTAGGGGGTAAAGACTCCGTATACATGGGGACAACCGACTCATCCATGGATAACAAGCCATCATTACTTATCACCTGAAGTGAAAATATTCCAAGGAATAATAGGTGTCTTGAGACAAATTGTTTTAAGGATGACCAATCATTCTTTCCTAAGTCAACCATCCTTAACCCAAACAATTCATTCCTAATTTACAAACAAATGCACGTTGGTTTCTTGGAAGATGCCTTCCATTTTCATCTAGTTTCACTTTTCCTAATTCCTTACACCCTCTCTTTTGCGTATGCATTGCGTATGCAATGTTAATACTTAAAGAAGAACTTGAGTCATCCATGGCTGACAAGCCGTCATTACTTATCACCTGAAGTGAAAATACTTTAAGGAAATCATAGGTGTCTTGAGAGAAGTTCTCTTAAGGATGACCAATCATTATTTCCTAAGTCAACCAATCTTAACCCAAGGAATTCATTCCTAGTTTACAAACAAATGCACGTTGGTTTCTTGGAAGATGCCTTCCATTTTCAGCTAGTTTCATGGTTCCTAAATTTTTACACCCTCATTTATGTATGCAATGTTAATACTTAAAGGAAAACTTGAATTATTCATCCTAAATTATAATGAAGACCCATCTGGGACTGGTCAAGCATTTGCTACAGTGGTGGGGCATGAATTCTTTCATCTGTAGGCCTACTACTAGGCCCGGCCTCGTGGTCGTCCGATACTCTAGCCCTCTTGGGAAAATTTCCTTCCCCATCAAACTGGGGGTTTTCTCGGATCCTCTTTGGAGCCATGACTTCTATCCTTATAAAAAGGATGTTTATTTATTAGGTAAATCATCAAAATCCTAATTCTTACCATTCTATAACGTATTTTCATTTCTTAGCATAATTGCTTAGATCTTGGAGTAGTTTAGTTGTTAGCAAAAGATTCTTGGGTTTTTATTGTCTTTTTTTTAATTTTTTATATCTTCGTATTGGCTATGGAATTTTTGATGAACTTTGATAACTTCCCTATTGGTGTTTTCTTCAAATTGTGCTAGAAAACGCTGGGTTCTTTGTATAAGATTTTCTAATTATTGATATAGCTAATACATTTTTATCCTAGATTCCTTTTGGGTATTCAAGGACTCCCTAATTATTTTATAATTTTTTGCACCTTTTTTCTAATTTTTCCTTATTTATTAGGCCTACAATTTGCTTAATATTCATTAGATTCATTATCTCATATAAATTGAATTTCCTCAGTTTTCTATCAATGGTTGATAATTCTAGTAATTTTTGCAGAAACTTTTAATCAAAATTTCTATTCATCCTAATTAAATTCTAACTTAAAATATGATTTTTTATCTATTATAATTATTTGAACTAATTAAATAATTATGATATAATTATCTTGGCTTTCTAATGATGTTTCTTTACTCCAATAATTACCTTGTAACTATCTAAGCTAAGTAACTAAATTCGTCCTTTAGTTTACATCTAAAATCAATCAAGTTTAGCTTAATTAAATAGCCAAACTAGTTTTCTTTTTATAAGAATTTATTCCATGTTTCTAACAATGTTTTCTAACACTAATAAATATCTTGTTATTTATTAAGTTTGTTTACTAAGTTTTTAATCAATTTTATAATTAAAAATAGCTAATTATTGCCTAATTAATAATAGAAATCAATCACAAAAATACAATTTCTCTAGCTTTTTAATAATATAACTAAGCTTTGATAATTATCTTAGAGTTAACTAAGCTTATTTTATGTAGTTTCAATTAATGAAGACCAAAATTAATCAATTTGTGTCCTAATTAGGATTAATAATTAAGTAGATTATTAATCTTAACTAAGATTAAGTGTATAAGAGAGAGAGCTTAATAATAGAGGATAAGTATTAATTAGAAAAATTAGATATGGATTAATATAAACTGCTAATAAATTGAGATTAGCATAATTACCACGCTTAATTACTTAGATTTTGCTCTCTTATTGATTTTTGTGATGTATCTATCTCTCTCGATAAGATATTTTTGGCCAAGACTCTGAGTGTGATTGATTTGTGAGGTAATAGGTCCTATTTATAGTTTTTATGGGCACTTGTAGGCTCTCACAGGCTGAAACTGGCAGCTCCTTGTAGCTCAAGCGGTCCCAGACTTAAGAAGGCACCATCTGTTGCTAAATCTAGCTTGGGCAAGTCCAGATACTCTCTCCTAGTACCTAACTACTTTGAAAATCAAGCCTATTTATTTTCTTTGCTTGGGCAAGACCAGATACTCTCTCCTAGTACCTGCCTACTTTGAAAATCAAGCCTGTTTATTTTCTTTGCTATTTTGATAAATATCTGGAAAAATATCTAAGGGTTATAATGAAAGTCTTAAGCTTTAATGATCGGTGTCAGCTTTTACCTGAATTTAGTTTTGAGACTTCCTAGCTATAGATTTGTCGTGCTTAAGATCTTAAAAATACAAATTTCAACTACTTTTGAGATAGTGCTTTACCTGTTTGTACGCCCAATGCTTTTTGCTAAAACTTTGAGTTCATTTCCCTACAGCTAGAAAGGTGGAAACCTTACAATCACCCAATTTAAGAATTTGAGATGCCCTCATCTCAAGTGAAATTGGAATTATATTTGAGAGGAGAGGTTTCATCTTCCCAAGTGGCATCTTCAGTGGGATAATCTTTCCACTTTACCAAACGTTCTCTAATTACTCTATTTCTGAAATTTCTTTCTCTAGTTTCAAGGATACAATATGGCTGAAGTTCAAGCAATTATTGTTGTTGCAGCACAATTTGTTCATCATCCAATGCATGATTGGATTTGTAATGTAGGGTTTTAGTAGGCTGATGTGAAATACATCATGAACTTTGATATGTTCATGCAGCTTTAATTTGTAGGCTTGATGATTGAGGACCTTGATTATTCCATAAAGACCAAAATACCTCGGACTAAGCTTTTTGAATTCTCACAGGGATAGGTTGCTTCTTTTTGGATGCACTCGAAGAACGACCTTGTCTCCTTGCTTGAAGATTCGATCGGATCATTTTTTGTCTGCATAATACTTTTGACGATCCTTAGCAGCCTGAATATCTTGTCGTATGACTTTGGTCTGGGCTTCCATTTCTTCCAACATTTTCTTTGAGGCCTCTACCCTTCTAGTAGGGTCAGAAAAATTCAATGGTGATATGCGTTCATAGAGCATTTAAAGGCGGCATCCCAATGCTTTCATGGAAAGAGGAGTTATAGGAAAATTCTACCAAGTGAAGAAATTGAATCCATGTGTGGGGTTCTCTACTGCAATAATCTCGAAGAATATCTTCAATTCCTTGGATTACACGTTTTGTATGTCCGTCTGTCTGAGGATGATATGCTAAGCTAAAGCATAGTTGTGTTCCTAAAGCTTCAAAAAGAGCCTTCCAAAACTTGCGAGTGAACTTTGCATCCCTATCACCGATAATTCTCTTTGGAAGCCCATGTAGTCTAAAGATCTCTTTAACAAAGATCCGGTTTATATTTGCTGCGGTGTGATTGGTTTTTACTGGTATTAGGTAGATGCTTTGGTGATCATATCCACAAATACCATTAGAGATTCATGTCATCCCTAAATCGTGGGAAGACCTGTGACAAAATCCATGCTAATGAATTTCCACTTCATTTGAGGTATGTCCAAGGGTTGTAGCTTTGTTGGCATCATCACTCGATCAGCCTTATTTCTTTGAGAAGAAAGGCATTTTCTGACGTATCAAAGTACATCCCCCTTCATTCTGGTCCAAATGTAACTTTTCCTTAAGGTATTAAGAGTTTTTGCATATCCATGTGTCCTGCTACTAGGGTATCATGAACTTCATGAAGAATTAACTACTTCAGAAAGGTATCCTTAGGAATGTAAAGTCAATGTTTGTAGTAAAGAAGGCCATCCTCCATAGAATGGTCCTTACTAGGCTATTTCTTTTTTTGTTGCATCTTTTGGCTAAGAATATGAACTATTTGAAGATAGGCTTCATCTTTCGATGTGCATTCCCTCACCTTACTCAATATTGAATTGTTGGCCATGGAGATGGCTCCAAGGAAGGATTTTCTGCTAAGGGCATTAGCAATCACATTTTCCTTGGTGGGTCTTTACTTTATTTGAAAATTGTATTTCTGAAGAAGTTCTATCCAGTGTCTTTGTCTCATGTTAAGAGTTGGTTGGCAAAAGATCTATTTTACACTCTGGTGATCATTGATTAGCTGAAACTGGCATCCCAATAGATAATGTCTCCATAGCTTGGGGGCATGAATAACAGCTATTAATTACACGCCATGAGTTAGATAGTTCAACTCATGAAGCCTTAATATTTTTTAGGTGTAGGCAATTGGTCAGCCTTCCTGTGTTAAGACTCCTCCTACAACGAGTCCACTTGCATCTGTTACCACCTCCAAAATCTTGAAGAAAACCGAGTAGCTTGAGTACGGGAGCGGAGGTGATATATTGTTTTAGTTGTTGAAAAAAATATTCTTGTTCTCTCTCCAATGTAATCTTGGAGGATTTCTTGAGAATTTGAGTCAAGGGTGCAGCAAAATGAGTACATAATCTTTGACAAATATTATATACTATCCTGTAATACTTAGAAAACCTCAAATTTTACTCACAGTTTTGGGTTGTGGCCATTCTACTATGTCCTTAACCTTTGCAGGATCCAATGAGATCCCCTTAGAAGATATAATAAACCCAAGATAGCTAATTTCAAGAGTACAAAAGGCACATTTTCTCATCTTGGCATATAGTTGATGTTGTGGAAGGATACTCAAGACCTTGCATACATGTTCCTCATTCTTCTTAGCATCTTTAGGATAGATCAATATATCATCAAGGAATACCAGAACAAAATCATTCAGGTATTCTTGAAATATATCTTGCATGAGACGTTTAAAAGTTGTTGGCGCATTTGTAAGGCCAAAGGGCATGACCATGAACTCATAGTGCTCATATCGAGTGTTGAATGTGGTCTTGTATGTGTCCGCTTCTTTGATCCGAGTTTGACGATATCATGATCTGAGATTGATTTTTGTGAGCATTTTTGCCATATGCAATCTAATAGAAGTCCATTTATGGGAGGGATAGGGTACTTGTTCTTTACGAATACCTGATTAAGGCCTCAATAATCTATGCAAAGGCATAAGAATCCATTCTTGTTTTTTTGAAACAAAACAAGTGCTCCCCATGGAGAAATACTTGGTCAAGTGAACCCCTCCTTGATAAGTTGTCAAAGTTTTTCTTTGACTTCTATGGCTTTGGGTAGAGAAATCTTGTAAGGTCTTCTAGAAATAAGTTCACTACCTGGAAATGTTTCTATCTCATGATCTATGTCCCTTGGGGGAGGTAAATTTGAGAGGTCCTCTAGAAACACATCTAAAAATTTCTTAATCCATTTTGGAAGTTTTTTGGCCTCTAAATCTTTAGCCTTGTTTAGTTTGACCACGAAGATTTGTTGTCCCTTACATAAACCTTTAATAATTCTACTAGCCTTCACTAGATGGGCTTCAGTTTCCCACTACGTCCCTAAACTAGAACTTCCTCTCCTAAATCATTCCTAAAGGATAAACTACCCTCTGCACAATGGATGTGAGCTTGCTTTTTTATTAGCCAATCCTTCCCAAGATACGATTCTTACAGGTAGGGTGAAAAAGTAGGATGAGGTGCAAACTCCTCCTAGTTCAAATTCTACTTTCCAGGTCGAATATTGAGAAAGGACTTCTTTTTTGTTTGCTAATTTGACTACCATTTTTTTTACTAGATATTGATTTAACTTAAGTTTCCTTAAACATTTTGGAGAAAGAAAAGAATGGGTGTTATCACAATCTATAAGTAATTTAAACTTTTCACCTTGTCAGTTTGCAATAGTTTGAATGATCGCATATTGCTGGTGCGCTCTAGGATTGTCAATTGCAGCGAACAAGGTTGCTCTTTCATCTTCCTTGTTCATCAGGGTATTCTCTCTTACTACTGCATATGCTCGAGATCCTCTTCCTCTTTCCCTACCACGTCCTCCATTTCTTCCTCCTCTTTGTAACTTACCCTGGTTGACTTGAGGTTGGCAGTTAGGCCTAGTCATAGCTCTAGGATCTAGTTGCTGCAACAGTTAATGTACGTCGTTGACTTCCTTGGTGAAAACTTCCTCTAGCTCTTTCTCTATAATTGCTATAATTATTATAGTTTCTAGTAGGATTCGTTCCTTCAGCTGCAAGAGGCTTGGCCATAAAAAGGGCATCCTGAATTGATATAGTTCTCATGGCTTTGAGACATGTACTCAGAGGTTTATTGAGACCTTGAAAGAATCGAGCAACTTGTTGCTCCATGGTCATATGAGGATCATAACATTGCAAAGATACAAACTTGGTATAGCACTCCTCCAGTGAAAGTCCTAACTGGTGTAGACCAAAGAATTCAATCATCTTAATGTCTTGGTGAGAAGGAGGGAGATAGTGTTCTATGATGGCCTATTTCAGCTTCTCCCAAGTTGGGTTACTGGTGGGAGCATATTTTCATTGTTGTTTCTAGCATAGCTGGGCATCTCCATTGAGGCGGAACATGCCCAACATTGATTGGTTTTCCTAATCAGTTCTTGCGGCTATGAAATAATCATCCATAGACTCTTAACCATGCTTCTACATCCCGCTCTAAATTGGGTCCTTCTCTCTTGAATATAGGGAGTGGGACTCGCTTTTAAAGTTATTTATTTTCTTGTGTAATAGTCTAGAGACTAGTTACGTGTGGGTTTAGGGAGTTTAGTGCTATTTAAAATTCTTTCTACTTTATTTCTATTTCAAACATTTAGTACTTCATTCAGATTTCAATGATCAAATAATAAATCCTTTGGGCTTTATTCAAATAAAGATGACATACAGTATTCCAAGAAAACCCATGGTATATACAAAGACTGATACAAGAAAACTAGTATGTACAAGGAAATCAATACTCCTATATAAAAAGCCTATGCACCATGGGTAGGTCCGATAAATGATCACAAAATACAACATCTCTTGTCCCTCTTGTCTCTAGGTCTATTAAAATTCAAAGTCTCTAAGTAAAAGGATCCACAAAATTGACCTCTGCCATTGCTTGGGTATATAGACTAGAAGAAGACCTAGTTCTGTCTCATAGAGGAAATGGGACAGCATCTTAAAAGTCCAAAACTCTTTTGACCCTATGCCTTCCACAAATAGGGCTAAGGTATCCTCAACCACGTTTTTTCTGTCATAATAATCAATATCTAATTCTCCTAAATGATTTTCTCATATTAAACTGATCATTTAATGTGGGGAAGTGTCAAGGGAGAAAAAGCTAGAATATTGGTTAAGTTAGCAGACCGGCCACAGTAGGGATCCAAAGGAGGGAAAATAGGGATCCAAAGGGGGGGCCATCTGCAAAAGAGCCATGTGAAGCAACGGGCTAAAAAGACCCTAAGGTTCAGCCCATTAAGACTTCCAAAATGCTAAGGTTCCAAAATTCAAAGGTTGTGTCCAAAGGTCAACCTTAGGGAAAATTGGATGCTTAGTGTGTGTGCCCAAAAAGTCTTTCTGCATCCCTACAAGGGAGGGGGCGAGCCCCAAAGCTAGGGGATGAGAGAGAAAACCACACACACACACACACAGGCTCCCTTTACACAAAGGGAATGAGGGACACATGTCAGCTCCCTAGGCCAGATGCCCACAAGGTATGCCCAATTCCTATTGGAAGACCCTTGAAGTGGACCAATGAGAATTAGGCTAGAGTAAATCTAGTTTAATTAATTTAAAAACATTTAATAAAAGAAACCAATAAGAATTAAGTGTCCTAGAAGACTATTGGGCAGTCTCCCAAGGGGTCCAATGAGCATTCAGGAGCCCCATGGCTTGCCTGATTCCTATTGGCCAGGAGGCAAAGGGGTCCAATGAGAGTTTAGTTTAATTATTTAATTATCTAAAGCTCTCACAAAAGGGGAAAGGGGGACACATGTCAGAAGGCTATCACTTATGCTGCTTAATCCCTATTGGCTTGACCTGGGGAGGTCCAATGAGGCAAAAGCCAGCCTAACTTAGCAGCTAGGGCTCGCCCAAGAGAGAGGGGGGGCTGATTTTTGCTTGGCATTCACTCTCACATTCTCACACTTGACCATGTGTGAAGGGAAAATACTCTATCTCCTCCCAAGCTTTAATGGAGAGCTCATCACCTACTCCAAGCTTGTGAGATAGAAGCCTACATCAACACTCTCTTGGCATGTGGATGCAAATCCAACCAAGAGCCAAGCTTCAATGCATGCTCATCTTCTCTACCAAGCTAATTACTAAGCTAAGCTATGCTAATATGAGTGATTATGTGAGGAGATGTACTTCTTTCTCGTAAGATACTTCTTTTTCCTCTCAATCTACTCTCATACCCTGCTAGCTCTCACCATCTTCGAAGGTGTGTGAGGTCTTGGGTCTGAGAACGGGGATAAATCGAGTTGTGTTTGATTAAGTGTTTTGCTTGGTGTATGAAGCTTCCATCTTCATTACACTAGCTAGTCTTGAAGGAACACAAAGAATTGTATTGTACAATGTCTCTCTTGATGGGAGAAACCATAATACAAAGCCTTTTGGAGGGGGGACCGGCTCCATGCAAATCCGGTCCTCAATTGTTGTCAATAGTTTAATTGCTCTCTCTTTTGAAAGTATTGTCGATGCTATCTAACTAGGTGTTATGCTTTTTGTTGCTCTCTCCACCCAAGCACTCTTGTAATTCTCATTAGGAATCTATTCTAATGAAATGCCCACTATGTTCATGCTAATTTCCGCTACAAATAAGATTTTAGGACATTAAATGTTACATTGGTATCAGAGCTCAAGGTTTCTCTTTTCTTGCTCAAGAAGGGAGGTCCTCAAGCTAGCTACAAATGGTTGGTATTATTAATTGCCTGTGAGTAAGTAGAATAGGGATTTTTCAGCCTTGCAGTGCGCCTGCCTTTGTGCAGTTAACGGGGCATCACCGTCGAGAGCTATGGTCTTAATAGTGGAGTCCTACGGGGCTTGCCTACGGCTTAACCACTATTGAGCTATTAGAAGCTTGACAGGAGCCGGTGCTGTTTTGGTGTCGAAAGACCCTCTCTTCTATTCCTTGCAATTAATGGTATTCGAGCCGCGGGTACAGTAGCTTGAGTGCTTTTTCTAAAGGGGTAAAGAGGAGTAGCAACTAGGGCTTGAAGTGCCAAAGTACACCTAAAAAGTTTACACCTAAAAGTTGTTAGAATGGCTGACAATATTAAAGAGAGTGAAATTAATGTTGATAACTTTGATTTTGCTCATGAGCAAGCTACTAATGATGCTTCAATGCTTGTTAATTATCTTGTTTCTAGGCTTCAACAAGCCATGGGCAATCCATCTCTCCAAAGTGAAGTGCAACGGCAGCTCCGTGCTCACGGGATTCTCCAAGCTCATCACCATGACGAGAGAACACCTAGGAAGCCTCCTTGTGAGACTACCAAAAGAGGTCTCTCTCCGATTCGGGAAGAAGAAGAGAATCCATATGAAGGGCTCAAGAACTTACTTCTTGATGATGCATCTCCTTCCCAAAGGAGAACTCAAGAGCCTCCACCGAGGGAACGAGAAAGAAGCGAGTCTCCCGCCACCTCGGCGGAGATGGCTCCACGAAGACGGCGGGCTAAACGCTCTCCATCACCACCAAAGCGGAGAAGACCATCACACTCTTCTCCACGCCATAATTCAAAGAGGGATGATAAAAAGAAAGAGAAGAAAAAGGCAAGAAAGAGGACACCCTCTTCTCCATCTTCTTTATCCTCTTCCTCTTATGAAAGCTATGGTGAAGACGACAAAGATCAAGACAAGAAAAAGGCAAGAAAGAGGTCACCCTCTTCTCCACCTTCTTCAAATTCTTCATCTTCTGAAGAAAGTGATGGTGGAACTTTTGAACCATCAAAAAGAAGAGGCCATAGGAAATCCTATGCCGCATGGAAGAGGTCGTCCAAGCTGAAGAAATTCAAAGAGGGAGGGAAGAGCATCTCTTTCCTTACCTATGATGGCACCTTCGGTGCTACAGACAAAGTTTTGGCCTTTATCCAGCAATTCGATGCGGCGTTTGGAGATGAGGGCTTCACGGAGTCCTCTAAGCTACGCCATGTAGCTATGCACTTTCAAAAGTCCGCCAGACAATGGTGGTCTAGCCTACGAGCCAACGGTGAAGCTCCACGAACATGGAAGGCTTTAAGAGCTTCCATTATGAAGCAGTTTTTGGCCACCGATGCCAAAGACAAAGTACTCACCGAATGGCGAAGCTTAAAGCTCTCTCCCAATGAATCCATCCATAAATATGTAGACAAGTTTTGGGACCTACAACTCAAAGCCACTGTCTTCAAAAAGTTGGATTTTGGAGAGCAAAAGCAACAATTTTGTGCGGGCTTAACCGAAGAAATGGCGGAGTATGTCAACTCCCAAAGGCCACGTACCATATCGGCGGTAATACACCATACTATGGTGGCCTCACGAATCAATTTCCAAACGGGGGGTAAAAGAAATAATAAGCCCCCGGAAAACAAGGGTTCCAATGAGCCTAAGGGGAAGGACAATGTCCAAAAGTCTCCTAAGGGCAATTCCAACAAAGCTAAAGAGAAGGGAGTTTACAAAGGAAAGAATAAACTCTCTCCTGAAGAGCTTGAGCGTTATCGTAAAGATAACCGGTGTTTCAAGTGCGGCGAACAAGGGCATGCGTACCGCGCTTGTCCCCAAAAGAACAACCGCCAAGATCCTCCTAGAGCTTCTTTGGTTGAAATCCAAGAGGAGGAGATTCACCAAACTCACCACAAAGGATCTCCTCTATGCCATGCTTGGGGAAAGGTAAGAGAACATGATGCTTTTATTCTCTTTGACCCTGGTTCTACTCACAATTTCATATCTATGGAGTTAGCCACCAAGCTAGGCATACAATCCTACGAGATGGGAGATATCCTACCCGCAGACAGTGCCTTCAAGGGGCAAGAAGCTTCAGTCACTCCCTTAATCGGGAAATTGAGGCTTCATGTCCAAGGCTATGTGGACAAAGAGGATTTCTTTATCTCTCCTCTCAAGCATGAGGATGTAATCCTAGGGGCACCATGGTTTGACCGTTTGGCTGCCCATGTTAAATTTCCTGAAAGGAGAATCTCCTTTAAGTTCAGGGAAAAGGACATGTATATAGATGCTAGGGAGATGGGTAACACCATCCCCATTGTACATACACCAGCTTTCAACAAGTCAATAAAGAGCTCTATTTCCGTGTACATGATTTTTGTTAAAGATTCTCAAAATGAACCTAATGCTTTAGCAAAAGAAAATAAAAGCAACCAAAAGGAATTAGAGTTATCCAATTTTCTCAAGGGGTTTCAAGATGTCTTTATTGACGACATACCTTGTGAGCTACCTCCTAAACGAGGTAATGACGACCATGCAATTGAACTTCTTCCAGGAAGTTCACCGCCTAACAAACCTCCTTATAGAGTTTCTCAAGCTCAACAAGAGGAGATTATGCGGCAAGTGCATGAGTTAATTGAGAAGGGCATGGTTAGGCCTAGCTCATCTCCATTTTGCTCACCTGTGCTATTAGTGCAAAAGAAAGACGGCACATATCGTATGTGTGTCGACTATAGAGCACTAAATAGGATCACTATCAAGAATAGGTTTCCCGTTCCACGGGTAGAAGACCTATTTGATAAGCTACAAGGATCGACCTACTTCAGTAGGATTGACCTAAAAAGTGGCTATCATCAAATAAGGATAGTTGATCAAGACATTGTAAAGACCGCATTTCGTACTACATTTGGTCTTTACGAATACATTGTCATGCCTTTTGGCTTGACTAATGCACCAGCCACATTTAACCGCTTGATGGAGAAGCTGTTTAGACCTCATCGAACCTTCACTGGAGTGTTCTTTGATGATATTATCATCTACTCTAATTCATTGGAGGAACACAAGCAACACCTCCAGGTAATATTTCAAGTTTTAAGAGAGAATAAACTTTATGTTAATCGAAAGAAAAGTGAATTTTTCTTGCAAGAGATTCAATATTTAGGTCACATTATCTCTCAAGATGGAATCCAAATGGATCCATCCAAATTAGAGGTAATAAAAGGATGGCCTAAACCAAGGAATCTTCATGAACTAAGAAGCTTTATAGGTATGTGTGCATACTATAGACGCTTCATAGAAAAGTTCTCACAAATTGCGGGACCATTACATGACCTAACAAAGAAAAATGTTAGGTATACGTGGTCTGCTAAGGAGAACAATGCTTTCGAAAAGCTTAAAGAAAAGCTTATCTCTCAACCTGTGCTTACACTACCGGATCTCTCAAAACCATTTGAGGTCCAATGTGATGCTTGTGGTGATTGCCTTGGGGCTGTTTTGCTCCAAGAAGGGCACGCCATAGGCTATGAGAGTCGAAGGCTCGACCCTGTTGAGCAAGCTCTAGGCATATACGAAAAAGAACTCCTTGCAGTTCTACATGCCTTAGACTCATGGAAGCACTATTTATTGGGGACTCCTTTTATTCTGCGAACGGATCACCAAAGTCTTAAGTACTTCATGACGCAGACCAAGCTCTCCGACAAACAAATGAGGTGGGCAAATTTCCTTTCGCAATTTCATTTTCATATTGCTCACATTGCTGGCAAGCATAATCAAGTAGCCGATGCACTCTCAAGACGACCGAGAGTGAATGCGGTTTCCATAGCAACTCACAATGATCTATCTTTAATGATAGATGAGTATGCTATTGATCCCGATTTTAGAGATGTGATTTCAGCCCTTGCCTTAGGGAAGAAAGAAGAACCATTTACTTTACAAGATGGTATCTTCTCTATGGCAATAGACTATGCGTTACTAACTCACTACGTGAGAAAGTAATGTATGAATCTCATGCTCCCCCATATGCGGGGCATAGAGGGATTCAGTCTACCCTAAAGGGAATTGAAACATATTTCTATTAGCCTACCATGAAAGTGAACATACATGAGTATGTTTCCAAATGTGTGGTATGTCAAAAGACAAAATTTGATAGAGGGAAGCAACTTGGATTGCTTCAACCCTTGCCAATCCCTAATTCACCATGGGAGAGCATATCCATGGATTTTATCTTTGGATTGCCTAAGTCTATCCATGGGAATACGGGAATATGGACGATAGTAGACAGGTTCAGTAAACAAGCTCATTTTATACCTGTCAAAAAGACTATCAAAGCCCATCAAATGGCAACCCTCTTCATTTCGTAAATTTTCAAGTACCATGGCTTGCCAATGTCCATAGTGTCGGATAGAGATCCTAGAATGACCAGTAATTTCTGGAAGGGTCTCTTTGAGAATTTAGGAACAAGGCTAAACTTCTCTTCGGCCTATCATCCACAAACTGATGGCCAAAGTGAAATAGCTAACCTAACTATTCTCGATCTACTAAAAGCCTATGTAACGGAAGTAGATCAAAGATCCCAATGGGAGAAGTACTTACCCTTAGTAGAGTATGCTTACAATAACACTGTACATACTTCTACAGGAAAAGCACCTTTCGAGGTAATTGAGGGAAGATCAAAAAGTCCCTTGCTACTTAAGGTACATGGGAAGATCTTCGCTGCAGATGAGTATAGCCGAGACCTACAAGAATCTTTCCAAAAGATTAAGGATGCTATCTCTATCTCACAGCAAAGGCAAAAGGCTGCTGCTGACAAGCACAGAAGAGCCCAAGCCTTTAAAGAAAACGATTGGGTCTTGTTAAAGTTTCCCAAGGCTCGATTAAGGCACACGACGGGCAAGAATCCTACGGGCCACCAAAAGTACTATGCTAAACTAGCAAAAAGGTACTATGGTCCCTTCCAGATTCTTAGGCCAATCAATGAGATGGCCTATCAACTTAAGTTGCCCAATCATTGGCTCATACACAATGCTTTTCATGTGAGCCTCTTAAAGCCTTACAAAGGAGAGCCACCTCAAGAACCAACTATTGAAGACCCACCGGAGATCGAGGACCACGAGGAGGTGCTGCAGCCCGAGTCCATTCTCCGACATGAAGACAAGGTATTAAGAGGCGGTAAGACTATCCGACGATATCTTATTAAGTTTAAGAATTATCCTTTTGAAGATGCTAGATGGATGCAAGGCATACAATTAAAGGATAACCTAAACCTTGTCAATGCTTACAATGCTTCCCAAGAGTAAGCAAATGTACAAAATGTTAAAAATGAACAAAATTTTTTGTCTTATAAGACTCTCTTTTTCTTTATTTGTGCACAAAAATGAAGTAGTATGCATGCTTAGATCAAGTTTGCGGAGACGACGTCTCCCGAACACCAAGTAGAGCTTGTCACTCTACTATGGAAGATTGATAGGACTAATGTGCAGACATGCTTGCGGCAGCCTCAGGCTCTCAAGCGCCAAATGGACTAGTCATCCATTATGGAATGATGTCGTAGGGTAACATAGGGATCCTCTACCCGCTAAGAAAAGGACTCATGCATATGCTTTATCTTCTCTACACCATAGTCGAGGACGACTATGATTTCAAGAGAGAGGTAATGTCATAATAATCAATATCTAATTCTCCTAAATGATTTTCTCATATTAAACTGATCATTTAATGTGGGGAAGTGTCAAGGGAGAAAAAGCTAGAATATTGGTTAAGTTAGCAGACCGGCCACAGTAGGGATCCAAAGGAGGGAAAATAGGGATCCAAAGGGGGGGCCATCTGCAAAAGAGCCATGTGAAACAACGGGCTAAAAAGACCCTAAGGTTCAGCCCATTAAGACTTCCAAAATGCTAAGGTTCCAAAATTCAAAGGTTGTGTCCAAAGGTCAACCTTAGGGAAAATTGGATGCTTAGTGTGTGTGCCCAAAAAGTCTTTCTGCATCCCTACAAGGGAGGGGGCGAGCCCCAAAGCTAGGGGATGAGAGAGAAAACCACACACACACACACACAGGCTCCCTTTACACAAAGGGAATGAGGGACACATGTCAGCTCCCTAGGCCAGATGCCCACAAGGTATGCCCAATTCCTATTGGAAGACCCTTGAAGTGGACCAATGAGAATTAGGCTAGAGTAAATCTAGTTTAATTAATTTAAAAACATTTAATAAAAGAAACCAATAAGAATTAAGTGTCCTAGAAGACTATTGGGCAGTCTCCCAAGGGGTCCAATGAGCATTCAGGAGCCCCATGGCTTGCCTGATTCCTATTGGCCAGGAGGCAAAGGGGTCCAATGAGAGTTTAGTTTAATTATTTAATTATCTAAAGCTCTCACAAAAGGGGAAAGGGGGACACATGTCAGAAGGCTATCACTTATGCTGCTTAATCCCTATTGGCTTGACCTGGGGAGGTCCAATGAGGCAAAAGCCAGCCTAACTTAGCAGCTAGGGCTCGCCCAAGAGAGAGGGGGGGCTGATTTTTGCTTGGCATTCACTCTCACATTCTCACACTTGACCATGTGTGAAGGCAAAATACTCTATCTCCTCCCAAGCTTTAATGGAGAGCTCATCACCTACTCCAAGCTTGTGAGATAGAAGCCTACATCAACACTCTCTTGGCATGTGGATGCAAATCCAACCAAGAGCCAAGCTTCAATGCATGCTCATCTTCTCTACCAAGCTAATTACTAAGCTAAGCTATGCTAATATGAGTGATTATGTGAGGAGATGTACTTCTTTCTCGTAAGATACTTCTTTTTCCTCTCAATCTACTCTCATACCCTGCTAGCTCTCACCATCTTCGAAGGTGTGTGAGGTCTTGGGTCTGAGAACGGGGATAAATCGAGTTGTGTTTGATTAAGTGTTTTGCTTGGTGTATGAAGCTTCCATCTTCATTACACTAGCTAGTCTTGAAGGAACACAAAGAATTGTATTGTACAATGTCTCTCTTGATGGGAGAAACCATAATACAAAGCCTTTTGGAGGGGGGACCGGCTCCATGCAAATCCGGTCCTCAATTGTTGTCAATAGTTTAATTGCTCTCTCTTTTGAAAGTATTGTCGATGCTATCTAACTAGGTGTTATGCTTTTTGTTGCTCTCTCCACCCAAGCACTCTTGTAATTCTCATTAGGAATCTATTCTAATGAAATGCCCACTATGTTCATGCTAATTTCCGCTACAAATAAGATTTTAGGACATTAAATGTTACATTTTCCCCCCTAAAAGATGTGAGGGCACAGCCGCTGGTGGACGCCTCTTCCAAGTGAAGAAGTTTTCTAAACATTTTTAGCGCATGGAGATGGATAGTTACCTGATTAATCAGGTCCACCCATCCATGATTGACAACCATAGTCAATCCACACTTATCACCCCGCACTCACACATGATTCTTTTGTTTTCTAGTTACCACCACATTCTTTTTATATTTAAAATAATAGTTTCCTTTTCAACTTTCTCGTACAGTAATTCGTTAAGACAAGTCATGAAAATCAGCATTAAAAATAATCTTTCAAAAAGCAAACATCTTTAGACTTAAGACAAGTTACGGTCACTTATAATATTTCCTGACAACCCTGACACGTACTCCACTTGTCTCAAGCACACATATAGATGGGTGAAACAAACAGCACCCTTCCTTAATTATAATCCGGGTTAGGATCAATTGCCCAAATTTTGGGAGGCCCATGCCCCAATCCAGTTGCACATACAACCGAGCGATTCTCCTAGGATAAAAACGGTATCCTAAATAGTATCCAAAAACATACACATGTAGGGGGTAAAGACTTTGCATACATGGGAGCAACCGACTCATCCATGGTTGGAAAGCCATCATTACTTATCACCTGAAGTAAAAATATTCCAAGGAACCATAGGTGTCTTGAAACAAGCTATCTTAAGGATGACCAATCATTCTTTCCAAAGCCAACGAGTCTTAATCCAAACAATTCATTCCTAATTTACAAACAAATGCATGTTGGTTTCATGGAAGATGCCTTCCATTTTTAGCTAGTTGCACTTTTCCTAATTTCTTACACCCTCTTTTACGTATGCAATGTTAATACTTGAAGAAGAACTTGAATTATTCATCTTAAATTATAATGAAGACCCATTTAGGACTGGTCGGGCATTTGCTGCAGTGGTGGGGCATAAATGCTTTCATCTGTAGGCCTACTACTAGGCCCGGCCTCTTGGTCATGTAATGCTCTAGCCCTCTTAGAAACTTTCCTTCCTTATCAGACTGAGGGTTTTCTTGAGTCCTCTTTGGATCCGTGACTTCTATCCTTATAAAAAGGACGTCTATTTAGTAGGTAAATCATCAAAGTTCTGATTCTTACCATTCTATAACGTATTTTCATTTCTTAGCATAATTGCTTAGATCTTGGAGTAGTTTAGTTGTTTACAGAAGATTCTTGGGTTTTTATGTCTTTTTTGTAATTCTTTATACCTTCATATTTCCTAGGGAATTTTTGATTTACTTTGATAACTTCCCTATTGGTGTTTTCTTCAGATTATGCTAGAAAACGGTAGATTCTTAGCATAAGAGTTTTCTAATTACTCATATAGATATGACATTTTTATACTAGATCCCTTTTGGGTATTCGAGGCCTTCTTAATTATTATATAAATTAGTTACATCTTTTTTCTAATTTTCCCTTCTTTATTAAGCCTAAAATTTGCTTATTTTTTTCTTTGAGAGCTATCTGGATTTCACGTTCTAGAAGAAGTTTAAGAAGAAATGGACATGTATGTACAAAGTACAGAAAGCATTATTAATAAGTGAGATAAAATGGGAAGCTTCTTAAGCACAGAGTGAACGGAGTGCAGCTCAAGCCATATTTTAAGAGGAATCTAGTGCCTAAGGTGTATCAGATTGTAGCCAAAGTGGGTGGGCAACCCACCTAAAATCATGTAGTATGCGGAGAAGATGAAGCTTTTGTACATATGGTTGTGTTTCTTTCAGTTGGGTTGAGTGCTAGTAAAGTGTTATAGGCTTCAAGTTAGGCAAATATACTTTTGGTTGAACATGAATGTTCAACAAGAGGGGTGGGCAATGATGGTGTAGACAAAGTTGGTCAAAGCTAGAAATGGATCCAAGCAATGCTAGTGGTGTACACAGGTGTGGCACCAAATGCTAAAGCTGGTATAAAGGGCCTCGACAGGCAAGGTACATCTAAAATGTATGTGTAATGTGGTTTCTTACGCCAAAGTTTCTTCAACAAGGGGGTGCAATAAATGTGCCCTCAAATGTAGGACTCAAGGTGCTCTAGAAGCCCATCTAGACGGCTCGTCAAATGGGGCCATGGTGTGAAAGATAGAGTAGTTCAAAAATAGAACGTTTTCACATTCTTGACGCGTAGAGCAGGTATAAACAAGTGGCCACATTGCTGGAGTGAGCAGACAGATGTGTAGAGTTCAAGTCGTAGAGCATGCCGATCTTTTCGAATCACCGTTCAGAGTTGTAGAGTGCAAGTTATGGACAGTAGAAAGTTAGTTGAGGGCCAATTGTGTGCCCACTTGATCACATTGGTAAGTGTGCCACCAAGAGGGTTTTGGGCCCCGTCGAACTTCCCAGGGGTAGATCATATCATGTGAAGTTATTAAGAATCAATAGTTCCCTAATTTGAGTCCTCGACAACGAGTTATGCCAGGTTTAAATTTGAGGCACCAGCTCGGGGTAAAGTGTCAGATGTTTTTTGCCAATTTTGGCGGCTTGGATTTGCGGGCCCAAATATCTTGGAAAGTGAAAAGGGCTTGTGCGAGTTGAAACTGGCAAAGGGAGTATTTGGAGGGAATTTACGGCCTAGAAATTGGATCACTAGGCACCAAATGGAACCAATTTGAAGTGGTGGAAGGAGAAGTATTGTATGCAATATAAAGTTGAAAAATCTCTAAAGTCTTGAGGCCTTAGAGGGAGTGTTAGTGTGGAGCTGCCACATGGCGCAGGAGTCATCCCACATGCACTTGCAAGAGTTGAATTTGTGGAGTATATGGGGTATACCATGGCCTACCATGGGCATCACAAGTGGTAGGAGATCTCCCTTGCACGTGGCAAATGTAAGGTCTCTACTTTCAAATTTCACAGAAGTTCTATTACGCATTTGTATTTTTTTGAACCATCACTCCTTATTTAAGATATTCGAGTTCAAATTATGAATCGTAGGTTGAGAAAACCTAGAATTTAAAATTTACGCTACAAAATTCTGACATGTTTAGCCATATGAATCACTAACCAACTTATTGCAAGACTTATTTACTGATTGTAGAATTTTCTTTTACTGTTGTAAAGTTAATATAAGACTGTAAATTTTAACTTAAAAATGTAAAGTAAATTATCATTAAGAAAATAAATAAAATAATTATAAAGACAAAAGAATACACAGGGATGACAAAGGAAGGCACATGGACTCACGTGGACTCACATAGGAGGGGACAAAGTGGGACACATTGTCACATGAAAAGGAGAGGCTAGTCTTGACTAATCATAATGAGGGGGGGCAGTGTGGCCTTATCTTTTGATGATAATGACAAAGTGGTCAAGCTGATGGGTACCACAAGGTTACCAAAAACGCGAGTATGATTTTTAGAAAAATATAATTTTTTTTTCTTTAAAATATATTTTTTTTAATTAAAAAAATTAAATTTTTTTTGGAAAAAAAAGTTGGACGTTTTCTTTTCTGCTATAAATAGAGTATCCATGCTCACACTTTAAACATAGAGATTGCTTCTATAGCGCTCACGAAGTGTTGCCACTTCTCTTAGAGAGAAGGCGTCCACAAACCACTAAGAGAGCAAAAACTCTAGTGGACTAATAAGGTGCGTATTAATTGAGCATTCAATTAACTTTAGGAATGATGTATGTGTGCTATCTCCTACTCTAATCTCTCTAATAGATTAGTAAGATTCAATTAGCTATGTGTGTGTGTGCTATCTATTACTCTAATCTCTAATGGATTAGTAAGATTCAATTAGCTTTAAGAAGGATATGTGTGTGTGTGTGTGCTATCTTTTACTCTAATCTCTCTAATAGATTAGTAAGATTCAATTAGCTTTAAGTAGAATATGTGTGTGTGTGTGTGTGTGCGCTATCTTTTACTCTAATCTCTCTAATAGATTAGTAAGATTCAATTAGCTTTAATAAGGATATGTGTGTGTGTGTGTGTGTGCTATCTCCTACTCTAATAAGGATATGTGTGTGTGTGTGCTATCTCCTACTCTAATCTCTCTAACAGATTAGTAAGATTCAATTAGCTTTAAGAAGGATATGTGTGTGTGTGTGTGTGTGTGTGCTATCTTTTACTCTAATCTCTCTAATAGATTAGTAAGATTCAATTAGCTTTAAGAAGGATATGTGTGTGTGTGCGCGCTATCTTTTACTCTAATCTCTCTAATAGATTAGTAAAATTCAATTAGCTTTAGAAAAAGATGTGTGTGTGTTCTCTTTTACTCTAATCTTCTAATGGATTAGTAAGATTCAATTAACTTTAGAAAAGATGTGTGTGTATGTTTTCTCTTACTCTAATCTCTCTAAGTATACCTACTCTCTCTAGTTATTACATCTTCACTATTAACTTATGCATAGTTAATTGAAAGTTAATACATAAGAGAACTCATCATATTCTTATTATACATGATGAAATTCTCATTCACCAATTTTATTGTCAATTAGATTAAGTAGAATTTTGAATAATACTAAAAATTGATTTAGTTGAAGTATAGAAATTGAAGTTAGAATTGCATTAGAAATGTGAAGCATAAAAGTAATGCATTCCTAAAATTTCACTCATACTTTACACACTTAATTTTTGATTAATTACAATTAGCAAATATTTGATGTGTATAGAAATTAGATGTAGAACAAAAACACTAAGTGTGAATCCGAGTTGGCGAGGGTTCAAATTACAAACTCACTTTGGAAACAAGAGATTACTAGGGAAACTGACCAATTTAAAGTTCTAAGTGTATAACATAAGTGTAGTACAAAAAAAATGGCTCCAAAGCGTGCTCGAACCCAAGGCACTAATGATCATGAAGCTGGTATAAGTAACGGTGGAACTCCTGCGGAACATGCTATGTCTCCACCAATCGGACCAATCGGAGCTATGGTACAGGTTAGTATTGCAGTTTCAAGTTATGCATCATTGCATATGCGAGACCATAGGAATATATTATTACCTTATGAAAAGAAAACACGGACCGAAACCACGGGGCTTAATCCAAGAAACTCGTCATATGTTTGACAAGTAGGAAAGATTGTCTAGTTAAACTGGTTGCTATAGGAAAGAATGTTTGTCCAAAACCTTCGGTATGGTTTCTCTCAAGTCTCTCTACTTATTAGCGCTGGTATTATATGGCAGTTGCCGAGGCGTGAGATGACGCCCAGGATGGCACCGCTGATGCTGTGGTGGGAGTATACCCAGATTAGCCCAGCTGGATACTACAGTTTTGTTTTTCCCTGGCATGAGGATGACGCCCAGATTGGCACCGTTGTTGCTGTGGTGGGAGTACGTCCAGATTAGCACAACGAGTACTTGTCCAGCGATATGGGACGCTCA
Organism: Adiantum capillus-veneris; assembly: GCF_014529385.1. Classification (NCBI taxonomy): domain Eukaryota; kingdom Viridiplantae; phylum Streptophyta; class Polypodiopsida; order Polypodiales; family Pteridaceae; genus Adiantum; species Adiantum capillus-veneris. Next base: position 94,631,173 of record NC_140948.1, read on the forward strand.
TGAGGACAAGTGTTTTTATAAATAATGTATATACCGATCGGACATAATAGCGCCAGTAGAGATTCTTGAGTGAACCTAATCCAAGGGTTGTTGGTTTAAAATTGGACGACTTCTTGTTTGACTATTGTTTGTAATATTGTTTGAAGGGCTGTTTTAATGAACCAGTATCATAAATAAAGTAAAGGAACATGTATGTTTAAACAGTGTGGTAGTAATTAGATAACAAAAGAAGGGTGAGTGTGGTGTGGAAAGTGGGAGAATGATACCCCGACGGTATCATTCTATGGACGGGTGGACCCGATGAGTCGGGTAACTTTCCAACACTATAATTTTTTTATTTTTTATTTTTTTTTAGTCATAAATCTTAAAAGAGACAAACCTTGGCGGCTGTGCTTCTGAAACATGGGGAAAAAGCGCACAGTTTGGTCACTTTAAGTTTTATACTTTTAGGTATAATTGATTATAGATAGTTTTTAGATAGGGTTAAGGTGGTCACGCTCCGCCATAGCGAGATAGGACCAATCCTTCACTAATGGTTCATGCCCATGGCTACGTAGTAGCTAAGGCAATGTCCGTTGGTTTTTCTTTTTCAGGATTGGAGACCTATCAAAGGTACTCCACTCCTCTCAAAAAGGGGCAGGGACCTCACAACAAAGTTGGGTGGCGGTTGGCGGTTTTGGGCACAGCATCGCATGGACAGGGTAATGATATGGCAAGCATGCCCGTGAGGGCATGTTCACATGGGGGCATAAGCCCGCCCTTCCCCAAAGATTTTTGAGGGTGTTTGTGTGTGGGTATACGTCAAACGGGTGGTGTTTGTGTTGCAAAGAGGCTGAGAGAGAAGTGTTGTGTGTTCAAAGGGTTGTGGAATTAGCATTGGGGGATGAAAGGGCTCAAGTACAATGCTACAAAGAAGGTGTAGGTTTGTGAATTGTGTTGGCAATACTAGGAAGGTGTGAGTTGTGTTTTTTGAAGGTGAATTTGAGAGGATAGGGGTGTTGTGAATACCCTGCGCTATATAGGGGCATTTGTTTGTGTGTTGGTTTTGTTCCCCATTCCCCCTCTCCACTGTATCAACCACCCACCAGCTTCTTGCGTAATGAATTGAGAGTATTCCCTTAACAATTTATCTACCTTGGTGGTTTATATTCTTTGAGATAAGGTTCATTTGATTTGGGAAGAATTTTTTTGTTCGAGATGGTAAACTCATGCTTGTTTGGTTATGTAGGTATCCTCATGCTTGGTGTATCTATTCATCAACTTAAACTCGTTCAACCATCAAGACATTGACTGCTCTTCACTCAAGATTCTCGCACGAAGTTGATAGCACAAGAGGTGAGGGTTGCCTCCTCACTCAGGATTTGGCTTCATTTTTTGAATTTTTTTAACTTTCAAACTGCAATATTGGGAAAAGAAATACATGTAGTCTTTTTAGTAGTTTATGTGCTATTGGATTGTACCCCACAAACTCATTATATACTCTGGATTGAGTATGTGCATTAGAGCTTATGAGCCAGCACTAGCCTCTCATTTAGAACACTTTCTTGCCAAAAATTTGTTGAGAATACCTTTCCATCAACACATTTCAAGTGATCACATTTAGGACAAAAAGCCCATCAAGAATTTCTCTTACTTTTGTGAGGTTACCACATTTGGCATATAGTAACCCACCTCAGTGTGTTTCCTGATGACTTGGTACAAATCCTCTTTCTAAGCGTAATCTTTACTTTGGATAAAAGAGAATATGTGGTTCTCTCTTTGATGTTAATGTCTTGTGTAAGGCCGCATGACTTCAAGGCACAAGCATATGTGATTGCATTTGGAAAGAGGACTTCCATTTGCATCTAGTCAAAACAGCCTGAGCTTCCTATCCCCACAAATGTGTAGTAAGAGCCTATGAGTTCTAAAGCTTGAAGCCTGAAGTGGTCCTAAAGCTTGAATTTTAAGCAAAAATCATCACCCTCAAATAGTAAAGTATCCATCATCAAGACTATAAATGACACAAGTTAAAAAGATGCTCATGGCTCTTAAAGTACAGAGCTTGCTGCTAGTTTGTATCCTTTTTTTCTTGAATGAAGTGCAAAAATCATGTTGTGGAGTCCTCTCTTTAGATCCCCTCACTTTCCAAGCTTCAAATTTTATCATGCAAAGAATGCCTTGATTTTCATCCCTTTGATACAAAAACTCTATGGTAAGGTTTGACATGACTGTGGGATGGATTGGAGGGGCAACAAAATTATCATTTGAAATTTTTATTTCAATGCCATTAGTCTCTTTAATGTTTATTTAAGTAAATTGCACTTAAATATATATAGTTTGTTTAAGTATATAGATGTAACTACATAGTGGTAATGCACCTCAATGTTCTTTGTGCGAGCATGAAAATCTGGGTTCCTCGCAATTGCCAATATGCTCTAATTGTCAATGTAGATGATGTTGGAAGTGCAATGTCCAACACCAAAATCAGCCATAAGGTGTCTGATCCATACACACTCAAACATAGTTGTGATGAACGACTACCTGGTACTTAGCCTCACAACTAGAAGTGGCCACAATAGGTTGCCTCTTGCTGAACCATGATATGCACAAACTATCGAGCATGAAACAAAAACCCCTTGTGGACACTTGCATGTCAAAACAACTAGCCCAATTTGAGTCCAAAAAAGTATGTAAATTTGGCGGCAATGATCCCCCTTGGGATAAAACAACCCAAGATGCAAAGTGCCACTCAAGTAGCAAAAACTCCTCAATAGCTTCCAATGCTTAGACCCTGGGCTATGCATAAATTTGATGACGTATGAGACTACAAATTGAATATCAAGCCTTGTGTTGCATACATAAATAAGACTTTCAACAGCAGCTTGATAAAGTTATGTTCACTTTAGGGAAGTTTCTTTGCATAATTTGTCCTTAATAAAATTACGTTATTGTGTTGTGGGATCCATAGCTCAAATCCCTCTACAATAGCTCTTTGTAGCACCTTCAAATCCCTCTGCAAGAGCTCTTTGTATGACCTTCAATCTCTTAATTTGGAGTTCATTATCCCATCCAATTGTTTTTAATTTTAGGGGGTGTGTGCACCACTGCCTAGCCAAGAAAAAGTGTGTATCTCTTGGAAGCTTTGACACACAAAAGGGCATTGCCCACTTCGCTAGTGTACCAAAAAAAGGGCATTGAGCACGTGACATTGTGGGGAGTTCAAATCCTAATTTGAACTAGCACCCCATGGGAAAACTCCGATATGGGGGTTAAATCCATATCATTACCTTGGTGGGTCCACAGGGACCTTATCCTATGCCAAGATGTTTTTTTTCACCACCACTTGGACCAAATTCTTCATTAAAGATGGCTCTAAACTGAAGTTGCAAGGGGTCCATTCCCATAAGCTCCAAAGGCCTCACTACCCAAGACACACCCTCTACTTAGAAGGGTTGTCCATGATAGAGAACCAATAGCAAGACTAGACGTCTCTCCCACGGATTTGATTTTTTTGCGAGCTTTCTTTAACAAGCTTTTCGAAGAAATGAACCTCTTTGGGAGCTTCTCCACTACTACGGAAATTTCTATTTTTATAATTAGAATACCACTATCAAGACTTCCATAAATCATGAAAGAAAAACTGTAATTGGTAGTTTATACTAACATATCAAAAGTATGGTTTGGTGGTTCTCAAGTTCTAAAATCCCCTCTCTATCGGAGACAACACAAATTTATGAATTGTTCATGATATTGGTTTAGGAAGACATTGCATGTTCTAGTTATTCTTAGAAATAAAAGATCTTTGTATCAAGCCATGCTAAAGAACACCCTTGAGACAAAAAAATGCAAAGTACATAGTTAGACTCATCATTGGGATCATGTAATTATTAAATATATGTTTGAAGGATAAATAAGTCTATCAAAGATTCTAGTTTAGTGCATTTTTGTGTGCTCCATGCAAAGTCCATTTTTTCCAAAAAAAAAACAAAACTTTGGAGCATTACATAGTGAAATACTCAAAGGGTTGCATGTCCTTACAAAAAAGGCTATTTGATAGAACTCCATAGCCACTGCCTCTCAATCAAGATTTATGGAATCTTAAATATGGGCACAAACTTCTTCCTTTTGAGGACATGATAACATATTTGACACATCATCCTGTGACAATGTCGACTAATGTATGAGCATATCCTCATTCTTATGTAGGCCTAATACCCACTGCCTCTCAATCAAGATTTATGGAATCTTAAATATGGGCCCAAACTTCTTCCTTTTGAGGACATGATAACATATTTGACACATCATCCTGTGACAATGTCGGCTAATGTATGAGCATATCCTCATTCTTATGTAGGCCTAATACTCGCAAGTAGACAAAATAGAGATGTTACATGCAAGGTAAGGCTTCCCTTTAGCTTCTCTCTGCATGAAATTTGGACATGTACACGAAGGCTCTACCTTGATGTGCACAAAATATTCCTCTCCACTCTCACATGCCAAGTGAAAAATTGGAGTGTGGGGAGGGATCCATTGCACTCTCATTAATGACTGTTGTTGTCATAGACTCAACACTATAAACCCTCTTCTCTACATCCTGGGATATTCCATGATGCCACTTGGTTGACCTCCTTTTGTTGGTACCATCTTTTTTCCTCTTGTCACTCTCCATTTGGATTGCTACTTGTTTAGAGGATTCCCCATCCCTGCCAAAAAAGGTGGATCATGCTTGATACCACCTTGAAACCAGCCTTACATAATTTCTCTATCTCTTTAGAAGTGATATTTGTGCCCATGTCCACTTTCCACACATCTGGGTACTTTGTCTTATGGATTATGTTTGGATCCACATGCCATGTGTGTGAAACATCTGATGGACAAAACCACATCATCTAAGGCTTTGGTCCTCTAGGTCCAAGATGTCGACGTTCTGAGAAGAAGCAAGGGGCCACTGCACCATTAGAGCTTCCTTGTATGTAGGAATTTCACTTATTCCTTCCATCAATACTTCCTAAACATTTGACCTTAGAGTTCAAAGGGGTTCGTCTGATGGCGCACATTGTTTGTCTAATGGCCTCCTCTTTTACCTGCATAACTTCTCCACTTACTGTGCCATAATGTTGTGTGGTCTCTTGATGAACTTGGTTGCTCTCTTTTGTGATCCTATGTTTCCCCTCCCTTGAGGCCTTATTTTTTGGATGTGTTGTATGACTCCCTCCAAAACTTACTCTTCTTGCTGATCCTTTGGTTGCACGATGTCTACTTTCCATGGCATACCCTGGGCGATGTGAGCATTGATCAATTTTGGTTGCCCTCACCCGCTTCCGTTGGATAGTCTCCTTATCTCCATGTAGATGCCTGGTTTCCTCATACATAGGTGTACCTGCAACTTCCTCTTGGACCATGCGGCCAAATTGGGGTGGGGTTGGTGTTGACCTTGCTGTTACCCTCTCCATCAGCTTACTTCAGCTTGGTCCTTCACCTTTGTGCTTCCCTATTTGATATGCATATTGCTTGGAACTCTGTAACAAAGCATTGGCCATATCTGAAATACATGCATCATACAAGATAATTTTTTCCTTGTATCCTTCTCCATCAAGACAGCTCCCATGCACACTTTCAGACAGGTTTGTACGGGGAGTATGTGCTAGCTCCTCTGAACTTAAGATAACCTACACACAAAGAGGATCCTATTATAAAACACTAAAATTTTAAGCATTCACACAAAATTTTGACTTAATAGAAATGCTGACCGTTGATGTCAAGTTTCCCCAATGTGCAATCCGCATCTCCCACCAGCTCATCCATGTATCAACAATGATATGTTTCCCTCCTCTACATGTCCCTTGTGCCACCATTCATGGATTTCTTTACTTTTTAATGATGCTTCCTCCTTATTTGTTGCTACGTATGTTAATATGTTTTTGTCGACTTTCTTTCTTAACACTAGTATGTTTAAATAAACTCTGTTTCCAGTGAAATAGGCATGTGTGCTCCATATCTTCCATGATGTTCGTTGGGCCACTATTGAAAATAGTCCTAACTGCACACCAATTGGCCCCTGCTTCGTCGGCCACAAACCCATGAAAGTCTGTAGGTGGATAACCACATTGTTGCATTGTATTGTTGAGCATCTCCCAGAACAACACATGGCTCTTGGTGTCTTCCTCCTTCATCTCACATGTGGGTACGGTCATGAGCTCTTGAACACTAGAAAAATAGAGACCATTCTCTAATGTGAAGGCTTAATCCAAAAAAAAAAATCAAAAGACATAGGAAACAACATACAAGTCCTAACCTGCAGTCATAAACATGACAAGCCATAGTTGACCAACCTAGCACATGGTGAGTATGATCAAATAAAATCCAAGACTTGGAAAGGTCATCTCCACTTCCACGTCGCATGCGATTGACCAAATCAACACCTGATGCTGGTCCTTGTACAGACATCTTAAAAACATAACATTTCTCCTCAGGGCCACCTTCACCTGGAAAACGGCTCCCTTGGAAAAATGAGTAGCGAGACCTCCTTTGTAGAAGAGCATATCCTTCACAATATCCATTTGTATCTTTTGAGGTCTAGCACTCTTTTTCATCTTTAGCATTTGAGAAACAAATGATCTCACTCGCTCAATCATAGAGTTAGAAGTTCCTGGTTGTATTGGATGATCATGTATGCCAAGGTGCAACATCACTCTTGTGAAATGAGTATCATTTTGGCATCACATAGTACACTATACACTTGCACATTTGAACGCAGTATGTGGTCTTGCGACAAAAGTGGCACACAATTTTACTCCTATCATCCTCTATTAAAAGTCCCATAGCAATTTTCTTGGAGAGATATCCTTGAAAGAAGGTATTATTAAATCTCTTATTTGTCAAATAAAAAGGTTATTTGATCATATGACATTCAAGAGCACCGATGCAATAGCTAACTCAAACAGTACACTTTATGGAGATGTTAGATGTGATAGGTTGTGTCCATAGGTGACCACCATATTTCTGCTCCATTCCATCCATATTCCCTTTTTAAAAATAAGTTGGTGGAAATTCCATGATAGAATCTCCATATATTTTCTAGGTACCTCCTCGACCTGGATCACTTGGTTGATCCTTTCAATCATTGCTCTCAACAAACAAGGTTGTTTCTTTCTTTTGAAGAACATTAAGAATACTCTCTGAAGCCATGCATTCATCCTCAGAGACAATTTTCTCGGCGAGATTTGGCTCGCTTGTCACCGGATAGAACACAATATATGTGCTCTTTTCTCTTGAAGAAAAGTGTCGAAGGTCAATATTGGTACCCTCAAATGAGCTACTCAATATCTCAACACAAGGATTCTTTGGCATACTATCTATCTCATTGGAAGAGTCTTTTGGTTGAGCATCTGGTGTGAGCTCATCGCTTGCAGATTCAAGACTATCAGCAACAACTAGAGGATTGCAGACAAGCCTATACAATTAGCTTACAGAGGTGTCAAGAAGATAGTTTTTATTCCCGTCCATGTTGTGATGACCAACAATGTCTACAAGGTCTCCATTGTCCATCATAGCCTTGACAGCAAAAAGTGTGTATGATGATGGTAGAAATCCCTCTAGATATTCATGGCTAACTAGTGTAGATGTATAGATGAGTGACAAAGATTGAGACTTCTTGCTGCAACCTTCTACCTCCCACTCTATAGTGATACATTGTACCATTGTCAAAGTGAGAGGTGGAGAACGGAAAGCTCAAACAATGATAGAATGTAGCATTTTCAAAGCAAGAGAGAGAAAGACAGATTATGGTAAGTACAAACAGAGCGCTTTTTGGATTGTAAAAATACCCAAAAATGCAAGTTAAAAACTGGACTTTGATATGTCATGGACAAAAGAGGGGTGTTGAAGAGGAAATGATGACCGACCATGCTTGCCAAGACAAGCGGCTAGATTTTCTTTGAGCCCCATGAGTAGTAAATATCTCTCTCTAGTATAGAAAAAAACACCAGGATCCGATGTAATTTCATCCGATTTTTAGCTTGCCTTTAAGAAATTTTAGTATCTATTTTTTTAAACTTTGACACGCCTTTTGAAGAGGTTAATATATCATTTCTTTTTCACTCTCTCTCTCTCTCTCTCTCTCTCTCTCTCTCTCTCTCTCTCTCTCTCTCTCTCTCTCTCTCTCTCTCTTCATCCATGAGATATCGTTTCATTTCATTTAAATATATCGTTTCCTTTCATTTCAATTCTCTTTCTCTCACAACTATGACTGGACGCTTCATTGCATATGTTTCATTTAGCTTTAATAGGCGCATGTATACAACCTCCTAGTAGTGCAGCCTTGTAGGTCTACAACCTCGTAGCTTGTAAGCAATCTCTCTCTCTTGCTCTCTCTCTCTCACTCCCCATCAATCGCACTGCACCAAGAACAACCAAGCGCAGGTCCTCTCTCTCTCTCTCTCTCTCTCTCTCTCTCTCTCTCTCTCTCTCTCTCTCTCTCTCTCTCTCTCTCTCTCTCTCTCTCTCTCTCTCTCTCTCTCTCTCTCTCTCTCCTATTGATCAAAAAATGCAGGTGATTTTTTTGCAGCAGCAGAGCAGAGCACAGGCAGAGTCCTCCCCTTTACAATTACGCTCAATCAAGCTCTGCTAGTCTTTTCTCTTGCCCCTCCCAAGCTGGTGAAGAGATAACAGAGAAAGGTTGTCGCCTATGTTGAAACTCCTGTGAGAGAGAGCGTCAAGCTTCTCTCTCTCTCTCTCTCTCTCTCTCTCTCTCTCTCTCTCTCTCTCTCTCTCTCTCTCTCTCTCTCTCTCTCTCTGCCATTTTTTGACCTAGTAGACAGCAGTTCACTCTTTTGACCATAACTTGCTCATCCGAACTCCAATTTAGGTGATCTATAGCCTCAATCGAAGAGCACGAAGCCCTCTACGCATTGATGTAAAGACAGAATTTTTTTTTGTAATGGAAGGCTTTGATGTAATAGCATCTCAGAACTGAAAAAATTATCAAAACATTTCGTTTTTGTTGCCGACTTGAAGGCAATGTCAGACAAAACTCGCAAGGGTGGAAAAGCCACACTTGCTATGGAGAATGATGCAAAATCTCCAAGGAATTTGGATGCTAATCCAACCACATCGTCTACAACAACGGAAGCAATGATCATGGCTTACTTGATCTCGTTACAAGAAACCGTCAATAAGCAAGGTGAAGAGTTGCGTGCACTTGCAATGGAGAATGACACTTTAAGAGTTCTCATTGTGGAGAATGAGCACCTAAAGAAGGTTCTTGAAATGCAAACAACACGCTTGATGCATCTTGAGAATGAAGTTCAGGAATGTAAACGCTCTCTTGTTGACATGAATGTATTGAAAGAGTGCTTGAGCAAAGTTGAGAGTGATCGTGTATTGAAAGGGGAAACAATAGATACAATACGACATGATGTATGTGAGATGAGAAATGCATCCAAATCATGGGCTGATATATGTAAGAATAATGTGGTTTCTACATCTCCTATCACGCAAGCCATTGTCCAAGCAAAGAATGTAGAGAATGTGGACACTCAAGAATTGCAAGAACGACAAAAACGCTCAAAGAACATCGTCATTCGTGGAATCAAGGAGGAAAGCATGGAAACACCCCAATCTCTTGCGTTTGCTATTGAAGAGTTTTTTGCTACACACTTTGGCATGTCACAAATCATGGCTTATGGTGCACATCGAGTTGGAAAACAAGGAGTCCCTCGCTCGGGAGAAAGACCTATTATATGTACCATGGCTGATGAGGTAAAGAGAAAGATCATCCTTGACAATGGTTGGATCTACCTCAAAGGAACGGGTTGTAATGTATATGAGGATCGCACTCTTATGCAACAAAATGCACGTCGTAAAACATATGAGGAAAGAAGCAAGAAGGTTAAGGTATCATCTCAAGAAGAAAAGCCACTTGAGGAGGATGCAAGTCCACCCAACAAATAGGGACACATGATCTATGAGACCAACTCACGCTTGCAAATAAGCTTTTGGAATTGTAACGGGTATCCATGGAATGTGGGAATTGGCATTGATGAGCTTACCAATGACTGCGATGTGATACTTCTTGTTGAAACATGGGAGCATGATGCGCAACGAGTTCTTGGATTTGACAAATACGATGTGCATTCGTTGATGTGGGCCAAAAATGCAAAACAACAAAGAGGCCAAGGAGGCATAGCATGTATGACCAAAAAGGGTTTGAAAGATGTTTCCATTGTCAAAGAAGATAAGTATAAACGCTACTTATGGTTGAAAATCAGCCCACCAAATGGTCAAGTCATGTTTGTGGCTGGTTGCTACATTCCTCACTATGACTCCAAATTTTATGCTCGCTTGAATATGGATAGAGATCAGCCCTTTGTTGAACTAGAGGAAGACATTACTCATTACAAGGATCAAGGTGAATTCATTGTTTTTGGAGACATGAATGCTCGCACAAATATGTTACAACACGACACACAACAAGTCGACATGCCGCATGTCTCAAGAAGAATGGATAACTCATACTTGTATAATCGAAGTTCTCATGATGCAAAAGAACTGGATCACTATGGAAAGTCACTTCTACATATGTGTAATAGTACAAGAATGCTCATTGCAACTGGTGTATCTCTATGGCAAGGCACCAATGACTTTACATGTAGAAAGCACAATGGTGATAGCATGATTGACTATATGTTGTTCTCGGAAGCCACTCTAGAATGCATACAAAGCTTTACACTTGGTGAATGGAATTCGGAATCGGATCATAGGATGTTATGTATTGACCTCAAGTGTGGTAAACGGCCCGAGCATGTAGCCTCCAATCATGATGTGAATCATTTGTACCTACGTCTAAACTTCAAACGAGCACTTACATATGCTGATATGGTGGACCAAATGTTAATCATGATAGAGCATCAAGAGAGCCCAACATTAGAATGCAAGTGGAAAGTTTTCAAAGAAGTAATTTTCTCTTGTGCGAAGGAATGCTTTTCGGTGAAACACATGTCTTGCAAAAGGTCTAAGAAGGGTAGCACCAAGAAGAAATGGTTTGACATGGAATGTAGTCAAGCCCGCAAACACTTGCTAAGATTGGATGCAATCAAAGACAAGGAAGTTTACTTGGAATGTTCACACACATACAAAGCTCTTGTTCAAAAGAAGAGGAGAAGTGGGAAGTCAAAAAACAACTTCTTTTAGCGCAAGAGAAAACACATGCATGTGGCAAGTTTTGGCAAAATCTAAAAGGCAAGCGTGTTGAGAGCTTTGGTGACTTGACTCTTGAGGATATGTATATGCATTGCACGAACCTCTATGAGCAAACTAATGTTGATAAGATGGAGTGTTGTAGCTCCCTTTCGTTTAGGTCTCCCTTCTTTACCATTGAAGATGTATACCGCACGCTTGAGAAACTTGCTACTCGCAAGGCAGGTGACCTTCAAGGTGTCAAGGCTGAAATGATTAAATGGACAAGCAAGAAAACACGATATTGGATATGCGATATGTTTAACCTTGCACTTCAGTATGGCATGCCTCATGATTGGAGTGCAAATTGGATCAAACCTTTGCACAAAGAAGGAGATATAAACAATGTGAACAACTACCGCACTATAATGGTTGGTTCTTTGATGGCAAAGTTATTTGGATGTATCATGGAGATGAAGATAAGTGAATGGGCTGAAAAGAATGGTAAACGTGCGCTTGGCCAAGCAGGTTTTAGAAAGCATCATAGCACTATTGATCACCTTGTCACTCTTCGAGTTCTTATGGAAGCGTCTCGATTGAAAGGAAAAAAGTTATATTGTTGCTTTGTGGATTTCAAGAAAGCTTTTGACATGGTGCCGCGAGGAAATCTTTGGAGACGTATGCAAAGCCTTCAAGTGCCGAGAGAATTTATGCATGCAGTCTTTCGCATCTATCAAAAAGTGATATGTCGATTACGTTTGGGAGATAGAATTTCAGAATTTTTTGCAAGCACCATTGGTGTCAAACAAGGATGCCCACTTTTCCCAACCCTCTTTGGGCTACTCATTGATGAATTGGAATGCATGGTTCTTGATTTTATGCAACAAGAAGACATAGAAGAGGTTCAGATCGGAAATGTGGTGATCATGCTTTTGCTTTATGCCGATGATGTAGTGTTCTTGGCACATACCTTAGAAGATGCACAAAAGCTTATGAGTGTCTTGGAACGCTTTTGCCTACATAGTGGGCTGATCGTGAATGGATCCAAAACCAAGGTTATGCTTGTAAAGACCTTCAATGACAAAAATCCATGCATTGTATACAACAATGAGCAACTTGAAGTGGTAGATCACTTCAAGTACCTTGGCCTTGAGTTTCCATCCAATCATAAATGGAAGGATTGTGCAATGCGTCGCTTGGAAGCCGGAAAGAGGGATTATTATGCATTTGAGAACATGTGCAATGCTGGAGAGATCAAGTGTTGGGCTCTCAAAAAGTACCTCTTTGACACATTGGTGACACCAGTGCTTCTTTATGGAGTGGAGGTGTGGGGTGGAAGCATCGGGAATTCTACTTGGAAAGAGTTTGAGAATGTCCAAAAGCTTTTTCTCACCAACTTTCTACAAGTCAAGACACAAACACCCTACATGCTCTTACTTCTTGAGTTCGGATCGCTTTCCATTGAGGTCTTGGACATGCAAAGGGTTGTGGAGTACATGCGTAAGACACAACGTAGCCCTTTGCATCGACTTCCTAGAATCGCATATGAAGCAAGTCAAAAGGTTCAAAAGACATGCAAGAGCAAAATACTAAGTTCGGGGTGGATGCTTGACATCAAGAAATGGTTTGGAAGATGGGATGCATGTCACTTGGTCAAGGATGCATCGATTGACTCCCAAGTTAATGAGGCCTTCTTACAACGCCAATGTATCACGGCTTGGGAGAAATTCGGAGGTTCTTGCTTCAGCCATTACACCACACACATTGCCCCAAACTACAAATCTCTCTTCTTCTCCGAACGAGGTAACCAAACCCATCCCTACATCCTTGAGCCCATCCCGTTGAGTGCGATCCACACCATTGCCTCCATTCTTCTTAGCTCCCATTCTCTACGCTGCGAGACAGGATGTTTGGACACTGGTGAGGAGTGTCATCGACTTTGCACCTTATGCCCTCGTCAAGTGCGAGAAAGTGAGTACCACACACTACTTGAGTGCTCATCTTTTGACCACATTAGGTCCTCTTTTCCCCATATGTTCAGCCATGTGCTCTCCCTACATACCTTCCTCTCCCAACCACGATGTGGACTCTCTATTGCGACACTCATTTCAGCCATTTTTTAGCATCGAGAGTCACTTATGACCTCCACTCACACCACGTGACATGTTCATTTGGTCCCATAGGTCATATTTGACCTCTGAGGACGATAATAGAACTATCTATCTATCTATCTCTCTCTCTCCCTCTCTCTCTCTCTCTCTCTCTCTCTCTCTCTCTCTCTCTCTCTCTCTCTCTCTCTCTCTCTCTCTCTGAGTTATGAAAGGTGTTTCTATAACAGCATTTCCGAAGTGAACAGTTTCAAGAAAATTTACTCTCATCTCTTATTTTACATACAATGTCTTCCGACACTCGCAAGGGTTCTTCTTATTCAACAAGGTCCACAACCATTGTGGAAAATGATCCAAGATCTCCTAAGTGTGGAGATAGCAACACAACCACTCGACCAACGACATCGGAAACCATGATCACGGCATACTTGGTATCATTGCAAGAGACCATAAACAAACAAGGCGAAGACTTACGAGCAGTTGCAATGGAGAATGGCACACTAAGGGTAGTTGTGGTTGAGAATGAGAATCTCAAGAGGACACTTGAGATGCAAACAACACGTTTGATGCAACTTGAAGAGGAAATCAAGGAATGTAAATGCTCTCTTGTGGCTTGAATGCTTTGAAGGAGCGGACGAGAAAAGTAGAGAATGACCATGTATTGAAAGAGGAGAAATTTGACACCATGAGCCGGGATGTATGCGACATGAAAAATGTATACACAAACAAGTCTTGGGCTGATGTATGTGGTATCAATGTGGTTGCTAATTCCTCACTCATGCAAGATATGGCACAAACAAAGAATGTTGAGAATGTCGTTGTGGAGGAGTTGAAGGAACGGGAGCAACGTTCCAAGAACATTGTTAGTCGTGGAATTCCCAAAGATAAGCTAGAGACACCTCCTTCTCTTGCCATTGTTATTGAAGATTTCTTCAAAACCCACTTTGGCATGTCCGGAGTTATGGTCTATGGAGCACATAGAGTGGGGAAGCAAGGAGCTCCTTGCTCGGAAGAACAACAAATTGTATGCACCATGCCAGATGAGACCAAGCGAAAGATTATCCTTGATACTAGTTGGATCTATCTGAGGGATACAAAATGTTTTGTATGTGAAGATCGCACTATTAAGCAACAAAATATGCGTCGCAAGGCATATGAGGAAAAGAATAAGAAAAACAAGGAGATCTCTCATGAAGAAAATGTGCCCAAGGAGGAGGCAAGTCCCTCAAGCAAATAGGGATGTGTGACCTATGAGACCGAGTTACAATTGAAAATATGCTTTTGGAATTGGAATGCGGGGGTTGGCATTGATGAACTAACAAGCAAAACCGATGTTGTACTTCTTGTTGAAACTTGGGAGCATGATACACAAAGGATTAACGGCTTGGAGAATTACAATGTACATTCATTAATGTGGTCAAAGAATCTTAAGCAACAAAGAGGACAAGGAGGGGTAGCATGTATGGTTAAGAAAGGATTGAAAAATTTTGTATCAATTGTGAAAGATGACAAGTACAAACGTTATGTATGGCTGAAAATTATGACACAAAAAAGAGCACCCATTTTTGTAGCCGGTTGCTACATTCCTCATCATGATTCTCCCTTTTATGCTTGCATAGATAGAGATCGACCATTTTTTTATTTAGAAGAGGAGATTGCTTATTTCAAAGGTGAAGGTGATGTTATTGTATATGGGGATATGAATGCTCGCACAAAAACATTGCAACATGATACTCAACAATTTGATATGCCATACATTTCAAGGGAGTTGGAGAAAGTTCACTTGTATGATCGTTCTTCAATGGATGAGAAAGAGCCAGATCACTATGGAAAGTTACTTTTACACATGTGTAATAGCACGGGTATGCTCATTGCCAATGGTGTATCTTTGTGGAGTGGAGCCAATGGATTTATATGTAGGAGACATAATGGGGATAGTGTGATTGACTGTATGCTACTCTCCGAAGCCATCATGTATCGCATAAAGAGTTTTATGTTTGTCCAATGGACCCCGGAATCTGACCATAGCACCTTATATATTGAGCTTTCATGTGGAGAAGAAACTAAGCATGATAATCTCAGCCAAAGGAAAGATAAATTATCACTATGTATGGATTTCAAACGGGCACCAATGTACATTGAAATGGTTGAGAAAAATTTATGGATGAAGAAGCTTCAATATGATGCACCATTGGAAACTAAATGGAAATCTTTCAAGAAAGTTAATTGTTCTTGTGCCAAAGAATGCTTTGCTATAAAGTATCTCCATGGTATCAACAAAGATAGATCACGCAAAAGGTGGTTTGATAAAGAATGTCAAGATGCTCGAAAGTCCTTGATAAAGCTTGATGCAACTATGGACAAAGAAACCTATCAAAGTCATTTGCATACATACAAGCCATTGATTCAAAAGAAGAGAAGAAGATGGGAAGTAAAGCAACAACTTTTTCAAGTCCAAGAAAAGGCACATGCATGTGGAAGATATTGGAGAAACTTGAGGGGCAAGCGGGTTGAGAATTTTGGTAACTTGAGTCTTGTGGATATGTACACACATTGTAGGCAATTATATGAGCAAGCAAATGCTGAAAAAATTCCATTTAGGGTTGACTTCCATGCATGCCTTCTTTTTTTACTGTTGAGGATGTATGCGGTGGGCATGAAAAGTTGGCCACTCGTCTCGCAAAGCGGGAGATCTTCAAGGTATCAAGCTGGAGATGATCAAATGGACGGAAGATTTTACCCATGAGGGGATGTGATGTTCAACCTTGCACTTCAACATGGCATGCCTTATGATTGGAGTACTAATTGGGTTAAGCCTTTGCATAAAGGAGAGTATGTAAAGAATGTAAACAACTACCGGACTATAATGATTGGATCTCTTATGGGAAATTTATTTGGGTGCATAATGGAGATGAAATTGAGTGATTGGGCTAAAGATAATGACAAGCATGCAAAGGGAAAAGCGGGTTTTCGTCGATGCCATAGCACCATTGATCATCTTGTCACTCTTCATGTTCTCATGGAGGGAAGTCGGTTGAAAGGCAAGCGATTGTATTGTTGTTTTGTGGACTTTAAGAAAGCCTTTGATATGATTCCACGTAACAATTTGTGGAGAAGGATGGAAGAACTCCAAGTGCCAAGTGAGTTTATGCTTGCGGTTTCTCAAATCTATGAGAAGGTGATTTGTCAATTGCGCATGGGAAGAGAAATTTCAAAAAAAATTATAAGCACTATTGGGGTTAAACAAGGATGTCCGTTGTCACCAACTCTCTTTGTTCTATGCATCAATCAATTGGAACAAATGGTACTTGACTTTATGCAAGAAGAAGGCATTGAAGAGGTCACTATTTGCAATGCGGTAATCATGCTTTTGTTGTATGCGGATGATGTAGTGCTTCTAGCACACACTTTAGAAGATGCACAAAAGCTTATGGTTGTCCTTGAGAACTTTTGCTTGCATAGTAGGCTAATTGTGAACAAATCCAAGAAAAAGGTTATGCTTGTGAAAACCAACCATAAGGAGAAGCCATGCATTGTGTACAACAATGAGACACTTGGAGTTGTTGAGAGCTTTAAGTGCCTTGACCTTGAGGTTCCGTCCAATCACAAGTGGCATGAAAGTGCTATGCGTAGTTTGGAAGCGGGAAAGAGAGCATATTATGCATTTGAGAACATGTGTAATGTGGGAAACATCAAGTGGTGGGTTCTCAAGAAGTATCTTTCTGATGCATTGGTGACACCGGTTCTTCTTTATGGAGTTTAAGTGTGGGGCGAGAGCATCTCAAAGTCTACTTGGAAAGAGTTTGAGAATGACCAAAAGCATTCTCTCAGCAACTTTCTCCAAGTGAAGACACAAACACCATATATGCTCCTACTTCTTGAGTCGTGATGTCTTCCAATTGAGGTTATGGCATGGAAAGGGTTGTTGAGTACATAATAAAGATGCATCAAAACCCCTCACATTGACTTCCTACAATTGCATGGGAAGCAAGAAAAAAAGTTCAAAAGACGCATAAAAGCAAGACTTGAGCAGGAGCTGGATGCAAGACATAAAGAAGTGGTTTGGAAGATGGGATGCATTACACTTGCTACCTGATGCTTCAATTGACTCCCAAGTGAATGAAGCTTTTCTACAACACCAATGTATTATGGCTTGGGAGAAATCTGGTGGGTCACGCTTCATACATTACACCACACATATTGCCCCCAACTACAAAACCATGTTCTTCACTGAAAGAGGAAACCGTACTCACACTTACATGCTTGAGCATATCCCCTTGTCGGTGATCTGACTATCGTATCCATTCGGCTTAGCTCCCATTTCCTTCGATGCAAGACAGGGCGTGGGGGCAATGGAGAAGAGTCAAATCGATTGTGCACATTATGCTCACTGCAAGTTCGAGAATCTGAGTACCGTACACTACTAGATTGCTCAACTTTTGGTCACATTTGAACTTGCTTCTGTCACATTTTTAGTCATGACTTAGACCTACGCACTTTCCTCTCCCAGCCACGGTGTGGGCTCTCCATTGCAACTCTCATCACCTTAATTTTGGAGAATCGAGAGTCACTCATCAGCCATACACATAGTACATCACATGTAACTTTGGTCCCATAGGTCGTATTTGACCTCCGAGGATGATAATAAAATCTCTCTCTCTCTCTCTCTCTCTCTCTCTCTCTCTCTCTCTCTCTCTCTCTCTCTCTCTCTCTCTCTCTCTCTCTCTCTCTCTCTCTCTCTCTCTCATCCCCCCTTTTCTCTCTTTCTCTTGCACCTCCAACCCACCCACCCCCCGCTCTCTCTCTCCCCCCTCCATCCCCCCTTTTCTCTCTTTCTCTTGCACCTCCAACCCCCCCCCCCCCCCCCTCTCTCTCTCTCTCTCTCTCTCTCTCTCTCTCTCTAAAGTAAAGGAGGGAGAAAAGCAACGTGGTGTTGAGGAGGCTGCCAAGAGAGTTCTATACAGGTACATTATAATCCACAATTTGACTTTGGAACACCATTCATGAATGAATGATATAAATTATATTTTGAGAACTATTTGATTGTTTAATGGTTATTTATACTTAGGTGGATCCAGAAACTCATTGGTGAAGGTCTCATGGATGAGGAGGGAGAAGTTGTAAAAGATTGGGCAAATGTTAGTTCCAAGGACACTATAAATCCTAAGGCATGGGTGGAGAGAGGTGTTTCTGAATGGGAACTTGAGAGATGCCCTTGGTGGTTAGACTATCCACTTGGACATGTGCCTCCAAGTGAGGAGCATTTATGGAAAGGTATTTTCTCATTGTAAACCATGCAAAATTTTGTATATGTTTTCAAAGATAAATCTATCGGGCCTCTTAACTCTCACTACTTGCTTTTGTCATTCAACTGTATCTTTCATAGAGTTTGAAAGCATTGAGACAACTCACACTGAAAGTCATAGAGATTCTCCACCTCATGAGAACTCTCCACCAGCTTCACCAGAGCCAAATGTAAAGCTACCTACTACAACAGCCTCCACCTCACATCGAGTGGCTACATCTACCTCATCTCAGCTTGTGTGTGAGAGACGCACAAAATGACGACTTGACATTGTGCATAAAGTTCAAGAAAAGACCACAACTAAAAATGATTTATTGTTACAAACATGTTCTTGGAAAACTAATCTTATATCTTTTTTTAAATTTGCTGGCAGATAATTTTGTTGTTTGTCCTCACAAATTTTGGTGGTAGGCATCCACACTCTTAGCGAGGGGTCACATAGGTGGAAACCTTGAATCTCACAAGTCACATTGATTTTTTCATGCTTTTATTACATAATGAGACCTCTTTGATTCTTTCCATACAGTGTGGACAATTTCTAATGAAGATAGCTGCATCATTATCTCACACAAGCTCTCCCTCAGACACAGTTTCTCATCTTGTGTGGGCTGATTTTCCTACGGGTTTATGAGTGGTAGATGTAGATGTGGATGGTTGTCCCCCATGGAACAAGATTAGCACGTCATTTCAATACATGCCACACTTAGCTTTGCTGCCTTTTTCATGGCTGATAAGGGATGGTTTGTGTGTTTGAGCCTTATGGATCACCTTCCTAAATACACGAGGTAGGAAGGAAGGTTGGGTTGGTGATGCATCGGATGATGTCTCTTCATGTGCAATCAAGTTATTTATACGAGAATGGAGAACAAGTGAGTACACACATTTCAAATCTTAGCTTTCATCCATGTGTATGATAACATGAGAAGGTTTTGTGTAATTGTAGGTTGAAACATTGGCACTAACTATGTTGTAGCTTTCACCCATTTTTATGTAGCTTTTACCCATTTTTGTGTAAATGTAGCTTTCACCCACGTGTATGTGTTTATACTATAAAGATGATAACATGAAAAAAATTTGTGTATTTGTAGGTTGAAACATTGGCACTAACTATGTTCTATCGAGAACATTGTAATCTTCCTCCAATTGATCATGAGGCAGGTGAAGAGGTTGCAAATGCTCAAAGAAATTTCATGGTAGAGAACAAAAATAAGAGTCCATTTCCACGCACTTTGGTACATGGACACTATATTCGAGGTGGTGCAGAAAGGTCTCCTATGTTTTTTAGGTGAGATGGGAACTCATCATATTAATTTGTTGTGGTTTTAAAAAATTTCTTATCGTAAAAGATATTTTTTTGAAAGTCCATTTTGCCACAGATGGTTAGTGAGGACTTTCACGGATGAAGTCTACTAGGGATAGAATGTGATGCTGAGCTGGCTAAAGCATGCCTTGAGAAGAAAAAAGTGTGCTTTCTAGCTACCTTTTTTGGATTGCAAAACTACTTTATTTTGGTAACATTAAGGCAACTTTAGATTTTGTACCTTTGAAGGTTTTCATTAACTTATTTTGCTTGTGTGTGTATTTAGTCATTCCTAAATCTTAAAGTTACATGTATATGATGGTGGTTCTGTGTGACTAAATATGTAGCATGGATAAAGACCTTTTTCTTTACAAGAGACTTGCTTTTTTTTTAGTGCTTATGTTTGTGAAGCATAATTAATATCTTTTTGGTTATAGTTTTTTATATATGTTGGGTTATTCCTCGATCTTATTTCCTTGCATATAGGATGGTAATTGTTTCCTTGGGGCATTTGGAGTTTGAAACAAGGGTTGTGTTTCTCTGAGGAGAGTTCTTACTTATATTTTGGCATTTGTTATTTGCAATATGATTAGGTTGGCTTGGATTTTGTTGGGGCTCCCAACTATACTAAATGTAGAGCTTAATAGAAAAAGTAAATAGAAGTAGTTGATTTGCAATGAGAAATGTCCTTGTTCTATATATCAAATTTTTATTTTAGCGTTAGTCCTCAAAGTGAAGTACGTAATGCTAGATTGCACCTGGTTCACTCCTTTAGGAATTAGGGATGTCATATGGAAAGGAAAACATACATGTCATCCCTTCTCATGTGTTTAAAGTGAAGAAAAGCTCACACAAAAAACCAATTGCCTATAAAAGCTCATTGACGTAACCTCGCAAAAAAATATCCCCCCTCTCCCACTATAGAGATCTTTGCTCTCATAGTAGAGTAGTGTGAGAAGATCAAAGGTTTTTTTGACAAGTGTTGGCTCGAGCTTCAAGCATCTCTAAGGGAATTAGGCAATAAAGCTTCAAAGGTTTTATTCAAGGCCTCAACTACAAGGTCTCAATCTTCCAAAGACCCTTGGATTTTTAAAGCAATTCCTTATCTTCTTTGATTTTGAGCATTGAAAGAGGAGCCAACTAAAACTTGAAAAGCTTTGACTTCAAACTTCAAAGAAGATTCTCTCGAGCTTCAAAGAGAAAACTTCAAGCGTTCAAAGAATATTATTGCGCTTTGAAGAACTCTCTCTCTCTCTCTCTCTCTCTCTCTCTCTCTCTCTCTCTCTCTCTCTCTCTCTCTCTCTCTCTCTCTCTCCCCCCCCATCCCCATATTTCTTGTAATTGAAGGCCAATTTTTGCGTCCAAAGCACAATACATTGCTATGTATGCCCAAATTTCCATATATGGAGATGAATTGATCTTGTGCTTATGTGAGGAGATAGACACTACCCTTGAAGAGTCTTCAAGTGGTAAGACCTCTCCATTTTTCACTATGAGAGAAAAGGGATATCCACCTTCAAATGGAGGAGAACCATCACCTTGCATTGCATTTAACTTTCAGTTTCCCATCCAATAAAGGTGTCAAGAAATTCCATGAATGTAGAAGGCCCAAAAATTTAGCAAAGGATTGCTAGAGATCTAAACAGTATATATAGTGTGGAAAGATGGGGAACCCCTCTTCCAAGTGTAGAAACAATAATACCATCTAGAGTGCATCACTATAAAAGGGATGGATGTGAAACTAGTGCCCCATGACTTCGTAGAGATAACAATGACATCTTGTAGGCAAAATATGGGTGAACCTCAGCCTCATTTTGTGAGCGTTGTCTTTGAGGACAGCTCAATCTGTGTGGATAGCTTGGTCCTAAGAGAATCATGGTTTGAGTGGAGGGGACTCTTGTTGGAATTAGGGTTGCAAGAAAACACACACAGCTTAGAGAAGACAAAGGAATCTCAAGGCACACAACGGAGAGTGTATTACTTAGTGTGCAATGGAAAGATAAGATAGCCTAGAGTGATGGGCATATATACAATGCACTGGGGGGAAACCTCTTAACGAGGGAAAAAATGCCTCGGTGGTCCTAAGTGTGTTCACATTTTGTGAGCATTGTCTTTGAGGAGAGCTCAATCTCTGTAGATAGCTTGGTCCTAAGAGAATCATGGTTTGAGGGGAGGAATCTTGTTGGAATTAGGGTTGCAAGAAAACACACACAGCTTAGAGAAGACAAAGGGAGCTCAAGGCACACAACAGAGAGTGTATTACTTAGTGTGCAATGGAAAGATAAGATAGCCCTAGTGTGATGGGCATATATACAATGCACTGGGGGAAAAACCTCTTAATGAGGGAAAAAATGTATCGGTGGTCCTAAGTGTGTTCACATACATCATTACCACATGTATATGGTAACAAATCCCCCTTGGGAGTGATGCGGTGAACAAAAGCTAGCACATAGAGTATAGGGAAGTGACATGCCCTGAGGACATGATCAGTCCGCAACAAAGGGGAGTAAGCACAAAGCTTTGTGGAAAACTTCAAAATTCCACAATACAATGCCTTTGTGAAAAGATCTGCAAGGTTGTCCTATGTTGGCACATAAGCCAAGTTGATCTATCTTGCAGAGAGCCTCTCCCTCACATAGTGGTAATGCACCGCAATGTGTTGTGTGCGAGCATGAAAAACTCGATTCCTTGCAACTACCAATGCACTAACTGTCAATGTAGATAGTGTTGGCAGTAACTTATCCAACACCCAAATCAGCCATAAGGCGTCTAAGCCATACAGACCCAATTGTAGCTATGAAGACTCCCTTGTACTCATAAGCACAGCTGGAAGTGGCCACAGTAGGTCTCTTCTTGCTCAACCATGATATGCATGAGCTGCCAAGCATGAAACAAGAATCACTTGTGGACAATTGTGTGTCAAAACAACCAGCCCAATTCGAGTCCTAAAAAGCATGTAAATTTGGCGGTAATGATCCCCCCTTGGGATAAAACAAGCCAAGGTGTAAAGTGCCACTCAAATAGTAAAAACTCCTCTTGGCATCCTGCCAATGCTTACACCCTGGGCTATGCATGAATTTGATGACCTGTCAGACTGCAAACTAAATCTAGCCTCGTGTTTCATACATAAATGAGGCAGGCAACAGGAGTTTGGTAAAGAGTGACATTGGCAGGATCACTAGCATCATGAAGACTAAATTTTAAACCTGTTTCCATGGGAGTAGCAATAGGTTTGCAATCCTCAAGTCCAAACTTACATAGCAATGTCTCTATGTAACTTTTCTAACACAAGGAATACCACCATCACATTGCTTAAATTGTATACCCAAGTAATGATACAACAGGCTCAAATCTTTCATATTGAAGGTAGCATTTAAATCAGCCTTAAATTCAGCAATATGTCTCTCATCTGGTCCAGTGATCAGCAAATCATCCACATGAAGAACCACAATGAGAAGTACATCACCCTCACGCTTTACATACAATGTGCTTTCTGTTGGACTAATACAAAAGCCTCGTTTGACCAAATGAGTGTCAACCTTCTTATACCAAGCACGAGGAGATTGCTTCAACCCATACAAAACTTTCGTACATCTGCACACTTTATCCTCTTGTCCTTTCTTGAGAAAAATGCGAGATTACGTTACATAAACTTCCTCAAACATGTCACCATTCAAGAAAGCAGTAACAATGTCTGATTGATGTACATCCCAACCAAAATGAGCTGCCAATTCACATAAAAATCCATAGTAGTCATATGACAAGTGGGAGAAAAATTCACTTCATAATCTATGCCTTTTTGCTATGCATAACCTTTTGCAACAAGTCGAGCCATATAGCGATCCATCTCCCCATCCGGCTTGCGTCTCAACTTGTAAACCCACTTTTAACCAATGGCCTTTTTTTCCAGGAGGCAAATTACATAAACTCCATGTGTCATTTTCTATACGTGCATCATATTTTGATTGAATGGCAGCCATCCAATGTTTTGAATTATGTGCTTCATCAAAAGACAGAGGTTCCTCAACATCATGTAAGCTAGAAACAGCCAAAGCATAACAATCTGATGCATAAGATGCATGGCGAGAATCTGAATGAGTACGACTAGACAAAGGTGCATCCAATTTACTGTCACGCAAAGTATGCACTAGCGATTTAGGCATCCCTCTAGCCTGCTCATTCTCGGCCTTTCCTCATCAAGTACATCATGTACATATGCATCAATAGGCTGATCTATAACATTTTTAGAAACCCCCATAGGTTGTATGTTGCCTCATTAGAATTTACGTTCGAACTTCCACCACTGAAAAGAGGTAACAAAGTGTCATAAATGTCTTGTGAGCTTACATTATTGTCTCTAATACATGACAACAAGGGCTGAACAAAATCTTCCACAAACATAACATCTCATGAGACCAAGATACGCCTTTTTTGTGGATGATACAACCTGTAACCTTTGCTTTCAGCACTATAACCAACAAAAATGCATTTGACAACCTTGTCATCCAATTTCTTGCATTGTGTTTGTGGCACCAAAGCATATGCCAAATAGCCAAAAAAATGCATGTGCTCAATAGAAGGCTTTATATCATGCCATGCTTCATATAGAGTAATAGACTGCAAAGCTTTTGTAGGAAACCTATTTAGTACATAAGTGGCACACATGATGGCCTCAAGCCAAAATGAATACAAAAAAGCTTGAGTTTTGACCATACATCGTGTCATTTTCGTAAGTGATCTGCTTTTTCTCTCAACAACACCATTTTTTTGAGCCGTATAAGGCATTGTACATTGGTGTTTAATCCCACGACTAGCTTGAAATGCATTAAATTCAGGAGACATATACTCCCCCCCTCGGTCGGAACAGAGGGTGCCCATAGTACATTTCAAGACATTTTCAGCCATAGCCAAAAATTGTTTGAAGCACATAAAGACTTCAAACTTTTCTTTAAGCGGATATACCCATGCATGCCTGGAGTAATCATCAATGAAAGTCACAAAGTAAAGGTAATTGCCCAAGGACGGAGTTTGCATGGCTCCACAAACATCACTATGTACAAGCTGCAACCTGCATGTGGCCCTAATTGAAGCATCCTTTGGAAACTTTGAGCACTGCATCTTACCCAAAATACAACCTACACAAACATTTTTGACAGGTGCTTCAAGAGGCAGCAAAGAAGCAGCCTTATCAGATTTTTGCAAATGCAGCAAGCTGACAAAATTCAGATGCCCAAAATGTGCATGCCAAAGTTTTGCATTTGAAATAGCATTAGAATCCACAACTACATTTGCAAAATTTTGGCCACACTTGTCATATAAAGTGAGCTTATACATCCCACGGCATAAAATGCCAGATGCAACAATTTCATCACCAAAAGTGAGATCATGTATTGTACATATGTCATCCACAAATTTGACTACAAGACCAAGTCTAGCAACTGCAGATATAGACAAAATAGTCTTCTTGATACTAGGTACATACAATGCATCAAACAAGTGTGAAAGAACTACCATTTACAGCAGTCAACACAATCTTTCCAACTCCCATAATAGGATAAGAGACATTGTTGCACAACTGACATAATTTCCATGACGGACATACTCGAGAGAGGTAAACAAGTCACAATGAGAGGTAATGTGCGTTGTAGCACCACTATGAAAGTACCACACTTGAGCATCTACAGCAAACTGACAAACATGCATCATGGACATTAGGATCATAAGTGCTGAAAGCCCAGTTTGCATCAACATCAGCATCACAGTCTCCTTTCACAGAAGACTCAACAACAGCTACATTTGTAGTGGAGCCAGCCTCTTTTTTCTTAGCCTCTTTGGCCTTCAACTTAGGACATTGCTTGATCAAGTGATCATTAGCTTTACAATAATGGCAATGCATCTTCTTTTTACCCTTATCACCAAAATTTCCAGAAGAATTTCTTCTATCAGAAGCATTGGGAATATGTAATTTACCACTCGTAGAAGAACCATGAGAAGTGGATACATTATTGTTACCACGTTTTCTTTGAGCATCAATAAAGGCATGTTTAGTTGCACGCTCATCTTGTTCTTTTTTGAAAAGTGACTCTTGCAACAGCAATGTGTATAATGTATCAAACTTGACAACTTCCCGATTTCCTTGGGTCATAAGTCTCCAAGTACTAGCAAAAGTCTGGTGAGAATTTGGCAAGGCATCAAGAACAGTTTGCACAAGAGAACAGTCTGAAATGACTTCACTTGCAGAAATAATTTGCTCATTGATATCCTTGACACCAGCAAGGAAAGTTTCCATGTCATCTTCCTCATGCGTAATCTTCGACTCCAGCTCTTTACACAGCAATGCAATTTCTACCTCATTGCGACTTGCATAAAGTCCAGCTAAAATATCCCAAGCCTGTTTTGCAGATTTCGTTGAACAAATGTGAGTAGTAATAATGCACTTCACAAAAACGCAATCAATGCATGAGCGTGTGTATCTTTTACATCCCAACAAGCTTGCTCAGTCGTAGGCAAAACAGCTCTAACTTTTGTAATCCTTGTAGTAAGACCTGCAACATCCTCAACAATGCATGTATCCTCAGAATCAGGACGTACATCAATGCCCTGCACAATGTTCCAAACACCCTTTGACACAAGAATATGTTGCATCATATGAGCTCACATAGGGTTGTAGTAAACATCTCGAACACATATGTGTTGTTGTCAGGCATGGTAAATGTTGCACCTGATGTGAAAACTTCTTGAAAAGAGGAGAAACAAAGCGGGAACAACACGTGCTATATAACACAAACCGTAGAATATGTTAAGGGCAAAAAACGGCACTGACAAAAAATTTGCACAAAATGACAAAATAGCCTACACAATACTGTTTGTAGTGGAAATGGAGGCCAAAATGAGCTGTAGATAGCTAAGGTCTTTTGCCCTCTCATGTGAAATCCTTGTTTTTATCAAAACTGAAGCTTGGTTGCTCTCCATTGAATAGTGCCACATTATAGAGCTAAGGTCTTATTCCATCTCATGTGAAATCCTTGTCCTCATCAACTGAAGCTTGGCTGCTCTTCAAATTCTTGCGTGGCTTTAAATGGGCAAAAAACATGCATACCGACCAAGAAAAAGCATTGCATGTTAGAACCTTATAGATGTGAAAAGGCTTTAGGGGTTGACATGATTGACGTTATTTTGAGGCTAATGGGTATGTACTTTTTACTTTGAATTCTAGGCCTATTACGGGTTGGCAATAGAGTGAACATTGAGGGAGCCTGGACTAACAGCCAACTTCCTTTAAGGTCGTGTCACACTTGACCAACACCCATTTCCTAGCTAGGATCTGATGGGCGGGTTCCCCTTTCTTGGACAGAAAGCCTACCTAGTTGAATGAGAGGGAGGGACAAGCTCAAAGTAATACAAACAGGATTAAGAAAAGATCACAAAAGGCTGACACCTTGTAGACGATGCAGCGAATCAACAATGAGAGGAATGCCTTGGGGGAGGTTGGGGTCGCCCGTATTTGTTTTTGGGCTACTCGTGACTTGGCATGCCCTATGACGACAATGAGGGCTTGTGCAGGCATTAGTGTGTGACACGAAAAAGAGGAGGCACATGTTTCCATTTGTACACCTCAGCAATGTGCTCAGGCATCTGGATGCTTGAGCACATGCCTGAGCAATGTGCTCAGGCATCTGGATGCTTGTGACACAGATAGCAATCAATATTCTTGTAGAGAGGTCATGGGATATCATCGCTCCCAAGTTACCTTGACGTGATGTGCAACATGGTTGTGCATGTGGCCATGGATGATGATGATGCATGCTCCCCCCGCCCCCTCGCCACACTTTGTCTCTACCCTTTAAACCTGTGGAAACCAATCCGCGTCGGCCCAAACTAGTTCAGCAGGTGGCTCACACACAGACATACAATTCATGGTAGAATGCAAGTGGGTAATAAAGTTGGCACACAGTGAGGAGCTTATGGGTGATAAAAGAGGTGTAATTGTGCACGAACGTGTCGATACCGGCCCATGTCTTGAATCCCATCAGTGGCCCCCTATTCCCACATGCTTCCATTTTTATTTCATTGCAAACTACTCTCTACCATGCTTCCCCCCCCCCCCCCCCCCCCCCCCCCCCCCCCCCCCCCGTCCCCGTCCCCTCCCCACTACTTTGTCTCTACCTTTGAAATTGTTTCTAGCAGGTGGCTCACACATAGATAGACAATTTATGGTAGATTGCAAGTGCGCAGTGAGGTTGGCAGACAATGAAGAGCTTATGGGTGATAAAAGAGGTGTAATTGTGCACAAACGTGCAATACCGACCTTGTTTCAAATCCCGTCAACTACTTCCTAGTAGTTTCCATATTATATTATGTAGAATCTTCACATATTCTTTATCATTTCTTTCTTGCTCTACCATCTGCACTAAGAGGTTGATGCTACACCATCTAGAATTGATCTCGCGTGGATGAAACATGAGTGCACCATTCTGTTGTAGGCCACTCTCAGCAGCTTGTTGAGCTACATGCAACACCTTCAAAAAAAAAATTAAGAAAAAGGATGTGCTCCCTAGCCCCTCCTGCTCTTGTTCCCCTGGCATCTCCTTGACTATAGCACGCAGTAGCCTACTAGGGTTTCCCTCCAATGGATGCAACTAGAGGAATGCCACCACAAGTCGTCTCGTATGCTCATCTACCTATCTTTCTTTGTTGGGTTACCGCCTCGTAAGTGCATGGTTTTGCTTTCCCATTTCTTAACCTTTATTTTCCCTAGAGGGTATCTCCCTCAGATTCGGCATAATAAAATGTGTTTCAAAATCGTGCACATCTTTTAAGCCTACTACCCCTTTGACGTGCCAAGCGAAGAGAGTAGCATTTGTTTTTTTTGTATATGCTACTGTTAACACTAGTTCAAACAAGCTCGGCCCAGGCAGATCGGCTCAAGCATAGGGCAACACCACCACTAGAGGTGACCGATTCAAGTGGTGTTGTGGCAAGGCTGAGCGCTATTGCATTGGTTTATTTTATCTTTAAGTTGACTTTTTGGTTAAAGTCGATCACTTTTGTATGAAATTGGTTTCTTGTTTCAACAAATTGATCACATTTTTATGAAAAAAAAAGGCCCTTGGGCAATTTAGAGAAGCCGAACAGCTACCATAATGTGTTCACGACATTGGGGACCCATTGTCCCGCTTCTCCAACATACCCGAGGGGCTTTTTTTTCACGTAAATGTGATCAAGATTAATACATTTATTAATTATTAATACATTACATAAATGTGTTCACATTATTGGCCACTTGAAATTGTATGTCTTATACACGTAAAAATTAAATTCTCAAACAATGAGGGCATTTAATTGTGTTGTCCAACAACTACTTGTGGTTCTCGAACATGGGGAAGGGCTTCTTGACTCATGATGTTCTCTACAATCATCAAGTCATTTCAGTGTCTGTCACCAAATATTTTGATGATTATGATAATCGTGTTGATCAAAGTAAGAGTACAAACATTTGGTTGGGTTTAGTGGTTGAAGATATAGAGACAGCTAGGCAAGAAGCTACTTTGGAGCTTATGCATTTTCACATAGCACTGTAGGTGACTCCATGTGTGGATGAGGGGCATGATAGCCACTTAGAGTGAGGATATCGTAAAGACCACAAGGTTCTTCAACTACTTTGAGCGTCCAATTCGGCCTTTATGCAGACCGAGTTGGCTCTATGTGTGGCTAAGGTGGATGACAACCACATACATGTGGATAGAGGTAAGGACATCCTAAAGACCACAAGGGTCTTCACTTGCTTTGAGTGTCCGGCTATGCCTTTATGCAGAATTATTCTGTATGCATGTGTTTTTAGTCTCATATAAGATGTTTCGGGTCTAAAGGTAGCTTTCTAGGGAAAGTTGCATTAAAGAGAAAGGAGCTTTTATAGTTTTATTGCACACATGTCAAAAGGAGGAAACCCCGTGGATAGGTAATTAGTAAAGAAAATAGAAGTGTTCTATGAATATTTCACCATATAGTTCTTCATAACATCTTGTTTTGTTATTATGCATCGTTTTACATAGATGAAATTATTAGGACATGGGATCCCCTGTGGATAGATTTTAACACAAAATATGTAGATGATTTGTCCTTGCATCCATAGTTAGAGTCACTATTAGAACAACTATTTTATGTGTGGGAAGGGAACAACCTGAGATTGGCATGGACATAAACAATAAAAGAAATGTTTTGGCAAAGTAAAGAGAAGCATTGTAAGGTCCTATGCACAATCATCAACCAATTCCTATCCTATGTAATGTTCAGGTAGTTTTTTGGCTTGTTGGGGTCTAATGAACAACATCCTTTATAAACATCTCTCTATTTCACAAATAACTTTATTGAGGGACATGCTCTTTTTTTTGTCGCTCGAAAAAACTCGCTCGCCATCATGTAAGACTCCAATTAGTAGCCGAGTCATCATATGAGCATGTAAAGGTACATGGTCGAGTACACTTGGCAAGTGAGTTGCACAAAATTCCAAAAAGGTATCCCAATCATCCTAGCTTCCACATTCTATGGAGCCACTCTTGCCCTTTGGGAGTTGCCCCTTGACCTTGGGAAAGACACTTATGTGACCCTTGAGAGGTACACCTATCCCCTTGTAGAAACTATATAAGTAGCCATTTTTAATACACTTCAAGCATGTTGTTAGTTTATCACTAATCAAGATATCATTCGAGCCTTCTCTCTCTCTCTCTCTCTCTCTCTCTCTCTCTCTCTCTCTCTCTCTCTCTCTCTCTCTCTCTCTCTCTCTCTCTCTCTCTCTCCGAGTAATTTGTACACTAATAAGTGTGGTAATCAAGTATGCTACCATCAATGCCATGCTTGCTAATCCCCCCAATCCATTCACGTGGTTCTTGCTATGTCTACAATAAGGTAGATTGAGGATTGGCATGCCACCAACATTTAGCACTGATGTCAAGAGTGGAGTGACCTAAACTAGGGGAAACGTTAGTGCTTGGATATCATCTTCCATTACTCCCTTTAGGTTTACCTAGAGAAAAACATCATCTTTCAAAAACCGCATAGTTGAGGAGTGTAGTATAGAGGTGACTTGGGAGTAATACTTGCCAAGGATTTTCTACCTTAAGAGTGGGCTTTTTTGTGAGTGATTGATGAGTTAAGACTATGATAGAGTTTGAAACTTGACACTCAAGTAAGAAAAAACAAGAACCAAATCAGTGTTTGTGGAAATTTTCCACTTGCCCATGTTGTGTTTGATTAGGAGTAAATTAAGCAATCATCATGATGAAACTCTAATCTCTCACTCTCTAAGGGATCATCAATCAGATTGCTTCTATGAATTTCAAAGGTATAGATTTTGGACTCCTAAGGTGAGTTTAAAAGGCCACTAAATTGTGGTTTAGGCCAAAAACTAATCTTAAAAAAAGCATGGGAGCACTTTGGTAAGTTGAAATCATCATTGGAGAAATTTTCAAAGGTTTGTATAGAGATTATTTTCTCTTGTGTAAAATTTGCATGCAAATTTATTTATTTATTGCTTAAAGTTCTTGAAATATAGTGTATAAAACTTGATTAGCTTCATAGTTGCAAAAAAAGTTCAAATCCAATCCAAAAGATAATAATCACGCTTTTTTGTGTTGAGAATTGAGCTTTGGGTCAAGTTTGAGCTTCCTAGGGTGATGTGTGTTAAGTTTAGTGAAGGCTCAAGAAGTTTTGAGTTCATTTGAGTATAAAAGTTGTAAGATCCACTTTGTCCCTTATCAAATGGATAAGTAATGGTAATGTAGCAAAAGTGATCCATATATATTATCCTTTAACCACAATGCTCTGGTTGAATCTTTGTCGGGTGATTTAATAATTCCTATTAGTCTTGTGTATCAAACTTCCTAATTTTGATTTGCATATGATCCTTAAGTCTTCAAGACAACCCTTCAATTGGGATGCTCAAGACACGGTCTCACCCTAATTATGAGATTTTTCCACTAAGACTCTATATTTTAATGCTATGAAAGTATCTTTGGCCCTCGACTACGAAGCTTTATAGGTATGTGTGCATACTATAGACGCTTCATAGAAAAGTTCTCACTAATAGCAGGACCATTACATGACCTAACAAAGAAAAACGTTAGGTATACATGGTCTGTCAAGGAGAACAATGCTTTTGAAAAGCTTAAAGAAAAGCTTATCTCTCAACCTGTGCTTACATTGTCGGATCTCTCAAAGCCATTTCAAGTCCAATGTGATGCTTGTGGTGATTGCCTTGAAGCTGTTTTGCTCCAAGAAGGGCACGCCATAGCCTATGAAATTCGAAGGCTCGACCTTGTTGAGTAAGCTCTAGGCATATATGAAAAGAACTCCTTGCAGTTCCACATGTCTTAGACTCATGGAAGCACTATTTATTGGGAACTCCTTTCATTTTGCGGACAGATCACCAGAGTCTTAAGTACTTCATGACGCAGACCAAGCTCTCCGACAAACAAATGAGGTGGGCAAATTTTCTTTTGCAATTTCATTTTCATATTGCTCACATTGCTCACAAGCATAATGAAGTAGCCAATGCACTCTCAAGACGGTCGAGGGTGAATGCGGTTTCCATAGCAACTCACAATGATCTATCTTCTATGATAGATGAGTATGCTATTAATCCTGATTTTAGAGATGTGATTTCAGCCCTTGCACTAGGGAAGAAAGAGGAACCATTTACTTTACAAGATGGTTATCTTCTCTATGGCAATAGACTATGCATTACTAACTCACTACGTGAGAAGGTAATGTATGAATCTCATGCTCCTCGTTATGCGGGGCATAGAGGGATTCAGTCTACCCTAAAGGGGATTGAAACATTATTCTATTGGCCTATCATAAAAGCAAACATACAAGAGTATGTTTCTAAATGTGTGGTATGCCAAAAGACAAAGTTTGATAGAGGGAAGCAACCTGGATTTCTTCAACCCTGGCCAATCCCTAATTCACCATGGGAGAGCATATCCATGGATTTTATCTTTGGATTTCCTAAGTCTATCCATGGGAATACGTGAATATGGACGATAGTAGACAAATTCAGTAAACAAGCTCATTTTATACATGTCAAAAAGACTATCAAAGCCCATCAAATGGCAACCCTCTTCATTTCACAAATCTTCAAGTACCATGGCTTGCCAATGTCCATTGTGTCGGATAGAGATCCTAGAATGACCAATAATTTTTGGAAGGGTTTCTTTGAGAATTTAGGGACAAGGCTAAATTTCTCTTCGGCCTATCACCCGCAAACCGATGGCCAAAGTGAAATAGCTAACCTAACGATTCTTGATCTACTAAAAGCCTATGTAACAGAAGTAGATCAAAGGTCCCAATGGGAGAAGTACTTACCCTTAGTGGAGTATGCTTACAATAACACTGTACATACTTCCACAGGAAAAGCACAATTCGAGGTAATTGAGGGAAGATCAAAAAGTCCCCTGCTACTTAAGGTACATGGGAAGATCTTCGCTGCAGATAGTATAGCCGAAACCTACAAGAATCTTTCCAAAAGATTAAGGATGCTATCTCTATCTCATAGCAAAGGCAAAAGGTTGCTGCTGATAAGCACAGAAGAGCCCAAGCCTTTAAAGAAAATGATTGGGTCTTACTTAAATTTCCCAAGGCTCGATTAAGGCACACGACGGGCAAGAATCCTACGGGACACCAAAAGTACTATGCTAAGTTAGCAAAAAGGTACTATGGTTCCTTCCAAATTCTTAGGCCAATCAATGAGATGGCCCATCAACTCAAGTTGCCCAGCAATTGGCTCATACACAATGCTTTTCATGTGAGCCTACTAAAGCCTTACAAAGGAGAGCCACCTCAAGAACCAACTATTGAAGACCCAACGGAGATCGAGGACCAAGAAGAGGTATTGTAGCCCAAGTCGATTCTCCGACATGAAGACAAGGTATTAAGAGGCGGTAAGACTATCCGACGATATCTTATTAAGAATTATCCTTTTGAAGATGCTAGATGGATGCAAGGCATACAATTAAAGGATACCCTAAACCTTGTCAATGCTTACAATGCTTCCCTAAAGTAAGCAAATGTACAAATGTTTAAAATGAACAAAGTTTTTGTCTTATAAGACTCTCTTTTTCTTTATTGTGCACAAATGTTAAGTAGTATGCATGCTTAGATCAAGTTTGCAGAGACAACGTTGGAAAGGGAGAAGAGGGAACATACCAAGCACACACAATGTTTGCCTCTCTATATCCCAAGGATTCCGTTGCACCCCTATCCACACAGAATCATACACATAGACACACACTTTTCTCAAATGAACTCGCAAGTACACCCAAATTAATGCGCACACACTTGTGCATACCACAATCTTTTTCACATCCATAAACACATCAATTTCTTGTTTCCCTTGCACACAATCACCTCTCTCTCTCTCTCTCTCTCTCTCTCTCTCTCTCTCTCTCTCTCTCTCTCTCTCTCTCTCTCTCTCTCTCTCTCTCTCTCTCTCTCTCTCTCTGTGCACATCACACCCTCGGGGGGGGACACCTGCCTACACACACCCGGAAACACCGCGCAACAAAGCAGAAGAGAAGAGAGGGGAGGGGGAACAACACCAAAAGCAACACAACCAGAGATTGCTTCTTCTTTAATTGATGGGCTATGGTGGAGCATACAACAAACAAAGCTCTCTCCCTCTCTGTTATGTCTGTCGCCCTCCAAAATACAGTAGAGTACGAAAACTTCAATATCTGCTAATTGGTGCAGAATTTGCCTATGTGAGTGAGACGCAAAAATGCTCAAAACGCACTTTTCCTTCTCCATGGAGGTCAATTTTTACAAAAAACTAGTTTTGCAAAAATTTTACAGAATGAGACTTTTTGGTCTCCCTCATGCAGAGGTGTGAAGTCTCTCCAACGCTTTCCTTTCTTCCACTGACCACATGTCTTCCTCTACCCAAGTTGCCCATGTCCTAAGAGCCTTTTCACATGTAAAAACCTTTTCTTCAAGCATCGAATCTCCACGCTTAGGCCTTTATAACCACATAAAACATACCCTTTCTAGATCTCCCTGCTTCTAATGGGCCTTCATACTTGCTTTATCACCCATGCTTGCACCTGTAAGCATACACATCATTGTCTGCGCCTTCTACTAGGGTCGACATACTTTGGTTGCACCATCATTGCCCAACCCCTCGTTGAACATTTATGTTCAACCAAAAGAAGCCTTTATTCAGCTACAAACTATAACATCTAGAGAACATTGTGCGAACATAAAAACCATACGTAAGAGTTTTATTCATGTCAAACCCTCACGAGGTTGCCCAACCCCCTGCATCATAGCAAAGCCTCCGCCTAGATCAAAGACATAACGCTAAGTGCAACCATTCATTTGGAGTAGCCTCCTGTAGAACTACACCCATGCACATAACCAATGGTGCATATAGAATGCACACATCACTCCTTCACCGCTCCATGCATCCACAAGCATCCAACCCTCTTCAAATTGAGCACGATCATGCTCACCATCTTGTTCAACAGATGAATCATCCATATCGTCACCCGCCTCGAATCTATCTAGCATACCTTCCCAACCATAAAAGATAGAAATCTCCTCCAAGAACTCCTGTACTTGTTGAATAGCCCACTGCATAGCTGTATCCAAAAGCATACTCATCACCTGTGAAGCACATACCACTTTTATAAGCTTTCTCATAGCCATAGCACGTGGCTCTTCACTTGGTACAATCGGCAACACTTGCTCTTCGATCAAAGGCTTCTCTACCTGCATCAGCTTCATCTTCTCTTCCATACATGTAGCAACCTCAAGCACCTCCTCTTCAGGACCATCCAAGAAAGTAGAGCCATACAGCTCCACTAACTCCTCTCGTACGTCATCTTCATGAACGAATTCTTCTAATACAGGCTCTACTGCCAAATTTTTAGACAAAAAAAAAGGAAGCTCACCCCATACCATTTCATCTTGGAGCATAGCATCAACAAAATCCTCCTCCTTGTAGGTGTGTACATACCCACTTTGTTCAACTTCATCACCATCTGTCTCTGCCAAGCTCGAATATGGATCCACTTCATCTTCATCACAGGGTAGACTCGTCACCTCAGCAGCACTCTTCTTGAAAAATCCTCGTACCTGTTGCACCACTATAGCATACTCGATGGCTACCTTTAGGAACATAGATATCAATAGGGTACCGCACACCACTTTTACTTGCATATCCTCTTCTGCAGACTTCTACTCTTCATTTACATTTCCAATCGACATGTCTTCATACACATAGTCAGGAATCTTTACTCTTACCAACTTGACCTCAACGAAATCAGTTTGCTCGCCATAGGATGTGAAATCTTCATAAAAGCTTTCCTCTTTGCTAGTCTCCCAAAACTCGGAGCTTGTATTATCATTATCCTCGCCATAGGTTGACTCCGTGTTTGCATCTTCATCCCCTTTCTGCTCCATGAAAAGTTGGCCACCGCCTTGGCTTTGCACACACTCTTTGTCCACTTTTGAGCTTTTGGTATCGGCAACTTCACTGCCATCTACTACTTTTTCATGCACAATCTCAGTAAGAACATGCTCCTTTACCTCTTTATGCTGCTCTCGAAACCCGACATCTGCTACCTCTTTAGCACACTGACTCTCTTCGACAAGAGGCTTATCCTTGTTGAGAAGCTTGTCCACCACTGGCACAGGCACATCATAAACTGGAAACCTCCAAGGAACATAACCAACCATAGACCTTACCTCAACAGGCTCCGCACTTCGAACAATTGGCACCTCCTTCGGTTGAACCATAGGACACTCTGCAATCGTCACAACATGTACATAATCAATAGGCTTCAACAAGCCCAGCTCTGGCTTCCGCTTCACTTTTTTGCTCTTCACTTTGGCCAAATAGACCATATCTTCATAGGTATCGGCTCCACACTCCACCTTTTCCTTGATCTTTGGATGCAAGCACTCAAGAAACTTCAACAACTTCAGGTATAGGTTGCCTTTGACCCCAGTAGCAACCTCCAATTGCTTCCAACATGCTTCAAATTGCTCAAGAAAAATGGAAAAGTCTTTACTTACATCCTGACGTACCGCCTTCAACCTAGCACCGGCTTCTTCAAGAGAGATCGTTTGCCAAAATTGCTTCAAATACTGCATTCGTAGCTCTCGCCATGAACTTCAATCACCTAAACCATTGAACCATGTCTATGCTTGTCCTAGCAACAATAACGGTACCATCTGCAACTTTTCTACATCTGCCAATCTACGCATTGACATCATCCACAATTCAAAATCTGTTGCCCAATCCTCTGGATCTTCAATACCTGTGAAAATGGGGCCGATGCTTGGCTTTTCCATCTCGATCAATTCGCAATTGCACTCTTTACTTTGACCATTTTCCAATCGTTTGGCGACTTCAAACTCTACTTTCAGCTTCTACCAAGGAGCATCAGATAGCTCCTCCATGGGGGCACCACTAATGGAAAGGTGTAAGAACTAGGAACTAGACTCTAGGATCCTCCTCCCAACCTACCTTTATATAGGCGGGCTCCTAGCCCCTTGCCCTAGACGGATCCCCTATCCACACTGCCTAGCCCGACCCTTGGCCGTAGTCCATCACTATCCTAGTTCTTAGGGTACAAACCCTTGTCCTAACATTACTCCCCCCTTAAAGAAGAGTTTTCGTCCTCGAAAACAAAAGTGGGAAACTTCTTCTTAAGAACACTAATGTTTTCCCAAGTGGCACCTTCTTCATGTCGGTCTTTCCACTTGATTAAGGCTTGTTGTCGTACATGATGGCGTGTACGCAACTCATGGTAATCCATAACACGTTCAAGTTCATGCGGTAACGTAGGAGGTTCAAGGTAATCGACCAAAACCTGTTGGTCAATGACGTTGTCGTCCCCATGTAACCGCTTTCGTAGACGGCTTACATGAAACACCGGATGAATGCGAGAGTGTGATGGTAGTAGTAGTTTATAGGCACGATCACCAACTCGCTTGATTATTTTGAAAGGCCCACAATATCGGGGAGATAATTTAGGTGTCAGTCCAGTTTTCAGACTTTCTGAATGTTCTGGCACCCGTAAAAATACTTCCTCCCCTTATTCGAAGGTAACTTGCCGACGTTTCTCATCAGCGTATTGCTTATACCGATCCTGTGCTTGTTGGACGTTCTGACGAGCAAGTTTCAGATATCCATGT
This sequence comes from Adiantum capillus-veneris, assembly GCF_014529385.1. Taxonomy (NCBI): domain Eukaryota; kingdom Viridiplantae; phylum Streptophyta; class Polypodiopsida; order Polypodiales; family Pteridaceae; genus Adiantum; species Adiantum capillus-veneris. The sequence continues at coordinate 94,669,235 of NC_140948.1, forward strand.
GGTCTTGGAGAAAATCCTTAACCTGTTGGAGTTTTTCGGTTGCCAACCCCACCGTAACTGGTGACCTAGGTTGAAACCCGTACATGAGCATTAAAGGACTGAAGCCTGTTGTGACATGCTTAGAACTGTTATAGGCAAACTCGAGAATAGGTAATTATTCTTCCCAGTCTGTCTGTTTTTTGCTGACGTATGCTCTTACCATATCCTCTAGCACCTGGTTAACCCGTTCCGTTTGACCATCTGTTTCTGGATGGTCAACTGTACTGAGGTTGAGTTGTGTACCCAATCGTTTAAATACAACTCTCCAGAAGTGGCTGTTAAACTTTGGGTCACGGTCACTAACAATATTACTTGGCAACCCATACAATTTGTATAGATTGTCCACAAATAATCTTTCTAGTTCTGGTGTCTTAACCGTTGATTTGGTCGGAATAAATTTACATAGTTTAGTCAACCTGTCTTACGACCACCCATACTGAGTCATGACCTCGTATAGTGGTTGGTAAACCTACTATAAAATCCATGGAGATACTTTCCCATTTTCCATTGGGAACTTCCAAAGGATGTAAGAGTCCTCCTGCTTTCACGCGCTCTACTTTGTTAACTTGACATTTTTGGCAATGCAAGACATAAGCTTGAACAAAGCCATGTAGACCTAGCCTGTAAAACTGTCGTCTTACGAGAGAATAAGTTTTTCTAATCCTCGGGTGCCCTGCACTTGGACTATCATGACATTCATAAAGAATTTGGCGCCGAATGTTTGTGTCCGTCGGTACACAAACTCTCCCCTTGTGGAGTAGGTACCCATTGTCGATGGTAAAATGCTTCCATCGTTGTAGTTCATCACTTGATAAAGGAGAACTAGGTGTGGAGGTTAACTGTACACTACCTGCATTGAAGTGAGAAGGATCCCTCTTTTGAACATGGCTCCACACTTTGGAATATGTTTCATCTTGCTCATATTTTCCCTTGAGAGATGCTAAAACTTCAATACGAAGTTCCGTGAACAAGAGAGAATTGATCTCTGGCATTCGACTAAGAGCGTCTGCCACTATATTGTATCGGCCTTTACAATACCTTAACTTGGCATCATATTCCTGAAGGATCTCGGCCCACCTGGCTTTTCGACCCTTTAGATCTGTTTGTTGCTTTCATGGTCAATGTTTGCGGGTCGCCGCGACGACGGACGTCCATAGCATAGCTCCCAAGCATCAACATAAAATTATCGATACAGGGAAAGCGACTCGGATGAAGCATGGAAACTCACTAGGGTGTCAATCCTAATGAAGTGAACTCGAAGAGATGCAACTACTAACTCTACAAGAAAATCAAACGCATTAAAGCCAAGTAATCTGCCTATGTCCTTCTACACAGCTCTACAGTCATCACGCCCATTTACCATGCAAATCATATCGGAATCGCACGAAACTTGAAAGAAAGCTACAGGGGACTATGAGGAACATGTCCTATCACTGTCACAGCATTCTGGAGAGGTACAAAGATCGCGATCGTTCGTCCCACAGTACGCAAAAATAGTAAACGGATGATCCTAAAGGGTCGTTTTTAGGTCCCTAAAGCCTCTCCTAGGGTCAAAACAACATCAAATACGCATATAAACACTCAAAACAGTGATTTAAGGCCTAAACGGATGCGTTTGAAACCTTCACCAAATCTTGAATTCTTACACTTGAATGAAAGAGCAGAGTAAGAGGAACACAATGCAAGAAACAAAACTGAATTTGGATTACCGTAGCCACAGAAGCGATGATTACAAGTTTGAGCAAAGAGGCAGCTCTCTGTGCATAACACAATAGTCACTTATCTTCAAAAAATAATCTCCCATTCCCACTAACCTTAGTGTATTATATACCTAGGGCTTTCTAAAGTGGCCGGCAGCCAACTTCTCATGGACCTTTACATACATCATTGGAAAAATTACATCTTTGACTTAGACTTGACTAGACGACTCTCATTAGGCTTTTACACGGTTTGATGTATTAAACATCGGAAAAATAATGTGACCACATCAAAACTTTGGTCGGCTGTCCCAACGGGCGCCTTGTCTAGGTGGGCACTTGTATGTTGTTATCACCACCAAACACTCCCCCCTTCCTAGCTCGTGTCGTCCCTTGACACGACCTTGTGATTTGAGTTGTCTACAATAGGTCACCAATATTGAAGCACGGTGTGAGCTATTTTTTATTGTTGTGGATAGCTCGCTTGCTAAATTTCTCATTGCTTGATGTTGTAGGCCATTCTTTGACTTGCCATTTTTGGATGGAGCTTTGTTGTCACCCTTAAAGATAAAAGATGCTCTTGATAAGCATATGGAGACCTGTTGTTTTAGCTCCAAGTTGTTGTTGATTGATTTGGGTAGCCCTTTCCTAATTGTTGATGTAGAAGGAATATATACAAGAAGTTGATGATGAGGTCTAGATTAGGGTCTTAAAACCTAGATGACCAAAGGGAAAAAACCCGGTGGGAAAAAAGTGCCTTTGGTATATGCTCTTATTGGAGTTGAACACTTGGAAGTTGAGTACTTGTTCATGCAAGGTGAGTGCTTGGGAGAAATAAAGTAAGAGTGTGTAATGCAAGTGCCAATTAAGGGACACTCTATATGCACACAAAGTTCTTTCAAGAAAATCATGCCGTGTGAAAAATGAGTTGTTGGGTGCTTCAAGGAACAAATGTAGCACATGTGATATCCAAGGACATCTCAATAGCTCCCACATTTCCAAGAAGGGTTTTTGATGTTGAAGCTTCTCCACTCATTACTCACTATGCATAGTGCGTGAGTATCTTTTGGACTCTCTTCTTCACTTTACCAAACTTAAAATACATAGACTTGGACTCTTATGCTCACCTATACCAGCATGAGCGACACAACATAAATATGCTCAACTCCTCCACCTTGAGCAGTACCTAGAATATCTAAGACTCTTAGACCACAGAGAATATTACTTGAAGCTTTGGGACTAATGCCTTGCTCATTTAGTGGCTCAGCTACCCAACTCTTGACTTTTATGCCAAGTATTTTTAATGGCGACTTGGACTTACCTGTTCATGGCCTGAAACCCAATGCCAGAAGTTCTTGAGATTAAGGCCTCTATCATTGCTTTGGTCTTTGGATGTCACCGTCTTTTCAAGTAAGTTGGCATACTTTGACTCCTCTAGCTTCTTTTGTTGCATGGGATGTTCCGTAAGGAGGCCGCATTGTTGTACCTTTACTTTTTCTTCTTTGTGAGGAGCCTGAGTTTTCAACAGTGGTTTTGGGACCCACTTTGTTCTTGCTTCATGAGTTGCTCCCTTGACTTGATGGATACTAGGCTTTTGTATCCATACTTGGCTATTACCATTGTAAAAGCCTTGCTTTTGTAGTAGAAGACGAGGGATCCATTTTGCGTTTGTTTCTCCCTTGGTTGTGCTTAGTCTCCATTTGCTCTTTGTTGTTGTTGATTGTCTTTGTGTGGGGTCCTTTGCTACTTGGTTGGTCTTAGTGGATCTAGGTTGAGCAACTACTTTGGGTAACCATATTTGGGTGTTACCTTCACAGAATCTTTGTGCTTCAAGTAGCTTGATGGGAACCATCCGCTGTTGCATCTGTTTGTGTTGGGTAGCTTCGTTGAAGTTTGATTTCAGTACCCAAACTTTTCGCGTTGCCCGCTTGGAAGGTATTTTTGTTTGCCTTTTGTTGGTGTTCTTTCGCTTGCCTGAGTATTTTGTATTCCGTTGATGGCGCGTCTTGTTCCTTGTAGAACTCGTTGGTTGAGGTGGGTAGGTCCAGGCTGTTACTTTAGGCTTTTTGGCCCAAACATTAGTGTTTCCTTGGAAGTAGCCTTGAGCAATGATTAACTCATTTGATGCTATCCACCCTGTCACCTTTTGTTGTTGTGGTTGAACCCGTGTTTCATGTATCCAAAGTGGGTCTTTGACTTGGATGTTCTCTTTGGATACCAACACCTGCTTGACATTCTTCGGCTTCTTCTCGATGCTTTTTGTGATGGAAACTTTGGTTGATATACTTTTTGCTTTGGTTTCCATTGCATTGTTGATGGTGTGGCTCTTGATGTAGAGGCTTCGTGGGAAATTTGATAGAAGCTCGTTGAAGGTAAAGTCGTCTGGCGAGGTTGATATACTTCAATGTTTGCCTTTGCTTTACCTTTTTCCGCAATGGTTGGCAATTTCTTCTCTGCATGGATTTGAGAAGCTTCATGGAGTCTTACCGTTGTTGTTGAATCTTTTGATTGTTGTCGAAAAAAGATGTTCCTCCAGCTTTCTAGCAAGACCAGACTCTCTTTGATATGATGGGAGTTGATTATGTGGAAAGTATCTTTATACTCCTCGGTACTCAATTTGAGTACCGCTTCTGCCACTCCAAAGCTAGGAATCGGCATTTTTGAACTTGTGTAAACTGTTTCTTCTAGCTCATTGATTGGTGGCTTTCCCATCATGATCCACGTTCCATAAGTCATTAGATTCTTTGTTGCTTCTGGATCTATTGCGGCCGAACATGTAACCTTCAGCCTTGTTTGTCCGCATAAATTGAATTTGATCATCGTAGGAGATAGTCCATCTTCTTCCTTGTCCCTGTTCTTCTTTTGATCTTGCATTTGTTGAAGATTTGCCATTGAACTTGGAAGCTTTTCTCCTTCATCTACTTTCATTTGCACTTTTTCTGGAGTCGGCTTCTTTGAAATAGCTTTTATCGATTCTTCAGGTATGTCAATGATGACATATTCTCGTTGTTGCTCTGCTTTCTTCATGTGCACTTTGACATCATGCTCCATGACGCTGCTATCTGTTTCACCTTTTCTGCCTTCACACTCACAAATCTTGTTAGCTTCCTTCAACACCTTTATCGTAAATACGGGAGTTATATCATACCCTTCCTCATCACAAAATTTAGTCGGGGTCGCCTCATTCACACACACATCAAGAGTCGCCAGTATTTGATCCCATCCAAAGGGTTCAAATAATTGCTCTAGAAAGGGTTCTGGTATGTAAGCTTCATCGTCCATTGATCTTTCTAGGATGCAATCCTCCTTCATTGAGCTTCCACACTTCGAAGCACCACACATCCAAAGTTCTTGTTTGGTTTGTAGCCACGCAGGTATCTCTTTCCCATTGACTATAGTAGAGTCAATTTCTTCTAAAGGAGTTCTATTCGCATCTCTATAGCTATGGTCTTTTATGCTTATTTTTGTGGTGATCTTTTTATGTCTCAAGTAGATATAGTCATAGCCCCAATCTTGAACCATCTTAAGTTGATGCATCAAAGGTCTTCCTAAAATGATATCAAAATTGTTCCCTTTTCCAAAATCTACTATCGCAAATGTATGTTCATATTCAACTCCACAAGAAGTCACAATAATTTGCTCTAGGATACCCAGATTTTTTTTCCGTGTATCCATCTGCAAGTTGCAGCTTCATTCTAGTTTTCCTAAGCACTGGTCTACCCCATTTTTCCCAAATGTCTTTTGTGGCTATGGCTACTCCAGCCCCACTATCAAGTATAGCCAATGTTTTAACTCCTTTGTGTTCCACAGGTAAGGTGGTGTTTCCTTCTTCTCCTTCGCAATATTCCCCCACCTTGTTTATTGGCACAGGTTTAGCGTTTGCACTTTCTTGTTAAGTTTTATTTGATTGTTCATTTGAGGGTAGATCTTGAAGAGGTATCTTTAATCCCATCTTCCCCAAATTGTTGCCTACTTCATCCCATACATGTGGTCTAACCTTAAGCAGTTCAGATAGAGTAATGGTGCACTGTATTGGAGCTGACATCAACTCTTGCATACTCTTTGTATCCATCATCTTGGATATGGCTTTCCTCTGAGATGGCACCACTCTAGTCTCTGAGTCTACCTCATGTTCTCCTATGTATGAGGGTAAGGTCTTCAAGGACTCTGGTTTGCTTTTAATTGAAACTTCCGTCCCTGCATCTCCATTTAGAGATTGAATCTCTCCCTGATAGACTTCATGCCCTGTATTGACCTCAATTATGGGTGCAGATTGGAAAGTCACACTTCCATCTTTTGCACTTCTAATTGCTTCCCACAATTCATTTGGCCATGGCTCATCTATCTCTGGGATAGGTGCCATAAATTGTGATCTTGACCTTGCATTCTTAGTGGTGTTAGCCACTACTTGATCATCTAGTTGAATTTCTAGGTTGTTGGTTTCTTGTGTTGCAGTCTTGGCTTGCACATCTTTTTGTGATTCTAGCTCAATGTTTCTTTGAGTTAATGTTTCAAAAACCTTTGCCTTAGGCATTTCAAATCCAACACTTTTTGGTTTTGTTTCTAGAGGTGGAATCGGTGCTTCAGGCTCCATCATTGCCTGTGTAGTTTTTACCAATTCCTTACACATTTTCAACCTCTCAGTCTCTACCTCAGCATGAGGATATTTCATCCCTCGTTGCTCTAGGGTTTGGTTGGGTTTCAATCTAGCCTCATATGCTTCCAATGCATCATCTAATGGCTCTAGGACTTTGTCTACCAACACAGATCCTCCGGAAGACGCCTTCCTTGGTTTCTTATCGCTCACCACCGTTTTGTTTTCCCGTTCTTGTTTTAACTGCTCCTTTGTCTCTTGTAATTCTGTTTGTAGTACAGTTTGATTTGTAATTGTTTTTGCTTTAATTCTGTCTCTTTTGGCTTTCCAGGATTTTCTCCCATTCCTCACTCACACACTAGTTGTTTCCCCTTGTTTTGGTTGTTGATCTTTCTCCTCATTAGCTTGGTCCTCAGCATTTTCTTTTGCTTGGGCTCTAGTCACTACCTTCACAGGAATTTTGGGTTCTGCCTCTTATCCACTTGGAGAAGGTAACACTCCCACAACATTCATTGTTGTTTTCCCCTATTTGTTTGGGTGTTTTGGACAATTTGGAACAATGTGTGTAATGGCACACTCCAAACAATATCCAATTATCTCTACACGAGAACAATTCTTGGCCCAATGATTACCTCCACACTTGTAGCATGGTCCATCTCGTTGAGTCACTAGTGGCACAATTGATGGTTGTTCTTGCTTAGCCAGAATGGTCTCTGGTCTACGTGCTTGATTGGCTATGAACATCAGAGTGTCCTCATTCAATAAATAGAGTTTTCTCATAGGTTCTTGCCCTAACCTAGGTTGTGATACCTCATCTCTTTGTGAAGCCCTTGATACAACCCTATTTTGAAATAATGGTTGATTTGGTAATGGCATTTGTTTTTCTATTTGATGTCCAAATTGTATCCCCCTCGTGTAGGTTTGATTACAGTAGCACTCACTCATCTCATGATTGGTCCATTTTTGCTCAATGGCACACCATTTTATTCGTTGTGCTACGTGCACTACTAGCTCATCTAGGTTGGTTATTAATTGAGACATAACCACTTGCCTTGTGTTGGTTTCACTAGATGCTAAAGGAGTATTATCCATAGTGATCTTTGTATCACCAATTTCCTCGCCATAGGCTTTACAATTGTCAACTAGGTATAACGCTTCTCTCGTGACTTGTTCAAAGGAAGTACATCCTTTTAAGTGCAAATCTTTCTTGAGAGTTTCATTTTTCAAACCTTCTATGAAGAGAATTGATAATCTTTCATCCTGTGGTAACTCGCGTTCTGGACATCTCTCTATATATTGTTTGAAGCGTAGCGATGCTTCCTTCACTCTCTCATCTTATTTTTGCTTGAATGCATAGATTTGGGACACTGTGTTATGCTTGATTCCCCTTTTAGAGAACTCCACAACAAATTCTTGCAACAATTGTTCAATGTTTGAGAAGGCATTTTTGTCCAACGGTTGGAACCAATTCAATGCTATCCCTTCCAAGGTTAAGCCAAATCCCTCATACTGTGTATGAAAATAAAATATTTGTTCGGCTCTTAACACTTGTTTGAACAAGGATGCATGTACGTATGGATCCCTTAATCCATCATACTTCTTCTTGACACATTTGGCCAATTGATATGGTTTCATTGGTTCTAGTTCATCCATGTATCTTAGCGTGTTGGGGTCTCTCACGAAGACATCCCTCGTTCCTTCCTCTCGTCTTGGAGAAAATCCTGGTGGAATCCCCTTTGAGACATGTTTTGGAATTGTTGATGGATTTGTAAGTCTAATTGGTGGTCTCTTGGTTCCACTCAATGAGGTAGGAGTTACACTCCCGTGAATAGCTATTTTGGATGTTTGAGGTCCATTTGATCCCATAGTTTCAATGTTAGCTTCTTGCGAATCAGTCTCAAAAAACCCTGGTACGCTTACACTCGGTTGAAAGTAGTAAGCAGAGATTGGAGTATCCATGTATGTATATCTTTCTAGCTCAATTGGGCTGATAAGTTTGTACTCTCGTCCATACTTATCTACCATTAGAACTTGCACTCCCTGGTCATCTGTGTATGTGAAGGCATAGAGGTTCCTGTAGTCTGTCCACTCTTCAATGGTGGAATTTAAACATCTATAGAAGTTGTTTTTATCCCCAATAGGTAACCTATAAAGACCATCATAAGTGTAATCCGTTAGAACTCTCGTGGCTTCATTGGTTTTGATGAACCTCACGTTGGGTTTGTTTATTAGAGGATGCTTCTCCTCTAAGTCTCCAACAATTTCCACTTTTGCTCTTCCAAACTCCCGCATTTTAGTTGATTGGTTTGGCTTCCAGTGAGCTACATGATCACTTGACAAATATCCATGAGCCATGCCTTGAGGTTTGGCTTGATATGATTGATAAGCCTCATGGTCTTGTCTCAACCCTCTTGTTATAGGTGTTGCAGTATTTCTGGTTGTTTGTGTAGGTTGCATAGCTCTGAGTTGAGTGGGAAACCCTAATGATGGATGAGTTGTCATGTTTAAGCCTCACTCAATACTCTCAAAATGGTCCTTGATAAGAACACCTTGGCTTAGTGCACACAATCCCTTTTTGCCCCTAGTCAAGTCTCTAAAAAGTCAGGAATTTGTGACTTTTTTGGTCTCTGGAAATTGGTCTTGGGTACCCTAAAAGTTTGGATTTAGGAAACCTAGAAAAATTCACAAATTCAGCTTGTTATTGCCCGCAAGCTTTCTTCCTAGCTATACCTGACTCAATTTGGAGTTGTCTATCAAAAGTTAGAGCACTTTTGGTGAACTGTACTTGAAACGGCACTCAAAACAGTCTCAGTACCAAAACACAGAAACTTTGGCTTGTATCTTGGCTTCTAGAGGGTATTTTTCACTCAAACTTGAGATTTGGGATGTACTCAAGTAGGTCTACAAACTTATGAAGTCAGATACCCCCACTATGTAGAGGTACACCGATCGTGATCGTTGACCCCATGTCACAAATTTGGAAGATTTTTGCACAGTAGCTAGCCCTTGATGTCTTGATACCAAGTGTCTTTGTATTTTTGAATTTGGAGATGTTTTGACCAATGAAAACCCAAATCCCAGGTGGTTCTGCGGTTATTGGTCTGATTGTGTAACTAGGACTTTTGACCACTTTTTTTGCTTTTTTGACCTTGCTCCTTTTGGAAAATATGTTGCACTAGATGTCAGCTACCTACTCATAAATTTTCAATCCAAAATGTCACTAGGGTACACCTATCGCGATCGTAGTTCCAGCTCCTTTTTGCATGAAATTTTAGGAGTTGATAAACATGGGTATGATTAGTCTATTCCCAAACCCACTTTGCAATATCACAAAAACTTGAATTTTCTCAAAATTTTGGTCTGAAGGATCAGTGATCAGTGTTTGCCCTATTTGACAACTGTCTTTTGGTTTTTTGACCCTGGTTCTTTTGAGAAAGTTGTTTGTCTAGTCATCAACTACCTACTCGCCAAGTCTCAACTCAAAATGTCACTGAGGTACACCGATCGCGATTGTAGTTTTGAGCCCAAATTGGATGAAACTTGTGGATATGGTAGACAATGATGTGTACAGTCTACTCCCCAAATCTTTTTGAATTTGGACAAGAAAAAGTCATGTTTTCACCAGATCTTCGTCTGCTTGCAGTGGTTTTCTATATGTCTGCTGTTTTTGGGTATTTTGGTGATTTTTTTTTGAATTTTGAAAACTCCTGGTATCTTATATAACCTAGGTGTATGTGTGGGTAAAGTCTGGTCAAAATCTGGGACTGAGGTACACCAATCGCGATCGTAGTTTGGAGCCAAAATTGGATGAAACTTCACCAGCTTGTTCACTAGGCTATTTTAAGACTACCTGCCATATCTTTTTGAATTTGGACTCAAAAAAGTCAAGTTTCTACCATTTCTTGGTTGGAAGTGTCTGTTTTCCCAATTTTATCAGTTTGACTTGATTTTGGTGTTTGTTTTGGGAAATGAAAGCTATTTGGGATTGTCCTATGTACAGGCTATCCCTCTGTATGGTTTCTTCTCAGTTTTGGTCTACTGAAAGTCAATTTCTATGCCAATTTAGCAGTTTTTTACTCGGATCTGTATTCAGTGGTTTTGAACAGTTTTTTGTGGTTTTTGACCATAGGTCCTTTAGACTTTTATGTTTGTATACACTTGGGGAGTCCACAGGTAAAGTCTGGTCAAAATCTGGCACTGAGATACACCGATCGCGATCGTAGTTCTGAGCCCAAATTCAACCAAATTTGGCATGCTTGTAGACACTGATGTTTTAAGGCTATCCCCTAAGTCTTTTTGCATTTGGATCACCAAAAGTCAAGATTTTACAGTTTCTGGGTCTATCATGCTAGTTTTACCCAAGTGGCCTGATTTCCTTGATTTTTGATGTTTTTGGGTGTGGTTGTTTTAGACAAACTTGTTCAGAATACTATCAGGAAGGCACATGTCAAATCTTGTACAATTCTGGCACTGAGGTACACCGATCGCGATCGTAGTACATAGGCCAAATCAGACCAATTTTGGTGTGCTTGTAGACACATGTGTTCTAAGGCTATTCCCCAAGTCACTTTGTATTTGGATCACTAAAAGCCAAGATTTTGCACTTTCTGGGTCTGTAAAGCTGGTTTTGTCCAAGTGGCCTGATTTTCTTGTTTTTTGATGTTTCTGGGTGTGGTTGCTTTAGACAAACTTGTTTAGAATCTTATCAGGAATGCACATGTCAAATCTTGTACAGTTCTGACACTGAGGTACACCGATCGCAATCGTAGTACAGAGGCCAAATCTGATGAAATTTTACAAGCTCTCTTTGACAAGTATTTCCCAGTGTTTGGTGCTACCACTTTGTGATTTGAATCAATTTCAGCTCTGTTTGGTCAGATTTTCTAATTTCAGAGTCTTATGGCCCTTTTGCCAAAGTTATGGTTTTCTGATGTTTTTGACTCTATCTTTTGCCCCAAATCTGACTAGAATGTGATTTACTTATCCTAGTCCTAAGTACAGAAATGAAAGAACATAAGAAAATGAATCAAACAAAACAAACAGGATAATGAAGAGAAAAAATACTTAAAGCAACCTCACTCACAACTCCCTATATCTCTCAAGAGTAGATCTAGCCAGTCCACAGACCGTAGACTCCACTAAGCACTAAACCCCTGTCTAGATGCTTCACTGAAATGTAAATGGAATGGAAATTATCTTTTGGATCAATAAGAAAACTCTGAATACGCACTCGGTCACTCATCACCTAAGATTCATTCCCCGGCAGCGGCGCCAATGTTTGCGGGTCGCCGCTACGGACGTCCATAGCATAGCTCTCAAGCATCAACATAAAATTATCGATACAGGGGAAGCGACTCGGATGAGGCATGGAAACTCACTAGGGTGTCAATCCTAATGAAGTGAAGTCGAAGAGATGAAACTACTAACTCTACAAGCAAATCAAACGCATTAAAGCCAAGTAAGCTACCTATGTCCTTCTACACAGCTCTACAGTCATCACACCTGTTTACCATGCAAATCATATCGGAATCGCATGAAACTTGAAGGAAAGCTACAGGGGACTATCAGGAACATATCCTATCACTGTCACAACATTCTGGAGAGGTACAAAGATCGCGATCCTCCGTCCCACAGTACGCAAAAACAGTAAACGGATGATCCTAAAGGGTCGTTTTTAGGTCCCTAAAGCCTCTCCTAGGGTCAAAACAACATAAAATACGCATATAAACACTCAAAACAGTGATTTAAGGCCTAAACGGATGCGTTTGAAACCTTCACCAAATCTTGAATTCTTACACTTGAATGAAAGAGCAGAGTAAGAGGAACACAATGCAAGAAACAAAACTGAATTTGGATTACCGTAGCCACAAAAGCGATGATTACAAGTTTGAGCAAAGAGGCAGCTCTCTGTGCATAACACAATAGTCACTTATCTTCAAAAAATAATCTCCCATTCCCACTAACCTTAGTGTATTATATACCTAGGGCTTTCTAAAGTGGTCGGCGGCCAACTTCTCATGGACCTTTACATACATCATTGGAAAAATTACATCTTTGACTTAGACTTGACTAGACGACTCTCATTAGGCTTTTACAGGGTTTGATGTATTAAACATCGGAAAAATAATGTAACCACATCAAAACTTTGGTCGGCTGTCCAAACGGGCGCCTTAGCTAGGTGGGCACTTGTATGTTGTTATCACCTCCAAACAGTCAAACACAATCTCAAACTGAGCACCATACAACTAGTGACGCCATGTCTTTAAGGCAGACTCTATTGCATAGAGTTCACGTTCGTAAGCAGAATAATTCTACTGAGCTGCATCCAGCTTCTTACTTTCAAATGCAATTGGCCATCCGTCTTGTAACAGGACTGCTCCAATAGCACGGTCACTGGCATCCGTTTCCAAAACAAATGGTTTCAAAGGATCTACAATAGCTAGTATAGGAGCTGTAGCTAATGCATCTTTGAGTGTTTCAAAACTCTGCTGCTGAGCAGAACCCCACTGAAAAGCCTTACCTTTGCCTTTTAGTTGGTCCATCATAGGTACAGCAAGGTGAGCATAGTTTTTAACGAACCTTCTGTAAAAACGAGCGAAGCCTAAAAAGATCTGTAATTCTTCCAGATTTTTAGGAGGTGGCCATTTCCCGATGGTATCCACTTTGGATTGATCCATGTATAGGCCATTAGTTGAAATGACATGCCCTAAATAATGAATTTCTTCCTTGAGAAAATCACATTTAGATTCCTTGGCACATAACTTGTTTGCACGTAACAACTCAAACACCTGCCCTGAGATGTTGTAAGTGCTCTTCTTCAGAATCACTATAAACTAGAATGTCATCAAGGAACACAATGACAAATTTGCCCAAATATGGTTTCAAGACACTATCCATAAGTGTCATGAATGTCACGGGCGCATTGGTTAACCCAAAGGGCATCACCAAAAACTCGTAATTTCCAAACCATGTTTGGAATGCAGTCTTAGGTATATCAGCAAGCCGAATACGGACTTGGTGATATCCTAACCTCAAGTCAATTTTTGAAAAAAAATCGTTTATGAGTTAGCTTATCAAATAACTCATCAACCCTTGGCAATGGGTATTTGTTCTTAACTGTAACCGCATTTAAGCCCCGGTAGTCTACGTACATCCGCATACTGCCGTCCTTTTTCTTCACCAAAAGTATAGGCGAAGCCCATGCTGAAGAATTGGGTTGTATAAACCCTCTGCTAAGGTAGTCAGCAAGCTGACGTTCCACCTCAGCAGCCTCTGAGTAACTCATACGGTAAGGTGGTTTACTAACAGGTTACAGTCTGCAGCCACGTCAATGCCATGTTGCACTGAGCGTGTCGGTGGTAAACCTGATGGCAAATCATCAGGAAAAACATCTTGAAATTCCTTTAACAATTTTTGTAACTGATTAGCAACGTTTGCTTGTGTAGAATTAGAAACTAGTGGAATAGAGGAGAGAGAAGCATGCGGCGTTGAGGAATGTTCAACAGACTCTATGTTAGAAAGAAAATGAGATAGTGAGTAACACACGAAAACCTGTTCTATTTCATTATGAGAAACGAGATGCACAAGCTCGGCAGTAAAAATCAGTGGTGATGATGGTATATCCTTTTCTCCTAACAACAACACATGTGTGCCATGGGAATCGAACATCAAACTGTTGTGCTCATAGCTACGCTTCAATGATGGTCCTAGGCTATGCAACCACTCCCTACCAAGAACCATATCATCCCTTTCCATGTTCATAACTTGAAAATCCAAACAAGTAGAGTATCCTTGTACTTCCAATGGAACAGCTCGGCATTGAGTATCCCATACTTCACTATCATGTCCATTCATCATTGCTACCTTGTAGCGGTGGGTACTCGGAGTGTGAGGCAGTTTGAGCTTTTTCACCAATCCATAATTGATGAAATTGTGCGTAGCACCATCATCTACCAAGATGCGCACCTTGTGCCCTTGCAGATATCCGTGCATACATACTAACTCATGTGGTCCAAAGGTCTGTTGCCACATGGAAGCTGTGAGACAGCATTCATTCACCACCTCAGTGTGTGTTACTTCCACTGTAGAGAACTTGGAGGAAGACTCGAGAGGCAGTAGTTGCACCGTGTGCACTGCTTTCTCCTTCCCCTAGGCAACAGATTTCCCCTTGGGACAATCCTTTTTGCCATGGCCTCTTCCTAAGCATTGAAAACATAGCTCTCTTTCTTGGCCTTATCAAAATCCTCAGGGGAGAGAGGACCCCTGGACCCCTTGGGTTTTTTAGATGCATCTGAATTAGCAACTATAAATTTTCTTTTATTGTGCCCGTACTGAGTGCGTGTGTTACTATGTGTACTAGCAGGCACGTTACTGTTATGTGTTTTCTTATCATCAGGGTCATCATGAATATGTGCTTTCACTATGGCTTCCTCAAGTGTTTTAGGGTCCTGGGATTTGACATACTTCTTAAGTTCTGGAGTCAGACCTCGTATGAACCCTCGTACTTGTTGAAAGGTATCCAATCCTTCCAACTTGAGGATGATGTCCCTATAGTGAGAGATATATTCAAGGAGTGGCGGAAATTGGCGCATGGAACACGTGTCCCAAGCGGTCCAATTCCGATCGGGCTCGTTTGTAGGCAAAAATTCCTTGCTAAACATTGCTTCAAAGGCTTTCCAACTCTGTGGTATGATGTTCTTCTCCTTGAGAGACATCCACCATTTGTAGGCCTTGCCTTCCAAAGTTAAGCTTGTTTGCAGAGCTCTTACTGCATCCGGAGTTCGCCATAAGGCATGAATTCCATCCCATTTACTGAGAAAGATGTTCACTGCATCCTTATTGCGATCCTGGTCTTCGCCTTTGAAAACTGGTGGTTTGAAATTCTTTAACAAATCATCTACCTCTTTGGCAATGAGAGTATGCAGTGTTTCATTAATTGGGACTTGCCCTTGTGTTGCAACGTGCTCATGCATGTGGGTGTCAGCCGGACTCTTAGTCTGCTGTTGCATGAATTGAATGACTAAAGTGGAAAGTTTAGTAACATTTTCATTTAAAGCCTTAAAATTTTCATCCATGACTATCATGCGTGTCTGAAGTGCATGAAATTCCTGAATGTCGAGCAATTCATAAGTATCTTCTCCTGCCATAGCATCGCGGGTACTCTCCTTGAGAGTATCCGGCCGCGAGCCGTCATTGGCAGGATTGGGAGTACTTTGCTCAAAATCGAATGTCATGTTGATATCCGAATCCATGGCTACACAGTGCAGTGTAAGAAGTACTCAGAAAAAATACCTGATGTTGGTAGCTCGTGCAAAGTATAGCGAACTTCGCGTCGTAGCAATGAGTCATCGTAGCACTTAATCGAGCTCCGCCCCGTATATTGTTGAAGCTTTACCTTTGAGTCGAAGCTTAATTGAAATCGAAGTGCCCACCGTGTATGGTTTGAAGCTTGACCTTTGAGTCGAAGCATAATTGTTGGAAGCGTCGATGATTTTATTGCTTGAATGACTCTTGAATTCGTCGCTCAAAAAATCTGCAGGTGCTGTAATTTTTTGCAGGTACTGAGTGTAGTCCGACCTCAGGAGATTCGACTTGAAGCTGAAAGTTTTCCTTGCTTGAATTGCTCAGGCTTGCTTCACCGGTTCAACTTGTTGAATTTCCTGTGGGAAAGGCTACTTGTAATGGCCAAGGTTTAAATTCTATGGCCAAAGGCCTTCCCCATGTGAAAATAGCATGGTTTATTGAAGCCCAAGCTCACAGGCAGAGTGCTGCCTCCTGCGAGCAACGAGATCTTGATGGCGGGGTTGTGTGAGGCCGGCTATGGCCAAGAGTTGTTGGCACAACCTCCTATCTCCCCATGGCACCCCTTCCAAGCCAGAGAGCTCCCAAAAACACCCACCACACACACGTTTCTAAAAAAGGAAAGCCTGCCCGAATTGGCAAGGAAATCGGCTAAAAATGGAAAAGGCCCAAAAAAGCCACGATTCTCACCCAAAGAGCTTGCTTTTAGGGACCTAAAGAGACCACGCCTAGAGAGAGAGTGGAAGAGACTCCTAGGCTCTGATACTAGTGTAAGAACTAGGAACTAGACTCTAGGATCCTCCTCCCAACCTCCCTTTATATAGGCGGGCTCTCAGCCCCTTGCCCTAGACGGATCCCCTATCCACACTGCCTAGCCCGACCCTTGGCCTTAGTCCATGACTATCCTAGTTCTTATGGTACAAGACCCTTGTCCTGACAAAAGGGAGAAGAGGGAACATACCCAGCACACGCAATGTTTGCCTCTCTATAGCCCAAGGATTGCGTTGCACCCCTATCCACACAGAATCATACACACAGACACACACTTTTCTCAAACGAACTCGCAAGTACACCCAATCAATGCACACACACTCGCGCAGACCACAATCTACCTCACACCCATAAACACATCAATTCTTGTTTCCCTTGCACACAATCACCTCTCTCTCTCTCTCTCTCTCTCTCTCTCTCTCTCTCTCTCTCTCTCTCTCTCTCTCTCTCTCTCTCTCTCTCTCTCTCTCTCTCTCTCTTTGCACATCACACCCTCGAGGGGGCACACCTGCCTACACACACCTGGAAACACCGCGCAACAGAGCAGAAGAGAAGAGAGGGGAGGGGGAAGAACACCAAAATCAACACAACCAGAGATTGCTTCTTCTTCAATTGATGGGCTATCATGGAGTATACAACAAACAAAGCTCTCTCCCTCTCTGTTATGTCTGTCGCCCTCCAAAATACAGCAGAGTACGAAAACTTCAATATCTACTAATCGGTGCAAAATTTGCCTATGTGCGTGAGACGCAAAAATGCTCAAAACGCCCTATTCCTTCCCCATGGAGGCCATCTTTTAGAAAAAATTAGTTTTGCGAAAATTTACAGAATGAGACTTTTCAATCTCCCTCATGCAGAGGTGCGAAGTCTCTCCCACGCTTTCCTTTCTTCCACTGACCACATGTCTTCCTGTACCCAAGTTGCCTTGCATGTCCTAAGAGCCTTTTCACATGTAAAAACCTTTTCTTCAAGCATCGAATCTCCATGCTTAGGCCTTCATAAACACATAAAACATACCCTTTCTAGCTCTCCCTGCTTCTAATGGGCCTTCATACTTGCTTTATCACCCATTCCTGCACCTGTAAGCATACACATCATTGCCTGCGCCTTCTACTAGGGTCGACATACTTTGGCTGCACCAACGTCTCTCAAAACCAATTAGAGCTTGTCACTCTACTATGGAAGATTGATAGGACTAATGTGCAGACATGCTTGCGGCAGCTTAGGCTCTTAAGCGCCAAATGGATTAGTCATCTATTCTGAAACGATGTCGTAGGGTAACATAGGGATCCTCTACCCGCTAGAAAAAGGACTAATGAATAGGCTTTATCTTCTCTACCCCATAGTTGAGGACGACTATGATTTCAAGAGAGAGGTAATGTCATAATAACTAATATCTAATTCTCCTAAATGATTTTCTCATGTTAAACTGATCATTTAACATGGGGAAGTGCCACGGCAAAAAAAGCTAGAATATTGGTTAAGCTAGCAGACCGGCCACAGTAGGGATCCAAAGGAGGGAAAATAGGGATCCAAAGGGGGGGCCATCTGCAAAAGAGCAATAGGCAGCAATGGGCTTTAAAGATCCTAAGGTTCAGCCCATTAAGACTTTCAAAATGCTAAGGTTCCAAAATTCAAAAGGTTGTGTCCAATGCTCAAAGCTTAATTAAACTGGATGCTTTGTGTGTGTACAAAAAGTCTTCAAAGGTTCCTACATAAGAGGGGGCGAGCCTTGCAAGTAGTGGATGAGAGAGAAACACACACACACACACTCACAGGATCCCTTTACACAAAGGGAATGAGGGACACGTGTCAGCTCCCTAGCCCATATGCCCACAAGGTGCACTCGAATCCTATTGGATGGCCATGGAGGTGGACCAATGAGAATTAGGCTAGAGTAAATCTAGTTTAATTAA
Organism: Adiantum capillus-veneris; assembly: GCF_014529385.1. Classification (NCBI taxonomy): domain Eukaryota; kingdom Viridiplantae; phylum Streptophyta; class Polypodiopsida; order Polypodiales; family Pteridaceae; genus Adiantum; species Adiantum capillus-veneris. Next base: position 94,687,552 of record NC_140948.1, read on the forward strand.
TTTAAAAACACTTAATAAAAGAACCAATAAGAATTAAATTGAGCTCTCTAGAAGACTATTAGACAGTCTTTCAAGGGGTCCAATGAGCATTCAGTAGCCCAATGGCTTGCCTGATTCCTATTGGCCAGAAGACAAAGGGGTCCAATGAGGGTTTAGATGCATTAATTTATTAGCTAAATCTCCTACAAAAGGGGAAAGGGGGACACACGTCAGAAGGCTATCACTTATGTTGCTTAATTTTCATTAGCTAAGTTGGGAAAGGTCCAATGGGGTGTCAGCATGAGTAAATTGCATGAGGGGTCGACCAAGAGAGAGAGGGGGCTGAATTTCTCAAGTCATTATTCCACACACACTCACACTAGCTCATGTGTGAAGCAAGAAGACTCTCTCTCTCCTTCTCAAGCTTTAATGGAAAGCTTACAACTCTTGGCTTTGTGATGCAAATCCAACCAAGAGCCAAGCTTCAATGCATGCTCATCTCCTCTACCATGCTAATTACTAAGCTATGCTATGCTAATATGAGTGATCATGTGAGGAGATGTACATCTTTCTTGTAAGACTACTCCTTCTTCCTCTCAATCTACTCCCATATCCCGCTAGCTCTCACCATCTTCGAAGGTGTGTGAGATCTTGGGTCTGAGACCGTGAGGGAATTGATGTTGTGTTTTATAAGTGTTTTGCTTAGTGCTTGAAGCTTCCATCTTCATTGCACTAGCTAGTATTGAAGGAACACAAAGAATTGTATTGTAAAATGTCTCTCTTGATGAGAGAAACCTATAATACAAAGCCTTTTGGAGGGGGGACCGGTTCCATGTATATCCAGTCCTCAACTGTTGTCAATAGCTCAATTTCTCTCTCTTTGAAGTATTGTTCATGCCTATCTAACTAGGTGTTATGCTTTTTGTTTCTCTCTCCACCCAAGCACTCTTGTTATGCTCATTAGGAATCTATTCTAACAAAATGCTCACTATGTTCATGTTATTTTCCGCTACACACAAGTTACTAGGCCATTAAATGTTACAAGCATGATGAAATAGACCCTAAGGTGTGCAACCACGTTAAAATGAGGGATCCTTCTCACTCCAATGCTGGTAATGTGTCTATTTCCTCCACACCTAGTTCTCGTCTTTTGAGAAATGAGCTGCAGAGATGGAATATTTTTTCCATAGATAATGGGTACCTATTCCATAATGGGAGAGTTTGTGCACAGGTGGACATAGACATTTGGCGCCAAATTCTTTATGAATGTCATGATAGTCCTAGTGTAGGGAACCTAGGCATAAAGAAAACTTATACACTCATACACGATAATTTTACTGGCTAGGTTTACATGGGTATGTTCAAGACTATGTCTTGCATTGCCAAAAATCTCAAATTAATAAAGCAGAGGACCTAAAATCAGGAGGTCTGTAACATCCTTTAGAGAGACTCCCAATGGTAAAATGGGAGAGTATCTCTATGGATTTTATTGTGGGTTTACCATTCACTATATGAGGTCATGACTCGGTATGGGTGGTAGTAGATCAATTGACTAAACTTTGCACATGTATTCCAACCAAGTCCACGATTAAGACTCCACATTTAGCAAAGTGATTTGTTGATAATCTGTATAGACTCTCATGTATGACCTCTTAGTGTCGAGACCCAACATAGCAACTGCAGTGGGAGCATTCACAGTCGGGGTTGTTAGTCGTGTGATGTCTGACACTAGCATGATGCATCATGGAGTGATGCAGGTCATTACAGGATACCTCCAGGATAAGCATGCTAATTCTAGCAGGGATATACGCTTTCGCTCACGGCTAGAGCCTACACGGCGGCATGCATTGGCTTTGAGAGAGCCAGTGGCATAGGTTGAGACAATTTTCTTCCCTTACCTACTGTACATACTACTAGGTCCTATAGTAGTATCACTTAATCGACACATTTGCCTTTAAGTGGGAAATTGTTGGGGTAAACGCAGTGTGCTTCTTACCTTGGCCGGACATGCCAGAGACATAAAACCGTCCATTACTTGTACATACCTTATTTTTTACTAGATAGAAGAATAAGGGGCTCTCACACACACATAGTGTTAAGCTGCTCCACCCACATCCTATGTTCTCTCTCTCTCTCTCTCTCTCTCTCTCTCTCTCTCTCTCTCTCTCTCCATATTCAAGCACTCACACCAAGCTTGAGGTTTGTTTATAATAGAGGCATAAGGTTGGGTGGAGAGCAAGGTTTCATAGACCTAGGCCTTAGATTTACTCACAAAATTGTGGGGTATTCTATATAATCAATACAAATTGTTAACAACCAACGTGGTTAAAGATTGGATTCAATTGGAATAAACTTACAAAGTTTAGGCAATCTATCTACAAGCACCCATATTGAGCCATGACCATGTATAGTGGCCAATAGACCCACAATAAATCCCATAGCGGTATTGCACATGTGGTGCTAAAAAGCTTCATAAGCTATCAAATTCATGAAGTCGCATGCCGCTACAAATATGCCTTTGCTAAACACTAGGGCCCATAACACTTGGTGTGCATGCATTTAGCAAAAATGTATATGAGCCTGCATTTCCATGACTAATAATTTGTAGTTGCTAATGCTCATGGCGGATGTTATGTTCATAGCATACATGAAATATGAGGAAATGAGTGTGTAAATAGCTCTTCAAAAAGAACAAAATACTTTCCCCTACATTTTTTAGATAGTCCTACTAAAACATTTGGACTGTAATACAATGTAAACATAAATCACATCCAGGTACAAATAATGAAACATTTCATGAATAGGACATAGCCTTTTGTATATGTAATAGGGATGCAAAAATGAAACCTAAGAAGCTGAAACAACCATCTGTTAATGTTGTTTACAATATTCGTTACATTAACAAGTCTTATTAGATATTTGACAATTTCTGACCACTAAAATTGTTCCTGATACCACATGCTCAAAATGGTCTAATAAACAGACTTTATCAGCACGTAGGGACTATATTGCAATAGGTAATTGGGGAAATAGGCATTAGTTCTGTCCTAGAGACTCATGATCTCCACATTTGAAATATGTCTTATATATTTATATCAATAAATGTGACATCTATCAAGTTTGAGAAGTACATGTATGTGGAGATAACTAGAAACACTCAGCGACAAGAGTGAGAGGGACCCTCATAAACCTTGCTCCACACTGGCTAAACCAAACCCCATGCGTTTCTAGACCATGTTGTACACCTTGTGACAGACAACATGTGCCTAAAAACGACTACCCTACCCAGAGTGGACTTACGATTCTAGCATAGGAAACTAATAAAATTAACCAAAGGAGGTCGATATACCAACCTCTAATCCTTCATGTAATGGCTACCATGTAGCTATGCATGACCACAAGGTAGCTGAGACCAACAAAGGATATCGTGCTACCAATAGTGATTGTACACAGAAGGGAATGATGTACTTAGTCAATACCCTTTAGCAGTTGAGAAGGTATTTCCTTGAAAGACCAAGCATGAACAAGCCAAAAAGAGACCATCAACATTGATCAAATGATTTTTTTCATTCACAAGTTAGGCCATATCCAAAAAATGTGCTTCTATAGACACACCCAATGCTATAGACAAAGCAGGAGATCCTCTCAAGTTGGAGTCATATTCACAACTTGATCTTTGAAACAATCATATCTCCCCATTGAAAGAAGAGAAAGATTTGCAAAACCCAAAGAAAGTAATCATAATGGGTATTCTTTGGTTTTGTTGAAGATATGCCTTGCATAATGTAATGTGAACAAGAAATTGCCTACCTTGAGGCTCTCATAGAAGAGTCATGTAGCACACAAACTAGTTTCTTGATAGCTAGGCCATGCTTGTCTGCTACATAAGAAAATTAAAACCTGGTAATGTATGCACCTTATGCGTAAAGCCAATGATATAAGTGCCCACCGATGCAGCCATATGCAACGAACACAAGCAAATATACCAGCCTCAATTGCTATTGAGTAGAAGGCTATTATGAGTAACCCCTACAACAATTTGAATAGAAGAATTATCAATTAAAAAATCACTGAAAACCAACAAGATCTTACCTCGTCTTAAAAGAGAATGCAATTCCAAAAAAAAGCCTAAAAACTACGATCATGCATGTGGCGCTCACATGGACACAAACTTGGTTCATAATCGTGCTCTGATATCGATGAAAGGCCTACAGTCCTACTGCATGCTCATCTCCACCCACAGGAAACCCCTTGACATGCATTAGTAGTTTAGGGCCTTGCCCTCCCTGGTCCTACCATAGGCGTGGCACCATCCAATCTATGTGCCACCTATAACCTCTACTATCTATATGTTGGCTAAATAACTTGTGTGGCTTGATGCTACACATTCCATCCATGTCCCATAGTGCTATATAAGGATGTACCATTTTACATTTTTATATCTTATGAATCCTAATCTATTGCATCTTTATGTGCCACCTATAACCTCTACTATCTATATGTTGGCTAAATAACTTGTGTGGCTTGATGCTACACATGCCATCCATGTCCCATAGTGCTATATAAGGATGTACCATTTTACATTTTTATATCCTAATCTATTGCATCTTTTGTACAGAATCATTATTGTCATTTTAAGTGTTAGTTAAGGTTAGGACTAGTCAGCCAATTATGATGAATGCAAGCAATGATTATCCACCCTAATTTATAGGACTTAACTTTACAAGATGGACATGCTATAGCCTATGGAAGCAACCAACTCAACCAAATGAGCACATTCTTATAATTTATCAACATGACTTTTTGTGCCCATTTGAAAATTTTCTTTCTCTGCCCTTAAAAGAAAAAATTGTTTGTCAAGCCTCAATCTTGCCAGTTGATCACACAAAAACATTTTTTAGTCAACAAAAGTATATTTTGTCGCTTTACATAGTAATTTAATATTTCCAAATTATAGATATGATGATAGCATTGATTTGAGGATGTGTTGAGAACAAGGATTTCATGCCAAGGGTAGGACCAGGCACGGCCAAGGGCCAGGACCAACATGCAGTCAAGGGGGTCCCTATATTTAGCAGGCCAAGGGTCTATATAGGGCATGGCTGGGTGGTGATGAGCATGTTCCAGTTCCTTGTGCCTTTCACTAGTATCAGAGCTCAGGGGAGGGAGGAGCCATGGACGAAAGGGGAGCCTTGCATGTCTTTGCATGGATTGAGTGATCTCTCTCTCTCTCTCTCTCTCTCTCTCTCTCTCTCTCTCTCTCTCTCTCTCTCTCTCTCTCTCTCTCTCTCTCTCTCTCTCTCTCTCTCTCTCTCTCTCTCTCTCTCTCTCTCTCTCTCTCTCTCTCTCTCGGGTCGTGGACAAGTTCTTTGGCAAGGGAGGAACTGAAGGTCGTGGGCAGGTGCCCGACACAGGAGATGGAAGAACCGTGGGCATGGTCTCCAAGGCGGAGTTTGAAGTGCGTGGCTGTACGGGGAGAGCCATGGGAGCGGCCACTTGTGAGTAAGGGTGACCATGGCGACCTGCGACATTTGGCACAGAGCTAGTCCCAAAAGGGAGCGCCCTTGCGAGCAGGTCCTTTTTCGACTCTGTAGCTTGCCCAGCCCCAACGGCCATGGCACCCAGCTTGAACTCGGCTGTCCTGCACGCACCGCCATTAAACGTGCAACGTTTTTTTTTTTTGTCGATGTTCATACATGCCCACCCACGGCAAGGCTTTGGGCTTGACTTCAAGGGAGGATGCCCATAGGCTGGCTCTCCCCCCATCCTCTTCTTGGGTGATTCGACGAGGTTGTCCATGCACACTGTTGCGAAATTCCTACAACCTGAGCAAACTCAAAAAAATTCACAGATGCAGCGAGTGATTCTTATACAATTGTGCAAGATGAACAAAGCTCCATGCCACGCAAGGCTTCATCGACACTGATGATCAATCACCATTTTAATCGACCCAAACTATGCAAGGATGGTGTATGTCCTCAGGGCCGCATGCATGGACCATGCAACAAACACTCAAGATTTGGCAAGGCGTCAAGCTCGAGAACAACATGTCGCATATGTGAAGATCTCAAGTTACAAAATTCAAAAAAATGGCCCAAAGGCCATTTTTTCCAACGGCATGCCAAGATGACATCAGGAATTCATAAGGTACGAAGTCAATTTTTCATTTTTCATTGAGATATGGCATGCAACGACAATGTGTGCACTCTACGTACTCGAAGCACACAGGCACAGCTCGCACACAACCAAGGTCGGTTTGACGAGCACAGTCAAGCACGGCTTGAGTATGACTAAGTCTTGATCAGAAGCATGGCTTCTTGTCAATACCTTGATAGTGTATGCTCATTCGCGGTTACATTTTGCGGCAAAGGCAAAGCATCAATTCTTTAAACCTTGAAGGAGATCGGCCTGGCGTGCTGCTCGACTTCATGACGGGTGCAAAGTTGCTTGGCATGGCCATTTATTTGACATTTTTCATAGAAGTCAGCTGTGAATAATTACTACACGACACTAATAGCATATTACAATAGGAGGATGTTGGACAAGGTCAATTATCTGTACATGCTCGCAACAGTCGCTATGAGCAGTGATAGCATCCACAGTGGGTTGACTGAGATATATCATGCAAAGACAAGACTTCAAGTTTCGCATATGCTATGAGCTTACAAACTAGCGACTATTTACCACTGTATGAAATAATCATTCCATGGTACTGCTATTATGTCTTGAACGAGTACCAACTATAACCGTAATCAAGCCTAGTCAGGTACACATTCATACCTTGCAAGTGTTTTTTTGCTTCGCAATATGATGTACAAGTAGACAAGGTCCATTATTTGTGAATGATCGACAAGGTCGACTCTCTTGGCTATGACATGTGTCAACAATAGCATTTATTGGCAATGAGGCCAGACGTATTTATGTGAAGCACGGCTTCACTTTCGGCATATTGTATGGACACTTTCCACGTTTGGAGTATGCTATGAGCATACAACCTTGGGGACTTTCTCCATATGTTTGCAGGGTTTTTCAGGGGGTGTATATGATACACGCGACAACTCTCTCTCATGTAGCAGAATTGTCTAGGAGCCAGATTCAAACGAGTTTATCTTCGAAATTTCTAGGCAACAGGCTACGTTCGATTCCAGTTTTTCTTGTTTTTTTCATGTTTCCACTTTTACTTGGAAATTATTGTTGCTATGCAAAGTAAAGTTGGCAGTTTTACACGAAGCAAGGCTTCTCCCTTGTGCCAAGATATTGCCCATTGACTTGGAATCAAGGGCATTGGCACACAAGTTCGGGGACCCGGCATAATAGGGATATCACCTCACAGAGTCCCTACCAATCTAGCCGGTGCAAGGCACTTACCTTTGAGGCCGTCACTCATGCCAAGGGCTTACCACTCTACATGCAAGGCATGCTAGCCAAGTGAAATGAACTCCATCACTTTTTGGTTTACGCTTCCGCTATAACACCAGACACTTTGTCACGGACAAGATAAGTTCTAGATTGTTTAACATGATTTTTTGGTTGATGTCAATGCACAACAACACTAAAAGGAACCTAAATCTAAGACTTAAGACTTAATTCATAGGCAAAGTGTCATATTTAAGTCATTTTTGTATAGTCATGATCCCCTACACGATAGGTGAGGCAAGATGTGACTTGTCTTTTCTGTTACCTCTCTTGATGAGAGCGTTATATAGCCAGATTGTTTCATGCTTATAGGATAAGCTGCACGCTATGCATAAGATGCACACAAGCATGGGCCCGGTATATACAAGGTAGTAACTTAAGGAAAGTTCCTCAGCCCAACATTCTCTCTCTCTTTCTTATTTCTCTTGAAGAATAAAGAAAACTTTTTAAGAATCTTTTGTTACATGTTTTGTTTGGGAGTCAGCGTGATCCAAGGTGCTGTAACTCTCAGCTAGAAATTGGGCAAGACGCCCTCTACATTAGTCTTCATTGTTCTGTCGATTGAATAATAATTGCCATAAGGGCTATGAGCCACACACGCTGGCTAAGAGTCATTGTCAGATCTCGGGTACAACCCAACTGTTGGCATTCCTTGGGTGATTGTTCTTAAGATCGAACATATCTACCCAGTGGAGTACACAATGACGTTAATAGACAAGCAAGAGTCTTGTCATTACGGATGTTTAGGGTGTCATTTTTGCATGACATGTTTTCAGTGTGACACTCGAGTTGAGTTTTTGATAACCATAAAATCAACTCAGCTGATCTCTACCACGGATTTTAGATGCAACAAACCGTTGCGATGGCATGGTTGTCCATACGAGCTGGGCTTTACACTTGTGTGGATCTCCTTCTCTCTCTATAGCACTACGAGTGTCTATGGACGCATTGTTTTGGGGTAAGACCCCGCTGGTGCTTACTAAATCACCCCATAGGCATTGAGGACCACAGTTTGATCTATTCCCGTTATACTTTCGAGGAAATAATTCCGCAATCTACCACACGGTAGCGGAAAAATTCAACTTTTCAAGTTGATTCTCATCATTTTGTACATGGTTAACTATGTTGGTTATCGTTACCTGCTAGTTGAGCAGTTTCTACAAAGGGTCTTACCAAGGGGTTTGAGTACATAGATTCTACCCAACGGGTTTGGATTGCGAAGGCAACACCCATGGATTTCAGTGCAATGTTGCTTGGTTTTTTCACAGGTGGGAGACATGCTCCTGTGCATTTGAATACGAGTAATTGAACTTTCAGTTCAATCCCCAAGGCCATGCCATGGGCATGTCGGAACAACTATTTTCCGCCGTAGTGTCCAATGTACATTATGTTGTTATGAACCGACTTGTTGGATTCGATTTGGCACATGTTGTTACATGGGATACAACATTGAAAGGCCAACAGGTAGACTGGCATAACGTTCTCCTCCCAACCTTCCTACTTATAGCCCTTGGCCCTTGCAAGTAGGACCCCTTAACTTATGCCTGGACCTTGGCTCCTAGCCGCACTGAGCCACTCAATCCCCAGCCCTTGGCCTGCTGTCCGGTCCTACCCTTGGCCTGACATTACTCCCCCCTTGGAGAAGAGTTTTCATCCTTGAAAACAAGAGTGATGAAACACTAATGTTGTCCAAAGTGGTATCCTTCATGGATTCAACTGTTTGTTTGAGCAAAACATGGTACAGAAGGAGGTTCAATGAAATCAAGAATAACATTGTGATTTTGCACATTGTTTTCCTTTTGAAACCATCTAGTGTGTAGACTCCATTTAGAATGCACATGAGCATGCTTAAACGAGTTATCACAACAAAGATGTACCTGAAAGAGTACCACTTTTCACTTTCCATGAGGTAACTGGCTGACATAACTCATCAACCAAGTGGAAGTCTTTGACTTGTTCTCAAATTTCATCAGTAAACAACCCCACCATAACTAGTGTTCAAGGTTGAGAACCTAACTTATACATGAAGAGACTAAACCTAGTCGCAAACATGCGTTAAAACTGATAGTAAGTAAACTTCAAGTAGAGTAATAAATGCTTATTAATTGTAGTGCTTGGTGCTAATGTACGCACTTTGCATATCCTTTAGCCCAAGATTACACTTTGTAATCTGCCTATCCCCTTGGATAACTAATAGTACTAAGGTGTGTTTCCCCCATGGTTTACAGGCAGTCTTCCCAGATGACTGGTAAATGGGAATCACAATATTGTATAACATTGCTGAGAAATCAACAATGTCCAGAATAACCATCATGGTTAACTTGAAAAATCCACAAACACCCAAACCGAGCCATGACCTCTATTGGTGATTAGTAGACCCAAAAGTAATCTCATAGAGATACTGCACACAGAGTGCAGAATGCTTCATAAGCAACAACTTGATGAATACGCATGCCGTTCTAAATCAGCCTTTGCTAAACCCTAGGGCCCATAACACCTAGTGTGCATGCATTTAGCAAAAAACGGATCGAACCTGTATATCCATGATCATCCTTGCCAATAACTTATGGCAAAGGTGATGCACCTAGCACACATTAAAGAGAAATGTAACTAGTTCTGAAAAGAAACTAAATGCTTTCAGTTGCGATCATTTGCAAGCCTTGCTGAAACGTCGGAACCATAATAGAAGGTGAAACAGTGATCACTTCTAGGTACAAACAATGAAACTCTTTCATTAACAACTCATAGCCTTTCTATATGTAAAACATCCATTTGTAATGTTGTTTAGCAACACTTGTACCTTAACAAGTCATTCTAAGTATCCGACAATTTCTGGCCACTAAAATTGCTCCTGATACGTCGTGCTGAAAATGGTCTAGAAAACAGATTTGACCAGCACCTAGGGACTTTGTCGTGACACATACTTGAAATAGGGGGCGCCAATACCAGTCCTAGGAGACTCATATTCACCACATGTGGAATATGTCTCAACTAAGGATGTCTGAAAAAAGAACATCCTACAAGTACAAGATGTACTTGTGTGTGGAGGTAACTGCAAACACTCTACGACGGGAGTGAGAGGGACCCTCATTAGCCTTGCTCCACGCTGGCTAAACCGAACTCCTTGAGTTCCTAGACCATGTTGTATCCCATGTGACAACATGTGCCAAATTGAACCCTATAAGTGGATTCATAACAGCATAATGCAGAAAAATATATGGGACACGACGGCCCAAAATGCTTTGTTTCGACATTCCCTTGTCATGTCTTTGAAACATTCAAGCGTATTTATACGACTTGAAAAACCCAAACAAACATACTAAAAAATGGAATAACACCAAATCAATAGATGCGTACCTGGAGAGTTGAACTTAATGTTTACTTACCCGTATTTAAATGCAGAGGAGCACGTCGCCCACCTATGAAAAAACCCAGAAACATTGCACTAGAAACCCTGGGTGTTGCCTTTGCAATCCAAACCCATTGGTTAGAATCTATGTAGTCAAACCCCTTGGTAAGATCCTTTGTAGAAACTGTCAACTAGCAGGTAACGGTAACCAACATAGTTTACTGTGTACAGAATGATGGGAATCAACTTGAAAAGTTGAATTTGTTCGCTACCGTGTGGTAGATTGCGTAATTCTTTCCTTGAAAATATAACTCAAATAGATCAAACTGTGATCCTTAATGCCTGTGGGGTGATTTAGTAAGCACCCGCGGGGTCTTACCCCAAAACTATGTGTCCATAGACACTCGTAGTGCTATAGAGAGAGCAGGAGATCCACACAAGTGAAAGGCCTAGCTCTTATGGACATCCATGCTATCGCAGTGGTTTGTTGCATCTAGAATCCGTGGTAGAGATCTGCTGATGTGAGTTTATGGTTATCAAAAACTCAACTCGAGGGCCACACTGAAAATATGTAATGCAAAAATGACACCCTAAACATCCGTAATGACAAGATTCTTGCTTGTCCATTAACGTCGATGTGTACTCCACTAGGTAGATCTGTTCGATCTTAAGAACAATCACCCAAGGAATGCCAACAGTTGGGTCCTACCCGAGATTTGACAATGACTCTTAGCCACCGTGTGTGGCTCATAGTCCTTATGGCAATTAGTGTTCAATTGACAAAATGATGAAGACTAATGTAGAGGGCGTCTTGCCCAATTTCTAGCAGAGAGTTAGAGAACCTTGGCTCAGGCTGACTCCCACACAAAACATGTAGCAAAATATTCTTAAAAAGTTTTCATTATTCTGCAAGAGAAATAAGAGAGAGAGAGAGAGGGAGAGAGAGAATGCTAGGCTGAGGAACTTTCCTAAAGTTACTACCTTGTATATATTGTGCCCATGCTCGTGTGCATCTTATGCGTAGCATGCACCTTATCCTATAAGCATGCAAAAATCTGGCTATAGAACGCTCTCATCGAGAGAGGTAACAACAAACACAAGTCACATCTTGCTGAATTGACCGTGTAGGAGATCGTGAATGTACGAAAATGACTTAAATATGGCACTTTGTCGGTGAATTAAGTCTTAGATTTAGGTTCCTTTTAATGTTGTTGTGTGTTGACAGCAACCAAAAAGCACATTAAACAATCCATCACTTATCTTGTTCGTGACAGAGTTACTAGTGTGATAGCGGGAGCGTAATTCATGAAGCGAATAGAATTAAATCGACCTCATGAGCATGCCTTGCATGTAGGATTGTAAGCCCTTGCCGTGAGTGATGGTACTTCCAGTTTTTGTTGAGAGCCAAAACTAGAAGTACCTTGCATAGTTGCCTGTACTGTTAGGGAGACATCCTAACTTGATGGTGTCACACATAAAATTGGAGCAGATATCCATATTTTACCAGTTCCTCAATGCCCTTGGTTTGAAGTCAATGGGCAGTACCTTGGCAGAAGGGAGACGCCTTGCTTTGTGTAAAAACTGTCGAAGTCCTTTGCTTTGCACAAAAACAGTAGTTTCTAAGCAAAGGTGTAAACATGGAAAAATAAGAAGAACTTAAAATTGGCTAACCTGGTCGTTGTTGTAAGTAGATCTTCCGAAATTCTGTGGAAGAAAACCCGCTCAAAGATGGCCCATAGCCATATCTGTTGCATGAGTGGTAGCTGTCGTGGATGTACATATACGTCCCGTGTATCATATACGCCCGTTTGGCACGTTATGGAACAATCTGCAAACATATTGCCAAATCCTTCCCACGTTTGTATGCTCATAGCATATGCCGAATGTGGGAGTCTCAATACAAGATACAAAAATAGAAACGTTTTGTTACATAAGCTCGTCAAAAAGATGAGACAAGAATGCAACTTGAGTGCTCATAGCTAAGAGATGCTCGTGCTAATAGACAGAAGTCGTAGCAAAAGAAAGTCGACCTTGTCGAACACTAAAAAATAATCGACCCTGTCGAATTGTATATTGTATTGAAAAACAGAAAAATACTTGCAAGAGATATACCTACTTTGCTTAAAGATTTGTAAATAGAGCCTTGCTCCCGTGATGTCTTAGAAATTGTCGGATCACGGTTGCCAAAAATGGGTGGATCATGTCGTTGTCTGATTGCATTAATGATAGACAACATGCCTTGGAGTCATGCTCTAGCAACTCAAAGCCTGCTTCCCCCCTCTGCTTGATAGTAGGAAGCGGATAAAACAAATAGATACTTGTTAATCAAAATCAATGACCAAGTAAGTGTATGGAGCCTTGCTCCCCTTGGGAATTGTGAATGAGAGAAAAAGAAGCATCGCTTCATAGGACCATCCGCATGCCATGCATAACGAAAAGCGTATCAATAATCAACTTAGAGTCTACCTGCGATGTATTGACATTCTTTGCCACCGCGACCTTGCACAAGGAGTAAGTTGTGCAAAGCTCGTAAAGAACTCCTGCAATGTAAAATTATCATAGAGCTAGAAAACCCTTTAAAAAAACATGAAACACATCTCAAACCTGTATTGTTGCTCAGTCTCAATTATCATGTACTGTTCCTCAGCCTCAATTATGGCTCTCTTCCTGAAACATTGCTCCCGCGGAGCATCCTAATAACAAGGTAGTGGTCGATTTTCCCTTGGAAATTATTCGAACACTCTGTGGTGCCATGCCATGTATGTGACTAAGCCGGGTACGACTATGGCGTCTGAATTTTTTTTTTGCATCTGCAGTTGTGCACATGCTAGGCGATGCGAACGCTGCTGCTGCGGGGTGTGTGCCTGGGGTGGGCATGCACCCTTGGAACATTAACAAAGTGGACACCTTGTGACCATGGGCGGCCCCCAAATGGAAAAAGAAAAAAAAAACAAAAACGCCTGCAGCGATGGCAGCCTCAACGGGAAACTATGCAGCTTGCAGTGAGACGAGGAAAACCACCGTGTGGTGCTCGCCGGGCTACAGGCCTGTGACGAGAATTCTCTGGCATGGTGGTGTGCACCTGTCAAGCACACTTTTGTGGCACTTTATGCAGGGTGGAATTCCTTCCCCCCCTCATTGCAAGTGGCCTTGCACACGGGCTGAAACCTTCGAGCTCCATGTCGTATGCTAAGCGTCCATGCCCACGCAGTTCTGTTGTGGCTTCTTCCTCTCCCCATGCAAGACATGCAAAATCTCCCCAATCTTGAGGACCACTCCCTCCCTAACGAGCGAGAGAGAGAGAGAGAGAGAGAGAGAGAGAGAGAGAGAGAGAGAGAGAGAGAGAGAGAGAGAGAGAGAGAGAGAGAGAGAGAGAGAGAGAGAGAGAGAGAGAGAGACATGCAAAGCCTTGCAAAGGCATGCCAAGTTCCCCCTTCCTCCATAGCCCCCTCCTCCACCGAGCTCTGATACCAGTGAAAGGCCAACGAGTAGACTGGCATAACGTTCTCCTCCCAACCTCCCTACTTATAGCCCTTGGCCCTTGCAAGTAGGACCCCTTAACTTATGCCTGGCCCTCGGCTCCTAGCCGCACTGAGCCACTCAGTCCCCAGTCCTTGGCCTGCTGTCCGGTCCTACCCTTGGCCTGACAAACATGGTCTAGGGACTCAAGGAGTTCGGTTTAGCCAGTGTGGAGCAATGAATGAGGGTCCCTCTCACTCTTGCGGAGTGTTTAGAGTTACCTCCACACACAAGTACAAGTTGTACTTGAAGGATGTTCTTTTTTAAACATCCTTACATGAGACATATTCTACATGTGGAGAATATGAGTCTCTGGACTGACACTGGCGCCCATTATTTCAAGTATGTGTCACGACAAAGTCCCTAGGTGCTGGTCAAATCTGTTTTCTAGATCATTTTCAGCATGACATATGAGGAGCAATTTCGGTGGCCAAAAATTGTCGGATACTTAGAATACTTGTTCAGGTACAAGGATTGCTAAACAACATTACAGATGGTTGTTTATACATATAGCAAGGCTCTAAGTTGTTAAGTTTCACTGTTTGTCCCTAGAAGTGATTAATATTTCACCTTCTATTATGGTTCAAACATTTTAGCAAGGTTTGCAAATGATTGCAACAGACAGTATTTAGTAACTTTTTCAAACTATTTACATTCCTCTTTACTATGTGCTACGAGCATCACATTCACCATAAGTATTGGCAAAGCTAATCATGGATATACAGGTTCAAATATGGTTTTTGCTAAATGCATGCACACTAGGTGTTATGGGCCCTAGTGTTTAGCAAAGGCTAATTTGGAGAAACATGCATATTCATCACATCCGTTGCTTATGAAGGATTATGCACTCTATGTGCAATGTCTCTTTGAGCTTACTTTTGGATCTACCAATCACCAATAGAGGTCATGGCTTGGTTTGGGTGCTTGTGGATTTTCCACGTTAACCAAGATGGTTATTCATCAGGACATTGTTGTTTGCCCAACAATGTTGTATGATATCGTGATCTCCGTTTAAGGGCCATCTGGGAAGACTGTCTATAAATCGTGGTAAAAACACCTCAGTGCCGTCAGTTATCCAAGGGGATAGGCAGATTACAAAGTGTAATCTTGTGCTAAAGGATATGCAAAGTGCGTACGTTAGCACCAAGCGATCCAATAAGTAAGCATTTATTGCTCTACAAGGAGTTTGCTTACCATAAGTTAAAGCATGTTTGCAACTGAGTGTAGTCTCTTCATGTATAAATCAAGTTCTCAACTTTGAACACTAGTTATGGTGGGGTTGTTTACTGCTGAAATTGGAAAACAAGTCAAGGACTTAAACTTGGCTGATGAGTTATGCTAGCAAGTTACTTTCATGGAAAGTGAAAAGAGGTACTTTAGGGTACATCTTTGTGTGATAACTCATTTTGCATACTCATGTGTGTTCTAAATGGACTCTACACACTATAATTGGATAGGAATCGGTAACACAAGATGGTTGCAAATGGACAACAATGTGAAAAATCAAAATGTTACTCTTGGTTTCATTAAACCTCCTGCTGAACCGTGTTCCGGTCAACCAAACAGCTGGATCCATGAAGGATGCCACTATAGAAAACATTAGTGTATCATCACTCTTGTTTTTGAAGACGAAAACTCTTCTCCAAGGGGGGAGTAATGTCATGCCAAGGGTAGGACCAGGCACGGCCAAGGGTCAGGACAGACATGCAGTCAAGGGGGTCCCTATATTTAGCAGGGAAAGGGACTATATAGGGCATGGCAGGGTGGTGATGAGCACGTTCTAGTTCCCTATGCCTTTCAAAGGACATGGCCAAGAAGCACAAGGATGTTTTCAATGAATGTGGATTGAGGGTGAAGGCATGTGGCATTATGCACGAAGATGACAAGGGAAAATGATTCATGATGAGATTGCTAGTGGTAGGTTCTAACTTTGCGCTTAGCATTGCTTTAGTCTATATGTACAAATGTGGTTTATTCACAAAGGCATCATGTCTAGACCTTTCTCTCTTGGAGTGCATTGATTGCACAATATACCCAAGAGGGGTAGGACAAGCAATCACTAGGCGATTTTCACACAGTGCCAAGTCACAACTTTTCTTCAAATGCAACAACCTCTTCTTGCATCTTGAAATCATGTGGCACAATGCCCAATGTTTACTTGGACAAATTCATGATGACATTGTTAGTCACAAACTCTTGGAAAAAAGAGGGTTTGCTTTGCATTGCTTTATTGACATGTATTTGAAATGTGCTTAGGTGCATGCAAAGTGTGCTTTATGGAGTGCAATGGTTGCTAGGCGGGACCAACAAGGGTAGTACTAGAATGTGCTTGATTATTTCTAGCAAAGTAGGTTATTTCTAACAAAGGTAGAGTGCAGTTCCCTACATTTTCAACAGAAGCACAATGAGAGTAGATACATTTTCAAACTATTTCAACAAGTGAAGACAATATTTTTTTGTTAAAAGTAAATTAGACGAATAGTGGAAAAAGGATGCTTTCACCTTGGGGGGAAGTAGAATGGTATGGGAAATGAAAAGTCTAAAGACATTGGAAAGTCAATATTCAGTCTACACTTCTCAAGACCAAAAGGGGGTGCTTTTGAAATAGATACTTCAACGATATTTCTCCATTTCTACAAAAAGGTGTCATGTGGTTGCAACAATGAGCATGTTTTCTACATGCAACCTTTTCCATCTCCGAAGTTGTTCTATATGTATTGTAAGGATTTTAAGTATACTCCATTAGAAGATATAGATATAGATATTCCATTGAGGTATTCGAGTATCTAACGAACTAGCCAAATATAGATATAGATTAGGAAAAATTACCAAAATATCCCTGTAATTTGTGGAAATTTCCAAAATACCCCTCAAATTTGAAAAATTCCCATTGCATTCCTCATATTTGGCCAAAAACTCCCAAAATGCTCTTCATTTTTGCCAAAATTCCCAAAACACCTAATTAACCTTGCTAACATCTCTAAAAACAATTCTTTTTGCACCTCTTCATAGGAAGATTGGTTCTCCTCAATAGAAGATGATAGAACTAGGATTTAAGATGGTATTGAGGGCTCTTCAAATGAGTTCATCATTTTGAACACAAATGCCTCTATTTGTGAGCTCATTGGTGAATAATTTTGTCTAAGATGCTAAAAGATCTCCACTGCCATAAGCATTAGACCAAGCAAAAATTGGGGCAAGTGCATCCCAAAATGATGCAAGGATATAGGAAATTTTGAAATTTGATGGGAATTTTGGGAATTTCCACAAATTTGATGGGAATGGGGTCGTGCTAACTAGGGTGGATGAAAGAGAAACATAGTGCAAGTGTGTGAGTGTGTGTAAGAAAGATTATCACTCAAGTGAATTAGGTTCCAAGATAGATTAGCTTGGACTCATAAACACAATCTTGAGTATTGACTTAGCTTAGCAGAGGCTCACCATAGACAAGCATGTAGTGCAAACTTGAACCATGTTGTTTATTCATGAAAGTGAGCTTTAAGTATCTCTACAACTTGACTCCATTACATGTGGGATAATTCCCCCTCTTCCCTCGTTCACTTAGACCCTAGGACAAAACCCACACTTTACAATTCTCCCCCTTGGGATTTGTACTAAGACAAAATAATGAAGATGCAATATCCATACAAGATGATAAGTTGGTATCCACATAGGATGGGTAAAATTCACACAGGTTGACAAAATCCACACAAGATGATAATATCCACACAGGAAAATAAAAGTCGTCCCCTACAAGTAGAGAGGCTGCAATCTTCAAAGTATGTCGTAATAGAAGACAAGGTTGTTCTCGCCTTCGTCTTTTACTTTGTCCTGCACCATATGAGCTGATCCTTTGATAGGTTTCTTCCCTTTGTAGCTTCTATTGTTGTTGTTGCTACTGCTACTGCTTTCTCTAGTACCATTGCCTCCATTTGAGTACCATTGAGAAGGAGGATGACCCTTCTTACCACATGTATTGCAAGGTTTGTTTGTGTAGCAATATTTTGCCACATGTCCCATTCTTCCACAATCATAACCTTTCTTCCATTTGATGATGTCGATGGTGAATATCTTCCCCTTGAGGATATCGTGACAAAGGCCCCTCCTAATGATGTTAACGAGCCTTTTTGCTTTTTTTCTTTTGCTTGAATTGAGTTGATGACATCTTGAAAAGGTGGAGCTGGTTCTTTTTCTTCAAGAATGGTGACTAAGTGGTCATAATAAGGTGGAAGTGCACTCAATAGTACAGCCACTTTTGTCATCTTTTGGTACTTTGCACTGGATGTAAGTGAGCTGTGTGACAATGCTCTTAAGCCTATTTACTAGGCTAGCAATGTCCTCCCCTTCAGTCATAGTGATCTTGTAAAGTTGTCTTTTGAGACTAACTTTACTTCTTTTGGCCCTAGCTCCGAAATTGCTCTCTAGAGCATGCCAAGCTTCATGTGCATGCTTGCATTTGTCTAGTTGTCATGCAAGGAAGTGATGCTGATTCCTAATGTTTGTTCGTCCTTGGCCAAATTCAGTGCACTAGCTATGAGTGTCGTTGCCCTAGTGTGCACTCCATCGATTTTGGTTTGTTGCTCTAGGGCTGTGCTGATAATAGACCATGAACATTTTTTCATTAGGTAACCCCTTAACTTTGTTTGCCAGGTGTGAAACCCCTCCCCCTTGTACTTTTCAATTTCCTTTTCCCCCATTTTGTGCTAATAGAGGGGTCTTAGTCAATGTCTGCCTCTTTACACGAGCACAAAAAAATTGAAATTTATTTGAAGTTGTTGTGCTTGGTTGGATTCATTTCATTGCAAGTTGTGTGTGTGTGTGTGTGTGTGTGTGTGTGTGAGAGAGAGAGAGAGAGAGAGAGAGAGAGAGAGAGAGAGAGAGAGAGAGAGAGAGAGTTCTATTATCATCCTCGGAGGTCAAATATGACCTATGGGACCAAATGAACATGTCACATGGTGTGAGTGGAGGTCATAAGTGACTCTCGATGCTCAAAAATGAATGAAATGAGCGTCGCAATAGAGAGTCCACATCGTGGTTGGGAGAGGAAGGTATGTAGAGAGGCTGAATATATGGGGAAAAGAGGACCTAATGTGGTCAAAAGCTGAGCACTCAAGTAGTGTGTGGTACTCACTCTCTCGCACTTGACGAGGGCATAAGGTGCAAAGTCGATGAGACTCCTCGCCAGTGCCCCAACGTCCTGTCTCGCAGCGTAGAGAATGCGAGCTAAGACGAATGGAGAGAGAGAGAGAGAGAGAGAGAGAGAGAGAGAGAGAGAGAGAGAGATTTCTTCCTTTGTGAAGCTCCTCTTGACCAGTGTGAATTCCCCCTTCACAAAGAAGTAATGCTCCTCTGCTTTGCTTTGATGTTTAGCCAAGCCGACATGGAGTTTAAAGCTTTGGATAGGTTGATGATTCCTTTTTGAATGCTTGTTGTGCTCCCTTTTTGAAGCCTTGCTAGCTTTGAAGGCGATCTCTCTCCTTGAAGCTTCTTTGAATGCCTTCGAGTGCTTTGGTTTGATAGATTTAATGTGCTTTTAGCTCTTCTTGAATGTTCGAAAAGCTGAATATTGAAGCTTCCTTTGAAAAGTTTGAAGTTAGTTACTTTTTAGAGGGGAGTGTGAGGCCCTTCGGACATGCAATAGCATGGGAATTCCCTCTCTGCTTGTCGGAGCTCTGCAAAGCTGTGGCTGTTGGATTAGTTCCTTAGAGATCCCTGCATGGGGGGTTTGGCAGGTAGCAGCAGCAGATGGTGGGAAGGGGAGGCCCCGTAGTGGCGGACCGAAAAAAGGCCATAAAATATAGTTAAGCGCACTAGCCTTGCGTCCATCGGTCGAGTGGTAAGGCTTAGTGATCTTGAGCCGATCGATCACGCTGCAGCACAAAGAGTTGTTGATCGGCGAGAATCCGGTGGCGGGTGGTCATTCAGACCCAACGAGCTTCCTCAATCCAGCTTGGTACCTTGCTGAAATCCGCTATTGGGCCGGGCGGTGAGGAATGAGTTGGGATGGGCCCTCCTTAGAAAACAAAGGTCAACACTCTATAAATAGGGTTCTTCCCACGGGTTCAACAAAAAAGTTTGAGCATTTAATGCATGAAATTCTACACACACACACACACACACACACACACACACACACACACACACACACACACACACACACCTAAATACACTTCCCTGCTATAGAACACAGAGAAATAGTAGCCACAAACTCTCAAAAAAATTCAAAATTAATTAATCAATTATCCTCACATGAGATGCCCAATTGGAGCATGGGAAGATGCATCGTGAAGCTCATGACTGGCTACGGATACACATAAGTGAGGAAACAAGATAGTGCCGTACTTGGGAGTAATGGAGCACACAAAATGGTGCAAAAAGAGAAACTATCGAGGGAAACACACCTAATAATGAAGCCTAATGCTAATTAACCTCATAATTAGCCAGGAGAGTAGTGGCCCAAGAGAATCAAATCCAAGAACATGCTCACACTAACTAATTGATACTAATTAGTCACAAGGTATGCAATGGAAAGAGAAGAAGAGAAATACCAAGGATCCTAATGTTGACTAGGAGATGCCAATCAAACTAACACACAAATGCATAGTAAAAAAAAACTAGCTAGCATACCATAAAGCTCTCATACTACTTGATGGGAATGGGATCGTGCTAACTAGGGTGGATGAAAGAGAAACATAGTGCAAGTGTGTGAGTGTGTGTAAGCAAGATTATCACTCAAATGAATTAGGTTCCAAGATAGATTAGCTTGGACTCATAAACACAATCTTGAGTATTGTCTTAGCTTAGCACTGGCTCACCATAGACAAGCATGTAGTGCAAACTTGAACTATGTTGTTTATTCATGAAAGTAAGCTTTAAATAGCTCTACAACTTGACACCATTACATGTGGGATAATTCCCCCTCTTCCCTCCTTCACTTAGACTCTAGGACAAAACCCACACTTTACATAATTTTAGGGGTATTTTGGTAATTTTTCCTATAGATTATGTGGTGACTTGGAGCAAGTTTATCTACGCCAATGTAGAGTCTTGGTAGAGTGCCTTATTTGCATTGAGAATGCAAATCCATTTTTTATCGAATAGCAAAAGCATGTTGCCAATAATAATTGACTTAGAAAGGGCAATTGCATAATAGGGATGTAAATGGGTGAAATAGCCGCTCCTAGCAATAACGAGGGTGAATAAATGAGACTATCTTTCTAAACTCCTCCACCCATCCCTGGAAACCCTTTTTTGCATGTCTAGCGTATACAATACTTGAGTAGATGAGGCAATATCTGGCAGACAAAGAAACCTTAACTGAGCTAGCACCTTCCTCGCCTTGCACGCTTGTTGCCTAGCGTTGAATTAACAAGGATGAAAAGCGAGTTGTGGCATTCATTTCTCTTACCGAGCAGCAGATTTACGACTTTTAATGCCACCAATAAATGCAATGGGCCTTAGAACTTAGAACATTTTCAAAGCCCCATGTACTTCCCCTCTTTCAATTGGGACCATTGATCCCATGCTTTGGGACCTCGTGGCACTTAAAAGGGGAGGGTTGGCGATGAATATGTTTGTCACGAAAGAAGCACAGAAGCAATGGCCCACTTGAGTCTTGAAACATTACTAGCCTCCTTGTACATTGCACAACTTGAAGGTTCATGGGATCTAAAACTCGCAGCTTGAAGGTGAGCGTTTCCACCCTGCATTATCTGCCTCATCTGTCGTCTCTTTTGCATGGCTCATTCGCATTTCCTTCATGAAATTCTGCAGGCCTTTTCTGCAAATTTGCATCTGTTCAGATTGAAGTTTCTTGCAGGATTCCATAGTTAGCATTTTGCATGCTCCAGGGTGAATTCTGTTGTCGTAAATACACCCAGCGGAGTTTCTTTTCCATGGTTCGCAATTGCTTATCCTTAGACTTCAGCCGAAAAGCATGATCTGTTCCATTTCCAGTAGATGCTCATCAGAAAGGCACGCACTAGCTTCACATTGGCTCAACCATCAGCTAGCTGGTCCGTTCCTGTGTGATCGCAAGGGTTTTGGAGAGCACACATTCAGAAAGGTGGATGCCCTTAAGTCAGGTCTCCAAGGTTGGTTTTACAGCTGCAGGCTCAGCCCAACTGCCACAGTTCTTGCATGCAGGGGATTTTCTGCTCCTTTGACTAGGCGTTGTTATCACATTGGACGGAACTTCTGGATTCACAATTCTACATCGATCAGATTTTTTGAAGGATCCAGAATGGCTGGTGAATGTGGTTCAAATGTTGCCATGGAGGCAAGTTTTACAACTGATTCTTTCAAGGTGGACCAAGTAGACTCAGAAGTAGACTCGAATAAAGCAACCGATGCTACACCATCATTACCAGGTGAACCTTGATGATGCTTGTGTGCAAGTTATGTATCTTTGGTGCTAGTGCATGTGTATGGTTTCATTAATACCACCATCAGCATGGCAGCTAGAGCTTATGCTTGTCATCCATGTATGCTTAGTACAAAGAGAGAAATTGAGAGAATTTACGTCCACCGAGTTAAATGACAGGGATCAGTATCCACTAAGTATTCTGGATATGAAAATTAAACAACAGGTTCAGAATTGGGCTGAAAAAAGGTGAAGATGGTGAATCCTCAAAGCACCAGGAGGGTGGATGGAGGTCTATCTTGAAAGGTTCAAAATGCCCTGGGTGTCCAATCGTGCTATGCAAATCTGACTAGCTTCACTCCATCTGAGGTGGGGTGTTAAGATAGTATACACCAATGATGGGGGAAGTAGGGAACTCCTGAAGATCCTTTCAAGATCTGAGGGGAAGTATGCCAACCTCTTCTGAACAGAGTGGTGGTAGAAGTCTGGATCTACACAATCTCTCTTTGACTGGTCTGGGGTCCGGTAGCATGGTGCTCTTTAGACTTTGTACCTCTCAAACTCAGAGATTCTAAGCGTGTTGTAGTGTGAAACCGTTCGAAGAAAATGGGGAAGCCCAGTAACCGTCATGAGAATGACTGGAAGCCTGTCAATGCATGAACCTGTAACCCAGTGTGGCCAAGTGGCTAAGCTGTGTAAAACTCCAGGAAGGCGTAAACGTCCTCTGAATCAAGGAAAGCCAGACTAAACAGTCTGCACTGTAGAAGCTACCGTAAGTTGCAGCAGTCATCGAGAGACCGTACGGACCACCACCAGATGGTGTCCTGTCAGTAGGTAGGGTAATCCAAGATGAGGGGAAAGCCAGACTCAACAGTTTGCGCTTTGAAGGGCGTCTGAGAAGAGGTGTAATCAGACCAAGTTGTCTACACCGTAATCATCTTGTATGAAGAAGGGAAGCCAAACTGAGAAGTCTGCGCTGTGAAGATCCTCTGAGAAGAGGAAAGGCCAGACCAATCTGTCTGCACCGTCTTGTCTGTATCTCGTGCCTCCAATCCTCTGGTGTCAACCAAACAGAATCTGCGCCAACAACGCCACCAAACCGCATCTCGGTGTGGCTCTCAATGTGAAGTAGCTGGGAGTGGCCTATTGCCCAAGCCGGGGGACAAGTCTGCTGTAAGGTTATGGTGGGTGAGTGTAAGCAACTCTGAAGGTAGCAATCCAAATGATCAGGAGTGTTGAAGAGCAACTGCACTACCATCCAAGCCAAGCTCCGGGTGACTCCGGATGTAGGTGCGTAATGATGCCTGAACTCCCGCATCTTGCGGGTAAACTCTCCAAGAGAGTCCAAAGCATAGTTACCGGGGAACGCCCCCTAGCCCCCGTTCCGACGTTCCGGGGGGCAGTTCCCTTCCCGAACGTTCCGGAACGTCCCAGAATGTCTGACGTTCCGGGTGGCCAATGCAAACCGGAACGGCCGTTCCGGAACGTTTCGAAACGCCCCCGGACTGTTCCGGAATGCCCCTGGAACGGCCAACGGCTACAAACAAATTTGGCAAAAGTAAATGTTTGGGCTTCTTTTGAAAGTGTGCAAGGCCTCAAGGACTCATAAAATGCACCCCCCTCCCCCTTTCTCTTCACAAGCTAATCCTCAAGGCTCAAGCTCTCTCCCTCTCACTCTCAAGATCTCTCCCTCTCAAGACTCACTTTCTCAAGGCTCAAGGCTTCAAGCCTTCAAGCTCTCTTCCTCTCCCTCCCACTCTCTCAAATCTCTCCCTCTCCATCTCACTCTCTCTCTCTCTCTCTCTCTCATCATCTAGTCATAGCAAGGTTGAATGGTCTTCAAAACGAGTTTTTTGTGAGTATTAGAGTCAAAGCACTCTAATACTCCTTGTATTTAAACACAAGGAGCTAAAAATTGCACTATTTGGGTGTTTTTTATACCTCCCGTTCCGCGACGTTCCCGTTCTGGACCCCTAGCCGTTCCCCCGTTCCGCGGGGATCCCGTTGCCGTTCCCGTTCCGCGTTCCGGGTAACTATGGTCCAAAGCACTGAAGTCCCACTCCAATCTATAGATCCCAGCAATGAACCCGTCTAAGAAGAGATTGAAGATCCTCTCCCTAAGTCCATGTAGATGCTCCTGTGTAAAGCAAGTGATCTGACGTGTTGAGGTCAAGTGGTAAGTGTCTGTCCACCAAAGATGGTGGTGTCTTCTCTGGTAATGTTGGAATCCCATATGCCATGAGCATGGCCATGTCACAAATTGCTGACGTGCCGAAGCCCTAGAGAATGGAGCCAACTTGCAGATGCCGGCCGAGGGGCCTAAGCCCTAAAAAGAACAAGTAACAGAAGAAGAAGTCCTACCAACTTATGGGGACCCCGTCCGATGGGGCCCCAAGTGACATAAAGGATTAAAATAAAGCAAGACCTACACAAAATTGCGTAGCAGCTGATGACGTGGCAACTATACGGAAAACCCAGATTTCACGTTGGATTGTTGACGTGGCAAATTGTACGGATTTTCGCGTTTTGTGCTGATTGCTGATGTGGCAGTTGTACGGATTTCCGCAAATCGCGTTTGCAAATTTTGGCGCTTTTTGGGCCAATTGCTTTTGAGTTTGAAGCTTTTCACTGTAACTGCTTTTTAGGCCAAGGGCCTTTAAATATGAAGCTAGGGCTCATTCTTTGATATGCTTCCTGGAGAAGGTGCAGAGTTTGGAGTACCGGCTTGTACTGAGTTGATGCAATATAAAGAAATACCGAAAGGGGCGCCAATGTTTGGGGCCAATACTCTTTGGGATGGAATTCTGCCACTCCATGTCGCGTGTCGTCTCTCTCTCAGTTCAGTTGTTATTGAAGTGCTAAAAGTTTGTTTAGTCTGTTCTTTTCTATTGGCATGTGGTGCCTGTCTTGTGACAGTGGTATGAGAGCATCATGTGTGTGCTTTTCTGAAAGCATACTGGTCCCACCAAAGAGCAGAGAAAGCAAGATCGCACTTCCAAAGTTCATTGAAATTTTTAGCTTCGTGCTTCGACCCCAACAGACAAAGCAAGATCGCACTTCCAAAGTTAATCATTGGAAATTTTAGCTTCATGCTTCGACCCCGCACTTATTAGCCACTCCCATCCTTTCTTCATTGCGCATCGGGCGCGCTCCCTGCAAAGAATTGATGCATTGAGTGAGCGTCATTGCTTATGCCGACGTCGACAAAGCTTGGGGGTATCTATGATTCAGCATCATGTGCAACTTTTGTAAAAGGCCTCAATGGAGAGAATCCACCCTTCGAGATGGTGACAAGATACAAGTTGTCGGGTAGGTTTTGGGCTAGGTGGTAGTGTTTGTGTATGATAAATGGGGCTAGAGCTACAAAGTGTATGGTTCTCCAATCCACGGTCGGCATTTAAACTCAGTGAGGTTGTTGCTAATTGGACTATTTTCTTATTTTTAATGATTAATTTCTTTTTATGAAATTAGGATATTTTAATGTGTACACTATGAACTGTTAAAAGATTGTAGCTACAGGAAATGCCATCAGGAACGGACAACTCTGATGTGTCATTTGATGGGTGACGGTAAACATCTCGAAGGAGTTTCCGTAAGTTCGGTGGAAAGGGCCGGGTTACGAGTGCCTTTGATGCGTCACATGATGGGTGACGGGTGCATCAGTAAGGGGGCATCCCGTAGGCTAAGGAGGAAATTCGAACTGAGTAAGAAAATATGCGTAAGAACGCAAGCACAAGAATAAAGATGTGTTCAATGAAGCTTTTTACGAAAAGCAGGAACAATCGCGGGAAGGCAGACGCTTTCCCGCGAGGAATCTATGTTTGCATTGCATTCGTGTATGTGGTTGCATCCAGGGACGCCTGGGAAGTGTTGTTAAATGCATTGGTTTTAACTTATAAGGTTTTATTGAGTTTTTGGGTAGGTTCAGACCAATTTTAAAATATGCCAGCCGCCCACTTAATAAGTAGGCAGCCACTTAGAAGATAAAGCAACAAAACCAGCTAGCAAATTCTCTCTCCCTATTTCGGGTAGAACAGCGTTAAAAAAAAAGAAAAAAAGAAAAGTAAAAAAAAACGGCCGCGATCTCTACGCGAGCAGTGCTTTTCCCGCGCAAGAACGACAGGTATCTATTGTGGATTCGCCATACAAATTGTTGTCGCGTGTTTGTGTGGTTTGTTTTGCAGGAATCTCCCGTCTTACGGGAAGGCCCTTCATGGGAAGTACGGCTTCACGCCTAAGTTCCTTACGGGAAAGTACGGCTTCGCGCCTAAGTCCCTTACGGGAAGGAACGGCCTTGTGCCCAAGCCCTTTACGGGAAAGCACGACCTTCGGGTCTAAGATTACAGAACGGAGGGGTTTCCTCGGGTTCTCGTGCTTGTATAAGAATTCTCCCTGAATAAAAGAATACTCTTAACGAGGGGGGGACCAGCCCATCTTCTGGTCCCCAATATTGTATCGATCTTCTCCCTTCTCTCACATTTGCAAAGTATTTTAATTTTCAGATTTTCAAGTGCTCGTGTACGCTTCTGTTTTGTGACAGTGGTATCAGAGCTCGGACTCCTCTCTTTCTCTGAAAAGAAGGACGATTCCGGGAAGAACGGGAAGAACCATGTCGAGCCAAGGGAGAAGCGTTGAAGAGGAACTTCAACAAGTGCAAGCTCAGCTTGCGGAGTTGCAACAAATTTTACTGTTGCCGGACGTCCAAAAGCTTTTGGGCGGAATGAAGAAAACGAATGGAACTGATGCAGCCAAGCATCCAGACAACACTGTTGGCGTGAGACCACAGGAGGCAAGAGAAGAAGCCCGTGCCGAGGTGCACAAAGGATCTTCGGATCGGAATGAACGGCCTACTTCAAGGAAAGGCCAGGAAAAAGCGCTCTCTCTGCTAGACGAGAGCAAGGACATCTCTATCTCATCTCCATCTTACTCTCCTGATTATACTTCTACTTCTCGATCATCTCGTCAGAAGAAGGAAGCAACTACTACCGCCACTACCATACATCAACCTAAAGATAAGCCTCGATTCAAGAAGCAAGGTCGCAAGTCTCAACATCACATGAGAGTCTTCAAATCAGGCGACAAGGACATCAAGTTCGACACCTACAACGGACGGAGAGACATCTCCAAAGCACTGTCCTTCATCAGACAGTTTGAAGTTGCCTTTATCAATGGGCACTTCACAGAAAAATCCAAATTATGCCATGTGGGGATGCACCTCAAGGAAACGGCAAGTAATTGGTGGTTAGCCAAGATTCTGGAAGGTTCTCAGGCCAGAACTTGGGAGAGCTTTAAATCTGAATTTTATGAACAATTTCTTCCGCCTGACTTCGTGCAGGACATACGGAAGGAATGGGACTGGCTTACCCAGAAGAAACATGAAAGAGTAACGACTTATGTGGACAAGTATTGGTCGGTGCTTCTGAAGGTCACTCCCTTCATGAAGATTGCCGACGAGGAAAAGAAACGAAAGTTTGAAGCGGATCTCCAACCGCAGCTTCGAAAGAGTATGAAGGTGTATCCGCATGATACTCTTCAGAGGATGATGGAGTCAGCAATCATTGCTGAGGATTTGCACTCAACTGGGACGCCCAAAAAGATGTAGCATAGCACTTACTGTGCAAGACAAAGAGGGGTCTACGATGACCAAGGGGGCCAAGGAAGAAAACGTCCTCCATCTAGAGACGATGATCATTCTAAGAAGCCAAAGGGCACTGGCAAGCGAACTAAGTACCTTTCTCCTACTCAACTTCAAACTTTCAGAGAGGAAGGAAGATGCTTCTACTATGGCGAGAAAGGACATATGAAACCGGACTGCCCGCTAAAGCAGCAACGGCAAGAGCAAGCCTCTACGAGGCAAGAGAAAGCAAGGAAGGAACCTGCACCACCAAGCTCGAACTCCATTCCAGATGTTCAAGGAAACACAGAAATGGAGAAAGGGAAGCGTCAACTTCTGAAGGGCTGGGGGTCTTTAAACAACCAACGAGTACTGATTCTTTATGATTCAGGATCCACGGATAACTTCATCTCCCTGGATACTGCGGAACGTTTGTGCCTCGCACTGGCTCAGCTTGGCACACCGGTTACATCCGGATCGGCATTCGAGGGGTTGACAACCAATGCAACTCCCGTGCAAGGACAGCTCAATCTTCGGATTGGCGAGTACAAGGACCGCGAATCATTTTTGATGGCACCCATCGAGGGATGTGATATCATCTTGGGTATGCCATGGCACTTTCACATGACACCTATTCCTGATTATGTGGAAAAGACCCTCACTTTTGATCATGGGGGTAAGAAATAAAGATTCAAGTTGATGCAGGAGATTGGCAGTTCCCAATTGTAAGCCATATCTCCATGAAGAAGTGTGTTTCTGCTTACTTGATTTTTGCAAAGGATAAAACTAGTAGGGACTCTCTCTCTAGTTTGGAAATTAAGCGTCTTCAATTTATTGAAAAGTACAAGGATTGTTTCACGGAAACACTTCCTGATGAACTCCCTCCGGTACGCTCGGAAGATCACCGGATAGATCTCATACCGGGTAGCTCGCCTCCCAATCAACCCCCTTATCGGGTGAGTCTTGCTCAGCAAGAGGAAATTTTGAAGCAAGTCAACGAGCTTCTGGAGAAAGGGTTAGTACGGCCAAGTGCTTCATCCTACTGCTCTCCAGTTTTACTGGTGCAGAAGAAAGATGGCACGTTTCGAATGTGCATAGACTATCGGTCTTTAAACAAGATCACAATCAAGAATCGCTTTTCGATCCCTCGGATTGATGATATACTTGATAAGTTGCAGGGTGCAAGTGTCTTTAGTCGCATAGACTTAAAGAGTGGGTATCATCAGATACGCTTCGCCCCTGAGGATGTCCATAAGACTGCTTTCCGCTCAACCTTTGGACTATATGAATTTTGGTAATGCCTTTCGGCTTGACCAATGCCCGTGCGACATTCAATCGCATGATGGACCGCATTTTCAGCCGTATCGAGCTTTTACGGGAGTATTCTTTGATGACATACTCATCTTCTCTAAGTCAGAAGAGGAACATCGGAAGCACTTGGACTTAGTGTTTCAAGAATTGCGAAAGCATGAGTTGCATGTGAATGCAAAGAAGAGCGAGTTCTTTCTCTCTGAGATACACTATCTCGGCCATATAGTCTCTCACAATAAAGTGAGTATGGATCTTGCCAAGATCCGAGTGGTAGAAGATTGGCCTATTCCCACTACGGTACATGATGTACGTAGTTTCCTGGGATTATGTTCGTATTATTGAAGGTTTGTTCGAGGATTTGCTCATGTAGCAGGACCACTTTATGACTTGATAAAGAAGAAGATTCCTTTCAGATGGGGATCGAGACAACAAGGAGCTTTTGATCGGCTCAAGTACTTGCTAAGCCATGGACCTATTTTGATAGTGCCTGACTTAAGAAAACCATTTGAGGTTCACTGCGATGCTTCAGGCGATTGCATCGGAGCAGTGTTAAACCAAGAAGGCCATGGAGTGGCCTACGAAAGCAGACGGCTTAAGGATGCAGAGTTGCATGCATCAATCTACAAAAAGGAACTCATGGCTGTGATTCACGCCTTATCCAACTGGAAGCACCATCTTCTAGGAGCGGATTTTGTGATCAAGACTGATCACCAGAGTTTGCGGTATTTTCTTACGCAAAGGAAACTATCTGAGAAGCAGATGAGGTGGGCAAACTTTTTGTCTATGTTTCACTTCTAGATCCTTCACACGGCTGGGAGTAAGAATGTGGTCGCAAATGCATTGTCTAGGCGGCCAAGGGTGAATGCTATCACTTCGGTGTATCACCAAGAATTAGAAGCACTACCGGATTTGTATCCGAATGATCCAGATTTCTCCACCATTTTCGGAAAGCTACATCGTGGAGAGAATGAGTTTCCCTATTCCATTCGGGACGGTTCTCTCTACCACCATCAAGCCATATGTGTGGCGGAACCATTAAGAAAGAAGATCATGGATGAAGCACACGCTTCGCCTTATGCGGGTCATCGGGGTATTCTCCCTACGACCTTAGCAATGGAAAGATATTTCT
Source organism: Adiantum capillus-veneris (assembly GCF_014529385.1). Lineage (NCBI taxonomy): Eukaryota > Viridiplantae > Streptophyta > Polypodiopsida > Polypodiales > Pteridaceae > Adiantum > Adiantum capillus-veneris. The sequence goes on from NC_140948.1 coordinate 94,718,231, forward strand.
TTTGGCCTAGCCTTAAAGCAGACATTGATAAGTATGTCAGGGAATGCTTGGTTTGCCAAAAAGTGAAGTATGATCGGCATAAGACGCCTGGGTTGCTACAACCTTTGCCTGTGCCTAATGAACCTTGGGAAAGTATTGCCATGGACTTCATCATGGACCTCCCTAGAACTCAGACTGGAAATGACGCGATCTGGACAATTGTGGACAGGTTTAGCAAGCAAGCACACTTTATACCAGTCAAGAAAACGATCAAAGTAGATCATATGGCTAGGGTTTTTCTAGCACAGATCTTTAAGCATCATGGAATGCCTAAGTCTATTGTGAGCGATCGAGATCCTCGTATGACAGGAAATTTTTGGCGTGCCTTGATGGATAATCTTGGTACGAAGTTGAATTTTTCATCTGCCTACCATCCTCAAACGGACGGGCAAAGTGAGATAGCCAATTCCACAGTATTGGATATGTTAAAAGCTTATGTGTCAGACCGGCAATCTGACTGGGAGAAATATTTGCCTCTTGTCGAGTATGCGTATAACAATACCATACACTCATCGACGGGGAAAGCACCTTTTGAGATTCTTTATGGTAAGCCTTTGCTTCCACCCATGCTTTTAACAAAGGATAAGATCTTTGCAGCAGATGAATTTGTCCGAGATTTGGACACCGCCTACGGGCAAGTTAGGAGAGCTATTCTACGCTCTTAGGAAAAGCATAAGAAAGCTGCAGACAAGCACAGGAGGAATCTCGACTTAACAGTCGGATAGTTAGTCTTACTCAAGTTTGAGAAGGCAAGACTTAAGAAACAAGCGTCTCATAAGGGGAAAGTGGTAAAACTTTCTACCCGTTATTATGGGCCGTTTAAGATTACTGAGCGAGTGAATGATGTCGCTTTCCGATTAGAGCTACCGCCTAATTGGAAGATCCATAATGCTTTCCATGTCAGTTTACTCCGGCCGTATGTGGGACCGCCTCCAAGCCAGCCTAGCGTTGAGGAACCTCCTGAGGTCGAGGAAACAGAAGAAATACTCCAACCGGAGCAGATAGTAAGTCATCAGGAGCGGTCTCTCAAATCCGGAAAGATAACACGGAAGTATTTGGTTAAGTTTAAGAACTATTCGAATCTAGATGCTCAATGGATGACGCAGGAGGATTTAGCAGCTTATCCCGAGATACTGGAGGTATATGTCCAAGCACTACAGTTGAGGTCAACTGTTTAGAAGCCAAAGGGATGTTGCTAATTGGACTATTTTCTTATTTTTAATGATTAATTTCTTTTTATGAAATTATGATATTTTAATGTGTACACTAAGAACTGTTAAAAGATTGTAGCTACAGGAAATGCCATCAGGAATGGACAACTCTGATGTGTCATTTCATGGGTGACGATAAACATCGCGAAGGAGTTTCCGTAAGTTCGGTGGAAAGGGCCGGGTTACGAGTGCCTCTGATGCGTCACATGATGGGTGACGGGTGCATCATTAAGGGGGCATCCCGTAGGCTAAGGAGGAAATCCGAACTGAGTAAGAAAATACGCGTAAGAACGCAAGCACAAGAATAAAGATGTGTTCAATGAAGCTTTTTACGAAAAGCAGGAACAATCGCGGGAAGGCAGACGCTTTCCCGCGAGGAATCTATGTTTGCATTGCATTCGTGCATGTGGTTGCATCCAGGGACGCCTGGGAAGTGTTGTTAAATGCATTGGTTTTAACTTATAAGGTTTTATTGAGTTTTTGGGCAGGTTCAGACCAATTTTAAAATATGCCGGCTGCCCACTTAATAAGTGGGCAGCCACTTAGAAGATAAAGCAACAAAACCAGCCAGCGAATTCTCTCTCCCTATTTTGGGTAGAACAACGTTAAAAAAAGAAAAAAAAAGAAAAAAAGAAAAAAAAAAACGGCTGCGATCTCTACGCGAGCAGTTATTCGTGCCGTGGCCAGGGAGCTATAAAAGCACCACATGCCCTCACTCACGGGAGGTACCAACATCAGCAAGAGAAGACTCTGCCGCAAGAGATCGCGAGACTACGAAGCACGGAAGTCGCTTTTCCCGCGCAAGAACGACAGGTATCTATTGTGGATTCGCCATACGAATTGTTGTCGTGTGTTTGTGTGGTTTGTTTTGCAGGAATCTCCCGTCTTACGGGAAGGCTCTTCACGAGAAGTACGGCTTTACGCCTAAGTCCCTTACGGGAAAGTACGGCTTCGCGCCTAAGTCCCTTACGGGAAGGAACGGCCTTATGCCCAAGCCCTTTATGGGAAAGCACGACCTTCGGGTCTAAGATTACAGAACGGAGGGGTTTCCTCGGGTTCTCGTGCTTGTATACGAATTCTCCCTGAATAAAAGAATACTCTTAACGGGGGGGGGACCAGCCCATCTTCTGGTCCCCAATACTGTGTCGATCTTCTCCCTTCTCTCACATTTGCAAAGTATTTCAATTTTCAGATTTTCAAGTGCTCGTGTACGCTCCCGTTTTGTGACAGAGGTCAAAGTTGAGAAGCGACGAAAGAAATCGTGGAGCCGATCAATGTGACTTGGTGGGAGTCGTCCCTTATTTTTGAAAATCAAAGGGAAATGAAAAGGGGTTTTTTGAATCGTCTGCAATGAGTGGGCGCATGGCCTGCACGTGAAGAGCCGCCTTGGAGAAGGGGGGAGCATACAGAGCATGGGCGAGCAAGGGAGCGGGGGATGAGTCGTAATTAGCAGGAGCCTCATCACAAAAAAAGGGGAAGAGCAGAGCCGGCGGGCTGCAGCTGGCACGTACCTGGGGAAGGGGTGGGCAGCCTGGAGAGCTCTGTAAGAGAAGAAGGCTCAAGAACGAGGGAGTAGAAAGGGGCGTCGGCCCATGAGAGGAGGGCTGCAGAACCTGCAAGAAGAGGAGGGGCTCTACAACGCAGATGTCACGTGACACATCCAACCCTATGTGTCCGTGGACAAGCTACAACATGACGAGGGTTCAGTTCAGTCAAGTCAATCTAGAATAGGAAGTAATTTGGCACCGAGTCTGTTTGCAGACCGTGCATGTCCATACACTTAGATTAGATGCATATCCTCTCTGGTTGCACACAACATGACCATCACATTTCCATAAGAACCCATCAGGAGCATTTTTATAGTGCATAGACCTATTTTCCCTATTTTTGACATTTTTACTTATTTATTACGTGACTTTTGTTGGGAACTAGGTAGGGCAATTTTACTAAGATAATATATAAGCAAACCAAAGCTAGCACTTTCCGGCAGATGAGGCAGCAGGAGCAGTGCTCAACAGGCCAAGTCTCAACAAGAACAAGAACCCCTCTCAGCAAGACAACCTCCCCTTCATGCTAGCGTTTTTCCCTCAGCCCTTGGCGAATTTCAGCAGCATATCAGCGTTTGGATCAGCCCTTAGCCTGGCGTTTCCAGCAAGGCCCTTCAGCAAGCAAGTGCCCAGCAAGATCAGCTATTTCACCTCAGAAGGCCAGCGTTTTGTTCAACGTTTTCAGCCTTGCTTCATAGCATTTTCAGCCTTGTGCCTTGGGCGATTTCAGTAGGTAAATCAGCCAGCAAGTGGCGTTTCCTACAACAGCATTTCAGCCAGCAGTCTAGCGTTTTGGAACCAAAGCAAGGCAGCGTTTTTGCACAGGTTGTCCAGCGTTTTCAAGCCATACGAAACAGCGGTTTCAGCCATAGAAATTCAGCAAGCAGTTGCAGATTCAAAGCACTCAGTTTTCAGCCTTAGCATCGTCCTCGTCGTCCACTCCGTTGGCATCAACATAGCAAGCATTTAGACTCATTGCATCAGCCATTGTACCAGATTGTGCAATCAATAGTAGACCACTCTCGCCATCGAGAGTGGGGCCCTTGGAGGAGGGTTTTACGTCTTCCCCGGTGTCGTATTCTCTTCTCTATCTCTCAGTCTTATGCACCTTCACGCACAGTGTCCATTCACTTTGTTTGTGTCCATTGCACTCTCTCATTAAGAACGGAAGGCTCTCCCTTCCGTAAGTAAATGGAACCTTGAGCACAGTTCGAAGCACTCATCTTGAGCAAAGTTCAACATTCATTCCGCTGCACCGTACAACTGCAGAAGCTTGAAGGAAGCGGCCATGGCGTGAGAAGGAGAAGAAGGTAGAGAGAGGACTCTCGAAGCCAGGCTCGGCAAGAAATTAGGGGAGTGACCAGGGCTCATCACCATGCAAGCAAGGGCCGAGAAGCCACTCAGAGGAGGAAAAAGTTGATCAAGCGCTCGCCCCAAGAGGTAGCTGACAGATCAGAGAAGGGAATAGCAAGCTGATTGAAGCAACCGGCTCGATCAGAGTAGAGCGAGCTTGGGTGAGTAAAGAGGTCGACGATGGAAGGGGTGCTACAAGCCACATCGTCAAGGTGAACGAGCCAGTCAAGGTGGGGACCATTAAAGGCCGCAAAAGCTCACTGGCTACCAAGTGTGTATGTGGGGGGGGGGGGGGGGGGGGGGGCTTGTAGGAAAAAGGAGCTCTGAATTGTGCTTGAAGGGTGTTACAGAAGAAGAGCTACAGGCCAAGGCAAGGTGGAAGACCTGAGGAAGCCATCAAGCAGGAATCAGTGGTCGAGGGAGGCTCTCTAAGCCAAGACTCTGCGAAGGAGATTCGGGCCATAAATTGAGAGCCATTAGTGGTGACAATTGTGCCAGAGTGTACAAAAAGAGGAGTGCATAATATTGGGGATAGGAGGGCTTCCTGTTGCAAAGGAGTTGGTCAAGGTGTTGAGGATTGGTAAGGAGAGTTAGTGCTGCAGAGGAACTGCAAAAGCAACCAAGAGAGAAGGGGGGCTTTGGAGCACGAGCACGGTGGCTATAGAAGGCCGCAGGTTATTTGGCTACAGAAGGAGGGGCTCCTTGGGGCTCCTTGAGGACTGCTGAGGGATGCAAAGAAGAAATATTTCCATGGGCCGCCCTTGAGTGGCCGACTGCAGGAGCTGTTGGAGAGTTTTCTTCAGGTTAGGGTCTCTAGTTGGATGGGGCAATTTTCAGCTATGAAGTAACATCTGCCTATATTCTCATGCATTGAGAATTTATTTAAGGCGTTCGTTGTACATCTTGTCTTCTAGTATGCTCGTGCTATTAAGCATGGAATTCAGTGCTTCACTGTTCTCTCAAGAGCCTTTTGGTTGCTTGCACAGTGCTGGGCAATGCCAATCTTTGGATGTATGCTCTTGGCTATGGTCTACAACTAGCTATTTGACTAAGTTTGCAAAGAATTGATGCATTGAGTGAGCGTCATTGCTTATGCTAAGTCGACAAAGCTCGGGGGTATCTATGATTCAGCATCATGTGCAACTTTTGTACAAGGCCTCAATGGAGAGAATCCACCCTTCGAGATGATGACGAGATACAAGTTGTCGGGTAGGTTCTGGGCTAGGTGGCAGTGTTTGTGTATGATAAATGGGGCTAGAGCTACAGAGTGTATGGCTCTCCAATCCACAATTGCGCTGACTGCTGACGTGGCAGATTTTTGTAAAACACACTGACTTACTGATGTGGCAGTCCGTACGGAATTTCAAAAATTACGCTGGCTGAATTTTGGTAGCTTTTGGGCTACAATTCCTTTTGAGTTTAAACTTCTGGGGCTTTGCTTTTGGGCATCCCTTGTAAGAATAAATAAGTCCAAGGGCCTCATTACTCAAAGCATTTTGACGCAGAGTCTGAGTTTCAGTGGACTCTTGTACATTGCACACAAATTAATATAAAAAGAAATACCGAAAGGGGCGCCAGTCTTTGGGGCAATACCTCTTGGCACGGAACCACGCCGGGCCGTGTCGTCTTTTGTGAACTGTTTTAAAGTGAATCTCTGCTGTGTCGTGGTAGAATCTAGACTTGGGGTGTCCAAGTTTGCTACAATGGTAGAGCGCAACCGATTTCTCTTTTACTAGGAAATCCGATCCTTTTCTTGTGACTCTTATGAATTCCAACAAGAATCAGTCGACTTCTTCTGCATCTGCTAATGCGGAAGGAGATCACGAAGAAGATTTTGATGACTTAACAAAGGAAGAGTATGGGCCACCTCGGCCTACTCTATTGCCAAATTGGCTTTATCTGACAGAAAAATAATTCTAAATGAATTATTGGATTTATAAGTGAGGGTTTTCTCGCTTGGAACACCAAGGAAAAATAATTCTAAATGAATTATTGGAATTTTAAGTGAGAGGGTGTTTCTCACTGGAGACATCCTAGTACAGAATATTCCTAGTGCGTCATTCAGAGTAATGACGGGAACATTGTGAAAGGGAATATCTGTAAGGCCACCAGGAACGGGTACTTATGATGCGTCACATCGGATGGGTGACATGGAGCATCGGGAAGAAGTATCTGACCATCCGGGAACGGACATCTTTGATGCGTCATAGGATGGGTGACATAGAGCATCGTGAAGGAGATTGATCATTGTACCGTAAGTTCGGTAGGAAAGGACTAGGTGATGGGTATTCTTGATGCGTCACAAGGTGGGTGACGGGTGCATCGGAAAGGGAATATCCATAGTCGGGAGGAAATTCCGAACTGTGTTAGAATTGTGCACAAGGAAAAAGCAAGCACTTGAATGAAGATGGGTTCAGAGGAAACTTTGAGGAAAAACAGATGCTTTTTGAGAAAGCGGGATTGCTTTTCGGGAAAGCACATGCTTTCCCACGAGGAAGTCTATGTCTGCATTGCAACTGTGCATGTGATTGCATCCAGGGACGCCTGGGAAGTGCTGTGAAAGCATTGTTTTTAACTTATAAGGTTTTATTGAGTTTTTGGGCAGGTTCAGACTATTTTTAAAATACGCCGGCCGCCCACTTAATAAGTGGGCACCATCTGATAAATAAGGCAACAGATCAGCCAGCGTTTTCTCTCTCTCTTTTTCTGGCAAAACAGAAAAAAAAAACGGAAAAAAAAAAAACGGCCGCGATCCGTGATCTCTACGCGAGCAGCTATTCGTGCCTGTGGCTAGGAGCTATAAAAGAATCACATGCCCTCATTCAGAGGGGAGGACCAATCTTTGCAAGGAGGAGATGCTACTGCAGATTTCAGCCGTAAAGAAGACGTTGCCGGTGATGCCCATGGCTGCCCCATGTGTACCAGATGTCACCAAGACCCAGTGCGCGAGTTCCCTCGCGATGAAGTGCCTACGAAGGGTGTTTCCATCGCGACAAGTTGCTGTTTTTCTCTGTTTTCAGCCCATAAACGTTGTAGACGGGGCTGATTTACAAGAAGGAACCCGAGAACACACCTCTTTTGTGTGTAGGATTGGAAGAGAGGATTTTCTATGGAGAGATCTCTTCCGGGGAATTGCTTTTTCGAGAACCGAGTTGCGGTTCGAGCGTCGAGACTTTGAAGGTAACGATTTTCATGTTCTGATCTTTGAGTATTTGATTGCAGGTGTACTTCCTCTTCGTGAGGGAGTAGGAGCAGAGGAAGGCATGAGCCTTTGCAGGAGAAAAGCGCTCTGAGGAACTAGAGCCAGATCAGCCCAAGGGTTTCGTACCCGACTTTGGGAAGTAGATCCATGGATCAGAGAGAGGTAGTCTCTCAAGTTGTGATATGGAAGTTGGGATTCCCAAGTAAGGACTTCGTGTCTGGGAAAGCAGAGTTGTTCTGCGGGAAGAGGACTCTGGAAAGAGAGTTACAGGGATGCCATGCCCTGAGTGTGGAAGGTGAGATCCAGAGGCGAGAACCTTGATTCTCAAGGATTTGGAATAAGGAACGGAAGTTCCTTGGAATAGGGTTTTGCCCTAAGAATCGGAAGCTGAGGCTTCCGGGAACCATCAAGTCTAATTCTAGAACGAACGTGGTAATACGTTCGGTTCAAGTGCTTGTATAGACTTCTTCTCAGTAATAAAGATACTATTACGGGGGGGGACCAGCCCATCTTCCGGTCCCCAGTACTGTGTCGATCTTCTCACTCTCTATCTCTCTCTCTATTTATTTCTCTCTATATCCTCTGGCTTCAGTAATAAGTGATAAATCCTATTTATCCGAATGTATTATATATTGTTATGCGCTCCCGTTTGTGACAGTGGTATCAGAGCATGGTGTCCTCTCTTTCTCTATAAAGGAGGATGACTCTGGGAAGATACGGGAAGAAGCCATGACAAGCCAAGAGAGAAGTAAGCAGGCGGAACCCTAAGTCCTGCAAGGAAAAGCTCGTAGAGTTGGAAATTTTTTTCTCTCTGCAAGAAGTCGACACAAGGCTTGGGATTCTCTGAGAAGGCGACAAGAGCATGATGCTCAAGAACCTAGAGAATCCAAGGAGCGGAATGCTCGAGATTCTTCAGAATCCAGAAAATATCCATGAACGTCAATCCAAAACTATAGCCATGAAATCCCGTCATTCCGGGAAGGATATGAAGAAGGTCTCTAGACCTAGGAACACTTCCAGTCAAGTTTGATACTTTTGATGGAAGGGAAGATGCCCCGAAAGCTACCGCATTGATTCGACAAGTTTGAAGTTGCCTTTGCAAACGGCAATTTCTGAAAAAGCGTCGAAGATGAGGGATGTGATTAAACACCTCAAGGGGATTGCAAGTACTTGGTGGTATACCAAAGCTCTGCAAGGAACTTACAACAAGACTTGGATTCAATTCAAGGCTGAATTTTTTGACAAAATTTTTTCCTCTATGCTTTGAAGAAGGCATCCAAGAAGATTGGGATCGGTTTGCCCAATAGGAACACGAGTGAGTCAAAGCAAGTAGTGGTTCACTCTTGCCAAGGTAGCTCCATTCTTGATCCTATCTGAGGAAGGAAAGATGAACAAATTTAACGAAGGACTTTTGCCCGAATTTGTAAACCCATCTGCAAGATACTTTGCAGCAGATGGTGGAGTCAGCAATACAAAGCTGAAAGTGTACACCTTAGTGTACATAGAATCCAATCCCCGTGGTGGGACGGGAAACATTGAACACAGAAAGTTTGGCATAAGGGAATTAAATCTAACTCCTGACTTCTTGAATATAAGACCCTTGAACTTTAAGTGAGAGGGCAGGTTTTTAATCAAAGTTACATCTTTGAGGAAATCATAAAGTGCATTATGCTTGTTTGCTCTTTTGCACGAGGTATGGTTGTGTCTAACCATGACAATCACTCTCGAGTGTTTATGAGAGTAAGGTTGAGTCAGAACATTGTTTATACGATGAACTGCTTTGCTTAACCATCCGGAAGGTCCATGATTGATCTGGTATCCGGTAGTTCTCCAACAAATTACCTGCTATTGTGGGTAGGAAATTATGAAGGAACCATTCTGAGTTTTCAAGCAAAGAAAAGCTTTCATGAAGCTTGAGTACTCTTTAAGCCCACACCCCCTACTCGGTGAGGGAAGATATGGTAGTGCTTTTTGCACAAGTGAATGAACACTCTCTTTACGAGGGAAGGAACAAGCGACGACTACGGCCTGTGCTTGAGGAATCCAAGGATTAAAATCCTAGATTATTTGATGAGCGGGTTTTGCTCTAAGATCGAGCCAAGTGATCGTCAAGTTGAGTGTCTTCGCTCTAAGGATTTTACGAAGGGAAGGTAATTTCCCAGGTTCACCGAAACTCTAACACAGCTTAAGAATTATGTACACTTTTGAGTACATGGATAACACATGAAGATGCAGACCTATGCCAAGGAACTGGACGAGAGTTTGTTATACTCTCTTGAGCGCCTTTTTGCGCGCAAGAATATTCCGACACGAGAATCTCTATTTGAGATGTGTTTGGTAGAAGGAATTTGAGTTTCTCTACGCAGAAGAGGTTTTCCGATGGTTGTTGATCATTGAGTACGCTATGTGCCTTTACCATTACAGTAGCAACTTTTGGTTGCGGTATATGTTTCTCCATGAGAAGGTCAAGTAGCATTTACACGCTGCTGGAATAAATTCGAACTAAGAATATAGCTCGCCAACCGTTTCAAAATGGTAAGAATTATATATGGGAGAACATCCCTGAGAATCAAAGAAGGTTTGCTCTATTGTGAACCGGGTTTGAACGTACGTTCAGAAAATGCTATGGCTAGAATCCTATCTGCTTGAGATTTTGCAAGGCGTCATTGATGCTTGCAAGGAGGAAAAGATTGGAAGGAAGTGCGCCGTGCACAAGGAATCTTCGGATTGGAACCGTCCGCCTACGTTGAGCGACGGCCCGAAACAAGAACCTTCTTTAAGGTGATCGCAAATTGTGAAAGAAAGACATCGAGCTTAATGCTCTATGACTTGAGCATTCCCTATGTGGGAGGACACAAGAGGTTTAATACCCTCTAGACTAACAACGCAGGATTATGCGTAAAGACAGATACCTAGATTGATTTCTAGGAGGATTATTCTTCTCGGATTGAGAAGGTGGATTTGAGTTAACAGACTCTCGAATGAGGAAATGTTCGATCTGTTGGAAAGACGCGAATGACGAGTTCTTCCACGGCTCATAAGTTTGATGATTGGTGAAGGATGTCCTCGAGGTACTAGAGGAAGGACATGAATCGGTAAGCTAAATATTGAATTATTAAATTTTTGAATTTTTGTTTAATTTAATTTTTAAGTTCTCTTTTGAGAAGGACTAGCTCAACTCACCATTGAGCAAGATTTGGAATCTTTCCGGTTTCTCCCCGGCAGTTCAGTTGGACCTCTACAGTTGAGGACAACTGTTTATAAGTGAGAGGGATGTTGCCAAATTGGCTTTATCTGACAGAAAAATAATTCTAAATGAATTATTGGATTTATAAGTGAGAGGGTTTTCTCGCTTGGAACACCAAGGAAAAATAATTCTAAATGAATTATTGGAATTTTAAGTGAGAGGGTTTTTCTCACTGGAGACATCCGAGTACAGAATATTCCTAGTGCGTCATTCAGAGTAATGACGGGAGCACTGTGAAAGGGAATATCTGTAAGGCCACCAGGAACGAGTACTTTTGATGCGTCACATCGGATGGGTGACAGGGAGCATCGGGAAGAAGTATCCGACCATCCGGGAACGGACATCTCTGATGCGTCATAGGATGGGTGACAGAGAGCATCGTGAAGGAGATTGTACCGTAAGATCGGTAGGAAAGGACTAGGTGATGGGTATTCCTGATGCGTCACAAGGTGGGTGACGGGTGCATCGGAAAGGGAATATCCATAGTCGGGAGGAAATTCCGAACTGTGTTAGAATTGTGCACAAGGAAAAAGCAAGCACTTGAATGAAGATGGGTTCAGAGGAAACTTTGAGGAAAAACAGATGCTTTTTGAGAAAGCGGGATTGCTTTTCGGGAAAGCAGATGCTTTCCCGCGAGGAAGTCTATGTCTGCATTGCAACTGTGCATGATTGCATCCAGGGACGCCTGGGAAGTGTTGTGAAAGCATTGTTTTTAACTTATAAGGTTTTATTGAGTTTTTGGGTAGGTACAGACTATTTTTAAAATACGCCGGCCGCCCACTTAATAAGTGGGCAGCCATCTGATAAATAAGGCAACAGATCAGCCAGCGTTTTCTCTCTCTCTTTTTCTGGCAAAACATAAAAAAAAAAGAAAAAAAAAAAGACGGCCGCGATCCGCGATCTCTACGCGAGCAGCTATTCGTGCCCGTGGCTAGGAGCTATAAAAGCATCACATGCCCTCATTCAGAGGGGAGGACCAATCTTTGCAAGGAGGAGATGCTACTGCAAATTTCAGCCGTAAAGAAGACGTTGCCGGTGATGCCCATGGCTGCCCCAAGTGTACCAGATGTTGCCAAGACCCAGTGCACGAGTTCCCTCGCGAAGAAGTGCCTACGAAGCGTGTTTCCATCGCGACAAGTTGCTGTTTTTCTCTGTTTTCAGCCCATAAACGTCGTAGACGGGGCTGATTTACGAGAAGGAACCCGAGAACACACCTCTTTTGTGTGTAGGAATGGAAGAGAGGATTTTCTATGGAGAGATCTCTTCCGGGGAATTGCTTTTTCGAGAACCGAGTTGCGTTTCGAGCGTCGAGACTTTGAAGGTAACGATTTTCATGTTCTGATCTTTGAGTATTTGATTGCAGGTGTACTTTCTCTTCGTGAGGGAGTAGGAGCAGAGGAAGGCATGAGCCTCTGCAGGAGAAAAGCGCTCTGAGGAACTAGAGCCAGATCAGCCCAAGGGTTTTGTACCCGAGTTTGGGAAGTAGATCCATGGATCAGAGAGAGGTAGTCTCTCAAGTTGTGATATGGAAGTTGGGATTCCCAAGTAAGGACTTCGTGTCCGGGAAAGCAGAGTTGTTCTGCGGGAAGAGGACTCTGGAAAGAGAGTTACAGGGATGCCATGCCCTGAGTGTGGAAGGTGAGATCCAGAGGCGAGAACCTTGATTCTCAAGGATTTGGAATAAGGAACGGAAGTTCCTTGGAATAGGGTTTTGCCCTAGGAATCGGAAGCTGAGGCTTCCGGGAACCATCCAGTCTTATTCTAGAACGAACGTGGTAATACGTTCGGTTCAAGTGCTTGTATAGACTTCTCCTCAGTAATAAAGATACTATTACGGGGGGGGCCAAGCCCATCTTCTGGTCCCCAGTACTGTGTCGATCTTCTCACTCTCTATCTCTCTCTCTATTTATTTCTCTCTATATCCTCTGGCTTCAGTAATAAGTGATAAATCCTATTTATCCGAATGTATTATATATTGTTATGCGCTCCCGTTTGTAACATACTCAGTAGAACTTCAAGAGATAGGGCAGGTTGACAAGTGGACAAAGCAGATGATTAAATTTGCGAAGGATCTTGAGTTTGCAAAATTTTTGTCTCACCAATCCATCGCAGAAGTGCACACTCAGTGGCAGAAAGCCACAGAACCACCCATCTAACTTGCAATCAAGAAACCTGCTCCTCCGAGGATGTTTACAGAACAAGAACTACAGGAGGTGGTTCAGAGTGAGATCAGTCGGCTTTTGGACTCGAATAGTCAATCCAAAAAGCAAGTGAAAAAGCCCAAGCAGGGGACTGACTACCCTGGCTATTTGGGCCGTCAATCTTCTTTTGCATCTGCAAGAAAACAAAAGAAGCGAGTACGTTTTGAAGGACTACCCAGTTCTTCTTCTACCTCTTCTTTTGACGGTTCTTCTAGCTCTTCTGACTCAAGCGAGGAGGACAAAAAAGGCAAAAAGCGAAGCGAAAAGCAAAGCTTTGGAAAGGGCAAGAAAAAAAAGGCAAAGAAATTCAGATTTCGCCCAGTTTCTATGAATCTCTTGAAGCCTTTTAAAGGCGATGTGCCCGATGATGGGGAGCCAGATGAGCAACCGAAAGTAGAGGACAACGAGGAGATACTCGTTCCAGAATAGATATTGGCACATAAAGATAGAAAGATTAAAGGTAAAGTGATGAGGCTGTTCTTGGTTAAATTCAAGAACTATTCCGCATTGGATGCGAAGTGGATGGAGGTGGAGGACCTGGCAGATACTCCTCAAATTGTGAAACTTTACCTTGAAGCATTCGATTTAGCATAGTCTACTCCGATAGAACCCCGACTTCAGCTTGGGCGGAATTTGGTGCAGCGGGCTTGCACAAGAGGGGAGTCACTCCGCTCCTTTGTCAATGGATTGCCCCGATTTTTGATAATAGAGTCATTGATGTCCTTATTGGGTTTTAGGGATACTGTGAGTTGACAATATTCTGCTGTAATGACTTTAAGATTTGGAATTCTCAATAATACGATATTGATTGATTTGTACATGATTGTTTGAGTGTAGGAACTGATAGACGAAATGACTGCAGCATTCGGTTTGATAAATCTCTATAGACATGATTGCAATAAGGATTAGTCAATCGGGCATCTGAGAGGTCCCGACTGGATCTAGATGCGATTGCTAAATGCGTTACCTATTAATCATGGTCTGAGATTGTAATGATTGTTGAATGTGATTTGTCATGTGATGTCCTATGATGTGACTGTCGATTGGTACATGTGCTAGATGTGTTGTTCCTAGTGCGTCGGTACTAACAGTCAGTGTCTGCTAAGACAATTTATGGCCTCTGTTTGTTTTGCAGGTGTAATCGAGGGCGATTACAATGCTTTCAAGCGGGGGGTATGTCACAAATGGGTGACGTGGCATGGCCCTGGACATGGGGCAGTAGAGTACACACACACACCCGGGCTGGCAGGCCCGTGAAATGCAGAGACAGGTTGATGTGGCAGATTCCAGAAAATGCGACGGGCTGGTGACGTGGCTTGCCGTACTGACTTCCGTGATTTGCACCGTAAAAAGCGGCCTGGCTGTACGGAATTCCTGAAAAAGCGTTGGCTGAATTGGTAGCTGTTTGGAAGAATCACTTTATTTTGAAACTCAAGCTTTTGGATTACTGCTTTTGGGCATTCCTTGTAAACATATAAATTAGTGGGCAAGGCCCTCACAACTCAGAGCATCTGGACTCAGAGTCTGAGGGTGAGACCCTCCCACTCTCTTGTACTTTGAACACAGATTAATACAAAAATAAATACCGAAAGGGGCGCCAGTCTTTGGGGCCAACATCTCTAGGCACGGAACTCGGCCAGGCCATGTCGAATCAATTGTGAATTGTGAACTGTTTTGAAGTGAATCTTTGCTATGTCGCGGTAGAATCTTGACTTGGAGTGTTGAAGTTTGTTACAGTGCAGGAATTGAAAGACGAAATGACTGTAGCATATCGGTCTCATAAATTTCTAGACATGATTGCAATAAGGATTAGTTAATCGGGCATCCGTGAGGTCCTGTATGAATCTAGATGCGATTACTAAATACGTTGTTGATTGATCATGGTCTGAGATTTGTCATGTGATGTCCAATAATGTCAAGTGATGTCTTGTGATGTCCTGTGATGTACAGTGATGTGACTGTCGTCTTGTACAAGTGCTAGATGTGTCGTGTCTAGTGCGTCGGTACTAACAGTCAGTGTCTACTAAGACACTTTATGGCCTTTTTTTGTTTTGTAGGCGTAATCGAGGGCGATTACAATTCTTTCAAGACGGGGGTATGTCACAAACTGGTGACGTGGCAAGCCCTCAGACACACAAAAACTGTACAGATCCCTGCAAATTGCGTTGACAGCTGACGTGGTAGTCCGTAAGGAATTCCGGAAATTACGCTGGCTGAATTTTGGCAGCTTTTGGGCTATAGTTGCTTTTGAGTTTGAGACGCTTTTGAGTTTAAACTTTTGGGGCTCTACTTTTGGGCATCCCTTGTAAGAATAAATAAGTCCAAGGGCCTCATTGCTTAAAGCATGTGGACGCAGAGTTTGAGTGTGAGTTCCCGCGGACTCTTGTACTTTGCACACAGATTAATATAAAAAGAAATACCGAAAGGGGCGCCAATCTTTGGGGCCAATACCTCCTGGCACGGAACTACGCCGGGCCGTGTCGTCTTTTGTGAATTGTTTTAAAGTGAATCTATGCTGTGTCGCGGTAGAGTCTAGACTTGGGGTGTCCAAGTTTGTTACACTCCTCCGTGACTGAGAACCCGCAAAAGCACAAACACGAAACAACTCCTCGAAGAGCGTATTCACAATCGGTACCTGTCGCTCAAAGTGCTGAAAAGCGACCTTTGCATGCTGGCCTCGCACCGTCACGTGCAGATCCCTGGCGGAGGTGCTCCTTACTGCTACTGCTGGTAGAACTGGGAGATAGAGGGAGAGAGCTGGCTGGTTTTATGAATGGCAGGAATAGCTGGTGCGAAGCGGGCAACAATAGCAGTAGAGGGAGCGCTAGAGGAGAGGGAGGGCTGGCTGCAGATTTGGCGATAGCAAGAGAGAGAGAGAGAGAGAGAGAGAGAGAGAGAGAGAGAGAGAGAGAGAGAGAGAGAGAGAGAGATGGCACGTTATTTTCAGATTAATACGTAGCGCTGGTCCTTTTTCTAAGAGCCTTGCTTTATATAATTATTGGCTGCCCACTTATTAAGTGGAGGACCAATCATCTTTAAAAAAAATTGTGAACCTGTTTGAAAACTCAATAAAACTTAGTGACCTGAAAACAGATCCTACACCACTTCCCAGGCGTCCTTGAATGCAATTCTTAGGCATAGATGCAATGCGGACACAAATTCCTCACGGGAAAGCATCCACTTTTCTGGAAAGCACTTAAAATATTATGTAGTATAGAAAAAGCTTCTCAGAACCCATCTTTATTCT
Source organism: Adiantum capillus-veneris (assembly GCF_014529385.1). Lineage (NCBI taxonomy): Eukaryota > Viridiplantae > Streptophyta > Polypodiopsida > Polypodiales > Pteridaceae > Adiantum > Adiantum capillus-veneris. The sequence goes on from NC_140948.1 coordinate 94,734,278, forward strand.
TGTGCCTGCCTCTTTATGCGTATTCCTTTTTTTTGTTCGGATTTCCCTCCATACCAATGGAGTATTCCCTTTTCGATGCTCCTGTCACCCATCATGTGACGCATCAGGAATATCCACTTCTCGATCTCTCCCACCGAACTAAGGGTACAACCTCTTTGTGATGCTTAATGTCACCCATCATATGACACATTAGAGTTGTCCGCTCCTGATGGCTCTTATCAATTCCTGTTAGGTGCAGCAGAATAGAAATGGAGGTTTTACACTTTCACAAATTCTTTACTTCTTTCCTTGCGTTAGTGATTCCTTTTAGCTTGAATATTGGTTCCTTTTACCTTTAAGAGAGGGAATGAGAGAATGCAATAGAGATGTGGAGAGGAAGAAAGAAAGAGAGAGAAGAGGATAGCGACACCCGATGGGGTCCCAACCAACCCTTTCAAGGGCCTCCCACACTGTTGCCAATGTGGTAATTGCTTCAGATTGCGTAAATGGAATGTACACACAATGCAATACCTTAAGTGCAGACTCTACTGACTCGAATGATGACTCTTGCCGCGGTAACTCCTCAAGACGAGGCACCTCCGGGTGCACCTTTGGATCCTTCTTGATGTGGGATTGCGGATGGCCACCAAGGGGCTGATTTGCACTCCCGGTGTGAGGAATGGACTGAAAATGCAGATTTCGACAATGCTGATGATGGACAGCAATAGAGCACTCGATGCCGGCGAGGGAATGGCCGAGTGGAGGCTCAATGGGCTGCCGAAGCACCGGATCGCATCTAGAAACGGCTAACACTTGCAGATGTCCCATGCTCCTGCGACGGAAGGACTGAAAACTGAAAAGTTGGCCTGATCTGCTGCCAATTGTAAGTTGGCCTGATCCACTCTAGAAAAGCACAACTAAAACACGATAACCAATGCACGGACGAGCTCGCTGCTGCTGTACTCTCCCGCTGCGCCATTGCCATCGCCTCCTCCCCCCCCCCCCCCCCCCCCCCCCCCCCCCTCCCTCCCTCCCTCACGTGCTGCCCGCTGTCCTCCTCGTGCTGCCCTCAGCCCCCGCTGCCCCCCGCCTGCTGTCCCTCCCGCCTGCCCTCTGCCCCCGCTGCCCCCCCCCTCACGCTGCCCTGTTCCAGCCTTTCTGCCCGCCCTCAGCCCCCTGCTGCCGCCACCCGCCCTCAACCTCATCCCATGCTGCCGCCTCACGCCCTCATCCCTTAGCCCAAACCCGCTTTATCCCCCCCCCCCCCGTCTCGGCCCGTTCACCCATCAGTTTGGGCCCCCCGCCTCGGTTGCTCCCTACAGTTTCGGCACTCTCGGCATCTGTTCCAACTCCTTGGAGCAGTGTTTGCGCGCCCTTCGGCAGCATCCTCCCGTCGTCCTCTTCTTACGCCACAGCAGTAGACACAGATGGAGGCTCCAGCTTCGCCACAGAGGGACTCGCCTGAAGCCCCCTCGCCCGACCCCGTTGAGCCCACCATTCGACTTGCTCTTTCGCCGACAGAGCAAGCGAGCCTTGCCGCTGAGGTAGAGCGCTTGCAGGCGACTTCGGTCATTTGCAAGGTTCTCGGTACTCGACCTAGCAGAGGAGAGCTGCGAGACCTTCTCCAGGCCCGCCTTCTCGCAGAGGTGGGCAAGATCTTGGATGTCCAGATTATCGGACGGGGGTACTACCAGATTGAGTTCGAGACTTCCGAGATGGCCTCCAAGGTCATTGCTATGAGTCCACTGGCCATCCGAGCATCACGCGCCCACTTTCGACAGTGGCGACATGGTTTTGACCCGACTTCGGATGTGCTAGTAGAGGAGGCAGACATCCCCATCTCAGTCTGCTTTCCGGGGTTACGGAGGGAGTACCTTCCACTTCTCTCCAGGATTGGCTCCGCCATCGGGACAGTCCTGGAGACACCTCGTACGGCAGCATCAGTAGCTGCCAAGGCGGCTGGCATCCCTTCAGTTCGAGTTTTGGTCAGAGATACCCACACGCTCCCGAAGGTCATCCTTCTGCCTCGGGTGAGTGGAGGTTGGTTTCGACAGAGTGTGGAGTACTCGGGTCTCCCGAACCAGTGCTTCATTTGCAGAGAGATGGGCCACCTAGCGAAGGCCTGTCCACGGAGGAGACCACGACCCGCACCCCAGCCTCAGCCCCAACCTGCCAAGGCTGGGCCGCAGCCACAGCCAGCGACACAGAGCATAGATTCAGCGCCACCCTTCGAGCCTGGGGCTCCAGCGGAGGAGGGGTGGCAGCAGGCCCGTGGCCGTCGACGCCAGGGGCCACAACGACAGCCTGGCACTCAGAGTGGCCCCCAGGTGCCTACTCAGCAGCAGTGGGTTCCCACGGGGAACCGCTTTGGGCCTCTTGAGCAGGAGGAGTCTCCTTCGCCAGCCTCCACCTCCGCTTCACCCTCGCCAGCCGCTCCGCCTTCCGATCTCCCCTCCTCCTCCTCATGCCCTCCCCCGCCCTCTGCTACCGCTCACCCCCCACCTCGCCCCCCCCATGTCTCTGCTGCCCCACCCCGCTTCTCCTCTCCCCCGCCCCCCCCAGCCCCTTCTCCCCCTCCTCCTGCTTCAATACCTCAGTCGGCTCAGGAGACTGGACCCTCGCCGGCGGCTAGGAGATCTCTTGGCAGCGCCTTTGCCACGAGTCGCCTAGCGAGAGAGGGTCAGCCCTTCATGCGGCCCCCTCTGCAGATTCAGACATCTTCTCTTGCAGCTATCCCGCGTGGTTTGACGAGCATTGACCTCCGACGCCGCTGGGATTTCTTCGATTACGGGTTTACTCGTTTTCTTGGCGACTCCGCAGCAGACCACGAGGCAGCCTGCTTCAGAGTCCACGCTTTGTTCCTCGCCGCTAGGGGGACAGAGGCCTTGGACTCAGCAGTTGGTTTCTCATTCCCCCTCTGTGGCAGGACTGAGACAGAGTGGTCCCTCGACTCAGTGGTGGGATGGTTGCATACACAGGTTCTCGAGTTCTCTCACCACATGGGAGAACTTGGCGTTACAGATTTGCTGCAGACGTTGTGGCCACTGGCCAAGTTTGCAGTGACACCCCCAGTTTCAGCAGGATGTAGACACATTGTGGTGTACTTTTTTGTTGATACGCAGTGTTTGCCTTGCTATGTATTCATTCATGAGGACTCCTGGACAGAGGAGGTTGCTTTACGCACGGCTCGCTCTGCTTGGGCTTGGACCAGGCACTCACTGCAGTCTCGCCTATCTAGAGGACGCTCGGATGCGGATTACTCCCCATCCAAGCCTGCTTCGAAGATAGCTCGTCTTGCTGCTGCGGCAGCATCTGTTCTCTCTTGCTCCCCATGAGGATCGTCTCGTGGAATGTGCAGGGACTAGGTGGGCCCCAGTTTCAGCGACAGCGGGGCCGCTTGCGTCAAGAGCTTCAGCGTTGCCTTGTGGGAGGAGAGATTGATCTCCTTATGCTTCAGGAGCACCATTTGTCTGAGAGCCGCATTCGGTGATGTGGTCAGATTTTGCGTGGACGCTATGATACCTTTTGGTCAGCTGCTTTTGGACCTGGAGGCATCCAGGGTGGGGTATGTATGACTATTGCGGACTCACTACAGCAGGCCATTGTGGGCAGAGGGATTATTGTACCAGGCAGGGCTCAGTGGATTACTATGCAGGTTCAGGGTAGCCTTGTGGGTTTCCTGAACATCTATGCGCCCAATGTGGCGAGTGCTCGTGCAGAGTTTTGGTCACAGATTGTTGAGTCTTTGCCACAGGTTGACCAGTGGTGTGTAGGAGGGGACTTCAACATGTTGGAGGACTTAAAGTGCTTAAAGTCTGTTCAGTCTGTTCTTTTCTATTGGCACGTGGTGCTCGTCTTGTGACAGTGGTATCAGAGCATCAGGCGTGAGCTTTTCTGAAAGCATACGGGTCCCACCAAAGAGCAGACAGAGCAAGATCGCACTTTCAAAGCTCATTGGAAATCTAAGGCTCGTGCTCCGACCCCGGACTTATTTGCCACTCCCACCCTTACTACATCGCGCATCGGGCGCGCTTCCGTCTTTACCGCTCATGTCTTACTGGGCATAAGCCAAAAAGATCACTTGCAAGAGAAGGGTCCAAGATTTGTTTCGAGTCACTGTTTTTCTCAAAAGCAGTGCCATGCAGATGTTGATGTCTATAGCGACCAAACAAGGACTTGGCAAGCTTTCATGTGCCCGAAGTTATATGGTTTCTGACATCCTCCTTCGGAATGCAACTTCTGGCAGAGTGGGGTATCCTGAAATGATTGCCATGGAAACCCTAGGAGATTATAACTTGAAATTTCTTGACATCTCTCAGTAGATGTCTCTTCACGAGCAGATGACCTTGGAGGTCTGGTGCGATTGCTATCTTGGGACTACCATCGCCGCCAAAGAAACACTGTTTGTCCAAGAGCTGATGGACTATGCTGTGCTCGGCTACGACCATATGGAATGAACCTAACCCCAATTTTTTGATGCAGGTTTCAGGATAGAAGGTAAGCGAGCTCGACTGATGTCGAGATTGCTTTTTAAGTTTGAACTCTGTTTGAGAACTTGTTTGGTGATCCTGTTTGGAATTTGTTTGAAATGGATGGTATTTGTTTTGAACATGTCTTGGTGCCGATTTGAATTGTTTGACCCTGAATTTTTAATGGTTTCAATGATTGGTAATTTTACTCCCGAGTGGAGTAGTGAGAAATAATGTTTGAAAATGCTTGTTCATACTCATGGCCCGGACCCTTGTGGTTATTTGCGGGGGGAGTATTGAATGACCCAGACCCTTGTGGTTATCAACGGGGGGAGTATTGTTGTTGTGACTCCCGGCCCAAACCTGGATGGCTATGCGGGAGGAGTATTAAGAAGTTTGAGCAGTGGTTACTCTCAGCACCTCCAAACGACGCAGGCTGCGGTTTGGGGGGCGTTTGGTTGTAAAAGGCCTCTATATCTCCCGGCTCGGACCTTTTTAGGTTATGCGGGAGGAGTGATGAGGAAGTCGTTGAATATATCCCGGCCCGGACCTTGTTAGGTTATGCGGGAGGAGTGTTCATCGGTGGCTTTATGTTTCTATGTCTTGTAATATGTGAGCATTTGTGTTGCATTGTGATGTGCCAACCACTGAATATTCCTAATTGGATGAGTTTGCTTGGGTATGTAATTTTAGTGCATCAAGCACCTGTGGAAGATCAGTACGGTCTGGGTGTGATGGCTAATTTTACTACGTCAGAATATCAAGAGTTCCGATTTGGACGAAAGGAGAAGCCAACTCCTTAACAAAAAGAGCAAACTGATTGTCCCTCGGAAATTTTTGAGCTAACTTGAGTTGTTTTGCAGATATGCTGTAATCGCGGACAATTACTCTCTTTCAAGAAGGGGAGATGTCACAAACTGCTGACGTGTCAAAGCCCTGAAGAAGGGAGCCAACTTGTAGATGCTGGCCGAGGGGCCTAAACCCTAAGAAGAACAAGTAACAGAAGAAGAAGTCCTACCAACCTATGGGGACCCCGTTCAATGGAGCCCCAAGAGACATAAAGGATTGAAATAAAGCAGGACCCACACATACAGAGAAAGACTTGCGCCAATAATAATGATGTGGCAGGTGTACGATCAAATTCCGGAAATTGCGTTGACATGATGACGTGGCAGGTTGTAAGGATTTTCGCGTTTTGCGTTGACTGTTGTACGGAATTCCGTGATTTACGCTGGCAGCTTTAGATGCTCATTCTTTAGCATGCTTCCTGGAGAAGGTGCAGAGTCTGGAGTACTGGCTTGTACTGTGTTGATGGAACATAAAGAAATATTGAAAGGGGCGCCAAGGTTTGGGGCCAATACTTCTGGGGTGGAAATCCGGCACTTCGTGTCGCGTGTCGTCTCTCTCTCTCTCTCTCTCTGAGTTCAATTGTTATTGAAGTGCTTAAAAGTCTGTTCAGTCTGTTCTTTTCTATTGGCACGTGGTGCCCGTCTTGTGACACTCTATGTACTTGGTCTGGGCGTGGAACACCGGATTCCTCACAATGGCTATACAACTCTGGTCGTTAGTACATGATGTTCGTTTGCTGGGAAAATCCCATCTCCGAAAGTAGCCTCCGTAACTACACTGACTCACATGTAGCACTACAATCAGCCCAATACTCTGCCTCTGTGGAAGATAAGGCAAATGTAGGTTGTTTCTTGCTGCTCCATGAAAGTGCTCCCAAGCCAAAAGAAAAGGTGTAACCTATAGTTGAACGTCGTCCATCTGGATCTCCACCCCACTTAGAATCACTCCATCCTTAGAATGATCTTGGAGTCTATACCCCAGTCGCATAGTGAATGCCTAATGATTTGGTCGCCTTTAAATACTGCAGAGTTTGAAGAGCTTGCTCCAAATGTGACTTGGCGGGTATGTGCATGAAAGAACTGAGACGTTCCACCGGGAAATGGACATCAAACCGGGTGTTGAGAACCCAAATAAGAGAACCGACCAGTTTTCGATACTTTGTAGCATCTGCTACATGTGGTCATATTGTGACAACTTTTGATTCGGATCCATAGGGGTTGAGATAGGTTTGCACTCAATGATACCAAATGCTTCCAACAACTCTTGGATATAGCGCTCTTGAGAGAGAGATGCCTCCTCTGTCTGCCATATCTCCAATCCAAGAAAGTAGTGAAGCAAGCCGAGATATGTCATCTCAAAGTCCTTAGGCAAGGTCTCTGTAGTGTTGCGGATGTGCTCAACATGACTCTGTAATCACAAGATCATCCACATAAAGGATAACAAGTGTCACCAATCCTCACCCACGGTAAATGTATAAATCTGGGTCTATAGAAGATCGTCGAAAGGAGTGTCGTAGAAAGAAAAAGTCAATCTTTTGGTTCCACGCTTGAGGGGCTTGCTTTAGGCCATAGAGAGCCTTTAGCAACCTACAAACCATGTCTGTGAAATCTGGATCCTCGAACCCTGGAGTTTGCTCCACATACACCTCCTTCTCTAAGTCACTATTGAGAAATGCCGAAACAACATCCATTTGAAACATGGAACACCCGAAAAAGGCAACAAGAGCAAAAACTATCCAAATGGTCACCATCCTCGCAGTTTGTGCAAAGGTCTCGTCATAGTCCACACCAGAGAAGCCCTTGGCAACTAGCCTTGCCTTATGTTTGACCAAAGAACCATTAGATTTGTACTTGGTCTTGTAGACCCATTTGACACCAATCACCTTCCCCTTGGCAGGCCGCGGAATCAACTCCCAAGTGTTGTTTCTTCTTGATGGAATCAAATTCTTTCTGCATGGTCAACTTCCACTTTGGTTGTGTGAGCACCTTCTCCTTGTCAAAGGATCTTTGTCCTTGATCACTATCGACATCAAAGCATAGTTCACCTGTAATAAAGTCCCATCTACCTTAGTAAAACGAAGTTGTTGAGATCGTCATGTAATACTGGCTTCACGCCAAGTGCTTCATCTCGCAAGGTCTCCAATAGCCACTTCGGTGACTTGTCCGACTTGCTCCCCAAGGGAGGAGCTACTGGTAAATCTGGCTCTAACTGTGCACTATGATGAGAATCATTCTCATCTGCATCATTTGAAATGGGTGCATTCTTCTCCGAAGCCGAAGGGACAGGGGTTCATCAAGAGGCAACACATAATCTTGGTCTCCAAGTATCGGCAAATCAGGGGTCGTCGTGGAAGACTTGGGAGTGGAAGCCCCCTCTAAAGGTAAAAACTCGTCGAAGACAACATCATGGTTGAAGACAACATCCTTCTTCTCTAGATCACAAAGTCGATATCCCTCTAAAAGAGTATTGTAGCCGACAAAAAACATTCTCTTGGATTTGGGGTCAAACTTCCTCCTCTGCTCCTTGGGTACATGGACATATGCATCGCTCCCAAAGATTGAAAATGGGAGGCGTCGGGCTTTTTATCAATATAAGCTTCGAATGGGGTCTTGCCTGAATTGAAGAGGTTGGAGATCGGTTTATGGTACGAACTGCCATCGCAATTGCCTCTGCCCATGAAGACTTTGGCAAGTCTCGACGCTCAAGCATGGTCCGTGCTATTTCTACCATTGTCCTATTCTTCTACTTCACAACTCCATTCTCTAAAGGGGATCTGGTATTTGCAAGCTCTCACTTGATGCCATTCTCCACACAAAATTGATTGAATGCTTTGGAGGTGAACTCTCCACCTTTGTTTGATTGAATAGTCTTCAACACTTGATTGCTTTCCTTCTCCACAAGAGAACGCCAATTCTTGAAGAGGCCAAATGCCTCATACCCGTGCTGTAGAAAATATACCCAAGTAAAGCGGTTGAAATCGTCCACTAGCAACATGAAATAGAGAGCCTTGTCGAGGGAAGGAGTTGGCATAGGTCCCCAAAGGTCGGTGTGAACCAACTCCAAAACTACAATGGCTCGGCGTGTAGAAATCCTCTGAATAGATTCTCGATGTTGCTTCCCTCGAATGCAAGTAATGCATTTGCTATGCTTACTCCCAACATCTAGTAAGCCTGTAAGCATCTGCTCACGAAAAGCAAGACGAAGAGCATCATTGTTCAAATGACCAAATTTGTAATGCCAAAGATCACCTGTGTGTATCCGTGTTGCTAAAGAAAGAGCATGGAGCTTGGAGAGTCCGTTCTCCAATGAGCCCCCTCTGACCTCCTTGGATTCACGATCCCAAATAGATACCGCACCCTCTATAAAAATCACCTTCATGCCAAGCTTGCACACCTCGTGCACAGACATAAGATGAGATCCCAACTTCGAAGCATAAAGTACCTTGGAGGTATGCATACTCCCTCTGTCGTCAGGAATCAACTTCATAGATCCCTCGTTGTGAATAGGAATTTCAGATTTGTTGCCAATAAACATGGTACCATAGTGTTGCCGCATGTGGGACAAAAGATCCTTCGAAGGTGTCATGTGTCGTGAGGCATACTATCCAGAATCCAATCACGATGATCTCGAACGGCAAGAGTCGACGCAACCTCCGATGTCCTTGGAGAGTCCTCTGAGGGTAGAATCTCCAAATGAACAAAGTCCTGCATGTGTTGGTCTTGCAGCGCCTCACACTCTAGCTCATAGCTGCCCTCTTTTCTTTAGTTGCTATGCATTGAGCTTCGCGTGCCTGCTCATGGTCTAGCTCCATAGCTACCCTTCTTTCTTCAGTAGCTACACGTTGAGCTTCATGTTCCCTTTCTACGGCGTCCCGCTGAGCGTCTTGTTGTAGCATCATCTCCATCATAGACTTTACCAAAGCCTCCATAGATGGGGACGGAGGAGGATCTGGAAATGGTCCTCCTGGTGTAGTGACTTCTTCTTCTCCAATTCCACTTTCATCACCTTCGTGCAATCCGCTTGGGTGATGACCATGCACCGAGTATTTGGGTACTTGGGTTCTTGGGGTACTCGAGGTTCTTTGCACTTGGTGTACATCGATACTTTGGGTTGTTGGTACTTGGTATTGCTTGCAATCTACGTTGAAGAAGGCTTTTCTTTTACCCAAGCTCAACTCCTTCCTGCGTGTGCACCCCTTGGCAGCTTTGCACTCACACCAAAGTTGCTTTTTTCCACCTCACGTCGATTGGCCTGCCGCAATGTGCAAGGTCCACTCTCAATGAGTGGAAAGGGGAACAAGGGGAGGCTGGACAAGCCCTTCTTTGCTGGGTTACGTGTCACTCTTCAGAAACATAGATTAGAGAGATCAACATGCCCAAGTGGTCTTGGGTTATGTGAAATCTTAAACAAGCAAAAAATTTTGTAGTTCTTTTATGGCTTGATGGCCTCTTAAGTTAGAGCAATGAAGACGGGAGCACGCCCGCTGGGCAATGGACTAAGGGTGGGAGTCTCTAGTAAGTCCATGGCAAGGACACGAAGATTCTGTGACAAAATAATTATGAGAGGTTCTTTTGGTTCTTTCTTGAGTGATGATACCGAACACTGCCAAAGAGCTTTGATATCAATGTAATGTGTAGCGGAAGTGATTGATGGTGAATGGTCAGGATGAGCGCTCAGTGTTTACTCAATGTTCCTTTATTGAATGAGAGAGTTCTTTTTATGTCTTGAGAGATGTGCAAAGACTAGAGAGAGAAGAGAGAATGATACCGTGAATGAAGGCTCTGTCAGTGATAGAGAGAGATAGAGAAGACTAACACCAGATCGGGTCCCAAACCATAGTTACCCGGAAGGGGAAATCGGGGAACGGGGAATGGCAATTGGTAGGAACTGCCATTTCGCTGTTTCGAATACTCGTGTCTGAAACATGGAACCCGCGATTCGGAACGGAAAGCTAGATTGGGAACGGAGAACGGCGATCTGAAAATGGCCATTCCCTATAACTATGTCCCAAACCCCCCTCCAAGGGCCCCCCTCTCTATCACTAGAGAGGTATTTGCTTTAGATTGCACAAATGCTGATACAATGGTCCCGGAAGCCGAGATGCTGATGGGATCTTGTGGTAGGTTGAGAGTGCGCGTGCGGAAGCGTGAGAGAGAAGAGAGACAGAAAACACAAACGCTAGAGATGGGGAAAGGGCGATCAGCCCCCCTTTGACTACCAGAGCAGAAGACCCGATACAAGTGAGATAGTGAGTCTATGACTGTGGAAGTGGGTACCCCCATGGCCCCATAAATAGGTGTCCAAGGGAAGGTAGGGCAATGCCTGGAAAAATCCCCCACGATCCAACAACTGAAATATGAGGGTGCCCGGACAAGGTGGGTGGTCGGCCGGACAGTGCAGGGAAAATGCATATGCAAAGGGTGGCCAGCTTGGAGGCACACTAGCCGTACATGTATGTCCTAGATCTGTGTGAAGCAACAAAGTGGTGCGAGTCTAACACCCCCTCTTAGCACTGGATGCTGAACAAACTGCATGAAGCCGAAGATGTGAGGCAAATGATGAAGATGTCTGCTACGATGTCCACTGAAGGACAATACTCCGGCGAACCTTGCGAGTGTAGCAACAGTCTGGGGTGTTCCAACCGCCAAGAAATCTTCATGGTAAAGTGCCGTCACGAGCAGTGTAGCAAACTGTTGTACTCCATCGATACAAGGCGAAGAAGGTCCCGAGCTAAGTGTGAAAACAACTCTTTCTCGTAAAAGAAGTGCCAATAGACCTGCAAGTGTCTTGCCCAATAGGATCTGTGGTGTCTGTAGTCAAAACGTATGGAGAAAACGAGGAAGCCCAGGAACCGTCATTAGTATGACCAGAAGCCTGTCAATGCATGAACCTGCAACCCAATGTGGCGAGGAGACTAAGCTGTGTAAAACTTCAAGAAGTTCAGATGTAGCAATTTGCGCCGTAAACGTCCTCTGAAACAAGGAAAGCTAGACTAAACAATTTGCACTGTAGAAGCTACCGTAAGCTGCAGACAGCAGTCACCTGGAGACTGCACGGACCACCACCAGATGGTGTCTTGTCGGTAGGTAAGGTAATCCAAGATGAGGGGAAAGCAAGACTCAACAGTCTGCGCTGTGAAGGGCCTCTGAGAAGAGGTGTGGTCAGACCAAGGTGTTTGCACCGTAATCATCTTGTAGAAGAAGGGAAGCCAGATTGAGCAGTCTGCGCTAAGAAGTGAAGTGGCCATACGAAGATGTCTGCGCCGTCTTGTTTGTATCTCCTGCCTCCAATCCTCCGGTGTCAACCAAAACAGAATCCGTGCCAACGCCACCAAACCGCAACTCGGTGCGGCTCTCAATGTGATTGATTTGGCAGTGGCCTTTTGCCTAGGTCGGGAGATAAGTCTGCTGTAAGGTTACGAAGGGTGAGTGTAAGCAACCTTGAAGGTAGCAATCCAAATGATTAGGAATGTATAAGAGAAACTGCACTACCATCCAAGCCAAGCTTCGGGTGACTCCGGATGTCGTGGGATGCCTGATCTCTTGCATCTCGCAGGTAAACTGTCCAAGAGAGCCCAAAGCACTGAAGTCCCATTCGAGTCTGTAGATCCAAGTAATGAACCTGTCCAAGAAGAGATCGAAGATATCTCCCTATGTCCATGTAGATGCTCCTGTGTAAGCAAGTGATCTGACTTGTCGAGGTCAAGTTGTAAGTGTATCCACCAAAGATGGTGGTGTCTTCTCTGGGAATGTCGGAATCCCATATGCCATGAGCATGGCCATATCTCGTGTGAACTCCTCTGATGAGTGCATAGATGTGTCCATAGCAAACCAACCTTTGGACTGTGCAACCACCGAATGATGGCTGGAATGAATGGATCTCTCAAGGATCATACGCCCGTAGATGATCAAGCCGATTTTGAAGATACTGTGTACTGCAGCAAACACTGAGAGACCGCATGGACCACCCCCGGATGGCGTCCTGGCATGTTAGGTGCAGCGGAATGAATGTTTGCGCTTTGCTCAAGATGAGTGCTCCGAACTGTGCTCAAGGTTCCTTTTCTTCTTATGGAAGGGAGAGCCTTCCGTTCTTAATGGAAAGTGCTACGATCGCAACAAAGTGAATGGACACTGTGCGTGCAATGAGAGATAGAGAGAGACGAGAGATATGACACCAGACACGTTGTAAAACCCTCCTCCAAAGGCCCCACTCTCGTCGGCGAGAGTGTTCTACTTATGATTGCACAATCTGCTACAAATGGTATGCATGAGACTGATGCAAGTCTAGGCTATGTCGACGATGACGATTTCGTGCATCGCGCTCGCGTTCCAAAGCAATGCGAGTCGCTTCTTGTTGTTCTGTTTTTCTTTCTAGTTGTGCCATCGCAACGCGATTCGTTTCTTGTTGTTGTTCTATCATCTCCAACATCAACTTGACCATCGCCTCCATAGGATTTGGTACAACTCGTAGCGTAGATGGGAAGGGGTGAGGGTCGGAAAAACCTCTTGGTGGGGAAAATTCTTCGTCACCTCTCTCATGCTCATCACCTCCATGCGAAGTATCCATTCCGCTTCGGGTGATGACCATGCACTGTGATCTTTGGTTCTTAAGTTCACGAGGTACTTGGGTTCTTGTGGGTCTTGGGTTCTTGGGTTCTTGAGGGTCTTGAGTTCTTGAGTTCTTGAGGTTCTTGAGTTCTTCTTTAGCTTGCAATCTGTGTTCGAGAAGGATCTTCTCTTCACCCGAGTTCTGCTCTTTTCTGCGGGCGCACCCCTTGGCGGCCTTGTGCTCACACCAAGGTTGCTTTTTCCCACCTCACGTCGATTGGCCGGCCGCTAAGTGCACGGTCCGCTCTCAATGAGTGAAAAGAGGCACAAAGGGAGGCTGGACTTGGGTTTCTTGTCACTCTTCAAAAACACGATTAGGAATCGACACGCCCAAGTGAACTTGGGTTTTTTCGACCTCAACAAGCAAAAAAATTTCTATGGTTCTTGTGGTTCTTTCCTTGAGTGATATAGAACACTGCCAAAGCTCTGATACCAATGTTGGGTGCAACGGAAGTGAATGTTGAACTTTGCTCAAGATGAGTGCTCCGGAGTCCGAACTGTGCTCAAGGTTCCTTTTACTTATGGAAGGAGAGCCTTCCATTCTTTAATGAGAGAGTACAGTGGACACAAACAAAGTGAATGGACACTGTGAATGGAAGTGCATGAGACTGAGAGATAGAGAGAGAAGAGAATACGACACCAGAGATGTTGTCAAACCCTCTTCTGAAGGCCCCACTCTCTATGGCGAGAGTGGTCTACTTATGATTGCACAAATCTCTACAATGCTTGGACTCGCCGACGATGAGGACGACGACGAGACGGGCTGAAATTTGAAAACTCTAAGGGTTGAAACTGCAAATCTTTATCCTGCTGAATTCTGACTCTATGTCAGTGACGATGTCGATGGCGACGATGCGACGACGATGCGCTGAAAACGCAGATGCTGAAATTTGCGTTTTCCGGGCTGAATCTGTAAACCTTGCGGAATCTGACCGTGCGGCGAGGATCTGTTGGCGGGAAGGTGAGATCTGCGAGGTTCGGGGGTTCTTCTACGAGTGCTAAAGGCTGAAAACTGAAAACGCTGGTCCTATGGCTGATTTTGCCGCGATGATTTGCAAAAACGCTAGGGTTGTTCTGCAAACCAAAAACGCTAGGGCTGTTTCTTGTCCCGCTGCAAAAACGCTAAGGAATCTGCAGAGTTTGAGGTTGCCAAGCTGATGCAGAAGCAAAACGCTAGGCTGATCTGAGTTCTGTCCAAAAACGCTAGCCAATCCGTTGTGGAGCAAAAACGCTAGGCTATTCGGGGGTGTCCTGCTGAGAAGTTGCCTGTTGAGCAAGGTGCTCCTGCTGCCTCTTCTGCCAGGAAGTGCTAGCGCTAGGTTTTTATTTATACAACTTAGCAAAATTGCCCTACCTACTTTCCAACAAAAGTCACTTAAAATAATAAGTGAAAAATGTCCAAAAATAGGGAAAATAGGTTTAATGCATTGGAAAATTCCCTTGATGGATTCTGATGGGAATGCTTATGATCATGCTATGTGCAACCGGAGGATATGCATCTAATCTAAGTGACTGGTCATGCACAGTCTGCGGACAGACTCACAAAAGTGCTAGATCACTTCCTATTCTAGACTTGACTGAGCCGAACCCTGGTCATGCTGTAGCTTGTCCACGGACACATAGGGTTGGATGTGTCACGTGACATGAAAGGCTAGAGCTGATCTTGCATGGAACTATGAATTGGCGATGAGGCTAGGGCTGAAATCTGAAAACGTTGGAAACATTGGGACTATGGCTGAATTCTGCAACTTTTGAAAAACGCTAGGGTTGAAAATTGACGGTGATGCGAATTTGCTACTAATGGCTGAAAACACTGTTGGTCTACTGGTAATGGCTGAAAACGTTGATGCAAAAATGCCATGGATGCTGATGGTTACTGGGTGCTGGTATTGAGGGTACTGAGTTATGCTTAAGAAGTGACCCCTAGGGTTACTTATATAAGGAATCAAAGTTGGGTCAGGCAATGCAGCTAAAAATCCCACGATTTTTTAAAATGTCACTTATTAATGAGTTAATTAACTCACTTATAAGAGGTGCTTCACATGCCAATAAATACCTAAGCTGGGTACTAATGCAACTGTATGGGAACACTCCCCAATGCCTACTCCTAGCAGACATTGGCTATGCTCATGTACAATAAGAGGATATGCAACTAATCTAAAGTGCTTGGACATGCACTTCTTGCGTACAGGCTCACAAGGGTGCCAGAACACTTCCTAGGCTGTGCTAAACTTGCTCGTCCACATGCACATAGGGCTAGATGTGCACATGATAGCAGTGCTTCCTTCTTTGAGCCGCGCCGAAAGCGATGCAGGAAACGTGGTTTGGCTCCATGTCGTCAATTGACTATGAGTTAGGCAACCATAATTTCATACACACATCTGTGTTTTTTCTAATGATTGGAAAAGGACCTATGCTTCCTAAATACTGTGGGGAAATGCATATGAAAAAATGTGATTAATTGCCATACTTTTCAAAGAGTGCCTGCCAAAAATGTGATCTAAACAACCTTTCTACGTGAAACTATCGACTCTGGCACACCACAAAGAGAATACCTATGCTTGATGGACAATCGTGCTAATGCTTGTGCTGTGAGTGTGTCTTACGAAGGAATGAGCATGCAAAACTTATTGACACGAACTGCAATGGTGAAACATTGTGTATTTCTTGAATGCAATCTTTCTACCTTTTCTAAAGTGATATTTATGCTTCTCTGCTAATCCGTGAGTGAATCATGTGCATCGTGCAATATGGATTTGCTATGAGAAGGTAACACACAAAGACGGTGACGAAAATACAAGAGACCAAATGAGATACTTGGAATATGCATATGCTATCAAGAGTTACTTCTTGAATGGGTATTGTGGAACTCGACTCAAGAGCCATGATCCGTTTTGCGTGATTGATCATATTTGCAACTGGGTAAGCTTTACGGAAAATGTTAGTTTATTTTTGCATTGTAGTAAATACTTCTTCCTTTGGAATGTTAAAGATAATCAATAGTAAATTTAAAAAGCTCACTTATTGTTTGACTTAGTAACACACTATATTGCTGTTTAGATCCGTAGTGCTTTTACTTTTTTTTGTTCTTACTTGACAAATGCTAACCTTTATCATGGCTTACTATACTTATCTCCTGTGGAGGGTGGGAGAATCTTAATTCGTTGGTTTTATAGAGTGTGTTTAAAGCATGAATGACCTCTATACAAACCTGCATCTACTCTTGGGCACTGGGGATGTGAGTAGGGAGGTCATAGCTATTGTCTAAGCTATGCATGCTACAATTGATAATCTTATTCTTCTTGTTTGGACAAGCAACGAAGTTGAGGTCGCATATTGTCAAGTTTTGAACTTCGTACTACTCTGGTTATATTCAGCCTCTTCTAGGTAGGTTCAGAGTAGTACTCATTTCTAGTATTAGCTTACATTAGGATTGTTTCTTCATAAGTTGTTGTTTGGAGTCTGATTTCTAGGACTAAGTCTTTGAGATGTTTTATTGTTGTTAGTTTAAAGTTAAGTACTTGTTTCAAGTTTTAGTCAAGTAAGCTGCTTTAACTTATTTTGCTTATGCCTTTTTTGAAAGCATTTTTAAATGAATTTTGGTTTGTAGAAAATAAAACGTTGTATTTTTTTTCTTGCATCCCTTGCTTTTGTATTTTGTGATCGTTTTATCCCCTCTTTTGATTGGTAAGTTCAGACCATTTTGACCTTATAAAGGTATATTTTTATCATTAGGCTCTCTACCGAAGTAAGCCTCAAATGGAGTTAGTCGAGGAAGCGAACTCATAGGAGATTGGTTTAGTGTATCGTGTATGAACTGCTGTCGAAACTACCTCCGCGGGCAGAAGGTCTTCGGTAGATCTCTGTTTGTGAGCTTTGTCCGCGCCATCTCCACCACAGTCCTATTTTTCCGTCCCACAACTCCATTCTTTGAGGGCAATCCAGTGTTCACAAGCTTTCGCTTTGATGCCATAGTCCGCACAAAACTATATAGAAGCATTGGAGGTAAACTTTCCATCCTTGTCCGCACTTATAATCTTCAACTCTTTGTTGCATTCCTTCTCCATGAGTGTGCACCAATTCTTGAAAATCTCAAAAGCCTCAAAGCGCCTAAGGACAAAGTATGCATAGGTCCACAGAGGTTGGTGCGAACCAACTCCAAAACCGTAGTAGCTCGGCGTTCAGTGCCTCATGCCAGCCTACCGGGTGGGCAAATACATGGATTATACCGCCGAAAAGGTACGTCTATCTCAAATATGGCCGGGCATAGCCACAAAGCGGCCCTCACTCCCTAAACTGCTCTTGGGAGATATTGGAACCACCACCGGATAGTAGATGAAACTCTTAACAGCTTGTGCCTCATCATGACCCTCAACTTTCAAAGAATGGACTTTGGAAGCTTGACAGCTAAGGTATTGAGCTCTCCATAATTTTTGTAATTTACTTTGCTCATACTCAATTGGCTGGAACAGTTGTCTTGGCTGTACCAAGAGTTACACTTCCATTATGCTTGCTATAATGCCCTTATTGGTGTTTTCAAACTCCATATAGGGGTAGAGGCATCTTTCGATTTCTATTTCTTCAGACTTCTTGACTCTGATTCTTTACGTTGTCATGTCCTTTTCCTGTTTGTTCGACTGTGTCGCATCTTAGGAATTTTTCTCTTGGAAGAGTTCAAAACAGATATGCTAGAGTAGCCTATAGCACTCGCTAGGAACACCGATCCATAAGGGCACTCTGCAATGCTGTGTTTAGTCCCTAAATTTCTGTACATGTGGCTTACAGACTGGTGATGAACAAGGAGCTGGATCTGCTGAGAAGATCAAGAGGCAAAGATGGGAGCAGGCAATGATTATGTGATGAATCTCTTACAAGATGCAAGTTTGTGGCATGGATTAATTGTACACCCTTGTCCATGGCCAGCTAGATGCCCATTCTCTTGAGCTTTTTGTTCTGTCTTGTAGAGTTGCTAAGTAGTTGAATGGCATCTCCGTAATTATGTTCTGTCTCTGCTGGTTGTGAGGCAATTCCTTTTCCCTTTTCATGCATGCACCTCCATATGTCAGGACTCTTTATACATACTGTGTACCATGAATAATTGTTTCACCCGACTGGCAGCAGTCTAAAACTTTCTACTCTTTTTGCTTGTCTCATTTCCTCTAGCCTTTGATTTCAACGGGAATATTTGGTTAGAAGAGACTCCAAGCTTTCATGTTTTAACATAAGTTACCAGCCATATTTATACTGATGCTGAAACTGATCTTGCATTCATTTTCTGTTTTTCTTGTGAAAGGTTTTCTCTGTAACTCAGTCACCACAGTTGGAAAGTCAACCAACATTGTTTGGCAAGAGTGCATGGTAAAAAAAGAAGAGAGGCAAAAACTTTTAGGACAGAAAGGTTGTGTGATTTGGATAACTGGTCTCAGTGGATCAGGTCTGCCTTTTTGGAGCTTTTCAGTTGTTATGGTGTTTGTTGTTTAGGAAACACATTTATAAACTGGCTCATGTTGAGCATTTGTGCAATGAAGGTAAAAGTACACTTGCATGCACCTTAGATCATGCTCTTCTCAAGAGAGGGAATCTCAGCTACATCATTGATGGGGACAATTTACGGCATGGCCTTAACAACAACTTGGGGTTTTGTGCGGAGGATCGTACAGAGAACATTCGACGTGTTGGTAAGGTTGCCTCAAACAGTTAACACAAACTTGGTTTACAAACTTGAGTATTGAATTAACCATTTTTCTGTCATTTTTAGGAGAAGTGGGAAAGCTTTTTGCTGATGCTGGAGTTATTTGCATAGCGAGTGTGATTTCTCCATATAGGAAAGACAGAGATGCATGTCGACAGCTTGTGCCTCCAGGAGAGTTCATCGAGGTTTTTTCCCTTACGTCTTTTGTTTATATTGTAATTTGATGAGTAAGGGTATCCAATAAGTGGAAGGTGAAATATGCAGATCCTTTTTAGGACCCTATATTCTTGTGGACGATTGATGGAGCATGGCATTTTCCAATTCCTAGTCAATTGTAAGGAGGCCAGTAGTTGTGTCTTTCATATTGAGAGATCTCTGTAGAATGTGAATTGGGTCACTTTGGGTCACTTCGATGTGCGGGCGTTCTGGGCTGGTTGACATAGTGGGTACTATATCTACTCTGTAGGTGGAAGGTATCTTGTGTGAATAGCTTCAAGATGATGCAAAGCTGATTGTTGGTGCAACTTACATAGAAAGGATGCACAATTAATAGCTTCAAGAGGATGCGAAGCTGATTGTTGGTGCAACTCGCATAGCACGGATGCACAATGAATGGCTTCAAGAGGATGCAAAGCTGATTGTTGGTGCAACTCACCTAGCAAGGATGCACACTGAATAGTTTCAAGAGGATTGTTGGTGTTACTCACATAGCAAGAGTGCAGAATGTCTAACAAGAAACTAGTGATTAAGTTGAGGTTTTGGCTTGCAGGCTAATTGAACCGACTAGTGCATGCATGCTCTCATAGGCAGGCTTTGCTACATTGACAGTTTTAGATGTCAAGCTTGGGTGCTTTGAGAAACATAACCAAGGGGTGGGATAATCTATGCCATTTTCCTTGCTTTCTTGGGGACTCTCATGACTTGCTTGTGATTGTCCCGATTCTAGTTCAAGCTGGCCGTTGTTATTTGATAATTTTTGGGTCAATGTTAGTATAGCCAAAATTGCCCCTCAGTTTCTAGTTGAACATGCTGCTACTTTGTTGTATCACAATAACCCATACCCTTGACTTGCTTAGGTTCATATGAACTTTCCTGTAAGTCTGTGTGAAGAAAGAGACCCAAAAGGATTATACAAACTTGCTCGAGCTGGTAAAATAAAAGGTGTGCCACTTTCAAATTTGGTGAAGTGTTCAGTGAACTTCCACACACCTTTTATCTGTGTGTTGCCATACTTAGCGGTGAATGTAAATATTTGGCTTTTTTGTTCACTTTTTGTCTCCAGGGTTTACTGGTGTAGACGATCCGTATGAAGCTCCTGTGAATTGTGAGGTAAGCAGTCAGAGACCTTGTGAGAAGTAGTTTGTCATGCAGAAATAACGACTATCTATTTTCGGTGTTTGTCAGGTTGTCATGCAGCAAATCAATGGAAGGTGTCCCACACCAGCAGAGATGGCATGCCAGCTAATAACATATCTGGAAGAGAGAAAAATTCTGGGACGACCCCGTCAAAAATTGTAATGTCTTTACAGCGCTATGTCTAGCCTTCTAGAGAGAATCCCGTATGGCATATCCCTTCAAAAGACACGCCTGATCAACGGAATCCAGATATTTTTTTATACACAGGAACATACATTCCTCTCAAACAGACTGAAAATTTGGTTGTCAACAAATGATAATAAGGAGCTTGCAAAGCTGACATATTGAGATAAATTGCGTGATTTCTGTTTTTGAAGCCTGTGGAAACAACTTCACATGGGTAAGATGATAATTACTCACAAATTCCTGTAGTACATTATTCCATATTTGACAACGTGACAGGCTTGGGGATCTAGCCTAAAAGGAGTAGGGTCAAAAACTCTTTTGCATTTTGATTTGGTTGATTTTGGAGATTGTGGTGCGAATTACATCATAGGGTTACATTGTTTTGGTACCATTACATAGAATTTTTCAAACAAAACTTGGCCATTAAATTCTAACAAGGATTTGGTAACTCCTAGGCACTCCGTCTCAACAATTTAATGGCCCAAGAACGTGGCCATTTGTTGGTACTCCCTTTTGTTGGGAAGGGAGAGTATATGCCGAGAAGTTTCAGTCCGTGTACAATAGAGCTAAACCTACAAGTAATGACTTTACATACATTTTCTATTTTTTTCCGCTAGTCTAGAAAAGAAATCTACACCCGATCTAGTATACAAGACAAATTATTGGTTTGTGAAAAAGTTCTGTTGAAGAAACTAAGGAGTTCCATTGATTTTATGCTAGATTAAACAATTAAGTTGTCATAGAGTGCCCATTCTTGGAGCCACCCACCTCAATACTTGACCTATAAGTAGCGTAGATACGATCTCTTAGAAAGTAAAGAGAAAATATCACTGTGACAATACTAGAGAGTGAAGGAAACAAGCAACTAGCAAAGAGCTTCACCATCGGAGCTCACATTTAAAGGCACCACAGTGTGAACCTTTCCTAGGGGATTGTCATGATAATCTAGATTATAACGAAGAAGTACGAGTTCAGCATATACTTGGTTTACGGTGGGGATAGAACCTGTCCTCTCATGGTTCTCACTCTAATTTTCAGTAAGTCATGTTGCTCATCAATGTGGATCCGGCTTCTCCCTCTTGTATCTCCCTCATACGGAGAGAGAGAGAGAGAGAGAGAGAGAGAGAGAGAGAGAGAGTCACAATATTGTTTCCACCCCTTCTTTCTAGAGTGCTATGGAGAGATTGCTAGGCATTGTGATCTTTACGATGATCCAATATAACATTGAATGCCCTATGAGGTTGCTAAATTGAGAGCTACACCGGTTGTGGTTGAGGTATTCATGTGAGATGGCTTGTGGGACTTTTAGGACATTGTTATGGTAGATTGTCCCTTGAGGCATCTCAAAAGCTAGCCATGGGAGGGGACTCTAGATGTTGGTAAGCACATACGACAAGCTTGGTATCAATTGCATTGCTTTGCTACGGACATATTGACACCCTTTTAGAACTGCATAGATGCACCATTGTTGTACTCACATGTATAAATCAATAGGATTATCAAAAAGTATCACATTGATCTCTGAAGAGAGGACATTGGTGAATTTCCTTGCAAATTTGTTAAGAAAATGACTTTTTACAAAAAGCACTTTCTTCATAATACTGAGATGAGTTTATTCTATGATCAAGATACATGGATTCACACCTCGCACGGGTTTTGATGCGTCATAGGACAACTTTGCACCTCCTTCCACATCAACTCTGCAAATATAGATGAATAGACATTTTTTGATGCTTTTGAAGCAATGGGTATGCCACCTATATAGTTGAGAATTACATCCCTCGACACCTCAAACCACATCACATCCCAATACATGGCACTTTGCAAGGTAGAGCTACATTATGTACATGATTGCAACCATGGCAAGCATTCTCACACATGACACTGTATATTGTAGCACTTTCTTTTGCCTATCAAAAAGCATAAAGAGTGAGGTGAATATTTAAATTCAAAATATAAACATGGCACAACACAACATCCATCTCCTCTAGACCTGCACATCCTTCGTAGGTATGTGCCACAATAGTCTTCTGTAAGCATCAAAAATCCTGGTCAAACACCATATATTCACCTTCATTGTCACATTGCATATAGTCACGTACATCCTCTTCTTCACATGCTTTGGCATCCAATGGATCCACATTCCTTCTTGTTTGGACAACTTAATATGTTTTCCTACAATGGGAATTTTCATTTGTGTCCCATCAAGCTCAATCAAGGCATATGTAGCATTTCCATATTCATGTACATATGGCCCAAACCATCTCTTTGCAAACTTCTTGTTGTAGTATGATGGTTATTAGCGTGCATATTATATCTTATCATCATACAATCACCTGCATGGTGTGATACCCTTCATAACATCTTTGGAGCATATTAAAGCCTTCAGCCCCACATAGATCATAAGGCAGCATCAAGTATTTCCACACTCCTTCTTCAATCTCTTAAAATTTCTTGGAACCATAAGTAATACTCACAAGAACACAATGCGGCTAGGAAAGCATTGAGCCTTTGACTGTGAGGGTTCACGACAAAATCAAGCGAATCATAGTTGATTCAAAGCAAAAGAAACACTTGAAATGAACAAAGATTCACTCTAAAACAGAACAAGATCAACTCAAAACTTGTGTATGTGTGATGATTTGGTGTAGCCTCTCCCATTTGCACAGGTACAATGCCTATTTGCCCTATCAAAAACCCTTTCTTCCTCCTTCAATTCTTCATCAATACCATTTCATGGAAGCTTAAGCACTTCTATAGACAAGCCCACACACATTTTTGAGGAGAGAAAACCCTAATTGGATTACCTACACACTCAAATACAAGGTAAGAACAGTGTGGGACTGCACTGCCACACCATAGAAGAAGCTTGTGTATCCTTTCCCAGAGAGACTTACAGTGCCTATATTCCCCTCTAAAAGTGCTCCCCAACTGTTAATAGTCATGAAACCATGAGTGATGTGGCATTTTAAGCCATTTTTTGGGTTATTATGACCACTTTATGGCCATTTTTAGCTTAAAAATGTCTTTTTTGGTCCTAAGAGGCCCACATGAGCTGGGGAAAATTCCCTTTTGCTCAAATTACACGCTGAACCTCTTTTTTCCACTTCAGAAACACTTTAGATGCATTTTTTTATGGATGTGTACGAAACTTACTACTTTTGACCGCGATCTCCCTGCTGCATTGAACTTTCTAGGCAAAACGAGTGTGCCATCTCCATGAACTTGAAATATGTACATTTCTAAACCAAATCGAGCATGATTTTATGTGATGAATCACGCAACAAAGCCACATCCAGGGCCTCGCATGTTCGACAAGGTATGTACATAAATGTGACCGTAGCAATTGTTTCACACATGACACTTTGTACATTGTAGCATTTGGTCCCACATAACAAACACATCAAAAGTAATGTGAACGTTTAAATTTCAGATTGTAAATGTGCTACAACATGAACACACAGTTTCTTAAATTGGTTTGTGACTCCCTATGAGCTATTTGGTGTTGTATCTTGTGATTTAGGCATCCATTTGATGAACCTCCAACTCTGTACATAAAGATCAACATTCCTAAGGCGTAAGATATCTTAAATAATAATTTTGACATGCTACAAATTAGAGTGAATTCTTGGATTTTTTTTTGTAACCACATGGTGTTTGGTGATTCTAAGACCATAGGATTGGCCATCCTAGTTTTATATATTAGCCCTAGAAGTTTAGTTGCGTTTGGGTATCGTATGGTGAACCAAATCATAAAGATTGACTCATGGTCATAGTTTAGCCTTTGATGATTTCAGGGTCATTTGAATGTTGAGTCTTGATTGTAACCTACATTGATATTGTTTTCCAAGGACATGACACATCCTTGTAACCTCCATGCCCTAGTCCAACTACATCCTTGGTATTGACATTAATGCATAGGTTCTTGCTATCCTCTGCAAAAAGATTAGAGTGGAGTGTGGAAACCTATTTAACATTTGGCGCTTTTGCAGGGGATGTAGTCACCTAAACTAGTAAAAAAAATTATCGTCGTCATTATCTCATAAAAACTTCCTCTAGTTAACTCTAGAGTAACCTTCCTTTTTACATATAGGCAACCATTGGTTTGATTGTTTGTGTTTAGGGATTTTGAAATCCTCGGTATCAGCTAAAGATCTTTAAATTAGGTATTGTACCGATGGGATACTCTTAGGCTCTGGATGAGGAAAATGGATATTCATTGAGTCAACATGTGGAAAGTTTTACTAATTTGATGTTTTAAACATTTCACAAAATTTTTAGTTCTGCATTAGGTGTAGGGTGAATGGTCACATAGTAGAAGTCTGAACCACCCCCAATCACAACCAAAGTGCATTTCAAAGAGACATCTTGAGATTTGGCTTTGAAGTGTGTTGTGTTAATTTGCTTGCAAAACCGAGGTCAAATAGACCTGCTAAATCACTATATGAATGCATAGAAAACAAAAACTTGAAATCCAAACTTTGATATTGTTATTCTTATCACGATACTTAACTTTGGGGCTGGAATCTAACCGACTTTTCACACTGGTTATGCATGTTATCTACATGTTGCATATCGAAATTTGCATAAATGGGATTTTAAAATTGAAACTTGAAACTTAAAATGGAACACTAGAAACTTTAACTCCAAACTTTGATACTGTTGTTGAGTATCGTGATACTGAAATTTGGGGCTGAAATTTGACTGACTTTTCACACTGGTTATGCATGTTATGTATATGTTGCACACCAAAAATTGGGTAAATGGAACTTTAAAATTAACCAATGGAGCAAACTAATCCAAAACCACAAACAAACAAAAAATTGTTGAGA
This sequence comes from Adiantum capillus-veneris, assembly GCF_014529385.1. Lineage (NCBI taxonomy): Eukaryota > Viridiplantae > Streptophyta > Polypodiopsida > Polypodiales > Pteridaceae > Adiantum > Adiantum capillus-veneris. Next base: position 94,759,248 of record NC_140948.1, read on the forward strand.
ATTACTTGAAATTGAGTTCAAATTTCACACAAAGGGTACCATTGAATTCCTTGAGGTGGACAATTATTCTGAAAGGTTTGGATAAAATCTAAAACAAAAGTTTAGTATTGTGATACTAGTCTTTTGGGCCAAAATTGCAGAGTTGTGGATACATAGTGTTTACATATGCTAAAAATAGCAGGTAGGTGAAGTCAAAACTAGATTTGGGGATTTTGATCACCTATAGAGACCAAAAACTAGAATCAAATAGTCTGTTTGACTAAAAATTTCAAGCTAAAGCAATACAAGCTTAACCAAAACTTGCAAGGGACTTTACTTGCTAGTGAAAGCAACTATACCAAGTCAAAATTTTCATAGCAAGTCCTAAGATCCAAGGCTACATTGAACTTTTCTTCACAATCAAGGTCTCTAACTTGAAAATTCTCTAGATATACATGATTACATCCTAGATTCAAGTTTGGGCAAATTTGAACCTTTAAATCAAGACCAACACAACAAATATACAAAAAACATAAACAAACGAAGAATTTGAAAAAACCGCTTTAAAGGAGCTCCAAATTGCTAAACAAGGATATCATTGGATTCCTCTTATAGTGAGAAATCATTGATACAAGTTTGGTAAAAACTTATCACGATTTTGTACTTTTGGGATAAAACAAGAAAATTTTGTTAGTCTTGGTATACACTCTATATACATACCGACTAGAGTCCATTGGTGAACTTTGATGAAATTTGGTGCTTTTGATCATCTTCAAAGGACAAATTTAGAATCAAGTAGTCTGATATACTAAATACTAGCATTTTGGGGAAGCACATGAAATCCAAATTGAACAACAAGTTGTCAGGTGTATAACTCATCATTGTGAACAATTCTGTGTAGTTAGATTCTTTATTGTCGAAAAAAATTGAGTATTGCAATACTAAATGTTTTCTCACATTGGGGGTATCTAACTTGACAAGCTTATAAATCTACTTTACATCCTACAATTCAAGTTTGGGCCAATAATATCCACTAACGAGCAAAATTGTAAGCAAACAAAGCTCTATTTGCTTGGTCCTAAACGTGTTTTGTGTTTTGTGTTTTGTGTTTTGTTTCAAATTGGTTCACCAAAATTACTTAGGCTTTTGATACACAATTCCAAATTGAGTTAGGTATAGCTAGAACAAAAGATAGTTGTAACTTGACTCTTCTTTTTCATATTAAATCCATTTCTAAATAGGATTCTTAATTCGAAACTTTAAGGGTGTCTAGAATAGGTGTCCTAAGAATCTAAGGACCATTAAAGAAAAAGGGAGAGATCAACAAAAGCTGGCTGTTCAAAGACCATTCAAAGGGAAGAAGAGAATTACTTGGACTAATCTATCAACATAATTTTTCAATTTAGATGAATAAGTAGGACCAAAAGGCAAAGTCAAGTGAGAGAAGCTATGCCATTCTTCATAGACTGACCATAGACTGTGCAACACCTTTAAGTACGGGTTTGAGAGCAAACAAAGAGATGTATCTCTTACCAAGCCATACCTCAAAGTTTGGTTCATGAGTGATAATCTAGCTCATGTGGAGCCATACCAAACACTGCATTCATTAACTCAAATGTGTATGTCTAGAGACATGAGCAAGAGTGAGATGACTACTAAGCAGCCTAGTGCAAAACCAAGTACCACATAACCATTTGAGCTATTGTTGCAACACGAATCTAGTAGTAATCAAATTCACTTCTCAAAAGTTGAGGGCCAAAGATACTTTCATAGCATTAAAATATAGAGTCTTAGTGGAAAAATCTCATAATTAGGGTGAGACCGTGTCTTGAGCATCCCAATTGGAGGGTTGTCTTGAAGACTTAAGGATCATATGCAAATCAACGTTAGGAAGTTATACACAAGACTAAATAGGAATTATTGAATCACCCGACAAAGATTCAACTATAGCATTGTGGTTAAAGGATAATATATATGGATCACTTTTGCTACATTACCATTACTTATCCATTTGATCAGGGACGAAAGTGGATCTTACAACTTTTATACTCAAATGAACTCAAAACTTCTTGAGCCTTCACTAAACTTCTCACACATCACCCTAGGAAGCTCAAACTTGACCCAAAGCCCAAACTCACCTTAGGAGTCCAAAATGTATACCTTTGAAATTCATAGAAGAAATCTCATTGATGATCCCTTATAGAGTGAGAGATTAGAGTTTCATCATGATGATTGCTTAATTTACTCCTAATCAAACACAACATGGGCAGTGGAAAATTTCTACAAACATTGATTTGGTTCTTGTTTTTTCTTACTTGAGTGTCAACTTTCAAACTCTGTCATAGTCTTAACTCATCAATCACTCACAAAAAAGCCCACTCTTAAGTGTAGAAAATCCTTGGTAAGTATTACTCCTAAGTCACCTCTATACTACACTCCTCAACTATGCGGTTTTTGAAAGATGATGTTTTTCTCCGGGTAAACCTAAAGGGAGTAATGGACGATGATATCCAAGCACTAACCCCTAGTTTAGGTCACTCCATTCTTGACAACAATGCTAAATATTGGTGGCATGCCAATCCTCAATCTACCTTATTGTAGACATAGTAAGAACCACGTGAATGGATTGGGGGGATTAGCAAGCATGCATTGATGGTAGCATACTTGAATATCACACTTATTATTGAACAAATTACTCGAAGAGAGAGAGAGAGAGAGAGAGAGAGAGAGAGAGAGAGAGAGAGAGAGAAGGCTCGATGATATCTTGAAGGGCAAGAGTGGCTCCATAGAATGTGGAAGCTAGGATGATTGGGATACCTTTTTGAATTTTGTGCAACTCACTTGCCAAGTGTACTCGACCATGTACCTTTACATGCTCATATGATGACTCGGCTACTAATTGGAGTCTTACACGATGGCGAGCGAGTTTTTTCGAGCGACAAAAAAACGAGCATGTCCCTCAATAAAGTTATTTGTGAGTTAGAGAGATGTTTATAAAGCATGTTGTTCATTAGACCCAAATACAAGCCTAAAAACTACCTAAACATTACATAGGATAGGAATTGGTTGATGATTGTGCATAGAACCTTACAATGCTTCTCTTTACTTTGCCAAAACATTTCTTTTATTGTTGATTTCCATGCCAATGTCCGGTTGTTCCCTTCCCACACATAAACTAGTTGTCCTAATAGTGACTCTAACTATGGGTAATAGTGACTCTAACTATGGGTGCAAGGAATAATCATCTTCATATTTTGTGTTAAAATCCACAAGGGATCCCATGTCTCAATAATTTCACCTATGTAAAACGATGCATAATAACAAAACAAGATGTTATCAAGAACGCTATGGTGAAATATTCATAGAACACTTCTATTTTCTTTACTAATTACCTATCCACTTGGTGGTTTCCTCCTTTTAACATGTGTGCACTAAAACTATAAAAGCTCCTTTCTCTTTAATGCAACTTTCCCTAGGAAAAGCTACCTTTAGACCCTAAACATCTTATATGAGACTGCAAACACATGCATACGAAATAATTCTGCATAAAGGCATAGCCGGACACTCAAAGCAAGTGAAGACCCTTGTGGTCTTTAGGATGCCCTTACCTCTATACACATGTATGTGGTTGTCATCCACCTTAGCCACACATAGAGCCAACTCGGTCTGCATAAAGGCATAATTGGACGCTCAAAGCAGTTGAAGAACCTTGTGGTCTTTAGGATGTCCTCACTCTAAGTGGCTATCATGCCCCTCATCCACACATGGAGACACCTACAATGCTATGTGAAAATGCATAAGCTCCAAAGTAGCTTCTTGGCTAGCTGTCTCTAGATCTTCAAGCACTAAAGCCAACCAAATGTTTGTACTCTTACTCTCATCAACACGATTATCAGAATCATCAAAATATTTGGTGACAGACACTGAAATGACTTGATGATTGCAGAGAACATCATGAGTCAAGAAAGACCTTCCCCATGTTCGATAACCACAAGCAGTTGTTGGACAACGCAATTAAATGCTCTCATTGTTTTAGAATTTGATTTTTATGTGTATAAGACATACACTTTCAAGTGGCCAATAATGTGAAGACATTTATGTAATGTACTAATAATTAATAAAAGTATTAATCTTGATCACATTTATGTGGAAAAAAAATCCCCTCGGGCATGTTGGAGAAATGGGACAATGGGTCCGCAATGTCGTGAACACGTTATGGTACCTGTCCGGCTTCTCTAACTTGCCCAAGGGCCTTTTTTTTCCAGACCAATTTGTTGAAGCAAGAAACCAATTTCATACAAAAGTGATCAAGTTTAACCAAAAATCCAATCTTAAAGATAAAAAAAAAACCAATGCAATAGTGCTCGGCCTTGCCACAACACCACCTGAATTCGTCGCCTCTAGTGGTGGTGTTGCCCTATGCTTGAGCCGATCTGTGTGGGCCGGGCTTGTTTGAGCTAGTGTTAACTGTAGCATATACAAACAAGTGAAAGGGTCACGACGGCTTTCAAAAACAATAAGAAAGTGAAAAAAGTGTTTAAACTGTATCAGTGTTTGGGAAAGGATTGCATCAACTTAGTCTTGAGCTGATTGAAAATCGAGACTAGCTAGCTGCATACCATGGTATCAAAGTCCCCCTAACCCAGCCCAACACTAAGGGTTTCCTTTAGAAAGCCAAAAAAACAAATGTTACTCTCTTCGTTTGGCATGTCAAAGGGGTAGTAGGCTTAAAAGATGTGCACGATTTTGAAACACATGTTATTAAGCCGAATCTGAGGGAGATACCCTATGGGGAAAATAAAGGGTAAGAAATGGGAAAGCAAAACCATGCACTCACGAGGCAATCCAACAAAGAAAGAGCATGCAAGACGATTTGTGTCGGCATTATTGCGTCTGTTGGAGGGCAACCCTAGTACACTACTGCGTGCTGCAGTCAAGGAGATGCCTGGGGAACACGAGCGGGAGGGGCTAGGGAGCACATCCTATTTTTTTTAAAATTTTGAAGGTGTTGCATGTAGCCTCACCAAGCTGCTGGTGGCCTACAACGGAATGGTGCACTCATGTTTTATCCACGCGAGATCAATTCTAGACGGTGTAGCATCAACCTCTTAGTGCAGATGGTAGAGCAAGAAAGAAATGATAAAGAATGTGTGAAGATTCTACATAATATGATATGGAAACTACTAGGAAGTAGTTGACAGGATTCAAAATATGGGTCGGTATCGACACGTTTGTGCATAGTTACACCTCTTTTATCACCCATAAGCTCTTCATTGTTAGCCAACCTTACCGCCCACTTGCAATCTACCATAAATTGTCTATCTATGTGTGAGCCACCTGCTAGAACCAGTTCGCACCGGTGCGGACTGGTTTCCACAGATTTCAAGGGTAGAGACAAAGTAGTGGGGGGGGGGGGGGGGGGGGGGGGGGGGGAGCATGGTAGAGGGTAGTTTGCAATGAAAGAAAAATGGAAGCATGTGGGAATAGGGGGCCACTGATGGGATTCAAGACATGGCTGGTATTGACATGTTCGTGCACAATTACACCTCTTTTATCACCCATAAGCTCCTCAGTGTGTGCCTACCTTATTACCCACTTGCATTCTACCATGAATTGTATGTCTGTGTGTGAGCCACCTGCTGAACTAGCTTGGGCCGATGCGGACTGGTTTCCACAGGTTTAAAGGGTAGAGACAAAGTGTGGGGAGGGGGCTGGGGGAGCATGCATCATCATCAGCCATGGCCACATGCACAACCACGTTGCACATCACGTCAAGGTAACTTGGGAGTGATGATATCGCATGACCTCTCTATAGGAATATTGATTGCAATATGTGTCACAAGCATCCAGATGCCTGAGCGCACTGCTGAGGTGTACGAATGGAAACATGTGCCTCCTCTTTTCCGTGTCACACACTGATGCCTGCAGAAGCCCTCATTGTCGTCATACTGCATGCCAAGTCACGGGTATCCCAAAAACAAATACGGGCGACCCCAACCTTGCCCAAGGCATTCCTCTCATTGTTGATTAGCTGCATCGTCTACAAGGTGTCAACCTTTTGTGATGTTTTCTTAATCTTGTTTGTATTACTTTGGGCTTGTCCCTCCCTCTCATTCAACTAGGTAGGCTTTCCGTCCAAGAAAGGGGAACCCGCCCATCAAATCCTAGCTAGGAAATGGGTGTTGGTCAAGTGTGACACGACCTTGAAGGAAGTTGGCTGTTAGTCCAGGCTCCCTCAATGTTGACTCTATCCCCAGCCCGCAATAAGCCTACAATTCAGAGTAAAAAGTACATGCCCGTTAGCCTCAAAATAACGCCAATCATGTCAACCCCTAAAGCCTTTTCACATCTATAAGGTCCTAACATGCAATGCTTTTTCCTGGTCGGTATGCATGTTTTTTTCCCATTTAAAGCTAAGAAAGAATTTGAAGAGCAGCCAAGCTTCAGTTGATGAGGACAAGGATTTCACATGAGATGGAATAAGACCTTAGCTCTATAATGTGGCACTATTGCATGGAGAGCAACCAAGCTTCAGTTGATGAAAACAAGGATTTCACATGAGAGGGCAAAAGACCTTAGCTATCTACAGCTCATTTCGGCTTCCATTTCCACTACAGACAGTACTATGCAGGCTATTTTGTCATTTTGTGCAAAAATTTTGTCAGTGCCGTTTTTTTCATAATAGGTCCCTTACTATCTTCTACGGTTTGTGTTATATAGCATGTGTTCTTCTCGCTTCATTTCTCCTCTTTTCGAGAAGTTTTCACATCAGGTGCAACATTTACCATGCCTGACAACAACACAGATGTGTTCAAGATGTTTACTGTAACCCTATGTGGGCTTATATGATGCAACATGTTCTTGTGTCAAAGTGCGTTTGGAACATTGTGCAGGGCATTGATGTACGTCCTGATTCTGAGGATATAGGCAATGTTGAGGATGTTGTATGTTCTGCTGCAAGGATTGAAAAAGTTAGAGCTGTTATGCCGACGATTGAGCAAGCTTGTTGGGATGTAAAAGATGCACACGCTCATGCATTGATTGCGTTTTTGTGAAGCGCACTATTACTGCTCACATTCGTTCAACGAAATTTGCAAAACAAGCTTGGGATATTCTGGCTGGACTTTATGCAAGTCGCAATGAGGCAGAAATTGCATTGTTGCGTAAAGAGCTGGACTCGAAGATTACGCATGAGGAAGATGACATGGAAACTTTCCTTTCTAGCATCAAGGATATCAATGAGAAAATTATTTCTTCAAGTGAAGTTATTTCAAACAGTTCCCTTGTGCAGACTGTTCTTGATGCCTTGCCAGATTCTTACCAGACTTTTGCTAGTACTTGGAGACTTATGACCCAAGGAAATCCTGGAGTTGTCAAGCTTGATACATTATACACATTGCTGTTGCAAGAGTCACTTTCCAAAAAAGAACAAGACTAGTGCAACTAAACATGCCTTTATTGCTGCTCAAAGAAAAGGTGGTAACAGTAATGTATCCACTTCTCATGGTTCTTCTACGAGTGGTAAATCTTTATTCCTAATGCTTCTCCTAGAAAAAATTCTTTTGGGAATTTTGGTGATAAGGGCAAAAAGAAGATGCATTGCCATTATTGTAAAGCTAATGATCACTTGATCAAGCAATGTTCTAAGTTGAAGGCCAAAGAGACTAAGAAAAAACAAGATGGCTCCACTACAAATGCAGCTATTGTTGAGTCTTCTGTGAAAGGAGACTGTGATGCTGATGTTGATGCAAACTGGGCTTTTAGTGCAGAGTGCACTTATGATCCTAATGTCCATGATGCATGTTTGTCAGTTTGCTATAGATGCTCAAGTGTGGTAGTTTCATAGTGGTGCTACAAAGCACATTACCTCTCATTGTGACTTGTTTACCTCTCTCGAGGATGTCCCTCATGGAAATTCTGTCACTTGTGCAACAATGTCTCTTATCCTATTATGGGAGTTGGAAAGATTGTGTTGACTGCTGCAAATGGTAGTTCTTTTACACTTGTTGATGCATTGTATGTACCTAATATCAAGAATAATATTTTGTCTATATTTGCAGTTGCTAGACTTGGTCTTGTAGTCAAATTTGTGGATGACAGATGTACAATACATGATCTCACTTTTGGTGATGAAATTGTTGCATCTGGCATTTTATGCTGTGGGATGTATAAGCTCACTTTATATGACAAGTGTGGCCAAAATTTTACAAATGTAGTTGTGGATTCTAAGGCTATTTCAGATGCAAAACTTTGGCATGCACGTTTTGGGCATCTAAATTTTGTCAGTTTGTTGCATTTGCAAAAATCTGATAAGGTTGCTTCTTTGCCGCCTCTTGAAGCACCTATCAAAAATGTTTTTGAAGGTTGTATTTTGGGTAAGATGCAGTGCTCAAAGGTTCCAAAGGATGCTTCAATTAGGGCCACATGCAGGTTGCAGCTTGTACATAGTGATGTTTGTGGACCCATGGAAACTCCGTCCTTGGGAAATTACCTTTACTTTGTGACTTTCATTGATGATTACTCTAGGCATGCATGGGTATATCCGCTTAAAGAAAAGTTTTAGTGCAGAGTGCAGTTATGATCCTAATGTCCATGATGCATGTTTGTTAGTTTGCTGTAGATGCTCAAGTGTGGTAGTTTCATAGTGGTGCTACAAAGCACATTACCTCTCATTGTGACTTGTTTACCTCTCTCGAGGATGTCCCTCATGGAAATTCTGTCACTTGTGCAACAATGTCTCTTATCCTATTATGGGAGTTGGAAAGATTGTGTTGACTGCTGCAAATGGTAGTTCTTTTACACTTGTTGATGCATTGTATGTACCTAATATCAAGAATAATATTTTGTCTATATTTGCAGTTGCTAGACTTGGTCTTGTAGTCAAATTTGTGGATGACAGATGTACAATACATGATCTCACTTTTGGTGATGAAATTGTTGCATCTGGCATTTTATGCTGTGGGATGTATAAGCTCACTTTATATGACAAGTGTGGCCAAAATTTTACAAATGTAGTTGTGGATTCTAAGGCTATTTCAGATGCAAAACTTTGGCATGCACGTTTTGGGCATCTAAATTTTGTCAGTTTGTTGCATTTGCAAAAATCTGATAAGGTTGCTTCTTTGCCGCCTCTTGAAGCACCTATCAAAAATGTTTTTGAAGGTTGTATTTTGGGTAAGATGCAGTGCTCAAAGGTTCCAAAGGATGCTTCAATTAGGGCCACATGCAGGTTGCAGCTTGTACATAGTGATGTTTGTGGACCCATGGAAACTCCGTCCTTGGGAAATTACCTTTACTTTGTGACTTTCATTGATGATTACTCTAGGCATGCATGGGTATATCCGCTTAAAGAAAAGTTTTAGTGCAGAGTGCAGTTATGATCCTAATGTCCATGATGCATGTTTGTTAGTTTGCTGTAGATGCTCAAGTGTGGTAGTTTCATAGTGGTGCTACAAAGCACATTACCTCTCATTGTGACTTGTTTACCTCTCTCGAGGATGTCCCTCATGGAAATTCTGTCACTTGAGCAACAATGTCTCTTATCCTATTATGGGAGTTGGAAAGATTGTGTTGATTGCTGCAAATGGTAGTTCTTTTACACTTGTTGATGCATTGTATGTACCTAGTATCAAGAAGAATATTTTGTCTATATCTGCAGTTGCTAGACTTGGTCTTGTAGTCAAATTTATGGATGACTGATGTACAATACATGATCTCACTTTTGGTGATGAAATTGTTGCATCTGGCATTTTATGCCGTGGGATGTATAAGCTCACTTTATATGACAAGTGTGGCCAAAATTTTGCAAATGTAGTTGTGGATTCTAAGGCTATTTCAGATGCAAAACTTTGGCATGCATGTTTTGGGCATTTGAATTTTGTCAGTTTGCTGTGTTTGCAAAAATTTGATAAGGTTGCTTCTTTGCCGCCTCTTGAAGAACCTATAAAAAATGTTTGTGAAGTTGTATTTTGGGTAAGATGTAGTGCTCAAAGTTTCCAAAGGATGCTTCAATTAGGGCCACATGCAGGTTGCGGCTTGTACATAGTGATGTTTGTGGACCCATGCAAACTCCGTCCTTGTGCAATTACCTTTACTTTGTGACTTTCATTGATGATTAAAGCAAAGTTTGAAGTCTTTATGTGCTTCAAACAATTTTTGGCTATGGCTGAAAATGTTTTGAAATGTACTATGGGCACCCTCCGTTCCGACCGAGGGGGGGAGTATATGTCTCATGAATTTAATGCATTTCAAGCTAGTCGTGGGACTAAACACCAATGTACAATTCCTTATACGCCTCAACAAAATGGTATTGTTGAGAGGAAAAGCAGGTCACTTACGGAAATGACACGATGTATGGTCAAAACTCAAGCTTTTTTGTATTCATTTTGGCTTGAGGCCATCATGTGTGCCACTTATGTACTAAACAGGTGTCCTACGAAAGCTTTGCAGTTTATTACTCCATATGAAGCATGGCATGATATAAAGCCTTCTATTGAGCACATGCATTTTTTTTTGGCTATTTGGCATATGCTTTGGTGCCACAAACACAATGCAGGAAATTGGATGATAAGGTTGTCAAATGCATTTTTGTTGGTTATAGTGCTGAAAGCAAAGGTTACAGGTTGTATCATCCACAAAAAAGGCATATCTTGGTCTCATGAGATGTTATGTTTGTGGAAGATTTTGTTCAGCCCTTGTTGTCATGTATTAGAGACAATAATGTAAGCTCACAAGACATTTATGACACTTTGGTTACCTCTTTTCAGTGGTGGAAGTTTGAATATAAATTCCAATGAGGCAAACATACAACCTATGGGGGTTTCTAATAATGTTACATATCAGTCTATTGATGCAGATGTACATGATGTACTTGATGAGGAAAAGGACGAGAATGAGCAGGCTAGAGGTATGCCTAAATGGCTAGTGCATACTTTGCGTGACAGTAAATTGGATGCACCTTTGTCTAGTTGTACTCATTCAGGTTCTCGCCATGCATCTTATGCATTAGATTGTTATGCTTTGGCTATGTCTAGCTTACATGATGTTGAGGAACCTCTATCTTTTGATGAAGCACATAATTCAAAATATTGGATGGCTGCCATTTAATCAAAATATAATGCACTTATAGAAAATGACACATGGAATTTATGTAATTTGCCTCTTGGAAAAAAGGCCATTGGTTCGAAGTGGGTTTACAAGTTGAGACGCAAGCCGGATGGTGAGATTGATCGCTATAAGGCTCGACTTGTTGCAAAAGGTTATGCATAGCAAAAAGGCATAGATTATGAAGAGACTTTTGCTCCCACTTCTCATATGACTACTATGCGTTTTTTATGTGGATTGGTAGCTCATTTTGGTTGGGATGTACATCAGTCAGACATTGTTACTGCTTTCTTGAATGGTGACATATTTGAGGAAGTTTATGTAATGTAACCTCGTGGTTTTGTCAAGAAAGGACACGAGGATAAAGTGTGCAGATGTAAGAAAGTTTTGTATGGGTTGAAGCAATCTCCTTGTGCTTGGTATGAGAAGGCTAACACTCATTTGGTCAAACGAGGCTTTCGTAATAGTCCAATAGAAAGCACATTGTATGTAAAACGTGAGGGTGATGTACGTCTCATTGTGGTTCTTCATGTGGATGATTTGCTGATCACTAGACCAAATGAAAGACATATTGGTGAATTTAAGGCTGATTTGAATACTACCTTCAAGATGAAAGATTTGGGCCTGTTGTATCATTACTTGGGTATACAATTTAAGCAGTGTGATGGTGGTATTTCCTTGTGTTAGAAAAGTTACATAGAGACATTGCTATGTAAGTTTGGACTTGAGGATTGCAAACCTATTGCTACTCCCATGGAAACATGTTTGAAATTTAGTCTTCATGATGCTAGTGATCCTGCCAATGTCACTCCTTACCAAACTGCTATTGCCTGCCTCATTTATGTATGCAACATGAGGCTGGATTTAGTTTGCAGTCTCACAGGTCATCAGATTCATGCTTAGCCCATGGTGTAAGCATTGGCAGGCTGCCAAGGGGAGTTTTTACTACGTGAGTGGCACTTTACACCTTGGCTTGTTTTATCCCAGGGGGGGATCATTACCGCCAAATTTACATGCTTTTATTGGGTTGGTTGTTTTGACACACGAGTGTCCACAAGTGATTCTTGTTTCATGCTTGGCAGCTCATGCATATCATGGTTAAGGAAGAAGAGACCTACTGTGGCCACTTCCACTTGTAGGTATGAATACAAGGGAGTCTTCATAGCTACAATTGAGTCTGTATGGATCAGATGCCTTATGTGTGTTGATTTGGGTGTTGGATAAGTTACTACCAACACTATCTACATTGACAATTAGAGCGCATTGGTAATTGCAAGGAACCGAGTTTTTCATGCTCGCACACAGCACATTGCGGTGCATTACCACTATGTCAGGGAGAGGCCCTCTACAAGAGAGATCAATTTTGCCTATGTGCCAACATAGGACAACCTTGTAGATCTTTTCACAAAGGCATTGTCTTGTGGAAGTTTGAAGCTTTCCACAAAGCTTTGGGCTTACACCCCTTTGTTGCGGACTGATCATGTCCTCAGGGCATGGCACTTCCCTATACTCTATGTGCCAGCTTTTGTTCACTGCATCACTCCCAAGGGACATTTATTACCATATACATGTGGTAGTGATGAATGTGAACACACTTAGGACCACCGAGGCATTTTTTCCCTCGTTAAGAGGTTTCCCCCCAGTGCATTGTATATATGCCCATCACTCTAGGCTATCTTATCTTTCCATTGCACACTAAGTAATACACTCTCCGTTGTGTGCCTTGAGATTCCTTTGTCTTCTCTAAGCTGTGTGTGTTTTCTTGCAACCCTAATTCCAACAAGAGTCCCCTCCACTCAAACCATGATTCTCTTAGGACCAAGCTATCCACACAGATTGAGCTGTCCTCAAAGACAACGCTCACAAAATGAGGCTGAGGTTCACCCATATTTTGCCTACAAGATGTCATTGTTATCTCTGCCAAGTCATGGGACACTAGTTTCACATCCATTCCTTTTATAGTGATGCACTCTAGATGGTACTATTGTTTCTACACTTGGAAGAGGGGTTCCCCATATTTCCACACTATATATACTGTTTAGATCTCTAGCAATCCTTTGCTACATTTCTGGGCCTTCTACATTCATAGAATTTCTTGACACCTTTATTGGATGGAAAACTAGACGCAGGATTGGAAAATTGAAAGGTACATTAGGAAAAATACGAACCCTCTAGGGGCCCTTTGGGATTAAGGTTAATTAGAGGTCAGCCAATAGGAAGAGGGTGGTGGACACACTCTATACCCTCAAAAAGTAGGGGGACAAGGTAGCCTTACACCTCTTAATTGTCTCTTACCTAGTGAGAAGGTAAGGGAGGTGGCTAGGGGAAAGAAGGGGGGGGGGGGACCCACTTTGACCTCTTTTTCCCCACTTTTTGGCCCGGATTTAAAAATACACTAAAAATTTCAAATTTCAAGTTTTCTCTCCTTAAAAGGTCCCCAAACCTATTTCATGGTCAAAAAAGCATTTTTGACCTTCAAAAGTTAAAAACGTGCACTAAAAAATCCAAAAAATTGATTTTTAAAAAAAAACAAATCAAAACATCATTTTCACCCTCCAAAGTCTTTCCAAACCTATTCTATAGCTAAAAAGTGTTTTTCTCTCTCTACAAACCTTTTTCCAAGCTCTCCATTGCTGCAACAACCACATGCACCCCCTATAGTCTATCATTATCTCTCTGCTAGCTTTCTCCCACCTCCATTGTAGCACCAAGCAAGCTCCTCCTCCATCTCTTCCCCTTACCCACCACATAGTTTCACACCAAGCTAGCTCCTCTCCCTTCTCTCATCTCCATTACAACATGAAACAAGATTCTACTCCTTCTACTTTCATTCACTCACACTACATGGAAACCTCTACTCCCGAAGGTGGCAAAAGTATGAGCTCACATGAGTTGCATACCACAACAATAGGAGGTGTGAATATCGCGTGGGCATTGCAAGGGTTTATCTCCAACATAAAGATAGAATGGTAAGAAAACTACCCTTGTAGCTTACATTCAGAGCTTAACATCATCTCCATCTTTAAGTTTATCATGCTGGAGAGAATTAACCTCTTTATGGATTTCAGTGTTTAGGCTTCACACCTCATAACAGTGGGTGGTACTATTTTGTTGATGACTTTGGTGCGCCATCTATAGTTGTGTAGCATGTGATTTGAGTCTCACAATGTTAGTAAGTTGTGTTATCTATGGAGAGTCGTCAAAGATTTTTCTTGTAATTTATTCTTCGTATAATTGTCATTAGATAATTGGAATGATATCATTTTGTACTTTATAACTTTGTGCTCACATAATCTTTTGTTTACTTACAGATTCAACTTGTTTTAAGAGGACATGAGCAAGCAACCATGTGGAGAGATGGAAATCACTCTATTTTTGTTCCTTGAGGAACCTTTCACTACCATGTCAAAAGATTTTGATAAGAATAGTAGGTGTTTTTTAGAATCTTGAACCAATAGGGACTCTCTAGGAGCTCTCATAGAAGCCATCCATATAGTACTACTATCTTCCCTAGTGTCATAGATACACAAATACTCAAGTGTATATGAATCTCTAGATGAGGAAGACAAATACTTGTAAGATAAGCCTAACAGCAACAACATTGTCTCCATTTGTAATTATTTTTCATGAGGCTGGATTCCTCTATAAATGCAATATAAATATGTTTTTTTGTTAAATGGTGTCGCATTGAGTGAGAGTATTTAATTTAGATTACTGAAGTTTCATACAGATCTGAGAAATATTGTTTACTTTTATGGATATTTTGATTTGCCTGTACGATGATTCAAGTCGCAAGTCTTAATCACTCCACCTTGAAGAAATTCAAGCAATATTTTGATTTCAGTTTAATCATTAATGGTTATTCTTATTAAAGTGGATCATAAACTTTGTCAAGATGTCCTCATTTGGGGATGTTGAATATATATCATTAGCAATGTTTCACAAGAACACTAGGTGGACACAAGGAAGTAAAAATTGGCTCCTTGTTTGGTCGATTTCTAGTGTTTAATGTTTAGTGCACAGGATTTGTGAGGCCGTTGACATGGGGAGTTCACTAAAGTATATGTAACATAGCACATGTGTTCAACAGAAGGGATTTTATATTCTTGTAAAGTTGTAGAAACATGTGTAGATAAGGCCTATAAGGGGTACTTTTAATCCATTCTAGTGAATGCACGTGATATAGGAAAATTTTATATAGTGAATGCTCCGGACCTTTGAACACAAAGAAAGGGGGGGGGGGGGGGGGGGGAGCTCTAATTACATCTGAGTGAAAAGAAGGGGAATTTGTACTGTCATGTTGCATAAAGATTTTCTTTCACTTAATCTAAAAAAAATTTGGTATCTTGGGGTGCAGACAAGGCCATATAATGCAAAAAAAGGGGTGGCCACAAGCGCGCGTAGTGAGCCATCCAAAACTGCTGGATGGGCCATATGTGGGCCCTTGTGGCCACCCTTTTTTTGCATAATTAGGCTATTGCTGCACTCCAGAACCCTGGAAAAGGTGAGATGAATGTAAAATTTAACTTTTCAAGCACATTATGCCTTCCTTCAACTCAACTTACTAGTTCCCTACACCAAAAGGCCAAATCACATTGGACAATATAAAAATCTAGCCTCATGCTACATAAACATCTGGTTTCATCAGCTATTAACATTTTTGCTATCCTAAGGGGCAAACAAAGCTAGAAAATGCAAAAAAAAGGGTGGCCACAAGGGTGCGCAGATGAGCCATCCAAAACTGCTGGATGGGCCATCTGCGCGCCCTTGTGGCCACCCTTTTTTTTGCATAATTAGGCTATTGTTGCACTCCAGGACCTTGGAAAAGGTGAGATGAATGTAAAATTTAACTTTTCAAGCACATTATGCCTTCCTTCAACTCAACTTACTAGTTCTCTACACCAAAAGGCCAAATCACATTGGACAATATAAAAATCTAGTCTCATGCTACATAAACATATGGTTTCATCAGCTATTAACATTTTTGCTATCCTAAGGGGCAAACAAAGCTAGAAAATGCAAAAAAAAGGGTGGCCACAAGGGCGCGCAGATGAGCCATCCAAAACTGCTGGATGGGCCATCTGCGCGCCCTTGTGGCCACCCTTTTTTTTGCATTTTCTAGCTTTGTTTGCCCCTTAGGATGGCAAAAATGTTAATATTTGATTTAAATTTAACTCTTCATGGCCAAAACCACTTAACTTAAAACACATGGATAAACAGAAAAGCCAAATCACTATGGAGACAGTAGACAAAACTCTTAATCATTTTGTCATTGCAAAGTCATCTGAAATGATGTGAGCCTCTACAACTTCTTGAATAGCCTCCAACGCTATTGCTTGCATTTTATACTGATTTCCATAGCTTTGAAGCACCTCCTTCACCGTGTGAGCATATTTTTGATGCATGGCCATGATTCAAGTGTTAAGTTTTTTTTTTTTATAAAATTTTTTATTTTTATAAGTGTTGAACTTTTCGGTTGTTTTCAACAGCTTCTAGATTTCAATCGACTCCGAATCTGTCTGGGCTTGTCTCACATGAATTTGTTCATCTCATCGCGTTCTTCGACCATCATGTGATGAGAAAAAATCATATCTTGCTCGCATTCTCCAAAAATCAATGTGCAAGTTGACAATTTATTTAAAAATGATGTAAAACATACATTTTTTACTTTTTTCTTAATCTACGGGCTCCAACGAGCATTAAAACCATGGAATCTGAAAATACTCAAAGAACCATTGTTTTTTATTGTGTTAAGGACTTCCTACATACAAAACTTTCCCAAAATCTCGCCCTAACACCTTCAAAAGTGGCTTCCAAGGAGTGTACTCGGTCAAAATTTGAAACTGAAGAAAAACAATCAGAATGAACTCCTAGACTGTGTATAAATTTTAGAATAACCAAAATTTCCTTCAAAAAAAAGTTATGCTAAAAATTTGAAAATAGCCCCCCATTGGACTCCCCACAATGATAGAAGTCAAAGGGTTCAAGGAGAGGTATGGTGTCACAAGTGCATGGTGGGAATCTCATCGAGGTTTATTCTGTCAAGATCTCTTGTACTTTATCATGTCTTCTCATGTACAATCTTACAAAAAAAAAAGATACTTTAAATGACTACAAATCTTATTTAACTTATCAAACAATCTAAAATATGGTAGACCAAGAGTGCTCTTATACATCAACAAACAAAAAAGTCCAAACATCTTCTCATTAACTTTGATAAACATACATTCGTGAACAACTTCCAAGGGGTAGTGCTGTCATAGTTCTTACATCCATTCCATGACATGGTATGCTCATGGGGTGACCTATCATATAAAAATATCTCTGGTGGGGGTGCCCTCATGTTAGGAAAGGGTGTGCTGCTGATGAAAAGTTGTTGTATTATCCTACTAGGGATCTCTCCATGTTAGCATAGTGATTTTTGGTGTAGTGGGAGCCACATTGCTTAAGGAGAGCTTTGTGCCACCGTAAAAGCTTCATGTTATGCTAGTTCCTTGAGCCATTCTTGCATTAGGATGAGATTACCCACCTCTAATAAGGATGGATTTGAAGCACCTACCTGCAAGATGTAACAAAGAAGGATGTTTTAGAGGAAAAGTGGTGACACTTGACCTCTCTAACCTGCACCCACTATTTCTTGTAATGCCACTGTTTTGAGCTGAAGAGCTTGACATTCGTGCATCCACGAATGCAAAGAAGCACCTGCACCCATACACAACCAATTGCAATAGCCTAACAAGCCTACTTCTCCCCTCCCAAGATATTGAAGAACCATACACATTCGTCTCACCGACAATATGACGATCTTGGGATGAACTCTGCTCACCCTCACGTGCGGCCTTCGGTGCAAACACTGCGGACAAGCAATATGTACACTTTTGTTGTGCGGAGTACATGGTGGTGGAGTGATACGATTTGTGATGTCCGTGAGCACCATGGCAGTTGTTGCGTGAGGAAGCAAAGAATGAAAAGAAAGAGGGGGGAGGGAGAGGGAGGAACATGGGAGGAGAGAAGGGGGCAGAGGGGGAGAGGGAGAGAGAGGGGAGGAGGAGGAGAGAAGGGGGTAGGGAGGGAGAGGAGAGGAGAGGAACATGGGAGGAGAGAAGGGGGCAGAGGGGGGAGAGGGAGAGAGAGGGGAGGAGGAGGAGAGAAGGGGGTAGGGAGGGAGAGGAGAGGGAGAGAGGAGGAAGGAGGAGGAGAGAACAAAGGTTTTTTTTTTTGGGGGATTTTTTTTGAAAAAGTGGACTTTTAGTGTTTGTAGGTTTAAAAAAATGTCAAAAAATGATTTTTTGATGTGTATATATGTTGGGAGGGAATTTTAAGTCAAAAATAAGTAAAAATAACTTTTTTGAAAAAAAGTCAAATTTTGGCTCTTAGTGACCCACGTTTTTACTGATGTGGTCACACCCCTTTATTCCCTTCACTTTCCAAAAGCTAGAGAGAGAAAGTGACCTCTTAGGTCCACATCCTACATGTGTCTAAAAAAAGGCTAGAAAAGTCTACTCAAAACTAACTTCTTGAATGCCCTTGTCCCCTTAACCCTACACAACATTAGCTTTAATCCCTAAAAATTAGGATTCGTTACAAGGCCCATGCAAGTTTCATATTTCTCCTAATGAAATGCAATGCAAGGTGATGGTTCTCCTTCCTTTGAAGGTGGATATCCCTTTTCTCTCATAGTGAAAGATGGAGAGGTTTTACCACTTGAAGACTCTTCAAGGGCAGTGTCTATCTCCTCACATAAGCACAAGATTAATTCATCTCCATATATGGAAATTTGGGCATACATAGCAATGTATTGTGCTTTGGACGCAAAATTTGGCCTTCAATTACAAGAAATATGGGGATGGGAAGAGAGAGAGAGAGAGAGAGAGAGAGAGAGAGAGAGAGATAGAGTTCTTCAAAGCTCAATAATCTTCTTTGAATGCTTGAAGTTTGCTCTTTGAAGCTCGAGAGAATCTTCTTTGAAGTTTGAAGTCAAAGCGTTTGAAGTTTTATTTGGCTCCTCTTTCAATGCTCAAAATCAAAGAAGATAAGGAATTGCTTTAAAAAGCCAAGGGTCTTTGGAAGATTGAGTTGAGGCCTTGAATAAAAACTTTGAAGCTTTATTGCCTAATTTCCTTAGAGATGCTTGAAGCTCGAGCAAGCACTTGTGAAAAAACCTTTGATCTTCTCATGCTACTCTACTATGCGAGAAGAGATCTAGGCTACAGTGGGAGAGCGGGGATATTTTTTTGCGAGCTTACTTCAATGAGCTTTTATTGGCAATTGGCTTTTTTGTGTGAGCTTTTCTCCACTCTAAACACATGAGAAGGGATGACATGTATGTTCTCCTTTCCATATGAAATCCCTAATTCCTAAAGGAGTGAACTAGGTGCAATCTAGCATTAGGTACTTCACTTTGAGGGCTAACGCTAAAATAAAAATTTGATACATAGAACAAGGACATTTCTCATTGCATAAAAACTACTTCTATTTATTTGTCTATTAAGCTCTACATTTAGTATAATTAGGAGTCCCAACAAAATCCAAGCCAGCCTAATCATATTGCAAATAACAAAAGCCAAAATATAAACAAGAACTCGCCTCATATAAACACAACCCTTGTTTCAAATTCCAAATGCCCCAAGGCAACAATTACCATCCTATATGCAAGGAAATAAGATCAAGGAATAACCCAACATATATAAAAAGTTATAACCAAAAAGATATTAGTTATCCTTCACAAACATAAGCACTAAGACAAAAGCAAGTCCCTTGTAAAGAAAAAGGTCTTTATCCATGCTACATATTTGGTCACAGAGGAACCACCATCATATACATGTAACTTTAAGATTTAGGAATGACTAAATACACACACAAGCAAAATAACTTAATGAAAACCTTCAAAGGTACAAAATCTAAAGTTGCCTCAAAAAAGTGTTTGTTACCAAAATAAAGTAGTTTTTCAATCTAGAAAAGGTAGCTAGAAAGCACATTTTTGTCCTCTCATATCTCATGCAAAATCTGCAAGGCATGCTTTAGCCAGCCCAACATCACATTCTATCCCTAGTAGATAATTCCTCTTTAGCTCTCGAGATGCATGTCCTAGGCCTCCACATCTGGCAAAAATATCCAAAATAGCATCTCCTTCATTCGTGAAAGTCCGCACTAACCATCTGTGTCAAAAGGGAATTTCAAAAAAATATCTTTTACGATAAGAATTTTTTTAAAACCACAACGAATTAATATGATGAGTTCCCATCTCACCTAAAAAACATAGGACACCTTTCTGCACCACCTTGAATATAGTGTCCATGTACCAAAGTGCATGGAAATGGACTCTTCTTTTTGTTCTCTACAATGAAATTTCTTTGAGCTTTGAATAAATTTTTAGCAACCTCTTTACCTGCCTCACGATCAATTAGAGGAAGATTACAATGTTCTCGATAGAACATAGTTAGTGCCAATGTTTCAACCTACAAATACAAAAAAACTTCTCATGTTATCATCTCCATAGTATAAACACATACACGTGGGATAAAGCTACATTTACACAAAAAAGGGTGAAAGCTACAACATAGTTAGTACAAATGTTTCAACCTACAATTACACAAAACCTTCTCATGTAATCATACACATGGATGAAAGCTAATAATTAAGATGTGTGTACTCACTTGTTCTCCATTCTCATATAAATAACTTGATTGCACATGAAGAGACATCGTCCGATGCATCACCAACCCAGCCTTCCTTCCCACCTTGTGTATTTTAGGAAGGTGATCCATAAGGCTCAAACACACAAACCATCCCTCATCAAGCATGAAAAGGTAGCAAAGCTAAGTGTGGCATGTATTGAAATGACGTGTTAATCTTGTGTTATGGGGGACAACCATCCACATCTACATCTACCACTCGTGAGCCCGTAGGAAAATTAGCCCACACGAGATGAGAAACTGTGTTTGAGGGAGAGCTTGTGTGAGCTAATGATGCAACTATCTTCATTAGAAAATTTTCCACACTGTATGGAAAGAACCAAAGAGGTCTTATTATGTAATAAATGCATGAAAAAATCAATGTGACTTGTGAGACTCAAGGTTTCCACCTATGTGACCCCTCGCTAAGAGTGTGGATTTCTACCACCAAAATTTGTGAGGACAAACACTCATTATCTGCCAACAAATTTCAAAAAAGATATAAATTAGTTTTCTAAGAACATGTTTGTAACAATAAATCATTCTTACTTGTAGTCTTTTCTGAACTTTATGCACAATGTCAAGTCGTTGTTTTGTGCGTCTCTCACGCACAAGCTGATGAGGTAGATGTAGCCACTCCGTGTGAGGTGGAGGCTGTTGTAGTAGGTAGCTTTACATTTGGCTCTGGTAAAGCTGGTGGAGAGTTCTCATGAGGTGGAGAATCTCTATGAATTTCAATGTGAGTTGTCTCAATGCTTTCAAACTCTATGAAAGATACAACTGAATGACAAAAGCAAGTAGCGAGATTTAAGAGGCCCTATAGATTTATCTTTGAAAACATATACAAAATTTTGCATGGTTTAAAATGAGAAAATACCTTTCCATAAATGCTCCTCACTTGGAGGCACATGTCCAAGTGGATAGTCTAACCACCAAGGGCATCTCTCAAGTTTCCATTAAGAAACACCTCTCTCCACCCATGCCTTAGGATTTATAGTGTCCTTGGAACTAACATTTGCCCAATCTTTCACAACTTCTCCCTTGTCATCCATGAGACCTTCACCAATGAGTTGATGGATCCACCTAAGTATAAATAACCAATAAACAATCAAATAGTTCTCAAAATATATTTTATATCATTCATTCGCGAATGGTGTTCTAAAGTCAACTTGTGGATTATAATATACCTGTATACAACTCTCTTGGCAGCCTCCTCAACACGAGGTTGCTTTTCTCCCTCCTTTACTTTAGAAAAATCTTTCCACGTTTCATGGAAACTCCACCGTACATGCATTGTTAGTTGCTCTTTCACCCACATTCCAAATCCATCTGCAGGCACATCATCATTAATTGAAAGCCCCTGCACAATAGTCTCAGTCTCATTCCTCCCAATAGAGTTCCTTTATCATGTGCAACAATGTCTTTTTGGAGTCCCCAAACATCTCTATAGTTGCCTCATCCTTCACCTTTCTTGTCATAAGCATATGAAACACCTTCGTCTTCCTCTCTATAAAAACAATATCATAATAAATAGTTGACTCAAAACTTTGAATGAATACAAGATTTTGAGCATTGTACCTATTTTGGCATACCTCTCTACTCGAACACGAGACTTGGCCAGAGTGTATAGATTTTCTTTTGTTAGAGCAACCATACCCTTCTTTGAACAATCATAATGTACACGCCTACAACCACGGCACCCGTTTTTGCATATATCACACTATGTACATTGTAGCATTTGGTCCCACACATCAAAAACATTAAGAGTGAGGTAGATATTTTTATTTCACATTATACACATTTCACGGTGCAATATCCACCCCCTCTAAACCTGCACATCCTCTGGCATGTGCCACACATATTGAGGCGGTCCGGGGCGGGCAACAAGAAGAGTGGCCTCTAAACACCCTCTAAGAAGAGCGGCCTCCCGTGCTGCTCAATTGGGGCTGGGGCAAGCACAATCAGAGACAACAACAACCCACAGCCAAAAACCAAACAAAAAAAGGGGCACCACCTAGTTGTAGATGTGAACTAGGATGCACGTGATATCTCCTTGTACTCAAATGCACAAAGAGAGGGGAATGCAAGATAGCCACACACACCAAACACAAACATTCACCATGCCAGAGAGAGGTAAAGAGCACAAATCAACTTGAGCAACTCAGTCTTAGCCTTAAAGACTAGATACACACAAAGATTGATGAGAAATAGAGAGACAACACAAAACTTGACCTTGTTGCCAATACACAAATTGTCTCAGGGTCATGGGAGCCCTCTCACCGAGCACCCTCTTACAATTCACCTTTTAGGCAAACAATTCAACAAGTCCTTAAACCACTAAGCATGAAATGGCACAACAAACTTCAAGGACAATATACCTTCAACCACCTGATGAGCCAACTTATCAAGTCAATTTGGAGAGAAGAGTTGTAGTTGCAGCATACAATTGCACCCAAAACTATAAATCTTATTTATACACAAGAGTAGGCTACAAGTGTGGTGAAGAGTATGGCATACACTCCACTCCTCTAGATGGCATAACTAACATCAAGCTTCTCCATGCACCTATGTGTAGTGATGGAATAGAGCACTCACAATGCACACACTCTACACAACTAGGCTTGAAGAGTGGTGTGTTATGTGTTGAGAATGGTGTGGTGTAGTGTGATCATGTGATGATTTACAAGGGAGAGAAGGGCTCTATTTATAGGTTTTAGAAGCCCCGATTTGGATTAGGCCTAATCAAGTTTATTTGAAGGAATAAAAGATTATGCATATATATATATATATATATATATATATATATATATATATATATTTAATGAGTGTGGGTCTCTCTTATCCTTTGAGTCACATGGATGTGGGCTCAAGGGAAGAGAATTATTGAGGATGAAAGGAGAGAGGATGGAGTGAATAATTTGGGAGTGCCTACTCTAGTAGAGGGTGCATTTTACAATAAGGTTAGTGGTTAGTAGTTAGTAATTATCACTAAAAAATATTTACAAAATCATTCACCAAATGGTGAGATATATGATGAGAAAAGTTAGAGAAGGGATGAGCTTGTAAAGAGAGGTTGAATCTTTGACATTCACATCTTTACAGCACCGGAAGAAGAAGCGGTCAGCATGGCGAAGTAGCGCGTGTCGATGAAGCTATGTTATCTTCAAACCTTGGAAAATTCATGACAAAAGCCTTGATTTGCAGAGGTTATCCTTGGATTTTTGCTGATTTTTTGAAGCTCTTTACAAAGCTGAAGAGAGTATGGTAATATGGACATATATGTAGAGAGAAAGGGGGACACATAGGGTGTAGAAATGGAGGATGAAGGCTATGGAGGTGTGAGAGATGTGGCAATGGTGAAGAGGGTGAATTAGGACATGGGATTTGCAGGCATGGGAGTGGGAAGGAGAGGGAGGAGTGTGTGTGAAAGAGGAAAATGATAAAGTGGAAGAGGGAGTGTGGCTGCATAGCATGGGCAAACTGGGGTCCACCAATAAAATCATAGCTCACAGCTCGTAGCTCAAAAAAAATATGAAAAAATTTGAGGTAGAAGTTCAGCTCACAAGCTACAACTTTTGTTTGTATCACCTTTTCAAATTCGGGGAGCATGTAATCTTTAAAAATTCAGCAAAACCGACTGTTTTTTCCACTGCACAAAGTCCTTGTGAGGTCTTTCTTTGGATGATTCTTTTGAATACCTTCAAGAGTGAGCTCCCCATGGTGCATGCATGCATTCCACATACCCTTGACCTTATTTGGTAGGTCTATAATTGAAGATATTGTTGAGATCATGATATAAATGAATAGTACAACTAAGAAAATCAAATATTGAGGGGTCTAAAAAATATGTACATGTCAAATATAAATAATATAGGTGGAAAAAATATAAAGGGTTCAAAATAAATCTCTCTCATTATAAGTCTACCATAAAAAGATGAATATTTTTGGTGGTCTAATTTATGAGAGTAATAAAGAATAGATGTAGGAAGGAAAAAATCACAATAGTGAAAAAATATACACATAAATAGAACTAGTTTTTTTTTGGATTTTTGTTAGGATGGAGGTACACCAAAAATAAGAGAAGCTTGCATGAAATTTTTTTTATATGGAATAAAGAGTATGCAAAATAGTAAGAAAAAATATGGTAATGGTGAGTCAATGTACATAGCATAAATAACACACCATAGGTAGAAATATTTAAATAAATACCAAAATAATTATGAAAAATCCTTTTATTTAGGCCCTATATACAATGAAATATTTATACACAAATGGACCATAATATTTTTTATTTTTTTTGGCTCAACTAGCCCAGTGACTAGCTAATTAAGGGTTTTTAAGAAGATATGGGAAAAGTCCCCTAACTCACACACACTTATATACAGTGAAATGGTAGGGATAGCCACAGTGTTTGGATAATTTTGGTAGGGTGGGTTAACTCACTATGGCAATTACGGAAAGCCGAAAAACGGCTATCATTAGCCCTCCCCCAGGATGATGGTATATTCATGTACCATCATAGAGCATCTTTTCCAAAGAGAGTGCTTTAGAGTCCTTGACGAGATCTTCATTGTTTGGCCCCTCAAAATTTTGGCTGGAGTTACACTCATGCTTCATGTAACAATACTTACATGAGATAACTGCCCTTTCACAGATCTTTGGTAGATCCTTTGGTAGAAGGCAACTCAAATAGGGCTTCAAGCGATAACCATTTACCTTCCTAGAGTGCTCTTTCCCATTCAAGTCCATAAGTTGATAGTAACTTGAATTGAAAGCCTTCTTAACTATGTATGGCCCCTGCCATCTAGTTTCAAATTTGGCATCAAAACGATTATCGAGTCGATTGTCATACCTTAGCACAAGATCTCCTTCATTGATGCCTTTGTCCTTTAGTTTCTTGTCGAGCTTCTCCTTCGCCTGCGTAGCTTTCCTCTTGTAGCACTCGTATGGTGCTTCTCTTTTCCACTCAAGCTCAGCTAAGGTAAGAAGTCGATCCATCCATGCTTCTTGTGCTGCTTTTCCATGAAGTCGCATTGTTGGAATGTTGAGCTCAATTGGTTGTAAAGCCTCTTGACCATAGACCAAGTGAAATGGTGTAAACTCCGTGGCTTCCCTATATGTGGTTCGATACGCCCACAAGGCACCATCCAAGAAGTCATCCCACAACTTTGTCTTGTTTCTCACCATCTTTCTAATGATGCCTGCAATGACACCATTAGCTTTTTCTACCAGACCATTGGATTGGGGATGGTAGGGTGTACTATGACGATGTAGAATGTGAAGTTCTTCACAGACCTCTGTGAGCAAGCCCTTTCTAAACCCTGGACCATTATCAGAAACAATCTCCAAAGGTGTGCCAAATCTACAACAAATGTGAGTGTAGACAAATTTGGTCACTGTCCTCTCATTTACCTTTGCCACACTTTGTGCTTCTACCCATCTCGTCATGTAGTCTATGGCCACCAAGATATACGATTTTCCATTTTTAGTCCTAGGCAATGGACCCATAGCATCAATGCCCCTTTTTTCAAATGGACCATTTGCAAGGACTAACTGACGTGGACCATGTAACAAACGCTTGTTTCCATTAATTTGACAATTGTGACAGCTTTTACACCAATGTTGAACATCAATGTGCAAGCTTGGCCAAACATATCCGGCAAGCAAAATCTTTTTTGCAGTGAGTTCCTGTGCAAAATGACCACCACACACTTCCTCATGCAAACCTTTTAGAATGGCTGGGATTTCCTCAATAGTTGGTACTCTTCTGCACACTTGATCCTTCCCTCTTTGGTAGAGGGATCCTTCTAGGAAGAGATACGTGCTTGCCTTCTTCATGAGTCTCCTCTTCTGAGCCTTCGTAAAGTCTTGTGGAAACTCACTCTCCAAAATGTAGCTAATAATGGGAGTCAATGACTCCAATCCCTGGTATCTCAGTTGTTTGACAGTTACTGCCACCATGATGACCTACACTTCTTTCTCAACACATGTAACTACTTGCTGTGCAAGTAAATCGGCATCTTCATTCTGTTTCCTAGGAATATGATATAGTTGCACTTCTTCAAATTGATTAAACAATCTACGAATGGCATGAACTTTTGTCCTTAGGCTTTCATTCTTGCACGCCCAAATGCCTAAAATTTGCTTCACGATGAGAAGTGCATCCCCTTTTACCATGAGACGTTGTATACCTTGGTCAATGCATATCTTTAAACCATGAAGTAGTGTGTCATATTCTGCTTCATTGTTGCTAGTTGAACCTGGTAGATTGACCTTCTCTTTCATGACCACCTCTCCACTTGGGTTGAGCAATACTAGCCCTCCCCCTGCTTTTCCTGTGACTCGTCGAAAAGCTCCATCAAAGAACAAGGTAAAAGCATTAGGAATACTTTTAGGTGGTGGCAATGGTAGGGTATTTACTTCAGGCACCTTAATCTCCTTCTCATGTACCCTATAAGTAAGGATCCCTGCCAATTGTGCACGCACACTATCTTCTACCTTGAAAGAGTATTGGAACTTTTGCAATTCCATAATCCACTTTGAGATCCTAGTGCTAAGATTCATTTGAGATGACACCCAAGGAAACAAATTTTCTGCAGTGAGAATTACAAAAGGTTTTGGTAGCAAGTAGGATCTAAACTTTCTCACCGCAAACATGAGAGAAAGCATCATGAGTTCTGCCTCCGTGTAGCCTCTCTCCAAAGCATTCATGACCCTACTAGCAAAGTAGATGGGTCGCATCCTGGTACTGTGGGGATCTTGTTGTAAT
This sequence comes from Adiantum capillus-veneris, assembly GCF_014529385.1. NCBI lineage: Eukaryota > Viridiplantae > Streptophyta > Polypodiopsida > Polypodiales > Pteridaceae > Adiantum > Adiantum capillus-veneris. The sequence goes on from NC_140948.1 coordinate 94,786,773, forward strand.
AAAACTGCACCAATTGTTTCCTTCCCAACACTAGAGCTAACAAAGAATGTGTACTCCCAACAAGGAGGCATGAGTATTGGTAGCTCTGACAAAATGACTTTAATGTTACAAAAGTACTCTTCAAGCTCATAAGACCATGCAAATTCTACTTGTTGTGTCAACTTTTGCAAAGGATGAAGCAACTCCGAAGCTAAGTGAATAAAGCGTGACATATACTTCACCTTTTGAATGAATGAGATGACCTCTTTGAGATTCTTGGGTGATGGGAGCTCAATAAGAGCCTTTGCCTTTGAAGGATTCACCTCAATGCCTTTATAGGAAACCTTGTGACCAAGCAAGATCACTTCATCCTCACCTATGTGACACTTGTCGGGGTTGAGTTGACCTCCCATGTCGTAGAGCTTCTTTAAACCTTCTTCTACCCTTTGTAGATACAATGATTTTGAGCTATAAATGCAAAAATCATCAATAAAAACCCTAATGGACTTCCCAAAGAATGCTCGAAACACCATGTTCATGAAGCGTTGGAAAGTTCCAGGAGCATTTTTCAGTCCAAATGGCATGACTCTAAAAGCATAACAACCCCAAGGAGTGATGAAGGTTGTTTTCAATTGATCTTCCAATGCGATACCTATTTGAAAGTAACCCGAGTAGCCATCACACACAATGTACTTCTCATGACCAGCTACCTCATTTAGTCTCTCATCCTGAAATGGGAGGGGAAAGTGATCTCTTTTTGTTGCCTCATTGAGTGGACGGTAATCCACACACACCCTCCACACTTGCCATTTTTCTTAGTGACAACAACGGGAGAGACCCACTCTAAATTCTCCACTGGATAAATGAAACTTGCTGCTAGAAGCTTTCTTACCTCCTTGAGTAAAGCCTGTTCCTTGATGACTCCTAGCCTTCGTAGCTTCTGAGCCTTAGGTGTGGCCTCTGTCTTCAACTCAATTTTGTGCTGAACAGCATCTACTCCACGCACATCGGTGTAGTCTTTAGCAAAAAGCCTAGGAAATTTCCTTAGCACACATTTGAACTCCTCTCTTTCGTCCTTTGTAAGTGTTGTAGACAACATACCTTCTAACATTCCTTCATCTTGGACATTTTGCTTCTCTTGGGAACCTACCTCTTCCAAACCTGGGCAAGAGGTCTCTTGGTTGTTTGGATTAAACCTTACCCCCATGACTTCGATGGAAGACTCCTCTTCAGTAATGCTGCCGCTACTTTCTACTTCTGAAGTTCTATCTGTCCAGCCTTCCTCCGTCTCACTTTGAGATGATTCTTCATGGAGCTCCTCTTGGCGTTGCTCCTTCATGTGAAAGACAACCTTCTTATGATTGTCATTCCTGCAAATTAGCTTTCCACTCTCCCAATCCTACAAAGCTCGCATTTTCATTAGCCATGGTCTCCCTAGGATAAATGGGTAACCATTTCCTTTGGTAGACATGACATAGAAATCCACCGCCTTCTTAATGCCAAAGGCCTCTACAAAAGCATTTTTACAAATGCCTACACACCTAGCTTTGCTATTGTTTACCATCTTGACTTTACTTTCAAGTGTCTCATGGATGTGCATGCCTATTTTTTGCATGAGTCCCTCTGTCATGATGCAAATTTGTGCACCCCTATCCACTAGACCTTTTCTAGCCAATCTTCCTTTGATGCAACAATCTAGCATAGGTGTAAAATCCTCATTCATTTCAGCATGCGCAATTTTTACAATAGGCACACTCTCTTTTATCTTTCTCTTAGTGCTAACTGCCTTTGTTAAATCCCTCCTAACTTGTGGGCATAATGCAAGAAACTGAGGCCATGAGATATCAGGACCCTTACCTCTCATGTCTTCCAATAGGTTGTATGGAGCCATACCATGTCCAAGAGGGAAGTCTTGGAGATTGATACGACGTCGAGTCCTCTTAGCTTCCTTGGTCTTCTTTGCCTTCTTTTCTCGTCCATGATCACTTTGTGATGTGACTCCTTCTTTCTCTTTACCTTTTCCTCGGCCACGCTTAATGCCATTTGCTTCCATGTCAACCTCATTTGAGTTTGTCACCTCTACTACATGCACATTTGGGTCTGGCAAAGGTGGAACTCCTTCCACTCCTTGTGGAGGTGGTATTTCTCCATTTGGACTTTGTAGAAGCCGTGGTTGCTGACTAGTTCCTTCACCTGCATTCATCACTGGGTAATTCAAGTTAGGTCTCCCTGGCTCCCCACGGGGCCAAGGACAATTATACATCCCATGTCTAGACTCTCGGCAATTCCAATATTGCAAGACTCTCCTAGGTCGTGGATCTCGCTCTTCAGACTTCTTTGCTTGTCCCTTTGGACCTACAGCTTGTGCAAGGTGAATTGACAGGCTGCTTAAAGATTCATTTCACTTCTCAATCACTTCCGCCGTTACCTTAGGAATCTCCTTAGATTTTGATGCTTGTGACTTACCTTTGGGTCTAAGACCTTCTATTGGAACCTCTCCCCTTAGGCACTTGAGTTTCCTATATTTCTCAGCAGCCCTAGTTTCAGCTGCATCAAAGGTAGCAGGTGCACCCGCCTCAACTTTTACCTTAAGGTCAGGAAAGAGTCCGGCTATGAACCTCTCCTTCTTTAGAAATTCTGCACCATCACCAGGGTTAGCAACATTTCGTATCCATAGAGCCCAAAGACGTAGAAACTCTTGCTTGTACAAGTAGTAGTCATCTAAGTCTTTTTGCTTATGAGAAACAATGTCTTGCCATAGTTTTTGAGTATTTTGGGGATCAAAGAAGTATCTCTTGAAATGATTCACAACTTTCGTGTAATTCCCTTTAACTTCCTCAGGCAATGAGTCAAACCAAGTGCTAGCATCTTTCCTAAGGACCACTTCAAACATCTCTACGCGTTCTTTATCAGTTACTATTCTCTTGATACAACAAGACATCTTGAAATTTGCTAAAAATAATTCTGCATCCTCTCCAGGCTCTCCAAAGAAAAGAGGATATCCGGACATTTGGCGTTGGGCCTCCATTGAATCGGTTTCAAAGTGACAACACGTTTTTGTTTTTCTTTCTTAAAAAAAATTACACAATAATGTTTTCTAAATTGCAATCTATTCTACAACAAAATAAAAATATTCACATCAAATGACCTATGATAATCAATAAGACGCAGGATGACAGGGTTTGGTGATGCGAGAATTTCTCCTACTCTTTGGGCACCAAACATGAACACCATACGTTGTTGAAAATGGATTTTTCTACTAATTGCAATGTTTATTCTAATGTGTGGAGTGAAATGAAAGGGGAAAACCTCTATTCTTGGGCCATTATCCATTGTCTATGCATGACCTTATGCTTAAAACAAAACAAAAATATAGACGTCCAAACTAAGGTCGTACCTAATGAGAGGCAAAATAAAAGGATTTACTGAAGCGTTTATCTCGGTCAACCTAAGAGGACCTAAAATTCTACGAATTAATCGTTGAAATTGCAACTTAGTACTAACAATTATGTGTACCTTTTGCCTTGCAATGGGAATGAAGGGATCATAAAAATTCTCGTGATTCATACAAGCTACTTGATTATGCTAAAGGTTGAACCTACACAAAACATACACAAGTCGTCCTCAGTGGGGGCACAAATTTGAGGCGGTCCGGGGCAGGCAACAAGAAGAGCGGCCTCTAAACACCATTCGAGGCTCCCGTGCTGCTCAATTGGGGTTGGGGCAAGCACAATCAGAGACAACAACAACCCACAGCCAGAAACCAAATAAGAAAAGGGGCACCACCTAGTTGTAGATGCGAACTAGGACGCACGTGATATCTCTTTGTACTCAAACACACAAAGAGAGAGGAATGCAAGATAGCCACACACACCAAACACAAACATTCACCACGTCAGAGAGAAGTAAAGAGCACAAATCAACTTGAGCAACTCATTCTTAGCCTTAAAGACTAGATGCACACAAAGCTTGATGAGAAATAGGGAGACAACACAAAACTTGACCTTGTTGCCAATACACAAATTGTCTTAGGGTCACGGGAGCCCTCTCACCGAGCACCCTCTTACACTTGACCTTTTAGGCAAACAATTCAACAAGTCCTCAAACCACCAAGCATGAAATGGCACAACAAACTTCAAGGACAATATACCTTCAACCACATGATGAGCCAACTTATCAAGTCAATTTGGAGAGAAGAGTCGTAGTTGCAACATACAATTGCACCCAAAACTATAAATCTTATTTATGCACAAGAGTAGGCTACAAGTGTGGTGAAGAGTATGGCATATACTCCACTCCTCTAGATGGCATAACTAACTTCAAGCTTCTCCATGCACCTATGTGTAATAATGGAATAGAGCACTCACGATGCACACACTCTACACAACTAAGCTTGAAAAGTGGTGTGATGTGTTGAGAATGGTGTGGTGTAGTGTGATCATGTGATGATTTACAAGGAAGAGAAGGGCTCTATTTATAGGTTTTAGAAGCCCCGATTTGGATTAGGCTTAATCAAGTTTATTTGAAGGAATAAAAGATTATGCATTTTTTTAATTTTATTTTAATGAGGGTGGGTCTCTCTTGTCCTTTGAGTCACATGGATGTGGGCTCAAGGGAAGAGAATTATTGAGGATGAAAGGAGAGAGGATGGAGTGAATAATTTGGGAGTGCCTACTCTAGTAGAGGGTGCATTTTACAATAAGGTTAGTGGTTAGTAGTTAGTAATTATCACTAAAAAATATTTACAAAATCATTTACCAAATGGTGAGATATATGATGAGAAAAGTTAGAGAAGGGATGAGCTTGTAAAGAGAGGTTGAAGCTTTGACATTCACATCTTTACAGCACTGGAAGAAGAAGCGGTTAGCATGGCGAAGTAGCGCGTGTCGATGAAGCTATGTTATCTTCAAACCTTGGAAAATTCATGATAAAAGCCTTCATTTGCAGAGGTTATCCTTGGATTTTTGCTGATTTTTTGAAGTTCTTTACAAAGTTGAAGAGAGTATGGTAATATGGACATATATGTAGAGAGAAAGGGGGACACATAGGGTGTAGAAATGGAGGATGAAAGCTATGGAGGTGTGAGAGATGTGGCAATGGTGAAGAGGGTGAATTAGGATATGGGAGTTGCAGGTTTGGGAGTGGAAAGGAGAGGGAGGAGTATGTGTGAAAGAGGAAAATGATAAAGTGGAAGAGGGAGTGTGGCTGCATAGCATGGACAAACTGGGGTCCACCAATAAAATCATAGCTCATAGCTCGTAGCTCAAAAAAATATGAAAAAATTTGAGGTGAATGTTCAACTCACGAGCTACAACTTTTGTTTGTTTCACCTTTTCAAATTCGGGGAGCATGTGATCTTTAAAAATTTAGCAAAACCGACTGTTTTTTCCACTGCACAAAGTCATTGTGAGGTCTTTCTTTGGATGATTCTTTTGAATACCTCCAAGAGTGAGCTCCCCATGGTGCATGCATGCATTCCACATACCCTTGAACTTATTTGGTAGGTCTATAATTGAAGATATTGTTGAGATCATGATATAAATGAATAGTACAACTAAGAAAATCAAATATTGAGGGGTCTAAAAAATATGTACATGTCAAATATAAATAATATAGGTGGAAAAAATATAAAGGGGTCAAAATAAATCTCTCTCATTATAAGTTTACCATAAAAAGATGAATATTTTTGGTGGTCTAATTTATGAGAGTAATAAAGAATAGATGTAGGAAGGAAAAAATCACAATAGTGAAAAAATATACACATAAATAGAACTAGTTTTTTTGGATTTTGGTTAGGATGGAGTTACATTAAAAATAAAAGGAGCTTGCATGAAATCTTTTTTATATGGAATAAAGAGTATGCAAAATGGTAAGGAAAAATATGGTAATGGTGAGTCAATGTACATAGCATAAATAACACACCATAGGTAGAAATATTTAAATAAATACCAAAATAATTATGAAAAATCCTTTTATTTAGGCCCTATATACAATGAAATATTTATACACAAATGGGCCATAATAATTTTTTATTTTTTTATTTTATTTATTTATTTGGCTCAACTAGCCAGTAACTAGCTAATTAAGGGGTTTTAACACTAGAATGGTAACCTAATAGGACATAAAAGTGTCCTTTCAGGGTTTTGGGAAAATTTTTAAAAACCATAGTAGATCCACTCATTTTGAAAAATCCTTTCATAAGCTTATAGTTCAATAACTACTACATATGGAAAAAAAGAGAAACTTGTAATTTTTCTCATCCCTTGGTCACTACAAGCCTCCAAAGTTGATGGACCAGTGCATTTTTCCCAAAACAACAATTTCTTACGGTTGATTGCATATAAATAAGAGTGGAGATTTTTGTAGGACATGAGATAAAGGCATTTAACTTCAATGGGTTGGTGACCAAAACATATGGTTGCTTTCACCTCACTAATTGTTTTTGGGGCAAAAAAAATAGGTACAAAAAAGTTGCATTTTTGCCATTTTGCGGACCTGTCATCAAAGTTTCTATAGTCACGCGGAATACAAATACTATATACATGTTTTCTTAGTTCCCTTTGGGCCTCTGGATTCAAAAGGAGCCATGGAGCATGTCAAAATGATAATGGATCTCTTACAATTGGAACCTTGGGGGCAATGATAAAGTCCTAAATACAGCAAACATGAAAAAACTCGGTTTAGCATTATGACCTCTAGAAACCCATAGAAACTACTCAATATCTAGCCAAGTTTGTAGTCTATGATTAGATATGGTTACTACCTACAAAATACACACAATTGGCATAAGAAACTAGCAATATTGAGAAAGTTATAGTTGCTATTCTAAAATGTATCGTATTCTTCAGCAATCAAAAAACTCAACCATCATCATATACTATGCTATATAGCATATTAGGTCCCCCAAAACTCAAGGAAGATTAGCTTTATGTTATACATTACACTTACACAATCATAATTGAATTTGGATATCAAGAAAGCCACCAAAAAAATCATAAAAGTGCTAATTTTGGCCAAAAATGCTGGATTATGCAATTCTTGTAAATTGGTCATAACTTTCAATTTTAACACTTAACTCTCCCTACAAGCATCAAAACATGTTGAGAACTATGAAGGCCTAACCTCTAGCCATCTAAACTCACAAACATGAAGTTTAGAGTGGTATAGTTGCCAAAAATTGAAAAAAAGCCAAAAACAGGACCCGTTTTTTCACACAGTTTAGGTTCAAAAATGTTGTGCAAGAGTAAGGTTAATGGTGAGATCGATACTAAAAAAAAAATGCTAAGTTTTTTTCAGCTCATAAGGAAAATTTGTGGATATATAGCACCTAAAAATTCATTTTCATACTCTTCAAATAATTCAAGCAAAATGGTCACTTAACAGGACACAAAAATGTCCAAGGACATAAAAGTGTCCTGTTACCATTCTAGTGTTAAGAAGATATGGGAAAAGTCCCCTAACTCACACACACCTATATACAGTGAAATGGTAGGGATAGCCACAGTGTTTTGATGATTTTGGTAGGGTGGGTTAAGTCACTATGGCAATTACGAAAAGCAGAAAAACGGCTATCAATATCTTTTTGCAGCAGGTTCAGTCTTCATTTAAGTCCACATACATGTCAATTTCATCATTGCTTGCAACAAAATCTAATGCATCATCCTCTCATTCTTCATCCACATCCATAACATTGACATCAAAGTCTTCTTTCCTATGAATCAAAGGGATCTGAGCATGCAAATGAGGGAACGATAGAGTGCTCTATTCTCAACCCTGCCACAAGAACAAACAACAACACAAAATTTCCCCTCTGTGTGCACATCACTTGCAACTCTTTGTGTTCAAATTAGTGAGTCAGCCAAATCTCTCATGCTCTACATTGGAGAAGTAGGGGAGCCAATGCAAAACGCTGGCTGATCTGGTCCAAAAACGCCAGCCTTCTGCTATGATGCAAAAACGCTAGGCCTCTTGGGGGTTCTGCTGAGAAGTTGCCTGTTGAGCGTGTGCTCCTGCTTCCTCTTTTGCCAGAAAGTGCTAGCGCTAGGTTTCTATATATACAAACTTATGGAATTTTCCCTACCCAGTTTCCAACAAAAATAATTCTAATATGGAGTTTTTTATTACTTATCTATTCTTTGTTCCATTGCCAACTGTCTTTTGAATGTAAAAGTTCTTCAATTATGACTTATTATCTAAGATTAAACAGCGACACAAGCGCGCGCGTGCGCGCGCGCACACACACACACAAGAAGAAGAGAATTTTAACGTCATAGGAAAATATCCCAAGAGACTTTAAAGATCTATGTCACGAGGAGAGTTGAGCTCATGACCTATTATTCAAGAAGGAAATAACTATTCTAACAATTAAGACCAATCTTACCAAGATTGTGCAGAAGGAACTACACCAGTGGGACCTTAATCTCCAGAGTGCTCTATAGGCCTACATGAAAGCTTATAAAGTTACTACTGGACTAATACCGTTCTGAATGGTATGTGGTACTGAAGCTATAGTGCCTATGGAATTTGTGATTCCCAATCTCAGAATGGCCGTAGAGTATGGATTAGATTTCAATCACAATCTTAAAAATAGATTGGAGGAATCAGCACACTTGGATGAGTTAAGGCAATGTGCTATGCTAGAATAGGAAATTGTTCAACATAGAAGAAAACACTGGCATGATAGATGAATCAAAGTTAGGGAGTTTCAGAAGGGCGACTTGGTTCTGCTGGATCAATCCAAAATGGGGCCTAAGAAATCAAATTTGAAGATAGCTTGGGCCGGTCCGTATGAGGCTGATTGGGTGTTTTCCAATGGCACAATAAGGTTGAAGGATTTATCCGGATTACTGCTGCCAGGTGTTTATAATGGGGCCAAGATTAAGCTATATTATTCTAATGAGAAAGAGACTTCGAGAGAAGAAGATACTAGCATTTTGGGAACTAATGGCTAGGAAAATTCAAAATCAGCCATTTTTAATCCTTTTCATGTACAACCAGTACAAGAGCCAGTCAAGGTGTCAGAAAAGTCTCAGTACGACAAAGCAGTGCCATTGGTAGAGACAGTAGCCTATCCGAGCCAATATCAGTTTTTATGGACAAAAGAGTCAGTGGGATTGCATGTGATAATTATTAAATGGAACATGGGGAGTATTAGCCAATGCATGTGTGCCACGTTGCTGACGGTTCACCAAACTCTAGGAACGGTAAGTAGTGGAGCTTTTATGGCGTGAACACGTATAACAATAAGGCAAGTGGGCATTCTTCATCATAAATCTCTTGCGTGATGCCTGCCTGCTGTTACACACTCACCATTGCCAAGTTTTGAGGCTTCTTCAATACAACCACAAAACTCCTTGTCCGAAGAATCCATCGATCACTGCCTATCCTTACCAGACGCACCTAGCTATGGCTTTGACTATCCAAGTAGATCTTCTTCCTCTATAGACTTATTGTCTTCATAGTGCATGGGCAGAAGAAAAATGTCAGAGAAGATGCAAGATACCATAGACAAAACTTTGGTACTCATTACCTCTATTAAAGCTTCTCTACCACTGATTCTCCATAGCAAGATACATCAGTATGTATTTACTGAGCAAGCCGAAGCATTGCTGCAACTGTGGGATCTATATGTAGTGGTACAAGCCACAATAATATATTTTGACATGGCTATAATCAAGTAGGTTATTGATTCCTTCAATGCCGAAGAGGGTAGTGCTGTAGTCAATGGTATGAAATTGTCAGCAACTTCTGACGACATTGCTTATGCTTTCAAAATGCCAAATGAGCCGAAGCCGACCATAGAAACTGTAGAACAAATAAGTGCAGGTCTCATGGAAGATGAAGTAGCCAAGAAAAAACAAAAGTCTAGTGCACAAGGGGTTCCACTAGCAGGTATGGACGTCCCCGCTGCTTACTGATTTGTGGCCAAAGATGTTAGTCTGAAGAATAACCCCACGCATGTGTCAGAAAAGATGTTTGCTATGTTTCTTGCCAAAAGATTAGATGCTACCGCTCCAATCAACTTATGTCAGATCTAATCTCATAATGTACTTTAGTAGACTGCCAAGTTGAAATCTGAGAATGTTTTCAAAGCTTGGTATGTATGGAAATTTCTTTACTGGGCAACTTCTCCAGATGCTCATTATCACGTACGGATGGCTTGGAATCAGAAGCCCATCCCAGCGACTAAAATTTTTGAGTTATCTTCAAATGAAGAAACTCTAGGAACTTAGTTGGCTCTAACTGGACAAAAAAGGAAGGCCACATTGGTGGAAGCCAGTAGTTCAAAGAAATCGAAGACTACATCGGCCAAAAGTAGTGCTTTCTTAAAGCAGCTAGAAAGTCAGGCTAAATCTTTACCTACTACAAAACCTTCAGCATGCCAGACTTCAGTAGGCCAGGCTTTAGGAACACCTGGAGAACAACCTCTAGCAAGGATTACTGTTGGGACCAGCCAACAAGAAAAAAAGATTCCAAGAAACACCATTGTTGGAAAAGACCAACACGAGAAGACCAATGCTGATCAGCTGGCAGTTCATACTGACAAGAGAAAGGGTCAAGAACTTGCCAATCCAACGAGCAAAAATTCTATTACTTTCAGTGAATTGGCCTTATCCTTAGCCAAAAAAGAAAAGCTACAGCAGCTGTAGAATCACCCTCTCAAAGGGCGACTAATTCTTCAGAAACCTGATTTTGCAACACTACCATACATGGCTCCTGTGACGGTTTATGAGCCAATTTCCTCTGACCCAGCGAGGGTAATGGATGGTTTCTTAGTGCGTATCCAATCATCATGGAATAAAATTGCCTCAGCTTCCACTGATGAAGTGAATAAGCTAAAAGAAGAACTAGGAAACAACGAGCAGAAAGTTCAGCCATTGAAGTAGGATATAGGGGCACAATCTTTGCAGCATAGTATTCTTGAAAACCAGATAGTTCGGACAATTCAGACACTGGAAATGAAGCTATCAAAGCTTGAAACAGAAAATAGGAAGTTAACTGAAGACAAGACAGAAGCCGTGAGAAATGCTAATGATAGATTTGAGACTATGCTGAGAATGAAAAGGGTCGATTTCAACACATTGCTGACTGCCACACTGCATTGAAGGACTCTTTAACAGATATATATATATATATATATATATATATATATATATATATATATGTATATATATATATATATATATATATATATATATATATATATATATATATATATATATATATATATATATATATATAATAACTTGACTGATATTTTGAATCCAAAAGGCAATGTCACTTTCAAAATGGATAATCTAAAGGCACTTATGGAGACCATGCAAAGTGACTTGCAAGATACGCTTTTTGAATATAATAGTGCTTTAGCAAATCAAGCTATCCTAGATTATATTGATAATCAAAATAACATGGATGAGGATTTTGAGAAAGCTGAAGAAAATGATGAGGAAGGGCAGGACGAACCAACAGACAAACCTGATGATGATAACAACTTTCCTCCTTATCCATTTTCAGGATCGGGTGCTTGTGGATCTCAGCTGCCACAAGGGGTAGTCAACCCAACAAAGACCAGCAAGACCAGCACAAGGGCCAACCAGACCAGTAGTCGAGAGACTGGAGGGCTAATGATCAGCAATCAGGCAATAAACAAATGGAAAACACTGAAGGCCAGATGTGAAGGGAAAAGCCAAAGCTATGACTAAGACCTCAAAGGGGGATGAGCAACATTCATTATAGTTCATCACACTGAACAAGAGATTGAGACATCAACAAGCTCCTCTTACTAGGATGTATTTGGAAGATGATGTTCTTCTCTCTAATCTGGAACGCTTTCAAAGGCTATATGTTTGCGCCAGGGAAATGATTCAACAGTGGAAATCAGTTGCCTTCCATGATCAAGTCAAATGCCTATGCATCCCAGCAGAATCAAGCTGTTGGAAAGAGTACTTGAGTGGGTGTAGACTTCTGATGAGAATTATTCAATCCACACTAGCAACATCAGTCCACTACAGACCACCATTTTGTAGCCTTTGAATTAGGTCTACTGCTTGGGAACAGGACTTCATACAAGTGCATGAAGGAAGTTAGGAATCAACAGAAATAAGCTCTACTTCAGATGCAAATTTCCAGAGGAGTCTTGGACCAGAGGGTGCAAGCTATTATTGAAGATCAAACTTCCAGCAGTAAAGGACCTCGAACTCAGATGACAGTAGGGAAACATGCAACTACTCTTCGAAGACTCTTTTAGCTAGTCCGGGTGATTCGAAAGATGATGCAGCAGGAGAACCAGGATGTACTTAATTTCCTGGAGTTTGTGCCTGATTCCCCTGTATGTGTTGCCTGCTAAGGAAGCTAAACTGCCAGATTTTTCCTAGCAATGTATCCTCACTATCAAGAACTAGTGGATCGGCTCACATACTTTAATATCACTGATGAACTTCAGGACTCGTATGAGCGAGCCACTATAGAATGGAAAACTTGGCAAACACTGATCAATGATGCTCTCCAACTGAATGATGTTATGGAATTGCAAGGAGAAATGCAAAGGATCAAACTCTATATGGGACAATGGAAGATCCAGCTCCGTGGTCTTACAAAGATCACAAATCAGTTGCTTCAAATAACTGTGGAGTCCTCTAAGATCCTTGAAAAGGATATCATGGCTAAACCAAGACTAGGGCCACAATACATAGAAATGGATGAGATTCTCTTTGAAGCTAGGATTAAAACAAATCAGCCTCTTTCGCAGGGATGGATCCACACAGCCTCGCATTGTCATAAATTGGCTAGAACCCGTCTGACAAAGGGTAGATGCATGTTGTATGATCTTGACATCAAAACCTACAATCCTCTCACGCCTTATGAATTTGAGATGTGCACTAAAAGGTGAGATCAGCTTGAGCAAGAGGCCATTTATAGACTTATCCCGAAGGAAAATGCTAGCACTGGGACTTCTAAGGCACCAGCATAGAGAAAGGGAAGGAAGCAGGTTTAGTGGAAGGATACTAGGTAGTTCCATCTCAAAATCAGACGGTGGATTTTCCCAGTGAAGCACTGGAATTTCTTTGGTTGGGCACCCTTGGAATTACAATTATAGGGGTGTCAATCACTCAACAAGCATGAAGTATTGTATAAAGCTAGCAATATCAAAAGAGTATTGCCATGAGGAACATCGGCCATACCATGAGGAACATTGGACAAACCAGCCACCAGTAGGGTTTAGGGTTTAGGGTTTAGGTTTTAAGCCGACCAGAAGGCCGGATGGTTTCCTCAACAATCAATGAGAATCAGGGTGGATTTTTTTTTTTTTTTTTGGAATTAAGCCAAAATTCAAAAAAGGAGGGAAGGATGTAGAAGGCGAGGAAAATCTCAGTAGGCGGGAACTGTCTCTTAGAAGGCCAAATAGTGGAATCAATCACACCAATAGTAATTATTGAAGGGAGTTACTACAATAACTCTTGGAAGCTATAAATAGGACCTGTTACATTGTAATTGGGCTTCTTGCTTCTTAGTTTTCTTGAGTTGGTTGCTTATCTCTTGGCTATAGCTCCCAAGTATTCTTGAGTTACAATCTCCTCGCCTCTAGCTTCACTCTGTAATCATTACTGCTGTAATCATTTGAGATTAAACCCATTACACACTATACTGGTTGTCCTTGAACTATTAATTTGAAATTGCAAATACTTTTCCAATCAACTAGTATGTCTCTCATCTCAGTACACTATTTTAGAACAGTTAACTATTTCAGTCTAGTCAGTTCTCTGTTCCAGTTTCACTAACTGAACTGACGACCTAACCAGTAGCTTTAAATTCTAACACTGGAATCAGCTATCTGAAGAGATCAGCTCCAATTCCATCCAAACATTGTGGAATTGAATCTACTAGCCCATCCCATAGAGTAGACTAACAATAAGATACCTCACATTTTTTAGTTGATGCTATTTGTTGTCAGCCACTATATACGCATGCTTTGAAAATTCTGAGAATAAATAAATGTGTTTTGTTTTCTTGCAAATACTTGTAAAGATGGCTTTTGCTTGTTGTCGTAAACCAGATCATGTATAGTGAAAGAGGATGTACAAACTTGTTTGTTTTTTGTTTCTTGGATACTACATGTATTTTTGACTATTTTGTAAGCATAATTAATCACTATGGTTGTCCTAAGTAGGTGCTACATAGAGCAGAGAGAGAGAGAGATTTTTTGTCTTTTTCCCTCAATGCACTGACATGAGCATAGAGAAAGCTTTTTCAAAAAAAAATCATTTGTTCTATTTTAACCGAAGGGGATATCGAGCAAGTTACAGCTCTACCCAACAATGCAATCATGATTTGGGGGGTACATGGTTTTTGCACCCCACATGAGTGTGTAGCCTTCAAACGACATGTGGAGGCTTGGGTAGAAGTGTGGATGACATACATTAATGTGCAAGGACAAGCCAATGGAGCCAACAACAACAACAAATCCAACAATGACAGTAGCGATGATGACAACTAGATTTCACCTTTCCTCACTAATGTTAGAGAAATAAGCCCTTGACATCATATTAGCATATTGTAATGTTTTGTTTTTGTCCATATCTACCTTATTGTAATTGTTTTTCGTCAAAATGTTGCAATTTTTTTTTGTTTTCTCTGTTATCTTATGGGACTTATTGATTTTATGGGACTTATTGAAATCAATTCTAGCCAAAAGAAAGGCTACTTCCCATGGTATAACACATCTCTTGGCTCATTATTCAATCCTAGGGGGGCTTTTCCACTAGTAAAAGCTACAAAAGGGCCACACTCAACCCCTAGCACTTGTAAGAGACTATTCTCTGCTAAAGATCAGAGCATCTCTCTTTCTCACTTAGAGGAACTAAATATGAAGGCTTCCTCTCCCTAGCAAGCAAATAACTAAAAATCTCTCAGGAGTTTTTTAGAGATCTTTCAAAACAAATCAAAAGATTTCAAGAGTGAAGGGTGGCTTCATTTTTATAACTGAAGAGGTACTTCACACGAGCAAAGGAGGAGTCTCTCGAGGGAAATCAAAGTTAAAATTCTCGCATCCTTGGCACAATACCTTGAAATTATGCAATATCCATCAAATATGGATTTGATACTATGTGCATGCTCTATTTGAGAGGACTAGACACTGTTCTAAAGTAATTTGGTGGTAAGACCTTCCTCAAGAGCAATTGTTTCATGACCATATCGCACACTATCTTTTACACTTTGTTATGCATGTTAAATAACTTCTTCAAGGATAAATTCAAAGGTAAATATATCATTGACAAAGCATGGACCGAGTTGTAGCAGCGACAAGAGCAAACCGTAGCAGATGGAGAAGACGACTAGGATGAAGGGGAGGTGCAAGTACAAGTATGCATTGGAACACTATATTAGTAAATTTGGGAGTTTCCTGTTTCCACTTTCAAAATGAGCTTAAGATTTGACCACATGGTCAAATATTAGTCAAAGTTTTGAGAGCATAACTCGAAAGATCTTTTCAAGTACTACCTTTGTGGAAGCATTTGATCTTAAGAAATAGTTTGAGATTTGTCCATATGGCCAAATATTCAAGATATTTGTGATTCTTAAATTGACTTTGAATTCTCAAACTCTCTAATATATTGTTCCGGTAGATATGGATGGTCTTCTGCCTTATTTGTTTGAGGGGATGAATCATTAGTCTTTGTGACACCATGTTAGATGAGACCTAATTCTAGTCTGTGTGAATACCCTGCGTGGTATTGAGTTTCAATCCACCTTTCTTTGGTATAGGCCATTTTGAAGGGAAGTATTGTTCGGTGGGCATGTCCTAAGCCTAGTATGAGTCTTTGGTGAGAAACGACTCTTAGTTGTTGAAGCCTATGTGGAAGATAGATGCTTGTGTGGCAAGATATCATGCTATATCTTTATGTGAATCAAAGGGTTGAGTTGGATGTCCTTTCAACCTTATAAGTAAAGGCTTTGATGTACATATCACATCTTATGCTAGAGAAATTATTAAACATTTTGTATATTGAGTGTTGCAAGTATACCGTTTGCCTCTCTCTCTCTCTCTCTCTCTCTCTCTCTCTCTCTCACACACACACACACACACACACACACACACACACACACACACACACACAATCTAGCTATGGCTACCTTGAGATTCAATCCCCCTTGAACTCATTGCACCCAGCATCAATCTCTATGATAGACCCACTTTTGATGCAAAATACAGTTATGGGTAGATTCTCACAACAAAATGTATATTATTTTATAGTTTGAATTTTTAATTAAATTACTTATATGTACTTACATATAAGTAAGTTAACTACCATTTTGTTTTCAATGAATGAAATTTAGGAGACACTAGAGACTAGGGTGGGAAGCATCCATAAGTCCCACTTGGGTTGCATGGGCACACATAGCTTCATAACCACTTTTGTAAGTATATGCTTATAGTTTTTTATAACATAGTTTTTAAGATGATGTGAATGTGACTTTGGATCTATTTGGGCCTAGTCATTAGATATTGAGATGACCATGCACCATGGATACACTGATACAGACCTTGGAGAGCACACTTTCATCAACACACCATTTTGTGAGTATTATTTGTAACTTTGAAGTATATTTGTTTAGCTTAAATGATTTTTCAAAGTAGTTTTCAATTATCAATCTATTGAACTCATATTTTGTTATCCGAGATTTACGATGAGAGAGATCTTGAGTTTGTCATGAGAGAGGAGATGCAAGGTCAAAGGATATACAAGGAGCAAGCACTTGCCACATCTACACAATAGACACATGTGCATACTATGAAATAGTGGGACAACCAATCCAATATTGTCGATATTGGGATTTTGTTATATTTTAGATCAAGTATACACATTAATATTGTATATATGCATACATTGAAGATCTATATATTCAATCGGTTCAGTCAGTTCTAATCTACATGTAAGTACTACCAACTTTATTCAACATTTGATCATAAATAATCAATTTGTTTAAAATATTTTTTTTTTGTTCACATAGTGTTCACAAAAAGAACTAAACCACGATCATCTATACTTTTGATTTTACTTTCACACAAGTTCACGGGTTTTTTTTAATGTAAGGTACGTAGAACGCTCCCAAGTGTACATTTTCTACTTCAATCCTATTGTTGAGCATGATCTATTTGAGTATGTATTTATGTATGATGGCATGTGTGTATGTATATTACTATGTAGAATGCGCGCACGCGAGAGAGAGAGAGAGAGAGAGAGAGAGAGAGAGAGAGAGAGAGAGAGAGAAGCTTTGTGTAGATAAATAGATAGATAGAGAGAGGGAGAACTTAATCGATGGTCAAGAGCTCTCACACTTCGGAGCTCTCTCTCTCTCTCTCTCTCTCTCTCTCTCTCTCTCTCTCTCTCCACGTGCCCTATCCTCCATTTTTCTATCCAACCTTTCAGAGAAGGATCTTGATGAATTCTAATTAATTGAGCTGCTTCTAAAAATTAGGGACACATACTGGAGCTTGTCCAAACATGGTAACCTTCACGAGGAAAATACATGTAAAACCCAAAGGTTTCATTGATAAAGGTAGCAAAACTAATGGTATCACTGACTTGCTCACTGGGTCCTTTATCCATTCATTAATTAATTAGCGTAAAAGATTCCTTTGTCAACAATTCCAAAAGCAAAGGTCTCCTCATCACCCCCGTACCCACGCAAGGTCTGCAAAGGAAGGTGTTCAATGGCAGGCTCCTTTGCTTACATTGTGTTAACCCTGTGCAGCCGAACAATGACGCCTTGTTTGCATATGCTAGAACATGTCAGGCTTAATTGAGGCACTACAAACATGGTGCAAGAAAGTTGTGCTTGCAGAACTGCAAGAGTAACTTGTTTGTGTCTTCCACCTTGCCACAGAGGGGATGCGCGCCCCACCCCGGGCCTGCTCTGCACGAGAGAGAGAGAGAGAGAGAGAGAGAGAGAGAGAGAGAGAGAGAGAGAGAGAGAGAGAGAGACGCTGAAAGGCCCGGAGATGGTGCCTGTTGCTCATCCAGTGTCGTAGTGCCTCAAAAAGCAAGAATTTCTATCGTGGCACTTGCATGGAGGCGAACCTGCGCGCGCACGCGCACGCGCGCACACACACACACACACACACACACACACACACACACACACACACACACACACACACACACACACACTCACTATTGTGCCCCCTCCCCCCTCTCGAGCACGCAGACCCTGCCTGTGAAAGACACGAAGAAAGTCCTGCAAAATCGGACTCCCTCGTCCTGCTCAGCTCGATCCCTCTCTCTCTCTGTCCATGGCTCTACCGAATCAATCAGAAAATATCTTTACGCGAGTCAGCATCTTTCTCTCTCTCTCTTCTCTCTCTCTCCCCCCTCCACGGCCATACCGCCCTTTTTTTTCCACAAGCCTCCCACGAGTATTTGCATAGATTCCTACAAAAGCAAATCCAAAAAAGATTACAGGGACATACTGACCTTGATCCGTTATGTGGATGATATTCTTATTTTGCTGAGAAATAATAGATTAAAAATAGATGCATTGAAGTCTATGTTGCATGAGAACTTTATCAAGAGTTGTTTGGACGAGTGTGTGGCTTGTCCTATAAATGGGAGAGGGAGGGACGGAGCTCCCTTTGTGTGTGTGTGTGTGTGTGCTTTTTTTTTGGTGGGGGGGGGGGGGGATCCTTTTGTTGGGCACCCAATCCACTCTTGACTCCCTATGTCAGGGCCTACTTCTCTTTCTTTCTTTGCCTTTGCCTCGACTCCCACTCAACTCTCTCCCTTTATGTCATGTGACACATGGGCTTTCAAGGTGCATTAGATATAGTTGAGATGATAAAAAAAACATAATTTAACATGCAAATTATACAAGACAAAGACACGAAGATTTTTAATTGCATCAAAAAAAGTATGAATAAAAAGTACATGTTTCAATAGAGGCGTAATTGTGCCGCAGGGAGGAGGAGGAGAGGGAAAAGAGACTCGACAATGTGAAACTTAACCAAGAGGATTATCTAGATTATATGAGAAAAGGGTTAAGAGGCTAAGGTTTCTTACATATCTATTATTGGTGCTTTGATGTGTGTCATGACTAGGACTTGTGCAAACATTGCATCCCCATGTGGTGGGAGTTGTTTAGTATATATATATGGAGAATTCTATTACAAAGCATTGGGAGGCAATGAAATGTGTGATCAGACACTTGAATGGTACAAATGATTTGGGCATTATTTTTTGGAGAAAAATAAGCAGGTGTAGTTGATTACACGCATGTAGATTATGCACGGAATATGTATTAAAAGTATTATACATCTATTACATCTTTATATTTATTGATGGTGGAGTTTCATGAAGATCTTGTTTGCAAGAGTTTATGCCTCAAATATACCATAGAGCCTAAGTATGTTACTGTTTTTAAGGCTTAAAAATTAGTCTATGTTACAAGAATTACTAGTCAAGTGAAAGATTTGGGCATTACTTCAAAGGTTTTCAATTTGGATTGTGATAGTGAGAATATTATCCATATAAGTTCATGTTCATGCAAAGACAAATCATATTGTTATAATGTATCAATTAGCGAGGTTCTTGAGGAGAAGTTAATTAAGGTTATCAACATTTTCATAGATGAACATCCTACATATTCTCTTCTAAAATATCTACATTTTAGTAATGTACACACACTACAAGAGGCTGTTCACATTTGTGATGGATTTAGCAACAAAAATACATGAGAATATTTGTTTTTTCGGTGTTACTATAAGTGTTGTTATATGCGTCACAGAGAGAACGTCGTTATTTGCATCGGTATTTATGTCGCTATATGCATCTCTTTATAGTGATGCATATAGAGAGGCAAGTAGTGACCCGCAGTTCCCAATTTAGCGATGCATATAGAGACACTATAAGTCCAAAAATAGAATCGTATACAACAACGCTCAAGAATAAACAAAATTGGTGACAGGGCAATGTACTCCATCAACCAAATTGAACATAAAGTTTCCAAAATTAAAATGCAAAATTGACAAAAGTATATTGACAAAAGTAATAAACTAACAAAATTATACACATCATAGGCAAAATCACTTGATTGTTAAGCTTTGATAAAAATGTGCTAGTTACAACACAATTGTCATTATTGAAAAAATACATCGTTGGCCAATACTTACAAATTGACGTACATACATTATCTCCTAAAACATGCTACAAAAAAAAAAAAACTAGTGCTATCTAGCTACGACTAGTTTGACATTGACTAATCTGACGTCTCATCGCATCCCAACGGCATATCTGTCGGATTTTGAAAAAAAAAACAATAATGCTTTTTGTAAGTATAAACATATAATTACAAAAAAATCTAATTTTTAGTTTATTGTTAAAATACAACAAATGTAACATATTAAAGTTAAATACTAACCAAGCCAAAGCGAGAACTCAAAATGTCCATAAGGGTGTTTAAGCCCTTTTTGTCCGCATACTCGTGCTCGTATGACAGTGTGGTGTCATATCTAATCATTGACCACTGTCCAAAACATAGAAAGAAAATGTTATGTTAGAATTTAAAATTACAAATACCCATAACTACCAAACCTAAAGGGCAATGCAAAAATAGTTACAAAATTAGTCTCAAATGACGCCCATCCCCGCTCTCCAAGTGGTGTGAGTTCCTTGCTTCTACTCGCGCTGTGGCTGCCTCCGTTTTTTGTTTCCACTTGTCGGGATTCTCGCGTGCTACTTGCTTTTTATTCTTCTAATATTTTTTGGCACGCCAATCTGGCCTGCTCCACCCATTCTTTATTTCCTTTTGCACTTCAGAGCGCTTCTTCTTGCAGTACTCCCATATTCGTAACTTCATCAAGTCTTCATTGAAGCACTCATCCCAATTTGACACGAGAAACTCTTCATGTAGCATGCTGATGAGTCCGTCTTTTAATTTATTTGGCACTTCACTCCAGGTGTTTAGTATGTAGTGTCGAAACACCTGAGAGCAAATGACACACATGCATAAGATCACCTTCTTGCTGTCGTCATTCAAGATGATGTTGTTGTTGATGTCAATCGAGTACAAAAATCCCTCTTGCTTGTGATGCATGAACCTAGGTGTCGCTGCAGGCGTCACACATTTTATGCCAATCGTGTGACTTCAAACCAATAAGCTTCCCTTCTTTAGTGAAACATGTTCGGACCGAGTGCATTACACTAGTGGACGTATGTATGGATAGAATGATCTCTTTTACTTTGCTTCCTAACCTCCTGTCAAAATCCATGGTGCTTTAGGAAGCTTAATCAATTCATCGGGTGTTGTCTGCGAGACGAGTAATGCTCCATACAATCCGCATTCCTAAGGTCAATTCTGGCTCCCAAAGTATCTTTCTTGCCAATGAAATGGTCCAACAACAGATTACCCACATTCTTGAATATGTGCATTGGATCGAGAAAGTGATTGGTCATGAATCTTGGCCAATATGGCAACTCATACAAGGACATAAGATCCTTGTTGAGAGATACACATTTTGGTTGGACGGTCCCACATCGTCATCACTAATCATCATGAATGTAAAAACCTTGAACCTTGAACATAAATTTAATCTTCTCTTACTCTCCTCCGTCTCTCTCTCTCTCTCTCTCTCTCTCTCTCTCTCTCAATCTCCCTTGCAATCAAGAAACCATAGATCACACTGTAAACTACCTCAAATTCTCTAGCCATGTCTGATCCCCACACACCTCGATCTAGAGGTGCACAAAGATTAGAACCACCCAATTATAATCTCGTCTTTATTGGTCAATGTCTATATTTGTGGGTACAATAAATCTACACACCCACATCTACATGACAATGCATGTAATGGAAAAAATCACTTGCCTCTTGTTCAATTGTAGCCATTCCCTAGTATAGACTACCTGAAGGTATATGGTTGTAAGTGAAGCCACCGTTTTGTGGTGTGTGTAGTGGGAGAGTGCTCCCGCTTCTCTAGAGTGCTTTGAAGAAGAGCTTCTTTATTATGCTTCTTGCTCAACATCTCTTCATAACAGCTCCTTGTTTAAGGGATTACTGTGCATATTACATGCCTCCCGTATCTGTGGAGAGAAAGAGAGGGAGAAAGAGAGAGATAGACAAAGAGAGAGAGAGAGAAAGATAAAGAAGGTAGAGAGAGGAGAGTAGAAATTCATTTTTGAACTCCATCTTACTCACGTAAAAAAGATCTTCTTCAAAGCACTCTACAGAAGCCTCTGCACTCTTGCATTGCATACCCCACAAAATGGTGGCTTCACTTACATCCATTGCTCTTTACTTACTTGCAAGCTCAAATGCACAAAGGGCTTGTCCACGAGCCGTTTGCACATGTGAGCTTGCAAAAAACTACATACATAAACCATGTGAGCTCCATGCAAAGTACTCCGAACATAACTATAAACCTAGAAGTGTTAGTCCATGCAAAAGAGCATTGGGGGACACCATCACACCACAATAAGGAGGTTATGCACACACAAGCTACTCATCAATACATATTCCACATCCATCATCATCAACCGCCACGCCTTGGTGCAATTTGAAGTGGAGGATTCTGCATTCAACAAGAGTGAAGGTTACCCTCACACCACACCTTGACATCATCTCCACCCATTGACGAGGCACCCATGGTCTTCTCCTTCCTCTCTTGTCCCTCTCTATCCATTATCTCTCCCCACAAATAATCTACTCTTTTTTGTTTATATCTTTTGCGTTGTATGTAGAGGTGTGCAGGTTCGCCACCTTAGGGTTGTTTTGTTCTTGATTTGCATGTATTGGTATGCGGGTTCGCCACCTCTTGTGTGGATGTAGTCCACACACATACATTCACAAATCTCACTATCTATCTCCACTTATTTCTCTACCACTTCATACCACAATTCATAACATGTTGAGTTGCGTATGGTGCATGGTGTGTTGTATAGCATTGTCATTGCATCCTAGCCGCATTTTAAGTTAGGTGGTGCCCCTATTGTTTGCCTTTCATGGTGAGGCCGTCATGCGTTAGCCCTTGTGTTGATGCCGCCGGGTCTATCTTGCAAATCTGCCTCTCACCAGTTAAAGATTTCTCCTGAAGATATGGAAAAAACCACTTTTATTACTGATTGGTGCGTGTCCAGTAATGGCATAGAGATGGCCAATGATAAAATCCATTATCTCCAGCAAGCCAAGGCACCCTGTAGAGCATCTGAACTAAGTTCATTCTTGGGGTATATAAACTTTTATAAAAGATTTGTCCATATGTTTGCTTCCAAGGCATTGACTTTATATGAGCTTACCAAGAAAACCAGTAAGTTCATCTGAACTTCTGAGTGTGAAGAGAGCTTTCAATGTCTGAAAAAGGCCATTATCAACAAGCCAGGACTCCGACAACCAGATTGGGATGTTATATTCCATGTGCATGTTGATGCTTCGGGGTTGGCAATGGGGGCGATACTGGCTCAGCTAGATGGGAGGACTAATTATCCAGTCTATTTTGCCAGTCGGTGATTCAGTTAAGCTGAACAAGGATATACTACCACAAAGAGAAAAGCTCTGGGAATGGTTTTCAGCGCCACCAAGTTTTGGCACTATTTGCTGGGCAAATTATTTCGTTTCTATGTGGATCATCAGGCATTATTATTTATGATTAACAAAGTTATTATCCAAGGATGGTTGATCAGATGGATGATGTTCCTGATGAATTTTGAGTTTTGCATTTTCCATAAACCCGATAAGTCTCATTATGGTGATGATTTCCTTTCAAGAAGTATTGAAGGCTACTCTGAGATATCCTTACGGGATGAGCCAGTAGATGCAGAGTTGTTTCAGGTAACAGCTGAAGAAAATTCAGACCCAGAATGGTATGATGTATATCAGTTCCTTTCACAAGGAGGATTCCTAGACGATTGGATTCAAAATCAAAAGAAAGCACTAATCATTAAAAGTATGAAGTTCACCATAATAGGAGGATTGCTCTATAGATTGGGCGTAGATGATGTTCTTCAAAGGTGTGTGCCAATGGAAGGGCATCCTTTTGGATCTATCGCTCGGCACACTTGTATGAGCTGGTATATGGGCCTTTCAAACATTGGTTGATCCTTTTTGTACAATTGCCCTTTTTGGTCTATGTAATGTGCATATGAATTATGTGTGCCATACAATTATAACATGATTCTCTTTGATGTGTCCCTTAGAGTCCTAAATGATTGCACAGTGATGGCACTAGATGCAAAATCATTTGCAAAGCTAACGTTCTTTTCAACCTTTGGTAATAACTGGACACTTTGACCAAATTCACGCAGGAATTTGTTGTTCAAAGGATCAATTTTAAGCTTTTCACGTGCCTATGCATCTTCATGCAAATTTTGACTTTGTCATGATTTTACTGGTGCTTCTAATGGTACTACAAAATCATCTGATTGCACCAAAAGTGATGAGTTAGATGCACTTCCATCGGGATTCACATTTCCAATTTGCTCCCGACTTTTCTTTGCAACTCCTATGTCCCTGTTGTCTGGATTTCTTGGACTGTCTTCTGGAAAATATCCACCTTTTCTTCCACAATTTGAGAAATACACAATGATTGGTGGTATTTCACTTGGTTTATCCATCTCAAGCTCTTGCTGAGAAGTTTTTGCCTTGGTGCTGACCAAATTGTCAGCATCCACTTTCAGAACATTGAGCATCAAGTTGTAGACTACTCCATCTTGACCTTTATACTGTCATTGAACTGGTTCTCCGAGTAGATTGGACTCTATTGGTTGGTCTATTGGATCTTCCATTATGGCTCTCGATTGTAAATTTGACCACTGTAATCCATGTACAACACTCCTGATCGCATATGCACCAACTGGATGGTTTCCTGGCTTATGCAAATTTTTGGATAAACACTTGGGTCTATTTTCTGCACTTCTATCTGCATTTCATCTTTGAGCTTGTAATACCTTGCTCCATTGAAATTTGTGAACATCTGGGAGTACTCTAGATTTGACTTTACTATGATCAATAGGATCTTGGCTCTTGGGTTTCATTTGCTACTCATTAGGTACATATGGCCTTCCAATTTTTCATACAAGACTTTATCTGAAGTCGCGGAGCGGAGCGTGGGTCGACTCTCTCACACACACACACACAGTGAGCTTACACAGTACAATACGCAGAGAACTGTTAGAAGGGTTATCTCCCAATACCTTAGTATTTACAAAGTATAAGTTAGTATATACAAAGAGTTAGAGGAAAGTGAGTTAGGTGGGCGGCCAGCCATATCCGCATAAGAGGCCACTTGGGCTTTAATCCCAACAACCTCCCACTTAAAGTCCAATGTGGTACTTTAAGTGACTGTAAATCTATGAACATAAATGTACAAAGATTTACATTGCTGCCATCTATCCAATGCCCAATAACTCACGACAATGCACAAAGCCCTCTCCTGGAAGTCCCTTTGTGAGTAGATCAGCAGGATTGTCCTTGGTGTGGATCTTCAGTAGTTGTATCTGCTTGTCTTCAAGTACTTCCCTAATGAAGTGATATTTGACATCAATATGCTTAGTCTTCGAATGGAACACTGGATTCTTTGCCAATTGTATAGCACTTTGACTATCACAATATAACTCTGGCATATCTACTTTGATTCCCAAGTCTACAACCAATCTACCAAGCCAAATAGCTTCTTTGCATGCCTCATTTGCTGCAACATACTCAGCTTCTGTAGTAGACTGCGTAACACAATCTTGTAATCGAGATCGCCATGATATGGCACCTCCAGCCAATGTAAAGACATAGCCTGATGTAGATCTCCTCTTATCCAAGTCTCCTGCGACAAACTAGGCATTGGTCCGCATAGATCATTGTGTACAAGAGCTAACCGTTCGTCCCTACGATTCCTCTTTGATCTGTGTGGTTCCTGTGTTTGCTTACCATAAACACAATGCTCACAAAACTCAAAATCTTGAAATGAAAAGCCAGGCAAATAACCATAATGAGAAAGTATTTCCATTCCTCTTTTTGACATATGTCCCAACCTACGATGCCACAGTGACACACTTGGCTGCTCAATCACATTAATTACATGGTTTTTAACCTCTGAAACATGTAAAATGTACAAAGTTCCAGACTTGCTGCCATGTGCTACAGTCATCGAACCTTTGGAGATCTTCCAAGCGCTGTTCCCAAAAACTGTCACATAACCCGTATCATCCAACTTCCCTGTACTAATCAAGCTCTTTCGGATTGCTGGAACATGTCTGACATTCTTGAGCCATAAAGAAGAGCCATTCTGAAACTTCAACTGCACATCTCCCACTCCAAGTATGTCACAAACCTGCTCATTGCCAAGTCTGACATAATCTTTAGTAGCCACATATGATGTAAACCACTCTTTGTGCGGAGAAACATGTAAAGATGCCCCTGAGTCAATAATCCAATCACTCATAGCATGTCCATCCTCTGCAGTCAAGAAAACAGAATCAAGATTGCTTGTAAGGAAGATGTCACCAGCTGCTATACCAGAATCACTGTCTGAACCAGATCCTGTGACATTCACCTCTTCAATCTTCACTGAACTCTTCTTTTCACCTGATGGAAACGCTCCCGGAACGCCGAGTGTGAATTTTCGAACTCCGGATCCAGAATCTGCCGAAAAAGTGCGCGCGCGCGATTGCGCAAATCCGCACTGAACCAAGGCTCTGATACCAATTGAAGTCGCGGAGCGGAGCGTGGGTCGACTCTCTCTCACACACACACAGTGAGCTTACACAGTACAGTACGCAGAGAACTGTTAGAAGGGTTTTCTCCCAATACCTTAGTATTCACAAAGTATAAGTTAGTATATACAAAGAGTTAGAGGGAAGTGAGTTAGGCGGGCGGCCAGCCATATCCGCATAAGAGGCCACTTGGGCTTTAATCCCAACATTATCTCCATTGTAGCCATAGAGCTGCAAAATTTGGTCTGTTGCACTTGTTCTAGTGCTGCTACTACTAGCTAGCTCTGATGTAATTGAACTCTCGGTTCAACTTGAGTCTATGATGTGCTTGATCTGTAAAGTTACTCTTTAGCAGCTTTTGATGTTGCTCAACAAAATTCTCGTGCTCCGTTGACAAGACTGCTTTTGCCAAAAGCTATTATGGCAGTTGATAGCTGTTCAATCCCAAAAGAGTAGGGTAAACTCTAGCTTGAATGTATCAAACTTGACTACATTCTTTGAAAATATGAACATATGTGCTTATAATAGCCTAATCTGCAATCCGCTATGATTTGTGCCCATGTTCGTTTGATTGGAAGCTCAATTTGCAATGCAATTACTTTGCACTTGCCAATTTATGGCTTGCACGATCACTTCCAGTTA
Organism: Adiantum capillus-veneris; assembly: GCF_014529385.1. Lineage (NCBI taxonomy): Eukaryota > Viridiplantae > Streptophyta > Polypodiopsida > Polypodiales > Pteridaceae > Adiantum > Adiantum capillus-veneris. Next base: position 94,814,084 of record NC_140948.1, read on the forward strand.
ATTGACTAAATTGTGGCGACACCATCCACAATCGGCTAGAACAATGTATTCTTGGATGAAATGATTTAGCCCCAGTTACCAAGGGTTTTTTCCTGATTCTAGGTCAAATTGTAGACTTTGGCAAGACTTACAACTCAAATTTTGCCAAATTTCTTTCCAAAATTTGCTAACATCAAGCCCAATTTGCAATTTCAAAGCGTAAACAATGTCCTAACATCCAAATTTTATCACTAGTTTGGTACCAAAAAGGACACTATAGCGTTCTTTTTTCTTAATTTTCAAAAAAAATCCCATGTGCTTAAAAGAAAGAATTCATACAGTTCCCTTTAAGAAGCACTTCTACAATAGTAATAGAGTTCTTAAAAATTATCTCCATACATATTTGGGCCAACAAGAATAAACAAATTGACCCATAATTATAGTTGCACAAATCTGCATTCAAATTTTGCAAAGAATAGGCACCATAAGCGTAAAAAAAAATCCAAAGGCCTAGGAGAAAATTTTAGATTGCTCCTTTATACCATGTAATTATGCAGGCTTTTACTCAAAGAAAAAAAAGTTTCCATTTGTATTTAATTATGCGTAGCTATGTGGGTCAAATAGGCATGTTTTATAAATTGGATCATATACAAAGTAAAATACATTATATTCGTGCATGAAAGTCTTGACTATGCTATATATACATGTATGATCCTAAATTCCCAAGGGAGATTATAATTGAGGAGCATTGAAGAAACTAAATAAGTTACTTTCTTCTTTGTTGTAACACTGCGCACGCTAGAAATTCTTGATTTTTTATGTAGAAGATAGTTGCAAGAAAACTCCATGTAATACTTGAAATTTTTTACAAAATTAGTAAAGTATAGCTAATTCCTTGATAACAAGGCATCTGGGGCATTTGAATACTCATTTAATTGGTTTTTTAGATGAAAAAAGTAAATCAACTATAAAGCATATCTCATAAAATTTCAAAAATCCAAATTTATTTAGAGGATTTATGTTTTCTAAAGTTTCCAAAAAATATGTAGTATCTTAGTTTTAACCCTTAGATTGAGCTTAAAACATGAATTTGCAAAAAGATAGCATGAATTGTTTGAAAAGAGCTTTGAAAGGCTAAACATTACCTGGTAAATAGCATTTTGCAAAAATCAAATTCTCATTTACTACTTATACTATGATAAATATAGACTTTCAAATATAATGTTTTCCTATCAAGATGGCATTTGCTTTCAATATAGGTTTATAAGTTTGAAAAATATATAAGTTTGAAAAATATGATTTCTTTGGGAAGTTATAGAGTTTTTATGTTTTTTTTTGGCAAAAATAGCTCAAAGTTTGAGTGAATTTTCATTGTAAAACTTATCATATATCTTTTGCTATAATACATATTTTGACATGGAAAAAAATGGTGTACTTTTTTCATCTCATAACCTATGCACTCAATGGGCAAGAGCCAAAAAGTCAATTGTTAGCTTATGGAAATAAATGTCAAAAGTTGATGGAAAAGCAGGACACTTTAGTGTCCTAGGACATTTGAGTGTCCAATTACAGAACTAGTTGGGTTGTTTACGACCAGATTTCAATCGATCGCGTTTCGTTGATTTTCTAATCTTTTTGACAAATTTTGAACTTTTTACCAACTCAAGGCTCGCTTCTCAGCTTTTTACTCCCTTTTTGGGTTTTTCTGGTTGTTCTTCTAATTGTCGTCTCGTGCACGACTCTCTTGACGACCTTTTTCTGTTTTTTCTGCCTCCCTTTTTTTTACTCCTCCCCTTTTATTTATATTATTTTTTTGTGAGTTTTTTTTAATTTCCTAACTTTCTTGGCATTTTTATGATTTTTACAAATGTTTTGAAAATTAAAATTTTGTAGTTTTTATGGATCTTTTAAAGGTTTTATGATTTTTCTAAATTTTTAATGATTTATTTGTATAATTTTTGCTGTTTGAATGAATTTTCTATAAAGATTTTTTTTGTATCTTTTATGAAATTTGAGGCCTTCTTTATTACTTTCTAGCTTTTTTTTGTTTTTTGTGTGTTTCTAAAGAGATTTTCTTAAATTTTTCCTATTTTTTATGCTTTTTTTATTTTTTTAAAATGTGTGATTTTTTCCCTTTTTTGTGTGGATGGGGGTTGTTATTTTTTAAAAGAAATTTTCTCCTATTTTTCTTTTAATTTTTTAAACGTCTTTTTTGTTTGGAATTGACTAAGAACAAAACCAATTAACTAAATAACAACAACAAATAAAAAAATTGAAATTAAATAGCAACAATAATAAAATAAGTTAATTAAATTAAAAAAGAACTTTTACCATGCTTACCTAAGGTCGTTGACCTGGCGGCAGTGTTCGGAAAAAATGTGTCTCAGTTTAATTTCATGTCGTTTCCAATTTCAAAAATGCCAATTGAGGGCAAGGGAAAAAGGAGAAATTTCGTCCCAAAATAGAGAAAAATAGTGTAAAACTCCAAAAAATATCCCTAATTTTCCTACCGGCAAACTCAAGGAAAGGAATTCTGTATGTTTGGAAGATTGACTTTTCCTGAACACTGCCTGGTAGATGCTCGCAGGGTGGCGAGTCACTGGCGACGATGAAGGTTGCAATGATGGCGGGGCAGCACTGTTGTGGCAGAGTGCGAGGGAGTGGGGATTGGTTGGACAACGCACGTGCGCAATAGAAGGGGAAAAGAGAGAGGGCGTGATTTGACATTGCCTATCAAAGTGTTCAGGGTGGGCAAGCAGCCTCACAATGAATGACACGAAGAGAGAGTGAGAGAGAGAGAGTCGTCGAACTAGGGTGGGTGCAACTTTGCAGGGCTAGAGAGAGGGTTTTTATGGAGAGAAGACGAGAGAAAGAGGGGGTCCACTGACCAGACGTCGATGTGCTGCAGAAGTGGAAGAGACTTCAAGAGAGGGTGCATGTCTCCAGAGCCGAATTGTCGAAGGAAGAGAGAGAGAGAGAGAGAGAGAGAGAGAGAGAGAGAGAGAGAGAGAGAGAGAGAGAGAGAGATTTAATTATCGTCCATGGACTTCAAATACGACCCATGGGAACAAAACAAAACATTACATCCGTTCTGTTGGGGTGGAGGTGTTGAATACATATCAGTTAGGGACCGAGGGTCCATCAGGGGGGAAAGAAACAAGATCAAAACCTAAGGGGGGTCAGGTAAAGGGGGAGTTGGCTTGGGAGTTTGAAACTCCTAAATGATGGCTTTACCACCACGATAGACTGCCCATTTACCTCATTTACAAGCTTCATGCATTTGCTTGAGCTTGCTTGCTTTATGCTTGAGTTGGTTTCTAGTTAGTTCCTCGGCAATCCAAAGCTTTGTCCCCTTTAGGTGGTAGGATTGCCTGGGGCGGTCACTTTTTAGAATGTGTATGATATCACGTGAGTTAACCAGAGAGGATTATTAAAAGACCAAAATGTATAAAAATGTATACATACAGAGGGGGGTGGGGTTTTTTTAAATAGGCTCACAGTGTAAAAATAGTATGTATATTGGGGTATTATTAATTACCTCTTGAACGCACGTGATATAGGGGTCTTTTGATAAGTGACTGCCCTAAGTAGAATTGGCATAGCATCCTTGTCCGTTCTTATTTGTTTTTGAAATTGAGGATGCATTGGCCAGGTGGTACATGCCTATGTGTGTCGTTGATCCAAAAGACAGTGTCGGGCTTGATGTTGATTGGTTGAAGAGTGTCATTGAGCTTGGTGATGGCTTCTTCAAGGGTGTCCTCCTCTGTGCACCATGGTGAGGAGAGTCCTCCAATTCTAATCTTGAGGGCAAGGGATTCTTGTAGCCGGCACTCTTGTAAGGCCACTTGGATTTCACTGTCGATCTTCTTACACGCTGCTGCATTGGCTTCTTGCTGAGCCGCCTTGACAGTCTCATTGAGAGAAGCTTCGACTTCATGAGAGAGAGAGAGAGAGAGAGAGAGAGAGAGAGAGAGAGAGAGAGGGAGATTGAGTGTAGTGTGTGTGACTGCCTTGCCAACGACTACAAAGAGAGAGAGAGAGAGAGAGAGAGAGAGAGAGAGAGAGAGAGAGAGAGAGAGAGATTTTGTTTAAACGTTTCTAGACCAAGGGGGAAGAGAGAGAGTGGGGTGGGGATGAGAGAGGGTATCTTGATGGATTGAGAGGAGCGATTTTATAAAAAAAAGAATTATTTCAAACCTTAATAGACGCAAGAGTGAGTTCTCTTCTAAACAAACCGTAGGAGTCGGATTCTCCCATCGAACTCAAACTTTGGTCGCCGAGTCCGCACGACCATAGAAATTCACCAAAGCATACACCTAAGGTTGCAATCAACCACCGGAACTCATTGAAACAAATTTTTTTCCAATTTCTTTTTTAAAAAACTCAAAAATGCCAAATTTAGGCAAAAAATTAGCCAAAAATGATAAAAATCACAAGGAAATCCCAAAAAATTATCCAACAAATCCAAATAAATTCTTGAAATTTCTATAATTCACAAAAAATCATTGACGATCACAATGAACACTTTTGGCATGCACAAACACACCAAAACTAGCAGTTTTTTCCATAAATACCAACTACGACAAAATCAACAACCAGGCCCTCCCGAAAATAGTGAAACACTCAAAACTCGGCCACGGATGGCACAAAAGCACTTAGAAGGATTCAATAAATACGCACACAAAATAGATCACAAGATATCAAATTTTTACGAAATTAATAAAAACATTAATGCAAAAATTAACAAAAAGTTACCAAAATTTTGTTTAAAATTTTTGAGAATTCCCCACACATAGGGGATTAGTGCAGACAAATAAAATCACAATAATCACATCAATTTGATTGCCAATTAATTTCACCAATAAAAATCAAAACTAGGCAATTAAAGCGGCAATTTTAGGTCAAAAATTGACACAAACGGAGTGTGTAAATCCCTGATTTGAACTCGAAAACGTAGCAATTAACCGTTACACACTTCAAATTTTCAATCAAAAATTGAATTAATCATGCGGATTAAGCACTTTTTTAGCGCACACACACACTAATAATTGACAGTTTTTACCAACTTTTAGGTGCGCACACACAATGGTTAATTTTGTCGAAATTTCAAATTGAATTCACAAATCTCTAATTGGGCATGACCACAACACAAATAAATCATCACATTGGCAAAATCATTATGCACACATTGATTTTTTGGCGCACACACAAGGGCAAAATAGTGCGCACACACCTAAAATTAGGCATACACACACTCAATTAGAATACGCACACACTTGGTTTTAGTACACACAATTGCAATTGACCATCCAAGCATGCAATTCGGTCAATTACAATGGTAATTAGCACATGCGACCATCAATTTGCACATTCAATTCTATAAAAATTTTGGCATACCGCATAAGATTTGAAGTCAACGACACCATTCAACCGTCGATTACACAATGGGTAGGTTGCTTCCATCGATCCTCCAAAATCATTCATCGATTAGCACAAACTAGCATTGTTAGAATGTAAACCAAGCCTCTAATTAGGCAAATATCAAAGCATAAGCACAAAATGTTAGTGCAATTAATAAAAAAATAGTGTGTAAATTAGCAAAAATCAGTGAAATTAGCAAGGGGTTATTGTGAAATTAGAGTGTGTAGGCAGCTAGATATGGTATCAAATTAGGTGAAATTGAACACATTGCTAAAGGCACACACATCCAAAATCCACAAAACCATAAACACACAAGTGAAATTAGTGAGGAAACCAATCCGATTATGCCATAATTACACTAGCGTAGACCAGCGCTCCCCAAAAACAGTGCCAAATGTTGGGGGTACCATCATAGCTTAGCTCAAATGACCAACAATAATTGTAAATCCGAAGGGATGAGCTACTCGGCTAGGACATAGAAACACTCACCGATTAGTGAGCTAATCATGGCAACATGAACGACAACTCTATGAAGTGGGTTTTTCGGCCTATGGAGGAGCTAAGCCACAAAGATTGGCAATCTCCAATCCACTTTTCTTCACCTCAAATCAACCCAATCACACACACTAATGATTGCAAAGACGCACGCATCGCTAGTCCTATCATGCAACACATTAATCATAAGCGTACACATATAGATCCATTGAGCATCCACACCCCAATCAAACCTACATGCACACCCAAAGAATAGAGGAAAATCACACAAGATTAGAGTGAGATTAATCACTAATTAGTTACAATCTAGCTAACCAAAGAATCTTTAACAATCATAAGAAGTATAAGAGAGACATAGTGAAAGAGAATTAAGCCTTGATTAGTGTTAATCAAGTCACATGAGCAAGGACAAATTCAAAGACTCCATAGCCACACACCTCATGAGCTCTTACTAAAGAGTGGTCTCAACAAATGAAGCTTAGAACCCTCATTTCATTTACACATTGTCTTATATACCTAGGGTAAAAATATGCAATGTCCGGGCGCCCAAGGCCTTTAGAGCTCCACAATTTACTGAATCTGCAGCCTAGGCAAACTAAATGACCTATTCTTTACAGCTTGGAAATTTCATTGAACTAGTAACACGTTACAATTATTAGAATGGCTTGAAATAGATCAAAAATTTACATTACATGACCATTTTGAAAAATGTAAAAAATGTGTAACTCCAATTTTCATTGCTTCTCCGTATTCATCTTTGATATGCTTCATAAAGTGTGGGTCTTTAACAGCTTTTGTTAACTGACGTCGGCTCAGTTAACAATTAGTCCCATGTTTTGAGTTGATAGTTCGAGATTGATGACTAAGAATTAAGTTTTCGGGGGAAAGGCTTGTAAGTTTGTGTTTCAAATTATTACCCTTACGGTTAGTTGGATTCTTGACAAGAGAATGAAGGATAAGAAAAGAAAAATAGTGGCTACCTAACTAAGAATATGTCATTGGATTTTTATTGGCTCAAAAAATCATCATCTAAAATATATTATTTAGCATTTTCATTTTCTTTCTCTAAGCTAATGTAGAACTTCTTACAGGGCTCAAAAGTGAATCTAAATTTCTCATAATACTGGTTTTAAATTTCTCTTGGCTATCAGGTACACCGCTTTCGCTTCATCTTTTGCTTTTCTCTTCTGTCTAATAAACTTTGCAGCTTCTGATAATGTGCGTCTGATATCATCCAACTCTACTGTCAACTTGTGAATTCTTTCATAGGCCTTCAGATATATTTTGTATCATTCATACCAGAACTACAATTTAAACTAGAAGATCTCTCCTCTACCTAACTATCTTCATAGTTTTTTATGGGTTGACTTCCCTTGTCTGGTCATTGGCTGATCCTGTGATGGACTCTCTGACTGGTCCTTCACCAATTCATCTCCTCTAGCTTCGATCAAGTCTGATCTAACTTGTCGTACCTCTTTAATCAGACTCTAAATTGCAGCTATCATGGATTCATTCAATTCAGATACTGCTATCTCCCCTATTTGCAGAAGTGCTTCTCTTCTTGAGACCCTGAAGGTTGAGTCTATAGTTTTAATTGAATCGTCTAAGCATCTAACCACTCTGGCTGTTCTGGCGTCTTCTTTGCCAAGTTCTTTATAGTCTTGGTTGCCATCTCTCGTTGTTCTTGCCATTCATCCACTACTTTCTCTTTGCCTTTTGCCTTCCATATGGCTCTATATTGTTCCCACTTCTTGGTTTCAGTAGTTTGCTTCTTCTCAAGGTTCTTCTAGAATTTCTTCAATTATGACACTTTTACTTTTAGTCACCACCCTTACTGACACGGGTTCATGTGCTTTCTGTTCAAATTCCTTTGGTTTGGAAACCTCCGTGCATTGCGCTACAAAGTGACCATAATTTTCACATGTATAACAATTTAAGCTTCTTTTTCCAAAGTTACCTCTGTCTCTACCCCGGCCAGTATCCCCTTGGTATCTGCCTCTGCCACCACCAGTACTTGTCACTTATCGCATCTGTTTTTCATTGCTTGGAGATTCGTAAATGCAATCATTGATAAGTCTTTTTCCTTCTTGAAATGGTGAATCTTGATTCCAATTTATTCCACACATGTTCATAAGTCTTGCAATATGTGCATTCATCACATATGTGCTCTATCGATCTGCATTTTGAACATCAGATCTCCGTCTTTATGACTGAAGATTTTGTCTTGGCCATTTTAGCTATTTGTTTTGACATCTCTTCTAACTTTCTGGTCTATGCCCCCTTCTTCTTGCCTTTGCCTTTTTCTCCTGAGTCACTCTTAGATGAGCTACAAGTTGTGTTAGACTCTGACCCTTCAGTCAATGTCTCACTATCATTGGAATCCCTCTTCTTATGGCTTTTTTCCTTTTTAGCTTTTGTTCTAGATTCAGTACTCTTTGAACAAGATCGTTGAATTTCTTTGTGGAGGTTAGAACCTCTTGTTCTCTTAACTTCTTATTCTTAAAGCCGTTAAATAACCAGGCTCTCATCCTCTTCTCTGATGGAGGTTTCTGCAATTGACTTGTCAGCTCCTTAATCTTTTCTATATAACTTTTGAGTGACAACTTGCCTTGCTTTAACTTATCTAGCTCGCACAATATGTCGTCATCTCCTCTGTTATTAGAATACTCCATGCGAAATGCTTTGATCAACTTGTTGTATGATATGAGCTGACAGGTTGTACAATGGTAATACCACTCTCTAGCTGCATCCTCCAATGTTTGAGGAAAATATTCTCTCCATTCATCCTCATCTATATCCTTTAGCTCAACATAATGTTCGAAGGCCTGAGTGTGTATGTCTGGATCGTCTTTCTTTCCCCCTTTGAAGACTGAAAATGAGATTTTCAGGTCAATAAAATGTTCATGGTGACCGGATGTGGTTTTCAGAGCTGGCTTTCTCTCTTTGGATCGCCTTTTATAGTAGTGATTTGTATTAGCTTCCCAATCATTGTTATCATCAGATTCACTCATTGTGTCTTCTTCAAGCTTCTTTGCTGGTTTATGTATTGTTGATCGATGCCTTCACTTGCTGCCCTCACTATCAGCAGTATATTTCTTGCTTCGATGAGATCCATGAGATCGGGTTCGTTGGTCTGCTCTCTCTGCACATCTTCTCCTGGAATGGATTGAATATTGAGATCGGGTCCGTCGGTCCGCTCTCTCTACATGTCTTCTCTTGGAATAGGTGGAATCTGAGAATCCCTTTATTCTTCAATTGTTCTTGGATCTAGAGGAACATCTGTCTCATTCTCATGTTCTCTCCCACTATCAGAGCGTGTGGATAGTGCTGACACAGTTCAGAATATCCATGAATCTGGTAGCTGGTCTTCTGCCATAGGCAACTCGTTTGTGCGGCATGGTTACTTACAACTAGCTCTAACACCAGCTGGGAGATAGTCCGTATGTCGAGAGAAACTTAGCTCAAGCCACCGTGATCGCCAAAATGAAATGAGTTGATCATTTATGACAAACCATTCCAAGTTGGTAGTTAGAGTTAGTTCATATCAGCTTGAGACTTCAAATATCAGATCGGGAAGAGACTGAAATGAAATGCAAAGACTAGAACTTAAATATAGACTGGAATCGAAAATTGGGACTGGAATATATTTAGATCAATGTAAGCAAAGTACAAACAGTGTGAGCCAAGTCTACTCTGCACTTGATGATTAGAGTTACAAAAGTACAAGAGCATGAAGAGCTCCAAGACACTAAGTTGTGACCAGTAGATTGGAAAAGTGTGTGAAAAGTGACCCGTAAAACGAGTAATGGGTCCTATTTGTAGCCACTAGATTGGGTATTTGACCGACCGTCTGCGATAATTGGCCTCAACAATTATCAACCTAGCCGCCCATCTGAATCTTAGTATGGAGGTTGTTCCCACCATCTACAAGGGGTAACTCAAGAACTCTCTTGGAGGCCTCCCCTTACTTTTCAAAGGAGAAAAATTTATCATCTTGTTATCTCACCCTTTTCATGATTTGACAATTGAATGGAACCACCTTTCTTTCTCACTTTGATGTCATACTCAACCGTCTCACTATGTGTGAGAGTCTGAGAACCAGTGTTCAAGAAAAGTGTGTCTCAACTTAGCCTTGAGCTGGTTGGCAAATAAAAATAGCTGATTTAGAGGAGAGGGAGAAGGAGATAATCCGCTTCGAAATTCATTAAAAATGTGTAAAAATGCAAAAAATGCTATTTATTTTGCAAAATTTCCTACTAGGAATTTATGTAAGTGGTTATCAAAGTAATTTTTCTTGAACATTGGTGAAGACACTTTTCATTGTCTCCTTTCCATTCTACTGTGTCTGAGGGCTTTCCACCATCTTTAGAATGGCTTTGCACCGAGTCAGGTCTTCAAATGCTCTAGTTTTTAGGTACACCACTGTTTCATGCCCCAAAAATCGACACGCGTGTCTATACAGAAAACTAGAAAACTATTTCATATCAAAATACAACAGCCTGCTATTGAGAGAATGGTGCAATTATATTTTGAAAACAATATTATTAACGGCATCACAAGCATGCATTTTCTTGCCAGAACAGTGGTAAGTGTGTCAGACAGGGTTGACATCTCCGAGCAACCAATGCTAGTACAATACAATGTTAGGCCAAAGCTATTATGACGTTCCAGAGAGCCTAGATAAGAGCTTAGGAAAGCCCAAATGGCATCTTTGTACCACATGGTCCCACACCCTTGAGTTTTGGGTGGGCCTTCTCCCATAGGCCATATGACAATAGTGGCCTGAAGGACCCAAATTTGCCCAGAACAAGAGTCAGTAAGTCAACGGCCAAACTGTTTGGACTCCTAACATACCAGACCAGACATCCGTATGGATCTGGCCAGGTCGTCTGTCAAACATGGACAAACCAGTTCGGACGTCCGTGATAAGTCGGACGCCGGGTCCCCTCTGTCGGACATGGACAACCCTGATGGTCATTGACCGGACACCTAACATACTAGTTCAGGCATCCATACACGACTGGATGGTCCGACACTCAGGTCCTGCGGTCGGACATGGACAACCCCGGTGTCAGAACCTCAGCTGGCTGGTACAAAGTTCAATCACATTTTAACTCTGAAGGCACATTAACACTGGAAAGATTAAGAGCAAACAGGTTTTTGCACAATGATACTACAGATTGGAGATGGACTAATAATGTCAAGCTTTCTTGCAAGTGAAGAGAGTGAGAATCACAGGGATTACTCGTAAAGTACCCAAGATTATTGCCAAAAAACGTTACGAAACCTTAGCTTTTCATTCAATTATGGACGCAGCTATGATTGATGGAGGACTTGTCTGCTACTTGTACAATACTGTGGCAAAATATGTACAAGTAATTTGGCTACCCTCCAGACATAATATATTGGCGGCAAAACCAAATCACTCACATCACTGATCTTCCTCTGTTCTTAATATACAATATGCCGTAAACCTTACTATTCAGTTACAAAAAGTGTTCATTTGCTGCTCACTGCTCTGTGCTTTTGAACTGGCCATAGTAAGCAGTGATTGCTTTCAGCTTTCCATTCAAAAAGTTTCTTTCTACTTCACAAAAGCAGGGCGACCAGAGTGTTTTCGAAATTTCTGCAAGCTGGTCCATGTCTACATTGCGGGGTAGGAAAATCATGATGTTCGGTGCTATTGCGTGTGAGGCGTTGAGCAAGGTTGCCCCATCCTTGGGTTGCAGCATGGTTAAGATATCATACACTGCAGCATCCAAATAGTCCGGTCCACCCCACGGTGGCGAAAGAAAGACCACATCTCCCCGCATTGACGATGAAACTGTGAAAAAATCGCCCAGCACAAAGTCTATGCGATCCGCAACACCATAAATCTTAGCATTATGGTGTGCATATTCTATTCTCTTTGGATCATTTTCAACTGCAACCACCTGATGACCAGCAAGTGCAAACTGGATAGCATTCCCCCCCACACCAGCAAATGCATCGATAATCGTGCCACCCTTACAGCGTGCTGCTTGGTGTTTTGCTATGGCCTCTGGTGTCACTGAGAACCAACCCTCTTCGTCAAGCTTTACTCCCAAATCATACTTTGAGAAAAGACGAAAGCGTTGAAACCAATATTTGGAGATAGTGGGGCTAGATGCCGCAGCATCTACATGCTGATTTGCTAACCGTATATAATATTGGGCAGCCTTTTTTGTTCGTTTTTTTAGCACAGCAATCTTGCAATCGGCTATCTCCACATGGGCAATCCCGCCACTAGAGACATCGTCACAAGGCGAACGCGGGAATTCAAGTGCCACGACCGCTTTTGTGTTTTCCTTACTTTCACTTGATTCTCTGTCTTTTGAATTGTTTGACACGATCTCCACAGCTTGTTGAAAAGTACCCGCATTGGAGCTATCCTCCAAGGTTGTTCCTGCTTTATTCTTCTCGGAGAAGAATACCTCTGGACCACTTGACAGCTTGTTCCTTGCATTATGAGCATAAGCTTCAAAGCCCTCTGGAGGATCCCAAGTTGATTGCAATGTCTCCGTGTTATAAAAGTAGTACCGCCCATAATCATTATCCCAGCACACTGACCAATGGCAATTTTCCAGACCTGGGGTTACTGAGTCCTTACTAACAGTATCCTGCATTAACGGCTCCAAGACCTTCAAGTGCACATTGTCAATTTTCATGGCAATTTGAGGGCAGCATGCAGAGTTAGCAGTAGTATTGGCTTCCTCCAAATGAAGACATGAACCGTCAGCAAGAACAATCTCCCCTTCCATGATTATTCCACTATTTAAATCATCATCAACTAGAAGTGCAACATTGTTTGAAACCATCAACACACCGCCATCTTTTGCAACCTCCTCAGCTGTCCCATTGCCATTTGAAATCCTAGAAACAAGCTCTGCACATGAGGCCCCTTGTTGTAAGCCATGTGGTTTAGAATCATCTACTGTAGACATTTCTTTTTCTTCAGCCTCCAAATCTGTTGATAAGTCTCTTATAATCTGGTCCTTGTCGGTGCCTTGCACAAAAGAAGCCTGCCCATAAGTTTCAAATCCTTTAGGAGGCTCCCAAGTTGACTCTTGCGTTTCTGAATTGAAAAAGTAATAAGTGCCATAATAGTCATCCCAGCATGCTGACCAAATAGATCCCTCCGGGTCTGAAAGTTGATGGCCTTCAGCATGACTTTCCTGTTCTGCAACCTTGACTGGCAGATTGTCAACCCTAACATCTAACCCTTCATTACTTGCAGAATCGGCAACAGCCACTGACTCCAACTCTGGGGTATTTGCACCTTTAGAGGGCACAGACCCCTCATCACCAAAGGATGCTGTTGAACCATCCTTTCGACCCAGATCTGTGTGATCACATGATGCATTGTTGTCATTTGCAGTCATCACTTCCGCCATAACTATATCTGGCATCGTTGCGCCTTCGCCATACCCCTCATCGGAAGCTTCACCATTTGAGACTGTTGAACCATCCTTTCGAAGTAGACCTGCCCAATCATTTGATACAAAGTCGTCATTTGTGGCCATAGCCTCCGCCATAACTATGTTTCGCATCTTTGCGCTTTTGCGACTGGTAGATTCTATGTTAAACAACAGAGCTCCAACTTCTCTGATAAAGTTGCCAGTTAGTTCAAACATTCGCATTGGCCAAGAACACACTGGAAAGCTCAACAGAGACGCCTCCCCATCATTAGTGACGTCGTCTGTGTACAGAGGCAAAGAAGCCAGAGTATCTGCATACACAGAATGATTTGCTTCATCACTACAAACCCGCACAGGAACCTCCTCAAAGGAGCCCTCCTTGATCACTTGGAAGCTGTGAGCAGACGAGCTTACCGTATCACAAACTAGAGAAGGGGTCACCTGGTCATGAGAGCGGCTCAATTTGTGGCGCCTTGTTTTGTGAGAGGAAGACCTGCGAGGGGCAGAAGAGAAGGAAGTAGGAAGCCCCAACTTCGACATCTGTAGCGATGACTCTTCAAGCACTTCTCCTGCTGCTCCTTCCTCATCTTTATCTTCTTTTGCAGCCCAAAGAAGAGTGTTTTTGGTGAGAGTAGAGGTCGAATCTGATAAGTGGACATCAACGACGCGGAAAGAGGAACGCTCTCCCTCCATTTTTCTGTCAATTGAGAAGGGCGGGCGCGATATGCATTTATATACAAGTTGCAGGCATACCGTTGCACTTTGGTAGGAGGGTTGCCTTTAGGCCGGGTTCACTGTGGGCGGCGGAAGTCAGTGTATTTTCCTTCCGGCCAATCAGCAAGCGGGCTTTTTGATGCCCCATTCAAGTGGGTGGTGGAAGATGCTAACACAGGCAGCTACGTCAAGGTAGAGAAACGCTTTTTCTCTTCCACCCTGCCCTATTTCTCTTCCGACCCCCCCCCCCCCCCCCCCCCCCCCCCCCCTCTCTCGTGAGCACTTCCACCGTGACAAGGGTCTCCTGCAGCCTATTAGGAATCGCCATGCAAGCAAAGCAGGCCAGGCAGCTACCGCCTTGTGTGAATAGCAGGGTGGTGGAAGACGAAGGCTGTCATCTTTTCCGCCTGGAAGTGATGAGCAGCTCGTTTTCTTCCACCCTTCCGGTTTGTCCCATTCAGATTTAGATTTTGCGACGGGCCCTTGTGTGGGTGTGTTACACACACCTCACTCAAGTTGCTCTGCCGGCGAACAATCGCACAACAATCTATTGGTTGAACCTAGAGCTCGGCGAATCTTTAGCAGGACGTGGGGCAACAGACTCGTCTATGTTTGGGGCATCAAACTAGTAGTATGTAAACACCACTTACAAAAAACAATCTTATAGCCTACAAAAGGCGTTAGGTCGGGTTGAGGGCCAAGGTTGCACATGTGTCACTTGCCTCCATGCTTCTTGATCACGAGAGGCGGAGGTAATATTTTATAAAAAGGTGACAAATATGGTTTCATCTAGCACATGATAGCCTAATGGTTGAGGCAGATCGTACAACCTCATACACATTGCACGTGCTTGAGCTCGGCGATTTTGCTTTTTGGTGTGCCTCTTCCTTTTGGTCCAATGGATTAGCACCAAACAGGGACAACTAACCTCTTGTGTGAACCCGACCTTAGTAGAGTCCAAGCAGGCCATTGGATTAAGCATGTCATGCGTGATGGAAATAGCTAGCATTTTAGGGATGCAAATCACAACATAAGCGATTATGGTTTCTCAATGCATATCATAATCCATAGGATGTGCACCACTAATGGGATAATTAGATACTCGAGAGAGTAAGAAAGATAATAGCGATGAACTTGCAATAGCTAGGGATAACATTAGCAATGTAATACTCTTCATCAACAAACTCATTACAATGCTTGTATGAGGGCCTTCTTATAGGCATACAGAGGTTGAGGTAATATATGTATTCTCCAATGCGATTGGTCCATGTAGGCATCCTGCTTGGAAAATATATAAGAGTGATGTCTAGTGTAAAAGAGGTTAGGACTATTTAAAATATTATATGGCTTTTTAGACATCTCTAGAGTTTGCTAGAGGTTTCTAAAAAAAAAATTTGTGGGGTGCCATTGGAATATTCTATCAGCATTTCATTGGCATTTAGAATATGATGTGAGGGAAGTATAATTTCAGTAATATCACATGTATCTATACAAAAAACCATAAAATTTTCTCTTTTCTTGTATATGGTATCTGTCAAAGATCCTCTCTCCCACTGTGGAATCTAATAACAATTGAACTAGTTCCTGGAACTGCTCCTCCTAACACACCTCCTTATCATGTTTCTCATGCACAAGAAGACGAGATTCTCTCCCCCAAATTTAGGAGTCTATAGATGGTACCTTGAAGTTCATCTCCTTTTTGCTCACTTGTGCTT
Source organism: Adiantum capillus-veneris (assembly GCF_014529385.1). Taxonomy (NCBI): domain Eukaryota; kingdom Viridiplantae; phylum Streptophyta; class Polypodiopsida; order Polypodiales; family Pteridaceae; genus Adiantum; species Adiantum capillus-veneris. The sequence continues at coordinate 94,829,844 of NC_140948.1, forward strand.
TTAGTGCAAAAGAAGGGTGGGTCCTACTATATGTGTGTGGACTATCGTGCACTAAATAAGAGCACAATAGAAAATCAATCTTCAATTCCTCGCATAGAGGACACATTTAATAAGCTACAAGGTTTTTTGTACTTCAGTAGAGCTGGCCTTAAAAGTGGCTATCATCAAATAAGGATTGAACCTAGTGACATAAACAAGATTGTCTTCCTACTTCAATAGAACTAACTAAAAAATTGGCTATCATCAAATCAAGATTGAACATAGTGACATATACAAGATTGTGTTTCGAAAACAATTTGGGTTGTATGAATTCCTAGTAATGCCTTTTGGCCTTACCAATGCTCCTACAACCTTTAATAGGTTGATCGAAATAATCTTTCAAAAGCATAGAGCATACATGGGATTATTTATTGATAATATAATCATCTACTCGGACACTTTGAAAGAACACAAAGAGCACTTAAAGATGGGTTGAAGAATTGTGTGCTAACAAGCTCTATGGAAATGGAAAAGAAAGTGAATTCTTTCTCAAAGAAATAAGATACTTGGGTCATATCATCTCTAAAGAAGGAATCCACATGGATCGTGACAAACTTCGAGCAATAAATGATTGGCCACAACCAAATAACTTACATGAGCTAAGAAGCTTTATAGGCATGTGCTCCTACTATAAACAATTCATACATAAATTCTCTATAATAGCCCGACCACTCTATGATGTAACTAAGAAAAAGGTAAAATATCAATGGACTATTAGAGAGATCATGCCTTTAATGAGCTCAAACAAAAGTTCATAACAAAACCACTTTTGGTTTTACCATATTTTACTAAGATTTTCTAGGTACAGTGCCATGCATGTGGTGATAGCAATGTGACAATCCTTTCCCAAAAAGGACATCCCATTGCTTATGTAAGTTGTTGACTACACTTGCAAAGAGCATGTACTTGGGATCTATGAAAAATAATTGCTTGCGGTTATTCATGCATTAGATTCATGGAAGCACTATTTGCTAGGCACATCTTCATCATACGAATAGACCATCAAAGAATCAAGTACTTTCTTACACAAATCGAGCTTTCTAACAAACAAATGAGCTGGGCTTCTCATAAAATCTAATATCTACCTATCCCAAATGATTTTCTCATCTTGAACTGATCATTTAATGTGGGAAAATGAATGGGAACAAGAGTTAGAATATATATATGTGATTTTAGACTTATCTCAGCATGGGATCAAAGGGAGAGAAAGCTACATCTCATCGAGTGTCCAAAAAGGAGATGGTCTACCAAAGAGCAATGAGCAGATAATGGAGCTTAGAAGGCCTTAGGGTTAGCTTCATTAAAGACCTCCAAAGTTTAGTGTTAAAAGTCCTTTGACCTACGACCTTTAAGTACTTTAGACCTTAGGCAAGCTAGGCCTGTGCTTGAGGTGTTTAAGTCGAAGATGAGCCCTAAAGGTAGGAGCATGAGAGAGAACACTCACACACACACACACATTCAAGGCAAGCCAAAGACTCAAGAGGCAAATTAAGGCCACATGCCAGGCACCTAGCAATATTTCCCTCATAACGTGCTTGAACCCTATTGGACGACCTATAGGAAGGTCCAATGAGAATTTAGATTCAATTAAAAAATTAAGGTCTTTCTCTTAAAGGAGGAAAGAAGGACATTTGTCCAAATTCTACAGTTAAGTAATTAAGGTCTTTCTCTTGAAGGGGGAAATGAGGGCGCTTGTCCAAATTCTACAATTAAGTAATTAAGGTCTTTCTCTTAAAGGGGGAAAGGAGGAGATTTGTCCAAATGTTACAATTAAGAAATTAAGGTCTTTCTCTTAAAGGGGGAAAGAAGGAGATTTTTCCAAATGTTACAATTGATTAAGGGGAAAGGAGGACACTTATCCAACTGCTACACCCCTTGCTTGTTATAACTAGAGCCATTCATTGGCTAGCCCAAAATCTTGAGCCAATAGGCTTGTAGCAAGAGTAAGATTAGAAAAATTGAATTCTCTCTCTCTCATATACTCCACAAGCCACACACACACTCCCCCATTGTGTGTTGTGTACACAAGCCATGTCCTTCTACAAGCTAGAGAAGTGAAGAGCCTACACCAACACCCTTGGCTATGGAATGCAAATCCAACCAAGATTTATTCTCGAAGCAATGCTTATCAATCTCTCCATCTTCATTATCACTATACTAATCTATTCTCTAAGTGTGATTATATTTCAGAGACTACTTCTTTCTCGTAGAGATACATCTTCTTCTCTTCTATTCCTCACTCTCAGCTAGCTCTCCCCACCTTTGAAGGTGTTTGAGGTCTTGGGATTGAGGCCGGGGACAAGTTAATGTTTTTGCAAGTTAGTTACGGGCATAATATAGGTGCATGAAGCTTACCATCTTCATGGCGTTAACAAGGTCTCAAGGAACACAAAGCATGTAATATACCAAGCCTCTCTACAAGGGAGAATCTATGATACAAAAGCCTTTTGGAGGGGGAACCGGCTCCAAGTAAATCCGATCCTCAAGTGTTGTCAATTTCTCTAATTTTCTCTCTCTTTTGCAAGTATTGTTCATGCCAAGCTAGCTAGGTATAATGTTTATTTTGCTACCTTCAATCAAGTACTCTCCTTATGTTCATTAAGAATCCTCTTAAGGAAATGCTCACTATTATTACTTCAATTCCCTACAATCCCTGTTATTAGCCATATTCCTTTACAATGCTAGTTTTTTTTTCACAATTTCATTTTCACATAGCTCAAATTCCAAGAAAGAAAAATGTGGTTGCATATGAACTCTCACGTCGGCCTAGAGTCAAACGGCCTAGAGTCAATGTTGTGTCTATTGCACACAATTAGAACCTTACAAGCATGATTGACAAGTATGTAGAAGATGGAGACTATAAAATTATTATGGCTCTCTTAGAGAATGACAAGACCCATGAACCTTTTTCACTAAAGGACATATTTCTATTGCATGGTTTACAACTATGCATAACAAAGAATTTGTGTGAGAAAGTTATGTATGAATCCAATGTAGCTCCTTATTTCGAGCATTGTGGAATTCAAGCCACAACCCAAGCAATAGAAACTTATTTCTATTGGCCTATTATGCGACACGACATTCAAAACTATGTAGAGCAATGCATAGTGTGTCAAAAAGGTCAAGTATGATACACGCAAGGCCCTTGGATTTTTGAAACCTTTGCTAATCCCAGAAGCTCCATGGGAGAGTATTTCTCTGGATTTTGTCTTTAGCTTGCCAAAGTCCATACATGGAAATATAGGCATTTGGACAGTGGCTAATTGATTTAGTAAACATGCTCATTTGATTCATGCTAAAAATATTATTAAATTGCATCACATGGCTACTTTTGTTAATTTCTCAATTTTATGTTCCATGGTATGCCAAGTTCAATGGTCTCTCTAATAGATATCCATGTATGACAAGTCTCTTTGGAGGGGGTTGTTTGAAAACACGGGTACACATCTCAATTTCTCTTCACCATATCATCCTTAAACAAATGGCCAAAGTGAAATCGCAAATTTGACTATTCTCTTCTAAAAAATATGTTGGTGAGAACGACCAAGGTAATCAATGGGAGAAATACTTACCTTTGGTAAAGTTTGCATACAGTAACATGCTGCGTGCTTCTATAGGAAAATCTCCATTTGAGATAATTAAAGGTTGCCCCAAGCCTCCATCTGTCTTCAAAATGCATCAAAAGATATTTGTAGAGCTGATAAAAATGAAGGTGACATTAAGAAAGGTTTTCAAAAGATTAAAGAAGCCATTGAAGCATCACAACAAAAGAAAAAAGGATTTGTTGATAAGCATAGATGATCTTTAAAGTTTAAGAAAGAAGAGTGGGCTTTGCTTAAATTCCCTAAGGTCTAATTATCTCAAAAGAGTGACACAAATTAGCAAGTCAAACCCACAAGACATCAAAATTTCTATGCTAAACTCACTAAGAGGTACTATGGTCTATTCCAAATTTTGGAAAGAATCAATGATACAAAAGATTATAAACTTAAGCTGCATGAGCATTGATATCAGACAAGAGGCCAAGGGCAAGTCTAAACCAAGCTTGGGGGTTGCATATACAAGGGCAAGATGTTGGGAGGTGAAACAGGCTGCAGACTCCGTGTTCTCACATTGGTATCAGAGCTACTCCAAGAAAAGCAAGGGCACGGTCCTATTTTTGGAGGAGCTTGCATGTGAAGTCGTGGAGGGGAAGAAGACAAGGAGACTTTAGTAGAGATCGTGCAAGAACAACGGCTTGAGGAGAAGGAGGGAGTGGAGGCGACCATCACCAAATTGAGCAAGCTCTGGCCCTTTAGGAGCGTGTTGTAGAGGGGAGAATCTTTCATTTCATCATCTCTCTTCCTTGGACTCTGTAGTGCACGCTACAATCATCTCTCTCTCTCTCTCTCTCTCTCTCTCTCTCTCTCTCTCTCTCTCTCTCTCTCTCTCTCTCTCTCTCTCTCTCTCTCTCTCTCTATGCTACTATGCAAAAAACGCCATCGATGCAGCTTGTTGTTTCAGATGGGTTGCCCAAGGGGGAAACCTCCTCCACCACATAAGTCACACAAGCATGCCCACATGCGCACCCCCTCCCCTCTTCAAGCCTTCAGATACGGTGAAGAGTAGAGGGCTTTTGTAAGAACTTGTGAGGGTGGAGAGCAACATCGAGGAAGTGCTGGAGAATTTTTGCAATTTCAAAAAAATTAAAATTTTTTTGAAGATAACTTTATATCTTTGTTCCTCTTTTTCTCGGTAATTTATCTTCACCAAGTGTTCTACTAGCGAACAAAATCAACAAAGTGTTGTGTTGAGCAACAACCGTCCATACCTATAGCAAGATCTTTTTGCTCTATTCAAATTTAAGGTTTGGTCTTCCTCAACGTTGACAAGGTTTTTTACTGATGGGATTTCAAGTATCGACAAGTTTTTTAATTGGATGGTGACTTTCCATGTTCGCGGTTAACATCGACAATTGATTATGAATTGATAGTATCGATTTAGCAAGGCTAGTCAATTTTGTTTGCGGTTGCTCATACCAATTGGATTTTGGTTTTGCCAGGCAAGTTTTACTACAGGGTACATCATTTCTCTTGCTAACATAGCACGTTACACCATAGATTCAGATATTAACATGCTGCATATGTTTGATTTTAAGAACCCTATCCCAATTTTGCCTGCTACTATCCTGCCAGTCGACCATTCTCACGCAGGGTGTTTGTACACGGGGCCGGATAATAGCATCGAATTGCTTGATATTTAAGATTTTAGAGCACTGCAAACACATATGATTGTTTTAGAGTCTAATTTTTCACAGTTGAATGTGAATGTTACTAAGATGTTTGATATGCTTGTGCAATTCATGCAACAATTAGCCAAGGACCAAGTTAATGAGTAGACTAGGTTTTTGCGACACTCGTGCATATGCGGGGGCACCCATGGTTTGCAAGAGCAGGGCTCCAATTTGGAGGGGTTGCACCTTCTCTCTCAGAATGAGGTGAATGGCTTGTTAAAGAATACCAAGCCACCGATTTATCAAGGAGAGGAAAGGATCGCAAAAAAGATAATGTAAATATATTACTGAGAAAATGGGATGGGATTCATGATCTTAGGTGCACTCCAGACGTAGTCAAGCATTAAAAACAAGTTTGAAACTAGAGAGTAAGGCCTACAAATGGTGGATGTCACTTAAGGAGAAGGGCATCATACCAAAAACTTGGGCATCCTTCAGGATGTGTTCAAAAAGGAATTTCTACCCACAAATGAAGTGGACAAAAATTGATCTGCATGGGATAAGTGCTCTATGCGTCAGCGTAAGACACTATTGGAGTATATCTCGCACTATCGTGATGTGACTCTCACATTGGAGGGTCCAGACACCTTTCAACAAGTACGTGGGTTCATCTTTGGGTTAGCACTAGAAATTAAGAAGCATGTTAAAACCCATGCACCCAAGATGCTTGAAGAAGCTATAATGCAAGTGCATATACACGATTATCCCAACAAAAAAGCATTGCATAGCATTCACGTGTTTGACACAACAAATGAAAATGCATGAACACTACTTGGGCATAATAAGAGAAAATTTATAGTAGATGCATCTCATGCATCCAATAAGCCCAAGGGACCTAGGGGCCATCTGTCTACTGAAGAGTTTGAAAAATCGAAGAAGGAAAAGCTATGGTTTACATGTTTACGGAGTGGAGACGGCAAAAAGGACTGTCTTAAGGGAAATATGCTACCCAAGGTAAGAACAAAGTAGTGCACATGGTGAAATTTTTGCCTCTCGGGTCCTCCTCTCGCTTTTATAATATGGAAGTAACACACACCAAAGTGGTGCACGAGTTCTATATTATGGCCTCAATGTGGCATTCACACACAAGCAAGTACACATACATGGGTTTATCCAAGGTTACAAGGAGAATCAACCCCCAAGATTAGTTCAGACTGACCCCTAGCCTCTAGCTCTTGGCGTGATAGGTCGTCTTCCCAATATGAATTCTTTTTGCTAATGTATGCTCTTAGCATATCCTCTAGCACTTGACTAACACATTTAGTTTGACCATCCATTTTAGGATGATCTACAGTATTGATGTTGAGTTGTGTACCCAATCATTTAAACATAGCCCTCAAAAAATCACCATTAAACTTGGGATCATGATCACTCACAATATTGTTGGGCAACCCGTACACCCTATATAAATTGTCAATAAATAGCTCAGCTAACTCTAAAGTTTTAATTATGGACTTGGTTGGAATAAATTTGCAAAGTTTATTCAACTAATCTACGATCACCCAACCGAGTCATGACCTCATACAATGGTTGGTAAACCCATAATGAAATCCATAGAAATTTCTCTAGTTAAGCAAAAAAAATCTACTGTGAAAAATCAAGCTTCTTGCTTTCAAATGCAATTGGCCTTTCCTTATGTAGAAGGACTGCTGCAATAGCATGATTACTAGCATCCATTTCTAATACAAACGGTTTCATAGGGTCCACAATAGTTTAAGTAGGAGCTAAAGCTAATGCGACCTTGAGAATTCAAACTTTGCAATTAATCTTCTCCTTTTACTGAAAGGTTTTCCCTTGTATTTTAGTTGTTCGTCCATTTGAACAACAATATGAGCATAGTTTTAACGAACTGTCGATAAAAACCTACAAATCTCAAGAAAATATGTAGCTCTTCCAAAATTTTGGGAGAATGCCATCTCCTAATGGAATCCACTTTGGATTTATCCATATGGACTCCGACAATTGAAATTACACGTCCCTAATAATGAATTTCCTCCTTGAGAAATTCATACTTGGATTCCTTGGCATATAACTTATTTTGTCGTAACAATTCAAACACCTTCTTCAAATGTTGTAAGTGCTCTTACTCAAAGGCATTATACACTAGGATGTCATTGAGAAATGATAATAAACTTGCCAAGGTATGGTTTCAAGACACTAACCCAAAGTGTCATGAAAGTAGTTGTGGCATTCATCAACCCAAAGGGCATAAACAAAAACTCATAATATCAATAAGCGTCATGAAGTAGCTGTCGTATTTGTCAACCCAAAGGGCATAACCAAAAACTCATAATATCCAAACCTTTCAAAAAGCAGTTTTGTGTATATAAAAAATCCTAATGCGTACTTGATGTGGAAGGTCAACTTGTTGACTACCTTAATGGAGGGTTTATACAACAAAATTCTCCACCATGGGCCTCTACCATCTTGTTCATGAAGAAAAAGGATAGTAGTATGCGCATGTATGCAGATTACCATGGCTTGAACGGGGTTACTATTCAGAAAAAGTATCCAGTTTTTCGAGGGTGGATGATTTATTTGATAAACTCACCCATGCTTGTATCTTTACAAAGATCGATTTGTGGTCTGGGTATCATCAAGTATGCACTAAATTTGCTAATATACCCAAAAGCGTTTTCCAAACAAGGTTTGGACACTATGAATTTTTGACATGTAATTTCAGTTACTGAACTCCATATGGATAAATCCAAAGTGGATGCTATTAGGAGATGGCCTTCTCCCAAAATATAGAAGAGATGTAGATTTTCTTGGGATTTGCAGGTTTTTATCGATGGTTCGTTAAAAATTATGCTCATAATGTTGTTTTAATGATGCGGACCAATTGAAAGCCAAGGGAAAAACCCTATGAAACTATTTGTGTTGGAAATGGATGCTGCTAATTGTGCTATTGGAGCAATCCTTCTATATGAGGGAAGAAAAAATTGAATTTGGAAATAAGAAGCTCAATTTTGTAGAACAAAATTATTCTTCTTACAAAAGCAAACTCTATGCAATAGTGTTCGCTTTGAAAACATGGTGACATTATTTGTATGGGGCTCAATTTGAGATTGTGTTTGACCATGGAAGTATAAAATGATTTACACACTAAACAGATTTGAAGGGTCAAAAGGCTGGGTGGACCGAGATTCTTTAGGAGTATAATGTAAAGCTCCGGTATCGTAAAGGACGATACAATATGGTAGTTGATGCTCTTAGCCATATACGTGAGATCAACTCTCTTCTCTCCAGAGAGTTTCAAAGTGAGGTTTTTGAATCTCTAAAGGACAAATATGAGCATGATGAACCATACTCCAAAGTGTGGAGCCATGTGCAAATGAGGGATTCTTCTCACTCCAATGTTGTCAGTGTGTCTTTTTCCTCCACACCTAGTTTCCCTCTTTTGAGTGATGAGCTAGAGAGATGGAAAATGTTTTCCATACATGAGGGGTGTATACGGAGATTCTGTGTACCAATGGACGTAGACATTCGACGCCAAATTCTTTATGAATGTCATGAAAGTCCCAGAGTAGGGCACCCAAACATAAAGAAAACTTATGTGCTCATACAATGATAATTTTATTGGCCAGGTTTATACAGGTATGTTGAAAACTATATCTTGAATTGCCAAAAATGTCGAGTGAATAAAGCAGAGTGCCTGAAAGTAGAAGGTCTCTTGCATCCATTGGAGATTCCCAATGGTAAATGGGAAAGTATCTCTATGGATATCATTGTGGGTTTACTAATAAGGTCATGAATTGATATGGGTGGTCATAGATTGGTTGACTAAACTTTGAAAATTTATTCCAAACAAGTCTCCAAAGTTAGCTAAGTTATTTCTTGAGAATCTATATGAGTTATATGGATTGCCCAAAAATATTGTGAGTGAATGTCATCGTCACAAGTTTAAGAGTCACTTTTGGAGGGCTATGTTTAAATGATTGGGTACGCAACTCAACATCAATACTGCAGGTCATCTTGAAAAAGATGGTCAGACTGAACATGTTACTTAAGTACTAGAGGATATGCTAAGAGCATGCATTATCAAAAATCATCAAATTGAAAAGATTATCTCCCTATTCTAGAGTTTCCTTACAATAGTGCCAAGCATGTGATGATTGGTTGTAGTCCTTTCATGCTTATTTATGGCTTTAACCTAGATCACTAGTTACGATGGGGTTGGCCACTAAGAAACTTCAGTAGGTAAAGGATTTTCCACAAGACCACACGTATATGATAAAATTGCATGTCAAAATGTTTGACAAGCATAGGAAAGATACAAAAGTATTTTGATCAATGATGAGAAATGTTGGAAAGTTATCTTCATGGAAGCGGAAGAGGTAGTTTTATGTGTACTAGAGCATTCAGAAAGTTTGAATACTGGGCGAGCCAACAGATAAATTATCTTTGAGATATTGCAGGCCTTTGAAAATACTCAAGCGAGTTGGAGATATGGCTTACAAACTCTCTTCACTGGTGTACTCTCGTATTCATCTGGTATTTTGTGTACGTTGTTTATGTAAATGCTTGCATAAGGATGACAATGTCATTGATCACTAGATTTTGGTCGGTTTCATTGAATCTCTAACCCAAATGCATGAACTTGTAATGGAAATGGCCTATGAACTTTGAGAATAGAGGAACTGAGAGAGTTAGAGTGAGCATTTTTGTGAGACTACTTTGAGAACATAGAGGGTAAACTTAATTAGCGGTAGCAACATAACCATAGTACTTAATTAACTTGGCATGAAAAATACTTTTGCAAGAGACAGAGTTTAGAGAACTTGACAACAGTTGAGGACCGGATTTATGTGAAGCCAGTCCCCCCTCCAATAGGCTTTTGTATTATATATTCTCCCATCAAGAGAGACTTGGTACAATACAATCATTTTGTTCCTTTTGACCTAGGTAATGCAATGAACATGGAAAGATTCATGCATCATGAGCATAACAAAGACTTTGTAGAAAGCATTAACCATCCCCGACCTCAGTCCCAAGGCCTCAAACACCTTCAAAGGTGGAGAGAGCTAGCGGGGAATGAGGGTAGGGAAGACGAAGAAGAAACATTCATAGGAGAAAGAAATAGTTCCTCACTTATCATCACTCTTCTTACTTAGCATACATAATAGCATAGTAATGAAGATGGAGAAGATGACAAGCTTAAGCATTGGAGCATGACTCTTGGTTAGATTTGCATTCCATAGGCAAGAGTGTTGGTGTAGGCTCCCAACTTCTCTACTAGCTTGGAGAAGGAGATGGAGCTCTTGCACTTTTTACTTCACGCAATGAGAGAGAGAGAGAGAGAGAGAGAGAGAGAGAGAGAGAGAGAGTTTGTGGGTTTGTGGGAGAGTATACCCCCAAAGCTAACCCCCTTCTTGCTTTGGTCGACCCCCTTGTCTAGCACTCTGTGACACTTGATTGGACCTCCTCAAGCTTGGTCAATCCCACGTTTAATGCATACCAAGCAACAAGGGTAGCCCTAGGACAAGTGTCCCCCTTTTCCATTTGAGAGAGAGGACTTGATAAATGCAAAAAAATTTATTAAATCAACGAAATTATCATTGGTCCCCTTGGGAGGCTAATCGATAGGCTTTAGGCACACTAAGAAGGCAACACGAAGAGGAGGTTGACAAGTTTCCCTGCTGCTTTCTTTGTACCAAGGATACCTTGTGTGAGGGTGTGTGTTCTCTCTCCAACCCCTACAATGAGGGCTCACCCCCCCTTGTGGAGGGATATGCTTTGACTTTTGAGTACCTTATCCCCCTCAAGAACCTTAGTCATGGAGCACCTTAGCACCTTAGTCATTAAGCACCTCAAGCACCTTAGTCAGCAAGCACAATAATCACCTTAGTTAGCAAGCACGACAAGCACCTCAAGAAACTTAGTTAGCAAGCACGACAAGCACCTCAAGAACCTTAGTCAGCAAGCATGACAAGCACCTCAAGCTTGGGCCGTGTTCCCACCTCAAGCACAACCCTAGCTTACTTAAGGTCAAAGGACTTTTAACACTAACCTTTGGAGGTCTTTAATGAAGCTAAACCTAAGGTATTTAAGCTCCATTACCTATCCTTTCTCTTTGACAGAGAGATGGCCTTGCTCTTTGACATATCATCTCTCATTTGGACCCCTTTACCATTGGCCCCAAGTTGAGATAGACCCGTAAGCACATGTCTATATTCTAACCCTTGGAACCGTCTATTCTCCCACATTAAATGATCAAAAGTCCTTTGGGTTGGTTAGATATTAGATTTTATGACATTACCTCTCTCTTGAAATCATAGTTGTCCTCGACTATGAGGTAGAAGAGATAAAGCCTTAGTCATTAGTCAACGTTTCTTAGCGGATAAAGGATCCCTTTTTATCCTATGCCATCATTCCAAGATGGATGACTAATCGATTTGGTGCTTGAAAGATGTAGCTACCACAAGCATGTCTGTTCTTTACTCCATTTCATTCTTCCAAAGTAGAGTGACAAATTCTACTTGGTGTTTGAGAGACGTCGTCATCACAACATGATTGTAAGCATGCATACTACTTAAATTTGTGCACAATAGAAAGATAATTAGTCTTATAAGATAAAAACATCTACATTAGCTTACTCTAATGTAGCATTGTAAGCATTGACAAGGTTCACACTATCCTTAAGTTGTGTTCTTGCATCCATCGAGCATCTTCAAAAGGATAACTTTTGAGCTTAATAAGATATTTTCGGATAATCTTACCATGTCGTTGTACCTTGTCTTCATGCCGAAGGATTGCTTTGGGTTGTAGCACCTCTTCTTGGTCTTCAATATTTGGAGGGTCTTCAATAATTGGTTCACTTGGAGGCTCTCCTTTGTAGGGCTTAAGTAGGCTCACATGAAAAGTATTGTGTATGAGCCAATGGTTGGGAAGCTTGAGTTGATAAGCCATCTCATTGATTGACTTCAAGATTTTAAAAGGACCATAGTATCTTTTTGCTAGTTTAGCATGATACTTTTGATGACCCGTAGGATTTTTGCCCATCGTTTGCCTCAATCAAAACTTGGGAAACTTAAGTAAGACCCAATCATTTTCTTTGAACGTTAAGGCCCTTCTGTGCTTGTTAGCAACAGCTTTTTGCCTTTGTTGAGAGATGGATATAGCCTCCTTAATCTTTTAGAAAGATTCTTGTAGGTCACGGCTATACTCATTAGCAGTGAACATCTTCCCATGTACTTTAAATATCAAGGGACTTTTAGGTCTTCCCTCAATAATTTCAAAAGGTGTTTTTCTCGTAGAAGTATGGACAACATTATTGTACACATACTCTACAAGGAGTAGGTACTTTTTCCATTGTGAGCATTGATCTACTTCTGTAACATAAGTCTTTAGTAGATCCAGAATCGTAAGATTGGCTATCTCACTTTGGACATCCATTTGTGGGTGATAGGCCAAAGAGAATTCAATCTTGTACCTACATTTTTAATGAGACCTTTCCAAAAATTAATGATCATTCTAGGATCTCCATCTGACACGATGGATGTTGGCAATCCATGGTGTTTGAATATCTAGGATATGAAGAGAGTTGCCATTTGGTGTGCCTTAATAGTATTTTTGATAGGAATAAAGTGTGCTTGCTTGCTAAACATGTCGAATATTGTCCATATTCCCGTATTCCCATGGATAGACTCGGGTAATTCAAAGATAAAATCCATGGATATACTCTCCCATAGTGAATTAGGGATTTGCAATGGCTAGAGTAATCCAGGTTGCTTCCCTCTATCATAGTCTTTTGGCATACCACACATTTTGAAACATACACTTGTATGTCCACTTTCATGGTAGGACAATAGAAATATGTCTCTACTCCTTAGAGAGTAGGTTGAATGCCTCTATGCCCCACATAGGGAGGAGCATGGGATTCATACATGACTTTCTCACAAAGGCAGTGGGTAACACATAGCCTATTGCCATGGAGAAGATAACCATTATGCAAGGTGAATGGTTCCTCTTTCTTCCCCAAAGAAAGGGCTGACATTATGTCTCTAAAGTTAGGGTCAGTACCATACTTATCTATCTTAGAAGATAGATCATTGTGAGTTGCTATAAACACATCATTAACTTTTGGTCGTCCTCGTGAAAGTACATCAGCCACTTGATTGTGTTTACTAGCAATGTGAGCAATATCAAAATAAAATTGCAAAAGAAAATTTGCCCACCTCATTTGTTTGGCGAAAAGCTTGGTTTGCGTTATTGCGTACTTTTGAGACTTTGGTGGTTTGTTCGCAAAAAAAATGGAGTCCCCAATAGATAGTGCTTCCATGTGTCTAGGGCATGTAGCATAGCTAAAAGCTCTTTTTTGTATATATGCTATGGCATGCCCTTCTTGAAGCAAGACTGCTCCAAGGTAAGCACCACAAGCATCACATTGGACCTCAAATGGATTTGAGAGATATAGAAGCATAAGGACTGGTTGGGAGGTAAGATTCTCTTTGAGATTGTCAAAAGCATTTTGCTCCTTAGTAATCCACGAATACTTAACATTCTTCTTTGTTAAGTCATGTAATGGTCCTATTATTTGAGGGAATTTTTCTATGAAGCATCTATAGTATGCACACATACCAATAAAGCTTCTTAGATCATGTAGATTCCTTGGATTAGGCCATGCTTTTATTACCTCCAACTGTGATGGATCCATACAGATACCATCTTGAGAGATAATATGACCTAAGTATTGAATCTCTTGAAGGAAAAATTCACTTTTCTTTTGATTGAGAAAAAGCTTGTTCTCCCTCAATGCTTGAAAAACCACTTGGAGATGTTGCTTGTGTTCCTAATGTGAAAATAATAAGTATATATATTTTTAGATGTGCTGTCACCCGTATGCAAAAATAGAGCACCTTGATGGTTGTGCAAGTGCTCTATTCTTGCATAGAAAAGGCACAATGTTAGAAATAATAAGTATATATGTTTTTAGATGTGGTGTCACCTGTATGAAAAAATAGAACAACCGGATAGCCTTTCGTGTGCCCTATTTTTGCATAGGGATGATATATGGCTATGGTTGTTTAAGGTTGAGTATGACCAATATTTTTTGCAAGTGTATGCCATTTTATAGTTTCTTTTTGTTTCTTGTGCAGAAAAGGATACTAGAAATAGTTTGGAGGGTCTTGAAGAGGCTGAGGAGACATGTGATGACAGGTTAATGGAGCTACTATACCAAGCTAAGAAATTTTATAAGTCTTCCTATGTGAAAGAAATCTTTAATATTCCTTTTGATCTGGAGAGTTTTCTGGAAGAGTTCAGAAATGAAATTCTTGACTATGAGAAGGTTTTTTTTTACCTTACCAGAGAGCACAAGCTTGACAACTGTTGAGCCAGCAGAGGATCACACCCACATTTTTGCTCACACTCATCATTTTTGTAACCATTGATTGTAATAAATATCTTTCCGACATTGATTTTGAATTGAGCCATTCATTAAGTAACGGGACTCAATTGAGTTTCCAGCTTGTAATCCCGAAGTAATTTCACTTGCTGATGTAATTAGTAGAGATGTTCTCACCTCCAAGGCTGAGGTATATAAGCCAAAGTTTTGTAACCTAAGGGGATTCAGATTATTAATCAAAGTGAGTTTTTGAGCGCCGTGACTGTGTCTGAGAGAGAGTGAGAGAGAGAGAGAGTCTTATCTACTTGCTACGCGAGCTACGGAGCCTCCATTGGAGAAGCGACACAGCCATTGTGTTAGCAACGGCGAGAGCTACGCCCTGATACCAAGAGTGCGCGCTATCGGCTTCTATGTGTGGTAAGTTCCTACGAGCTTCGGTGTGAGTTTTCTTCCAACTTGTGTGTCGGAATAGAGCGTGCAGCGTATCTATAGAACCACAACGAGTAGAGCTACGCATTAGTACCATCGGGGTCAAGTTTCGATCACCTGTATTTTTCGGCCTGTCTTCATACGCGTTTACCGCACGGAGTGGTTATAGGTTGATTTTGCAGTTCAAGTCTTTAGGGTGTTGTTCTTACCTAGTGTAGAGACTTCCCCTTGAGTTTGAGATCGATTCAATGATTCTAGATCCTGTTTCGTATAGCATTCGTTCGTAGTACGGATTTCAATCACTTGCGTATTCTAGAACTTAGATTTGATTTCCTTAGTAGTGATTGTCATTAGAAGGTCGAGTAGGTGATTTGACACCCACCTAGTTGTTTCCATGCGCCTGCGGGTCAAGCTTCATCCTCGTCTGACAAATTCTGTTGTTGGTTGAGTTCTCGCTATTTAGCTTCCGCTGCCGGGGACGAGAGCCCTAAGTAGGTGACCTTAGACTAATCCTACGAGGTGAGTCGTATAAACTACTTTGTATACTTTAGTTAGAAAAGATCTAGGAGTGGTGGACTCCGAAGATCTCGAGAGATACTAGGAAGTGGGGTATTCCTGGGTCTTCCGTGTTGACAGTATTTTTAGATTAGCTTAGATTTGTTGTTGTTTTGTTGGTGTTGAGTAGTTGTTGATAGAAGAAGAATTTGTTAGTCCGTGAGTGACAGTGGATATCTTTAAAATCAGAATTACCAAACCCATTTTATGATTAGGAATAGCTTAGGTAGGACTTCATTTGATAGGACTTCATTTGATCCTGATCTAGAGCTAGCAATCATTGGAGTATTTGCTTGATATGGTTGATTGCATGTTAGATCACTAAACCGTCGAGTTGGTAGTGAAACTTGCAATAAACAAAAGTCAGAGAAATTTTTTGTGCATCTGGGAGTTGCTGAGCACTAGAGGAAGCTTTAGGAAGGATTCTGTGCCAAAAAACTGGAAATCTGCAACTTTAGACATCATACGCGTATGATGTCTAAATGACCAAACAGAGACCAAAACAGAAATTTTGACTTTACCAGAGTGTTCAAAAGGGGGGTTATACCCTAATTTCAACTTAAAACAAGAGCATTAACACTCAAAGAAACCCGAAAAGACAAGTCGGAGTCCAAGAAACGCAAAGAATAGGAAATTTTGGATTCAGATCTTGTTTTTACATTCAAACCTGACAAAAACACTTGAAACTCAATTGTAAACATTGGAGAAGGCTTAAAACCAAGAATAGTCAAAATCTGGGACAAAAGACATCATACGCGTATAATGTCTTTTGGCATATCCACTGCTTATTTTTGATATCTGACCTGACAGGATTGTTACAAGCACTGTAGAAAGCATAAATATCAAGTCTTGACCCAAATTGATGAAAAAGACATCATACGCGTATGATGTCTTTGACCTAATTTTGGACATATTTTGATACTTTGCCAACACAGATCCATTGTAATAGCTGTCTAGAGGTTATATTTCAAGTTTCATCCCATTTGGATCAAAATTGACCCAAAACAAGTCAAAAGCGGAAAATTGCCAAGAAAAGCCTAAATTAGCCATAACTTGCTCAAACAGAGTTCAAACTGAATTTTGTGAGTGGACGGAGCATAAGGGGGCTACTGAGAGTGAGCATAACCAAAATAGTCCAAATCTGTGAAAAAAAGACATCATACGCGTATAATGTCTTTTTCAGCATAACTGCAACAAAATTCTCACTTGATGAAACAGAAGTTGTCCAACTGACAAGATTAAATAATTGACAAAGTATCAATCAGTTTGGATCAATTCTGACCACAAAAACTTGGGAAAAACAAAATTGCCGAGACGGGAAAGTTAAAGTCCTTTAGGGGAATTGATGAATTTGAGATCGGACAGGAATCTCCAGAATAACCAACCAAAACAAGGGGAACAAGCAAGTGTCATAACAACCGAGGGAAGTGTAAACCAAAGTTGGGTGCAACAATTAGAGCCGATCTTTAAAGGAAGTGTCTCTGATACTTCTTCGGAGAGATCTTACGAGATTTTCACCGAACACTTGGAACGCTTGAACCTGAACAACAGAGAAAATATGGCAGCAAGATCATCAAACCCTTCCGCCACAATGAAGCTATTGTTCATAAAATACCAGTACGACAATGAGCAAGGTGCCAAGATCTACAAGGATGGAATGGACCGCTATTGTGTAAAGATAGAGGAGAGACCTAGTGAGTTCAAGGACTTAGTGCCTGTGAGCTATAGCGGAGATAGATATCTAGATGACGAGGGTACCATGTACTTGGTAGTCCTAAACCCTAACATTGTGGACAAGTGGGGATTGATGGGCACCAAAGCCAAAGTAGATGAAGAACTCGAGGAGAAAGCACCAATAATGAACTTCCCTGATGCGAGGTTAAGAAGAGAGAATGAAACTACAAGGATAAACACTGATAACATCTATGTGGGGCTATACAAATATAATAATGGGGAGCAAGATCTCTATTATAGATGTGAAGAACCCTACACCGGAGAGTTGACAGACCAAAAAAGACTTTATGTCTTTACCTACACAGAGGGATCGGAAGTGAAAATTGTCGCTTACGACAAGTATGGGAGGCAATACTCAACAATGGGCAAGAAAGAATTAGAAGGATATACATACTTTGGGGGACCACTACATCAGTATTATGTTACTTCTAGCTCACAAAGACCAGCACCAACAAATGGAGGGAAAAACCCAATGACGACAGGAGGACAAAGAACTCAGGCTGCTGACTCTTTCAGTCAACCTCAGTACTCGAAGCCCGGACCAATGGGATCATTACATTCCAGAGAGTCAATGGATACGAATCGAGGTAGTGCAGTTCCAATCCCCACATATACCACTCCAGGTCCAAGGCTCGAAGCGGAACCATCACATTTACCTCCTAGTACTAGATTCAAGGCAGGGGAACCGACTAGGGTAACCCATGAAGTCCATGATGCTAGAGAAAGCTTTAGCCGGGACACAGGAGCAATGAGATTGGTAGCAGACCATAGACGTATAAGACCATCTCAAGTAGCGAAGTGTATGCCAAAGAAG
The DNA here is from genome assembly GCF_014529385.1 of Adiantum capillus-veneris. Classification (NCBI taxonomy): domain Eukaryota; kingdom Viridiplantae; phylum Streptophyta; class Polypodiopsida; order Polypodiales; family Pteridaceae; genus Adiantum; species Adiantum capillus-veneris. Next base: position 94,848,033 of record NC_140948.1, read on the forward strand.
TGTGGTGGTTCAGGAGATCCGTATGCACATGTGTCACTCTTTAAGCAAGTCTTAAGAGCTGAGCAGATAACAGATCTCCATACACAATACAAGGGATTTGGTCTTACTCTAGAAGGTACGGCGTTGACATGGTTTCAACCACTGAACATAGGGGGATTCCAGGACATTGACCATTTGCTAAGAGAGTTTGCTGAGGAATTCTCAAAACGAGGGATTAAGCACAATACGGTCTCACAAATATATGCTTTTAAACAGAGAGAACACGAAAAAGTGAAGGAAGCTTCACTTCGCTTCAAACAATACATTGAGAGATGTCCAGTACGTGAACGACCACAAGATGACAGACTATCTGTTCTCTTTATTGAGGGACTGAGAAACGACACTCTCAAGAAGGACTTGCACTTGAAAGCTTGTACAAGCTTCGAGCAAGTAACGAGAGAGGCATTGTACTTAGTGGATAACTGTATGGTTTATGGAGAGGTGTCAGCGGATACAGATTTTGCATCCAGTAGCTTCTCCTCCGTAGCGAGCGAGACTACCACTAAAAAGAATGTTCAAACAACAACCATGCCAAATGTAGAGCAAATGATAGAAGATGCTCTAAAAAGGATGGCACCATACCAAAAACCATTGCCAAAAACACTGAAATGGTGTGCTATTGAACAAAAATGGACAAACCATCCAACAGAGGAGTGCTATTACAACAAAGGGTATGTAAGGGAGCGTCAGTATACACCTCCTGCTCAATTAGCACCACCTCAAGTACATCCAGTACCTCGATACCCAACGGGAAATGTACCAGGACCTATGGGGATAGAGAGACCGCAACCGGTATTGGGACAACAACCACCTTTACCAGGAGCAAGATCAGTGGGCATTAGATATGCACCAACCTTAGAGAATCAGGAAGAACAAGCCTTAGTGCATGTTCGAGCCTATTATGAAGAATCTGGTGCACACATGTCTCCAACTGTGTATTACCCACCAGAAGAACCCAAACAACCAGAACCATGGGGCATGATTGGGAATGTTGGAGCACCAACAGTTACAAGTGCTTCTGATGAAGAGAGATACAATTTGGACGCAAGAACATTGATGTTCATAGCTCATGGAGGGTTAACAGGACAAAGACCATCCTATCCACAAAGGACGAATCAAATGGGACCAAGACCAGCACTAGGACCCTGTTACAAGTGTGGAGGTGACCATCTGATGAATGTTTGTCCACATACGGAAATCATTAGAATTAACGCTTATTGCACTGAGTGTGGGGTTACTCACTTCATTGAGGATTGTTCAAAGAATCCAAACAAAGTGCAAAAGACGACATTGAATATGCTAGAAACTATTCCCTACCAGCAGTGGGTCTGAAAATGAAACTCTGATACCAACGCAAGTTGTTACTAGAGCTCAAGCTAAGAAAACCACTAGAGAACCTGAGAATGGAAAGTTAGCGACTGAAGTGGTTAGTCAAGGACCGCGGAGTCAGAGAAACACATGGAAAGCTAGAAAAGCACGCATGAAGTTGAGAAAAGAACGTGAAGACGCTATTTTAGCTGAGGAACTAAAGCGAACGAAAGATAGATTAGAAAAACTTGAGAGTCAAAACGGGAAACGAGAGATGAGCCCGGAAAGAACGAAACAAAAGAGTATCAAAGAAACAACGAGCTTAAGCTCAGGGGGATCAGTGCTAGTCAACAAAGTACACGAACCATTGGACGCACTGATGAAAGCTTACGAAGCTAGGTTAAAGAACAACCAAACACAAGAACAGAGGTGGATGACATACCCAAACGCGAAATTGGAAAAGCAGAGACTTGAAATGTGCCAGAGAATGATCGAGACTGCACAAGCCTTATTAGAACCACCAAGAGAAACAATGTATGGTGGAACGGAAAACCCAATTCAGCAGGAGACTATCATTTCACGGGTAGCTGAAAAGACTCCCAGTGCACAAAAGCCTGAAAATACACACAAGGATGACTGCATAGTGTTGAACACAACCGATCAGGAGATAGAGAGTTTTCATCCAGTCATACAGAGGTCTTACGGAAGAGATGAGGATTACAATGAATTTTGGAAACAAGTGAGAGAGGCAAACTTTGCAAACGAGCTAAGTTGCCAAGCTAATCAGACAAATTGGGAAAAGGACATCAGGAACCCTCCCATAGTGGAATTTGAGGCAGGATCTCAAGTGGACTTGGATCTGCAATCTTACTGGGGAGATGGGGTCTCTGTTAGAACAATGGAGAGCAAACCTCACTCACTGAAAACCTTACCTTCATACTTAGGAGAGTATGAAGCAAAATCCGAGATTAGAGCACTTCCCTCACGAAGAATTTCATCAGAAAAAGTCATGGACTCGCAAGGATTGATAGAGATCTTGTCAACACCAGTGACATGCACTATCACTCTAGCTGAGCTTTTGAGGCTAAGACCACATATGTGGACCACTGTAGGAAAATGCTTGGAGAAATTCGGGATAAAAGACCCAACATCAAGACTGAAAGAGGATATACAAGAGCTGAGCAAACCACAAAAGAATGCTAAGCCTGTACCCTTAAACAAGGTCGGAGAGTATTGCGAAGGTGAAGAGGGGAATACAACCTTACCAGTTGAATTCCAAGGAGTAAACACGATGGCAATACTAGATAGCGGAGCTGGGGTAGCCATTGCTACAAAAGAAATCTGGAAAAAATGGGGGAAACCATCAATAAGGAAGACTAGGTTGAAACTCCAATTAGCAGATGGACACATGGAGAAACCTATGGGGTTATTAGAGAAAGTCGTAGTAACTTCTTGCGGCATTGAATACGAGCATACTTTTGCTATTGTCGATTTTGGCAAGGAGAATAACTATGATATCATACTGGGAAGACCATTCATGAGACAATTGAAAATGGTCCAGGATTGGGGCTACGATCACATATACCTGAGAAATATGGAAACCACTACACGTGTGAACCTGAAAGACCATAGCTACAAAGATGTGAACCGAACACCGGTGGAGGAGTTTGATTCAGCTACTTTGGCAGGATCCGAATTTCCAGCTTGGTTAGGTAAACCAAGGAGTTATGGATGTGTGGAGCTTCGAAATGTGGAAGTCTGAAACGAGAAGAATGTGTTTTAGAAAGGGCTATCGAAGACGAAACTTATATAGGAGAACCCTTTCCAGAGGACACGCTTGAACCATTAGAATGGACACACATTCTAGCAACCCTAGATGTTTGTGCAATTCCGGATGGTCCCACAACGAAATTTTGCGACAAGGACGGGTACTCGGAAAAGAAACTAAAAAGAACGATACACTGGAAAAGGAAGGTGAAGAAGAGGTGTTTCACGACATTCCCGATCATCGAGAGTGGGGAAATGAAGCAGACAACGAATCAACGGACAATTCAAGCGAAAACGAAGAAACTATAACGGATGTCCGATTTTATGATTTTCCGAACCAAACTAAACAACGCCAGAAACGCTATAGAGCAAAGAAAAAAACAAAGGGGGTTAGAACCAATCCGATGCTTAGAATAAGGGGAAAAAATCAATTCCTAATGCTAGTAAAGGCAGAAGATTGTGTTAAGGACAAGATTTCTGGAAGAATGAGAGGCAATGATCAAAAGAGCTTACGAAAAGACAAAAGAGGCTCAAGAAATCGAGTTCAAAGGAATGGAACGAAAACTGAAACTGAAAAATCAAAAAAGAACAAGCGCAACAGAGAACACACAGAGTCCAAGCTAGAACGTAGAAACAAGTACAGAGAGCTCAAGAAAACTCTGAAAGAAGTTTGGACAACAGAATTTGAGAGTGGATAGGACGAAAACGCCAAAATATGGATGTTCCCTCTCACTATAGGAAATTCACAATAGAGGATAGGAAGGTGGTTTTAACCCAACCTATTCGAGAGAGAAGGGAGAACGAATCTTATGACGGACCGGAAGATGCAAAAAAAGGTGATTTAGCAGCTCCAGGTGAGACACCTAGACCGGTGTACATAGCCACGGATTTGTCTCCAGGCGAGGAAGAGAGACTTTTGAGTCTTCTCAGAGAGTATAGGGATGTGTTTGCATGGTCTTATAAAGACTTAAAGGGAGTTGACCCATCGATATGCCAACACACAATCCCACTGAAACAAGACGCAAAGCCTAGCAGACAGAGACCATACACATATAATGATACGTTTGCTAAGCGAATCAAAGAAGAGATAGATAAGCTAATGGAAGCTGAATTCATATACGAGATTGAACACACCGATTGGGTATCTCCGATTGTGGTAGTACCCAAGAAGAACGGAAAACTCCGAGTGTGTGTCAACTTAAAGAAAGTGAATGCTGCAACAATCAGGGACAATTATCCCCTGCCGATAACTGATCATGTTCTAGAGCGTGTATCAGGGAAAACAGCCTACTCCTTTCTTGATGGTTTTTCAGGATATAACCAGCTAGCCATAGCATTGGAAGATCAACATAAAACAGCTTTTGCAACTGAGTGGGGAATCTATGCTTATAGGGTTATGCCTTTTGGTCTAACCAATGCTCCCGCAACCTTCCAGAGGCTGATGACGCATGCTTTCAAAGAATAATTAAGGTTGTTTCTAGAAATATACATGGATGACTTATGTGTACATTCTCTTCTGAGAGATGAGCATCTAGAACACCTAAGAAAAGTATTTGAGAAATGTAGGACATATCGCATTTGTCTCAATCCTGAGAAATGTGTGTTTATGGTCCGACAGGGCAGAATTCTGGGACATATTGTCTCACAAAACGGAATATCCACAGATTTAGAGAAGATAAAAATTATAGTGGATATGCCTAGACCAACCAATGCGAAACAAGTACAGAGCTTTATGGGACATTGCGGATATTATAGACGATTCATTTACATGTACGCTATAATAGGCCAACCACTTTACAGGCTAATAGTGAACTTTGAATGGACAGAGGAGTGTGAGGAATCGTTCAAGAAATTGAAAGAGGCACTCATTACTGCTCCAGTCTTGAAATCACCAGATTGGGAGAAGATATTCCATGTGCACATAGATGCTTCGGCATATGCAATAGGATGCATTCTGGCTCAGCCAGAAGAAGGAAACATGGATTTTCCTATCTGTTACGCCAGTCGACAGTTCAACAATGCAGAGAAGAATTACACCACAACAGAGCGAGAGGGATTAGGAATGATATATGCTGTGAAGAAATTTCGGCATTATCTTCTAGCCAACAAGTTTGTGTTTTTTACGGATCACCAAGCCTTGCTCTACCTAGTGAATAAACCATGCAATACCGGGAGAATAGTGAGATGGTTCATTATCTTACTGGAATTCGACTTCACGGTAGTAGTAAAGAAAGGAAAAACACATCTTAGAGCTGATCATCTTTCGCGATTGACGAATGGAGAAGACCCTATAGGAGTACATGACGACATGCCAGACGCGTACTTGTTCAACATAGAAATGATACCGAAGTGGTCTCAAAATGTCGTTAACCTATTAACCTATGGAGGAGAGTTCGATAGAAGAGAATACAACCAGAAACATATTGCTATTCAGCAATCCAAGAATCTTCAATTGGTTGCAGGAAGGTTGTATCAATTGGGAAATGATCATGTTTTACGACTATGCATCAATCCTGAGGAATATAATATATATCTGCGCGAAGCACATGTTCAGGAATGTGCATTTCATTGTTCAAGAAGGAACACATATAGGAATTTGTTACAATTGGGAGTCTATTGGCCAGGAATGAAAGAAAGCATACATGAATATGTCACTGTATGTATTGTATGTTCATCAAAACCGCCAGCAGAGTATTCGACATTATATCAGATAATGATCGCTCCAGAATGGAGTCAGTATATTGTTGAATATCTCACAAATAGAACTTTCCCAGAAGGAACGTCAAAAGCTCGTCAGAAATCTGTAGAGACAGAAGCTAGAGATTACGCTTTAATAGGAGATCAACTCTATAAGAGATGTAAAGACAACCAGCTTAGGATTTGCGCATCAGAGTCTGAGTATGTGATAATTCTAGAGCAAGCTCATGGAGGAGTAGGTGGAGGCCATTTCTCAGGTGATAAGACAACAAAACTTGTCTTAGCCGCAGGAATATGGTGGCCAACATTACATATGGACGCTGAGGAATACGTTAGACGGTGCGATGACTGTTAGCGGACCAAAGTACCACTTAAAAGAGATGATATGCCGCTTAGACCAATGATGGGGGCAAGAGCTTTTGCAAAATGGGGGATTGATTATGTCGGACCCATTTCACCTCCTGCATATAAGACTCATGCACAATACATCATTGTGGCTACAGACTATCTAACAAAGTGGGTCGAAGCAAAGGCAACTCAAAAAGCAGATGCCAGGACCACGGCACAATTTCTATATGAATACGTCTTTGTACGATATGGATTGCCAATAGAAATTGTGAGTGATCGAGGCACACATTTTATAAATGAAGTGATAGAGATCCTTCTAGATGAATTCATGGTAATCCATAGGAAATCAGCCCCGTATCATCCACAAGCAAACAGACAAGCTGAAGCAACAAACAAAACCATATGCACGGTCCTTACGAAGATTGTATCTGAGTCGAGAACTGACTGGGACCAGAAGTTGCATTCAACATTATGGGCATATAGGGTAGCATATAAAACATCAATAGGAACGACCCCATATAACATGGTTTTTGGGCTAAATGCTATCTTACCAATAGAATTCTTGATTTCAACCTTAAGGGTGGCTAAGGATCTAGAGTGGACAGGGCACGAGCTTTCTGATAGAATAGATGACCTGGAAAAGCTAGACGAGCTTCGCCTAAAAGCAGTAGCTTCTATCTACGCTCAAAAAAGGCGACAAAAAGAATTTTTTGATAAGCATGTGCGGACTAAAGAGTTTAAGGTTGGGGACTATGTCCTAGTTTACACCCTGAAACAGCATGCTAAGAAGCTTAAAAAGCGAGGGATGGGACCTCTGGTGATTAAAGATCTATCACCAAGTGGAGCCGTCAAGCTTGCTACATTAGACGGAGAAGAAATGCCCAATTGGATTAGTGGATGCAGAGTGAAAAAGTATCTTTTGCCGCTAACCCAAGACATGCTTCTCAAAATACATCAAGAAAAACTGCGTGTCCAGAAAAAGAAAAAGATTGTGGAGGAAGCACAAGCCGAGGCGAAGGAAAGAATGGAGAAAAGAAGACTACTGCGTCAGAAGCAGCGCAATGAAGGAGCAATACGAATAAATGCAGTCAGTATAACAGAAATGGATAATGACAAAGAAGAACCCATCATTGAATGCAAAGTAGGAACCAACCAAATCAAAGCCAGAGCACTATTGGATTCAGGAGCTCAAACTAACCTACTTTCACTCAGTTTGTATAGACAATTGACAAATGACACTAAATTACAAACTGCCAAGCAAGAGTTAAAGAGTTACTCTGAGAATTCAATCAAAACTGTCGGATGCACAGATTTACATATACAGATTAACCAGTATGTGTATCCTCATATGTTTTACGTGGTTGAAGACCAAGCTACACAACAACCATTATTGCTAGGACAACCATGACAGAAGCAATACAATGGAGTTCTAAATCAGTGCTTATCAAATACGAAGGTGAAAGTCAATCAGTTAAGTTCACCAAAGGAGAAGAGCCAACTCCAAAGGACGAATCCAAAGACAAAGGTAAACAACAACCAGAGAAAAAGAAGAAGCAATGGCAACCAAAAGTTTCTATACAACCGGATTACTCTTCGATGAGGAATTCTCAACAGTGGATAAGGAAGACAAGCAATAATATAACAGCTCAACCTTGGGAAAAAACGGAGTCAAAGTTGATATGGAGACCAAAAAAGGTTGTGCCAGAGAACACAAAGGTGGAAAACAGAGTCTTCAATACCAGACAAAAAAGTGATTCCAGACAATCAAGGACAGTGAAACAGATCTGGATTCCAAAGAAGTTCATGACGGCACAAAGCTATAGCAAGCAAATTTGGATCCCAAAGATTTGTAAACAGGAACTCCCTTCAGTACAATCAACGGAAACTCCTAGGTATTTCAAGTCGAGGAAATCAACACAAAGAACAAAGCAGGTTTGGGTCGCAAAGAGTTTGTGGCAAGCACAAGTGAAGCGGAAGCAGATTTGGATTGTGAAAAAGAACAACAAAGTAAAGAAGAATCCATCTATTGATTCTACTACTGAAGTGCCAAAACCAACCCAAAACCCAACCACCAATCCTTCAATCAAACAAAGAGCAGCTTTATTGGAAAGATTGTTGTATCATCGCTCTACAATTGCACTGGGAACTTATGACCAAAACAACTACATTGCTTCGCCCATAGACACTTCATAGTCGTCCGGGAGGACTCAGACTAGGAGGGGGGGAGGTATACAGGTATACAGGAGTTACAAAGTAGCTACAAGCGCCAAAAACAAAGAAAAACAAAAATTATATTGCAAGGGTAGTGTCTTACATGATTTTGCAATTTTTATGTTTGATTGCGGATATTGATAATATTTATGCCCTTATATACCTTGTTTTGCAACAAGAAGAGATCAAATGATGAATTTGGGTCTCTAGACGTGTAAATATCACTAAATAAGAGTGTTTTTGGAGCTAAAAAGTGAAAAAAAGTGGTAATCCAAGTCCAAAAATCACAAATAAGTGTATATTCATATACACAGGGTTACCAGCTATTTATCGTGTATGTTTGGAATTTTTTGGCTTCAATTTGCTATTTTCCTTTATTTTTTATGATTTTCTTGATAAAAGTAAAAGAAAAATAAAAAAAGCAGGTGAAATGAGATCGGAAAAAAGAAAAGGATAGACGGTGATGGTCCTAATGACAAGGGCAACCCATGGTAAAAATTGGGTACAATTCTGAAAAAGTTGCGGAAAGCCCGAAATGACAGAATTTTGGCAAAGTGGACAGATTTCTCAGAAACAGGTCAAACGGAGTCCAAATTGAGAAATTTCAAATCCTAAAGTGCATTTCACGACGAGATAGGAGCACATGTCAAATTTGATAACAAGTGATCTGGGAAGCCCGAAGTTAAGTATTTTTCACATCACTTTCAAGCTCATTTCCACTATTACCTTCTTGGAGAGAGCAAAGAGCACACTGGAGCATCCGACCTTCTGCCGCCTTCTACGACTGCTACGAGAGCTCAGAGGACACCAGACATGAGAGGTAGACTCGTTGCATTAAGCTTTTGATGCTTATCATTAACTTTTGTCGCGAAAACTGACCAAAACCAAGAAACAAGAGCAGACGGGGAATGGGGAAGAACGCTAGGTAGGGGCACAACCGCCTAACCAAACCTTGCAAGAACTTAGAGGTGGGTTACCCTAGCATAGAAGATGGGTTTCTAACATTCAAAGCTCGAGAAAGAACGACTTGAAAAACCCTAGGTCAACAGAGCCTGCAAGAGGCAAACAGGAAAAAGTTGTCGAAACGACACAAAACTTCTCAGGAAGCTTAACAACATCGAGGGCAATGCAACCATGGAGTATCTCCGAGTTTGGATCACCAAAAGTAGGTCGGAACAACCGATTCGGCTGCGGACACACAAAGCGTCAGTTTGGCATAACGGCTGAAATTGACGACCAAATGACGTGAAACTTCACAAGCAGCTTCAAATATACATGGATTACTTATGTTTGCAAGCAAAACCCAAAAGAAAGCTGATTCACTTACCGATGGTGAAAAAGACGCTTTCGGGCAACCAAATAGAGAAAGATGGAGAACGGGGAGCCAAAGTCAAGTTCAACCAAATAGGTGGCTTCACAACATATCCAATGAGCTGGAAATGCAACTCTCGAGAAGAAAAGTTGAAGAAATTCAACTCCAAAGCAAAAAGACGACTTCGGAGACTGAAATGCCTATAAGGGGGCTTTTTAGCTAAATTGATGACTTTTTAAGTTGAAAACTAGTTAGCAGGGCTTAGGGCACTAGCACAAAGCATTCTTTGCACAAAAAGACCAACATTTTAAGAAAAGACATCATACGCGTATGATGTCTCACAACATGAATTTCACGTCCATTTCAACATTTGAGTGCATAGCCTCATTCCACAGGTTAATCACATCCTATGAACCAAGTATCATGAGAATTGGAGTTAGAAAACCCAAGGAAAACCAAAAAGACGCAAAGTAGTCCATAAAATTGATTTTTGGTCCTAATTTTGTCAAAATAACTCCAAACTCATTGAAACTTTGTAGGATTGTTGATTAACACATCTATAAGCTATCTGGAACCAAAAAGCACCATTTTGACACAAAAGACATACGCGTATAATGTCTATTTGCACTTACAGAGCCAAAACTGCTCATTTGACATCATACATCCATTATATATATCTAATACATGCTACATATGAAGTTTGGAACCATTTGGTCAAGTGGATCACCCCATTAGCCCAATTGAGGGAAAATCCTTCATCCAAAGCCTATTTTAGCCCAAATTCAACATACTCAAGTCCAAACCAAGATTTGAGTAGGGACAGTCCTTTACTAGTACATGGGGAGTCCACAGAACCAATCCCATGAAAAATTGATGAAAAAGACATCATACGCGTATGATGTCTCCAGAGCCATTTTTAGCCCAAAATCTATCCAAAATTCATAAATCCACTGAATAAGCCTATCTAAAGACAAATCCAAGCTTATAGAGAAATTTGGTCCAAAAATACACTAAAAGACATGATACGTGTATGATGTCTCACTATGTGATTTTGGCACCTCAAGGCTTTAACCACCAAACAGAAGTGATCTACATGCCATTTGAAGGTGAACCACCAAGTTTTATCCAATTTGGATCATAAAATCCAATTCCCTTTCAAAATTTTGCCAAGAGCCGAAACTGGACTAAACTGGCCAAAACTTGACCAAATGGTATCCAAACTCAAATCCAAGCATATGATACTCAGGTATACACTATCAGCTACAAGCACAACCAATATGAAGTCATTTTGACACAAAAGACATCATACGCGTATAATGTCTCCAGCATGATTTTGAGCCCAATTTGCATATTTTTTCACCTACCCTGCATCCTTAGGCCCTGAATAGCTCATGTTTCAATTTTCAAGTCATTTGAATAGTTAAAAGCTTCATTTCGGCTTTCAGTACTAAAAAGACGCTAACTTCTGAAATTGGAGTTACAGGATCCATGGATTCCGCCAAGTCATCAACAACAAAGAGAAAGAGACCGACAATCAAAGATGCTCTTGCAGAAGCAAAACCCTTTGACATTCCAGCAGAAACCCTCAAGCCAACCAAAACTTGGGTGGAGGAAGCAGTACTGGAACAAGAGGGAATAAAGATCTACCAGGGGACTTTCAGAGATCCTCAAGGGCAAGCAGTGGATATACAGATGATCCCACAAGAATTGGTGGATTATAGCAGGTCAGAGAACATCAGCAGGTACCTGGAAAGGGCAGACTTGCACAGATTCTTCACCTCGAGACCATCATGTGTAGATACAAGAAGAGTGTATGAGTTGGCAACCTCCATTCGGAAGGATGGGAAAGCCACATTGACAACAATAGATGGAGAGAAAGTAGAGGTACAGATCACTCCACAGCTCATTGCAGATGCATTGAAGCTGCACAACAAAGGGAGCTCTGTCAGGGAAAGAAGGGAGGCTATAGAGGTTTATGGGTCCAAGAAACAGAATGCAACCTATGGAGATATGGCAGACCAAAGAGCGGCAACCCTTTGCCGACTGTACAACCAGTTTCTCCATATTTGCAGTAAAAGACCGCAAAAGTATACGACACCACCCCATGCCATTGCAACTACCATCACATGGGCATTGAAGAGCAATATGCCAAAAGAGGTGAATTACGCTCAACACATCCACGAGCAAGTAATTGCCATGCACAACGAGAAGCCAAAGTATATAGGAGGAGCTGAAGTTCTGACAAGAATAGCTTATGAAGCTATTGGAGCCAGAGATCAATGGCCAAAGGTTCCCTCCCAGAATGAGTGGCTTAGAGAAGCCGATGAGAAGGAAGAACAGCCTGAAGTATCCAAGAGGGCGTCCACAAGAGCACGCAGGAAACTAGAAATAGTTTCAGAACCTGAAGAGAATGTGGATGAGCCGCTTATGAAGAAAGCAAAGAAGAAGGTTGCTCCCAAGCAAACCAAAAGTCAGAAAGCGGCAAGAATGGAAAGACTGGTGGAGCAGTTTAGAGCGGAAAGAGCTCTAAAGGGGGACTTTGAAGAAAAGTGGGTGCAGGACCCCACTAAAGTCGGAACTAGCTCAGCCAGGCCACATGTTGATCAATATGATCAATATATTAGAGCTTATGAGGAGTCAGAGGCTATACTGGAGCAGCAACCTGTCGAGCCATACACTGAAGAGGAAGTACAGCTTTTAAAAGCTAAACTGAAAAAGGACGACAAGGGGAAGAAGAAAGTAGATGAGTTTACTGAACCTCAAGAGAAAGACGGGCAAGCAAACAAAGGGAAAGCCAAGATGACTGAGGACAATCAGCCCTCCTTTACCGATGTACCAAGCCCGAAGAAGACGGAAATCATTGTGGAAGAGACCACAGTAGAGATGGACACGGCTGGTATGGAAAAGCCGGAGGCCGGGACCAAGGAAAAGGAGATAGATCCAATTCAGCAAAAGAAAAACGATTATGAGGATCTGGTAGCGATAGGGTACACTGAAGAAGAGGCCCTTGAGGCAGTCTATGGGATCCACCTACAAAAACAAGATGATCGGAGAGGGACAGAGGAAAAAATAAAGAGTACAAAAGAGAGTGAAGAGAAACTGGACGAGCAGAACATACTAGAAGAGCCGAAGCCACTGGAGGTGGTGGCAGAAAAAGCTTTAGAGTTGACAGATGAAGATGAAAAAGACATGCACATGGTGCATGAACTGCTCAGCAAGATCAAAGAAAGATCCAAGGCAAAGGAAGTGGAGATTGAGACAGCCAAACAAAGGGAAGCCGAGTTGCAGAGGAAATTAGAGGATGCTATGACTGAATCTGAAAGTCATAAAGCATCACTCTACGACGCGGAAAACGAGAGAGACGGCTTGATACTCTAGCTAGCCGAGACTTCAAGAGAAGTAATAAGTGCATAGGAAGCAAGGGAGCGGATGGAAGACGACTTGGAGGCGGCTAAAGATGAGCTCATTGAGCTGAGGGAAAGAGTCGAGCTCCAAGAAAGAACAATCACTAGACTCAGGACTACTCCTAGAGCTAGCAGAGCAGGAACCGATCAAGAGGGAGCTCTTGTACCAGCTCTGGAAGACCAGGTCCGAAGCTTACAAAGAGAGCTAAGATTAGAGCAAGTGCAAAGGTTGCACATTGCGGAGGGATCATTGGCAGCAGAGGAGAGGCTCACTTTAGAAAATCAAACACTAAGAACAGAGAATGAGACCCTCCGCAAACAGCTCCAAGATCTACAAGAGCAACAAAGAAGAGAGACAGAGACACCACAAGAAGAATCAGGTGGAGCATCCATAGAGCTACCAGAAACTGGAGAGGCAACCACAATTGAAGATCCAACCCCAGTTCAAGAGGTGGCCTCAACTTCAGGAATCTCTGAAGAAGAAGAACAAAGGCTCCATGACCAAATAGAAAAGTCAGCAGAGGACAGTGCCAAGGCGGAAATGGAATGGGAGAGGAGACTCCTAATCTCCATTAGACTTCAGGGACTAGACACAAAAGTGCTCCATGAAGAGTGGATGCAACCCAGCCTGCCTTTCCCTTTGATGAAGTTTGAAGTGATAAAAACGAAAAAGAGAATAGAGGAGGAGCAGTATGTCGCTCTTTACGAAGGCGACATCACAAAAGAGGAACAATCAAAGAAGATTGTAGATTCGCAGCCTAGATGGAGGAAAGGTTGGCTGAACAAATACCCAGCCTACCTCATCTACTTGGTGAAGGCACCAAAGGAGATTCGGGAGAATGCAACCTTCTGCCCGGTGCCAAGAGTCAGAAGCTAGAAAGAGCATGGCAGGATTGCAGAAAAGAAGCCAAATTGGCTTAATTACCCCAGGATGCCAGGACCAAAGGCAGGAGAGAGAATAGGTAAAGCCTACATGGTGAAAACCCTAACGGGCACCATCAAGCTCTTTACTGGCTCTCCTGACCTTTCGTGTCAGATGCTCAAGAAAATTTGCAGGACTCTCTTAGCTTGCATTGAAGTATTCGCGCCAGATAAAGCCACGACCTCGAGTCTACTATCGACGGCCGACACAGTGACTGATATGATGTATGATCTTTCATTGCAGCCTTCTCCAAAAGTGTTGCACCTCCTATACCAAAGGATTATGTTTTTGCCTAGCTTCCACATGGAAACATTCGAAGAAGCTTTCTACACCGGCTTTTTCACCCACGAAAGCAAAATATTCGGTCCAACCTTGACCATCGGCAACCTACGATACGAATCACATTTGCAGATGCTCAAGACGACAGGACTTTATTGACCAAGCATAAAAGTCATGTCAGGGACGACATGAACGCGGAGGGGGGGAGTGTTGAGCCAGCAGAGGATCACACCCACATTTTTGCTCACACTCATCATTTTTGTAACCATTGATTGTAATAAATATCTTTTCGACATTGATTTTGAATTGAGCCATTCATTAAGTAACGGGACTCAATTGAGTTTCCAGCTTGTAATCTCGAAGTAATTTCACTTGCTGATGTAATTAGTAGAGATGTTCTCACCTCCAAGGCTGAGGTATATAAGCCAAAGTTTTGTAACCTAAGGGGATTCAGATTATTAATCAAAGTGAGTTTTTGAGCGCTGTGACTGTGTCTGAGAGAGAGTGAGAGAGAGAGAGTCTTATCTACTTGCTACGCGAGCTACGGAGCCTCCATTGGAGAAGCAACACCGCCATTGTGTTAGCAACGGCGAGAGCTACGCACTGATACCAAGAGTGTGCGCTATCGGCTTCAATGTGTGGTAAGTTCCTACGAGCTTCGGTGTGAGTTTTCTTCCAACTGTGTGTCGGAATAGAGCGTGCAACATATCTATAGAACCACAACGAGTAGCTACGCATTAGTACCATCGGGGTCAAGTTTCGATCACCTGTATTTTTCGGCCTGTCTTCATACGCGTTTACCGCACGGAGTGGTTATAGGTTGATTTTGCAGTTCAAGTCTTTAGGGTGTTGTTCTTACCTAGTGTATAGACTTCCCCTTGAGTTTGAGATCGATTCAATGATTCTAGATCCTGTTTCGTATAGCATTCGTTCGTAGTACGGATTTTAGTCACTTGCGTATTCTAGAACTTAGATTTGATTTCCTTAGTAGTGATTGTCATTAGAAGGTCGAGTAGGTGATTTGACACCCACCTAGTTGTTTCCATGCGCCTGTGGGTCAAGCTTCGTCCTCGTCTGACAAATTCTGTTGTTGGTTGAGTTCTCACTATTTAGCTTCCGCTAGCGGCGTAACCGCCTTAACAACAACATTGTACACTTTAATGATAATTTTAAAAGAGGCAATTAACACCAAGCATAGGCTCCAAGAAATTGGCAATACTCCAAGATAATTGAAAGAAGGTCATGTCATTGGCATGGAAGGCATGGTTGCAAGCTTGTGATTGAACATATAGCATTTTTTCTCTTTTTGACTCTTATTCTGGTAGAGGAAGGAGAGCCCAAATCCCTGCAAAATACAGCAATTGTGAATGTCTAAGATGTGGAGGAAACACCTGAATATTTTGGAGAGGAAATTGAGAGGCTTGAAAGCAAAGAGATCTTGGATGTTGCAAAGTTCAAGGCAAGGAATATCACCAAAGTGGAGGAGCCAATCAATATTCCAGAGGAAGATCTTGATCCCTTGCTATGCACATCAACCATGACCACCTACAAGATAAACAATAAGGAGTATTTGTTGCTACAGGATATACAAAACCTCTTTGATCCAAGAGAGGACTACTGCCTTTCTATTTTGGCAGAGTGGGTAGAGCATGATAAAGGCTTTGTGGACTACAGTACACCATGCCCATTATCATTACTTGATACAAAATCTGAGAATTTTGTTGATCAGTCCCATACAGGAGAGCATGTGCTAAGTGTTGTTCAAAGTTATGAAGAGCAAGGGCTTCCCAAAGATGAGGGGTTCCAGAAAATTTAGAAAAGATTGAAGATTGAACACATGGGCACATAATTCCCAAGAGAGAGCAAAGAGAATAAACCAAGTTTTTCCATTGACCTATGGAAAGAGGACATTTTTGAACATGATGAAAACCCTAAGGTAAAATGGTAAAACTATATATAATTTTTGCAAGCACATTATTTAAGCCATTGAAATTTCAGGGAAACATCATTTCCATTAACTAATTTGAGGGGCTTTTTTTTCACAGGTTGATATTGTAGATCCGGACAAGTTTCTAGGGAGAGGGAAGAGCTCCATGCCTTTGGATCTGAAGAAGGATCAAAGTTTGGGTCATTACATTGGGAATATCAACAAGGAGACAATAGCAACCTACCAACACAGGAAGCTTTTCCAATCACCCACTCTTCCCATACTTGCATTAATGGCTCTACCAAGGGTGGTAGGTTCACATCCAATAAGAGTTGGAGTGGAAAAAATCTTGAGAAGCAAGAAGACATTAGAGTTTTTAGACTTGATCTAGGATTTATGGGCTCAAGAAGTGCATACTTTGGCACTATGGCCAATTATGTCCTTGCCTCTTCTAGTGACTTGAAGCAATTGCAGGGTTATAAGAAGTAGGAGTACTTGAAGTGGAGGGGAAAAAATGAGAAGCTTGATGTTGTCTCAAGTAGCTATAACCGATCCTTGTATTATTCCCCATTTTCTTCCTTGCCTCTCTCTACCGGAAAGCCATTGTAAAAACCTTTCACTTGCGGATGATCTATTGTGTGCATCCTTCCTTTTTTGTATACTCCTCTGTATAGTTGTAGCAATATCAAAACTATCTAATAATTTTTTAGTCTCTTGAGATCTTGTTTTGTGTCACACTTGTCTGTAAAACCACTGAAATACTTCAAGCAAGTTATTAGCTTTTTGAGCTTCTCCACCATGGCTAGTGTGTTTGAAGAACTTGGTTCTTGCATGATAGTTGGACTTATCCATACCTTAAGTAGACCAAATTAACGAGCTTCCATATTTCTTTACAAACCAAGGAGTTTGATTGTAGATAATGTGTTGCACAAAAAAAAGAGATAAATTCTTTAGCAATGTATGCAAGTATTGAAGCAAACTAGTAGAGTCAAAATTCATAATTATTACCATGTAGTGTGTGAAGTGCTTTGAGCTCCAAGTACTTCTCATAGATTTTTTGAATCTGTTCAACTCTTTCTTAAATTGGAGAGGTTATTCTTGCTCTGCATCAACTACATGGTCCTTCCCAACATTGTGCAAATCCTTCCATTGGTTGTACTAGACTTTAGATGAACCCCTACCCACATTTCCATGAAATCCCAAGAATTTTACGGCCTTCATCCCACCAATACAAGCTTTTCTAGGGACAATATTTCTATCAAATGACCTTTTGGGGTGTGACTCAATCACAACATTCCCCCCATGTACTCCAATACCCTCTCAATACTTTTTATTGCAGTTTTTCTAACTGATAAAGGCTGTACTTTCCATGCAAACCCTATGTAGAGGTGCACAATCTTCTCAATGATTCTACAAAGTGCATGCAATGTGCAGAGGTGGACATTTGAAAGGGAAATATCTGAAACAACTTGAAAGTTTGGATCTTTAGAGTGTCTGTCTGGGACTTTGTTCGAGTTAGTAGGATTCAGGTCCTTTGTTGCACCCATGTAGTAGATACAGGGGCTTTTGGCATTGGCACCCGTTGACACATTGTACATACACTTTCGTGTCTATAGGTCCCCTCCATGTGCCATCCCACCTTGTACCTACCAAAGCCCTCAACACCTAGCTCCTCGCCAGCTTGTTGAGCTTTGATTATAGCTAGAATACTAGTGCGATGGAATACCCAATTCAACACATTGAAATCTTCACTATCAACCTCAAAAGCACCCAACCACCAAATGTTCTTCTTTGACTGCACAACCAAAATTTTTAGGGTATTTTTCCCTGTGTGGTATGAAGAGCCAGGTTAAATATAGAGAATCCTTGGAAGTGGATGAAGAGTATGTCCAAAGCCAAGAGGATGTTTAAAATTTTGTGGAGCAGCAAGTGGATGAGGACTCTAATACAGAGTCAACATATGGTTATGACGATGCTGATGGGAGCACGAGTTTCTCTCCCCTGCACCATCCTTAAATCTCCCTCTCAACTCTCTCTCTCTCTCTTTCTCTTGCCATATTAGCACCCCCTAATGGCAAGAGAGGGGGGGGGGGGGGGGGGGGGGGGGGGGGGGGATGAGAGAGATAATAGAGGGTATGGAATAAAAGAGTCTCTATTTGTTTTGATTTTGTCAATTGAATTCAAGAATTATCAACGTAAGAAACTAGTCGAATTCAAAAAAGCTCATCATTCCTCACAATTTTTCTTTCCCTTGTTCATTATCTCACTCTCTATCTCCCTCTCTCTATGTTTCATGCATCAAGAGGGCACTAGATGCCCAATTGACACATGCAACACACACACACGCACACAGATAAGGAAAAAAAACAAAACCATGATTGGAGTAATATGTATTTGAATATAATAAATCCCCCCCCCCTCTCTCTCTTCCTCAATCACCTACTATCTCCCTCCTCCTCCTCCTCCTCCTCCTCTCTCTCTCTCTCTCTCTCTCTCTCTCTCTCTCTCTCTCTCTCTCTCTCTCTCTCTCTCTCTCTCTCTCTCTCTCTCTCTTTGGCAGGCTGGTAGCTGGCGATGGACGGGGTCCATCGCCAGTCTCTCTCGCTGGTACGTTGGTAGCTGGCGATGGACGGGGTCCATCGCCAACTACCAGAGTGCCAGAGAGAGAGAGAGAGAGAGAGAGAGAGAGAGAGAGAGAGAGAGAGAGAGAGAGAGAGAGAGAGAGAGAGAGAGAGAGAGAGAGAGAGAGAGAGAGAGAGAGAGATAGTTCTATTATCGTCCTGAGAGGTCAAATATGACCTATGGGACCAAATGAACATGTCACGTGGTGTGAGTGGAGTTCATAAGTGACTCTCGATGCTCAAAAATGGCTGAAATGAGCGTCGCAATAGAGAGTCCACATCATGGTTGGGAGAGGAAGGTATGTAGGGAGAGCTCATGGCTGAATATATGGGGAAAAGAGGACCTAATGTGGTCAAAAGCTGAGCACTCAAGTAGTGTGTGGTACTCACTCTCTCGCACTTGACGAGGGCATAAGGTGCAAAGTCGATGACACTCCTCGCCAGTGCCCCAACGTCCTGTCTCGCAGCGTAGAGAATGGGAGCTAAGACGAATGGAGGCAATGGTGCGGATCGCACTCAACGGGATGGGCTCAAGGATGTAGGAAGGGGTTCGGTTACCTCGTTCCGAGAAGAAGAGAGATTTGTAGTTTGGGGCAACGTGTGTGGTGTAATGGCTGAAGCGAGAACCTCCAGATTTCTCCCAAGCCATGATACATTGGCGTTGTAAGAAGGCCTCATTAACTTGGGAGTCGATCGACGCATCCTTGACCAAGTGACATGCATCCCATCTTCCAAACCATTTCTTGATATCAAGCATCCACCCCGAACTTAGTATTTTGCTCTTGCATGTCTTTTGAACCTTTTGACTTGCTTCATATGCGATTCTAGGAAGTCGATGCAAAGGGCTACGTTGTGTCTTACGCATGTACTCCACAACCCTTTCCATGCCCAAGACCTCAATGGGAAGCGATCCGGACTCAAGAAGTAAGAGCATGTAGGGTGTTTGTGTCTTGACTTGGAGAAAGTTGGTGAGAAAACGCTTTTGGACATTCTCAAACTCTTTCCAAGTAGACTTCCCGATGCTTCCACCCCACACCTCCACTCCATAAAGAAGCACCGGTGTCACCAATGTGTCAAAGAGGTACTTTTTGAGAGCCCAACACTTGATCTCTCCTGCATTGCACATGTTCTCAAATGCATAATAAGCCCTCTTTCCGGCTTCCAAGCGACGCATTGCACAATCCTTCCATTTATGATTGGATGGAACCTCAAGGCCAAGGTACTTGAAGTGATCTACCACTTCAAGTTTCTCATTGTTGTATACAATGCATGGATTTTCGTCATTGAGGGTCTTTACAAGCATAACCTTGGTTTTGGATCCATTCACGATCAGCCCGCTATGTAGGCAAAAGCGTTCCAAGACACTCATAAGCTTTTGTGCATCTTCTAAGGTATGTGCCAAGAGCACTACATCATCGGCATAAAGCAAAAGCATGATCACCGCATTTCCAATCTTAACCTCTTCTATGCCTTCTTGCTGCATAAAATCAAGAACCATGTATTCCAATTCATCAATGAGTAGCCCAAAGAGGGTTGGGGAAAGTGGGCATCCTTGTTTGACACCAATAGTGCTTGCAAAAAATTCTGAAATTCCATCTCCCATACGTAATCGACATATCACTTTTTGGTAAACTATATAGTTTTTTTAATAAATGTAGTTTTTTTTTAAAAACATCTATAGTGATTAATAACATGCTCCATAAACCTCTCTAGGAAGGAGAGGGAAAATATAGTGTTTTTTTAATAAATGTCTATAGTGATTAATAACATGCTCCATAAAATTACCATAAAAATTTATTTGTCTCTCTCTCTCTCTCTCTCTCTCTCTAAGCACCCATTAATGCATGAGAGACTTCCACAAAGCAGACCAGTTAATACTGCACCATTGCCACCCATTGTTTCATCAAAAACTAAATAAAAAAGGGGTACAAAAGGAAAGGCAAAAGCGCAAGAGGGCACCCCTTCTAACGTTGTTGCTGATGTTGAAGACTTTGAAGAGGAAATGGATGATAAGGAAATGGAGGCATACATGTCCATTGGAGCAACCTCTAGAGGTGAATTCCCAATAAATGAATTTGTTACAATGCGCCAAGATATGTTGTCCAAAATCTTAAAAACCTTAAGGTACATGGGAGCTTTTGGAGTGTAAAGGGGTAATATTTCTAGCAAAATATGGGTTTTGAGATTTTATTGACCATGCAAGAGGAGCATGAGACTTCATTGCATTGGGTTCTACTCTATCAATTGACAAAGTTGGATGAAGCCATACAGGTTAGCTAGGACCCTAAATGATTGAAACCCTTGGCTAATACATTCTTGCTTGAAGGATATTATGAGCCAAAGGGATGCTTTATATGTTCATTGGATGCACCGGGGTATTATTCTATCGATGTCAACGATGACATCTTGCAGACATCCTTGTGGCAAGAACTGAATGAAGAGTTTGAGGAAAAAATAAAAGACACTTGCTGGGCTGACTTGTCCGGTAAAATGCTATACACATGGGATGGAAATCCTAGACTATCCGCGTGGATGGGGGTTCTGAAAGAAAGTAAGTCTTATTATCGAGAGGATAATCTTAGATATGTGTTTGAGTCATTTTTTATTTGTATGTTCCTTTGATTTTAGGTGTTGCATATGGGAGAGACATCAATCTGCACCCCAGAATTCGAGTCGAGCTGGTGACTGTGGACTCCTCAAACGAGGTATATATGTTGAGCATATTCATGCATATAAATATGTAAGCTCCTTTCCTGCGTGATATGTTTGTCTAAACGAATTTGTTTTCCATATCCATGTAGATTAAGCATAAATTATCTAAACGCATTTGTTTTCCATATCCATGTAAATTAAACGACACAGGTTACACATGTTATGGATGGTCTGGGAAATGGGACTTTCTTCAAAAGAGACTATCATGGCTAAGCTTCTGTGTATTTTATATACTTGGATGCAGGCAGAGATTCACAAAAGAGTTTTAAAAAAAATGATACAATGTCCCTGTTGCTCTCATATCACAACTTTTGCATCCGATAAGTTGCATCAAATTGTCTCTAGATATCAAAATAAACCATGTTATATCTACTGGTGAATTTATGCAGCATTGAAAAATCATTTGTAGGATAAGTATGCTCTACCCTTGAAGGAGATTATGGCCGAGACGGACACAATGCTCCCCTCGGAGTTCCATGCCCATTACGAAAATGCATTCTTTGAAACAGACAAACCTTCTAAAATAATGACAAAACATGCTTTGGTCATTGTTGATTCTGCATTGGGAAATGATTGGTGGAGGTTAGTAGCACATGATATGTTAATACTGCTCACATATAGCCATGAAGTTTGGATATTGATATGGTCATCCAAGATAGTGTGCACAATCGAGTGGAAGAACTGACCAAAGTGGATTCAAGAAGGACGACTATATAGATTTTTGTGTGCAGACCTCCCTACGAGGAAAAAGACCTACTTTCTTCGTGTGATGGCTGCAAGTGATCTTGCAATTGTGAAAATTTTGTACATCCCTCAGTCTGGTAACTTAACTTACTCCTATAGCCTTCTAAGGTTTGATTGGATTTTGAGATTATGTGAGGCATACGATGTGTGATTGGAGAACGGGAGAACTGGCTATCTTTTGAGAGTGGTTGCCAATCGAGGTTTTATGGTCGTCTATTGAAAGAGAGGCCAAAAATGTCTACAACTATGTTAGGATTCTTCATTTGAAAGTGATACTTGGTTTGAACATTGAGGTCTAATATCTAACCAACCCAAATTATTTTCTCATATTAAACTGATCATTTAATGTGGGAGAATAGACGGAAACAAGGGTTAGAATATAGACATGTGCTTACGGGTCTATCTCAACACGGGGCCAATGGTAAAGGGGTACAAATGAGAGATTATCTATCAAAGAGAAAGGCTAGTTAATGGAGCTTAAAGACCTTAGGGTTAGCTTCATTAAAGACCTCCAAAGGTTAGTGTTAAAAATCCTTTGACCTTAAGTAAGCTAGGGTTGTGCTTGAGGTGGGAATCCGGCCCAACCTTGAGGTGCTTGAGGTGTTTGTCGTGCTTGCTGGCTAAGGTGCTTCATGTGCTTAATGAATAAGGTTCTAAGGTGCTCCATGACTAAGGTGCTTGAGGGGGGTAAGGTACTCAAAATTCAAAGCATATCCCTACACAAGGGGGGGTGAGCCCTCATTGTAGGGGCTGGAGAGAAAACACACACACCCTCACACTAGGCATGCTTGGTACAAAGAAAGCAGCAGGGACACTTGTCAACCTCCTCTTCATGCTGCCCTCTTAGTGTGCCTAAAGCCTACTGGTTAGCCTCCCAAGGGGACTAATCATAATTTAGTTTGATTTGACAAAAGTGATGCAAAGTGGAAAACCAATGCCCAAAATTCTTCCCAAGGCAATTCCAACAACAACAACAACAATCAGTCCAAGGAGAAGGGAGTTTACAAAGGTAAAAATATATTCTCTTCTGAAGAGCTTGAAGATTTTTGCAAGGACCACATATGTTCTAAATGTGGGGAGCAAGGACATGGCTATCGTTCTTGCCCCAAGAGATGCCCGCAATGAGACTCCTCGAGCTTCCACTATCGAAGCTCCAAAAGAGGATGCTCATTGCAAAGGATCACCTCTCTCCTATGCTTGGGGAAAGGTAAGGGAGCATGATTCCTTCCTCTTGTTTGACCCTGGCTTTACTCACAAATTCATATCAATGGAGTTGGCCACCAAGTTGGGCATTCAAGCTTTTGAGATGGGAGATACTGTAACGGTCGACATAGCTTTCAAGGGACATCAAGCCTCCATTACTCCATTATTTGGGAAATTGAGGCTTCATGCCTAAAGCTATGTCGACAAAGAAGACTTTTTTCTCTCTCCTCTCCAACATGAGGATGCTATCCTAGGGGCACCATGGTTCAACCACATGGCTGCCCACATGAAGTTCCCTGAAAGGAGAATCTCTATCACCTATAGGGAAAAGAGCATTTATATGGATTCTATCGAGTCTGGTCGTACTATACCACTTGTAAATCCTCCTGCTTTTGATAAATCAATGAAAAGCTCAGTTTTTGTGTACATTATTTTTGTCAAGAGTCCTTAAAAATTACTAATGTTTCATCAAATGTAAATGGTAGGAATCAAGAAGAGTTAGACTTGTCTAATTTTCTAAAATGATTCCAAGATGTGTTCATCGATGATATCCCTATGGACTTACCTCCAAAATGAGGGGATGATGACCATCGAATTGAGCTCCTACTAGGAAGCTCACCGCCTAACACGCCTCCTTATCGAGTTTCCCAATCCCAACAAGAGGAGATCTTGAGGCAAGTACAAGAATTGGTAGACAAAGGGATGGTGAGGCCTAGCTCCTCTCCCTTTTGTTCTCCAGTCCTTTTAGTGCAAAATAAAGATGGTACATACCGTATGTGTGTGGACTATCGAGCACTAAACCATATCACTATCAAAAAAAAAATTCTTGTGCCTCGGGTAGAAGATCTATTTGATAAGCTACGAGGCTATATCTACTTCAATAGGATTGACCTTAAAAGTGTCTATCATCAAATAAGGATAGTGGATGAAGATATCCTAAAAACTGCATTTTGTACAATGTTTGGTCTTTATGAATATCTAGTCATGCCTTTTGGCTGACTAATGCACCAGCCACGTTCAATTGTTTAATGGAGAAAATATTTAGACCCTACCACAAATTCACTAGAGTGTTCTTTGATGATATCATCATCTACTAGTCTTTGCTATGAAAAAATAGAGCACTCCGATGGCCATCCGGGTGCTCTATTTTTGCGTATGGGTGATAGCATGGCTTTGTGTCTTCTCTATGCAAAAATAGAGCACTCAGACAACCATTCGTGTGCTCGATTTTTGTGTATGGGTGACAACACATTCTTTAAAAAAATATTTTTCTTATTATACATTGCGTCTTCGCTATGCAAAAATAATTTGTATACGGACGACAACATGAATTTGTGTCTTTACTATGCAAAAATAGAGCACCCAGATGGTCGTGTGGAAGCTCTTATTTTTCATACATGCGACAACATGACTTTGTGTCTTTGCTATGTGAAAACAGAGCCCTCAGACGTCTGTCTGGGTGCTCTATTTTTGCATACAGATGACAACATGAATTTGTGTCTTCACTATGAAAAAATAGAGCACTTGAGTGTTCAAGTTTTGCATAGAGACGACATAATCACAAAGAAAAAAATGTTGCCAAAAAAATCCAAATTAAAATGGTTAGCTTTATGTTTTGTTTGAAACATTTTGAGCTCTTTAGCTTTGAAATGTGTACAAAAGACTTTCACAAAATACGGTGGATTGAACTTCAACTGTTATATATAATCCCTTGTAGAGCTATAAATAGAATGCCATCATGCCAATCTTGTATAAATAGAATGTTATCATGCCAATCATACATCTTGGGACACGTGCCCAATGGTCAAATCCATGCATCGTAAACCGTATAAGTTAAAATTTTAACTTGGTAATTGTGCACTCGTATATATAGAGGCTCTCGCACTCGAACAAGATCTTTGCAAATATTTTTCTATTAGCTCCATTGCAGGCTCCACATATATTGATCCACAAAGTCGATTCAAGGTCAATTTACATTGGGCATTCTTCTCTCGCTTCACATTATTTATTTCAACCGTACCTTCATGTTTTCTTGATATTTCTCCCAGATTCTTCAATTCAAATAGTTGGATTCTCATTATAAGGTAATCCATTGTGATATAAGTTCTTTTTGTAGAAATGTTGGCAACTCACACCGTGTCATTGCTATGCAAAAACAGTGTAGTCAAAAACATGTGCGATTAGACTGTTTTTGCATAAGGACGACATCAGAACTATTTTGATATATTTTTTAAGATGTGTCGTCCTTATGTAAGTATGTCGAACTGCACTAATTTTGCATAGAGATGACACAAGTGTTTTTTTCTTCATTTTTTGGTAGTGTCCTCTCTATGCAAAAATAGAGTAGCCGGACCAATGTTCAACTACACTATTATTGCGTAGAGACGACAAGAGTTTTTTTTGGACATTTTTTAGTAGTGTCCTCTCTATGTGAAAATAGAGTGGTCGAACACATGTACAAATACACTGGTTTTGCATAGGGACAACATAAGTGCTATTTTGATATTTTTTTTATAGCGATGTGTCTTCCTTATGCAAAAATAGTTTGTTGAAGAAAAAGTAGAGTGACTCTATGTACATAATTTTTTTTGCTTTTAGGTTTAATCTATAGATATGGAAAGGACCAAACAAACTGCAAGGAAGGTTCCTAGAAAAAACGTCAAACCACGAGATGTCAAGGGAACACCAGCTAATTTCAAACCAACAAAAAAGGTGAGAGCTCAAAGGGGGACAAAGGTGATAGCTCAAAGGTGGACAAAGGTGAGAGCTCATAAGGAGATAAGGGAGCCGCATCCTTCAAGCAACATGCCAAAAATAGAGTTGGTATGAAACTCCCACATATAAAGAAAAGGAGATTCTCTCAGAAGGTGAGATGCTTGAGGGAGATAAGGAGAGCACTGAAGGCTTTAACAATTACAATTCCAAGGCTTCATTTCCAAAGGGTCTGTAGGCAAATAGCAGAGCAATTTAAGATTGATATGAGATGGACAAGAGGTGCCTTGGCATGTATGCAAGAGGATGTTGAAGACTTTTTAATTGAGCTCTTCAAAGATGCATACATATGTGAATCACACTCTCACATGGTCACACTTATGGACAAGGATATGATTATCTTGAGGAGATTAAGATACGGATTCAATAGAATTCTTGAACCAATACCTCTGCAAGATGAGAAAACCTTCAACATTCTCAACATACCCCCATCAAGAAAGGAAAAAGAGTCTGAAATGTTGGTTGAGGAGATAAGAGAGGATGATGTTTTGGAAGAGCCCAAAGATGATAGGGAGGAGCTGGAAACAAATGAACTGAGAAGATTGAAGCTCAAATCCCTTCATTGCTGCGAGGTGTTAATTCCACAGGCTTCTTGGTGTCTGCTTTCTGAGAGGATGACCTTCTTCAAAGAACATATTACTGAGTGTGTTGAAATCCTCAATGATTGGAAAAAAGAGATCAATGATTGTATTATTCTTGCACCCTTGAGGTTTGCCTAACCATCAACATTATATATGTGTTTTCGTAGATTATTCAAAAATATAAAGTGCTCTTTGAATTTCTTTGATGCATGACTATAAGTTAGATGTCCAACAGAAAGTGGATATGGTTGACCTAACCATCTCTCACTATTTGAGAACTGATTTTGACATAAGGATAAACTATAGATTTTGAAACTTGTGAACTCCTTCTCTGCCCCTACCATGAGAGGTATGTTCTACTTCAACCCTATGTCATTTCTAAATTTTCATCTTGGAAGCGTTTGACAATGTCCAATGTTCTTGCCCTAGCTCTCACTAGAGTCTTATAGAAATTGATATCACTAATAAAACATGTTTCATACTGAACTCTCTTGAGGGCCACCATGGAATGGCTAGGCTATAAGTGAAATTGTCTAATACTTTACCTAGTGATCCCGCATTTCAATTATTTTTGTAATAATGCTTTGAATCTTTCTAAATAGGGCTACCTCAAGGCTGATAGAGACAATTGAGCAATTTCCTCCTATCCCAATGCTCATGGATGACATGAAAACCTTAGATGTGAACTCTTTCTCTGCCCCTACCATTAGAGGTATGTTCTACTGCAACCCTGCGTCATTTCTAAATTTTCATCTTGGAAGCTTTTGACAATATCCAATGGTCTTGCCATAGCTCTCATTGGAGTCTTATAGCAATTGATACCACTGATAAAACATGTTTCATATTGAACTCTCTTGAGGGCCACCATGGAATGGCTAGGCTGTAAGTGTAACTGTCCAATACTAAACCCAATGATCCCACTTTCAATTATTTTGTAACAATGCTTTGGATCTTTCTAAATAGGGCTACCTCAAGGTTGATAGAGACAATTGAGCAATTTCCTCCTATCACAAATCTCATGAATGACATGCAAATCTTAAATGTGAGGTATGGTACGGTTAGGTTGTAAGTAGTTTGAGCTTAAAATTGTGTATATATTTTGCCCCTTCTATTTTTGTACCCACCATTGCTGGAGGAGGCTTTCTCATGTGGATGGAGAGTGATAACAAATGCAAAGATAGTGGTTGCCTACACCTACTGCAACCCAAAAAAGACTATTAGGTTAAGCATTTGACAATATAAATAGGGAAAGCTATTATTAGGGTAAGCTAACACATTAATCTTTCTTTTCTAGATCAATAGTAATTGCTACACCAACAACCCTGATTGGTGGGTAAGGGAAAATCTGATTAGATATATGGTCAGTGCCCAAATAGCACTACCCATAACCCAAACCCCCAAAGGGCCAAATAAGCCAAAGGAAGAGGCGAAGCACCACTAGGTCAAGGAGGATCCACTCAAAAGAACAAAGGCAGAGAAGCTAAGCCCAAAGAGGTTCCAAAGAAGGCAAAGAAGCCTATTGCCCAAGGAGGAGCAAAACAATCCCAAGGAGACAAAGCATAAGGAGGGAAATCACCACTAGGTCAAGGAGGATCCACTCAAAAGAACAAAGGCAGAGAAGCCAAGCCCAAAGAGGTTCCAAAGAAGGCAAAGAAGCCTATTGCCCAAGGAGGAGCAAAACAATCCCAAGGAGACAAAGCATAAGGAGGGAAATCAAATAGAAGAAGAGCCAAAAACACCAAGGAAGAGCCCAAGGAAAATAGAGGAAGCTAGCCCAAGAAGGAGTCATAGGACTCCAAGAACCCCCAAAAGTGTTTTGTGAAGAAAAATTTTGTAAATAGCAAAGCAGTACCTATTCTACCTGACATACTCTCTACATATTATCTACTTGAGAAGATTTTGTAAATAGAAGACATTACATACTCTCTACTTGAGAGAATTTTGTAAAGAGAAAATATTACATACTCATATTTTTTGTAAAGAGACAACATTATAAATTCTCTGCTTAAGAGTATGATGTAAATTTTACAACTTTCACTGGCTCCATTTCTCGTGTATCTCCCAATAAAGTTTTTCAAATTTTGTTGCAATATTGGTAGCCCTTATATTTGTCTTTGCATGTTTTTCATAGTCCAACTATGAAAAACATAGTCCAACTATTGGTAGCCCTTATATTTGTCTTTGCATGTTTTTCATAGTCCACAACTATGTTGATAGCAACATTTCAAGGCCCAATCCATAATATATTCCATCCTCCAACCCCACCCTAGAAGGGCCAATGAAATTTTCCGACCATGGTGCATGTTCTTTCAAGTAACTGGAGATAGTGAAAACTGACTCAGGGTCTTCCTTATCTTCCTTCTCTTCCACCTCTTCCTTATCATGGGCTTTTGTCTTCTCCTTCTTGCTCACAAGAAATGAGGAAGAGGAGCCAAAATCCTTACCCAGATCTCTTGGCCTATTGCTCACAGAAAGAGGAAGAGGAGAAATGGTTAGAAACCTAAACCGAGTCAGAACCTAAACCAAGCTGACTTATTTATAGTGCTGTGAAGGCATATAATATTGATGACAATGACATCAAACAAGACATCTATAAAATAAAGAACAAATAAGATATAAAACAAAACATCTAAAAAATAAATCAAACAAGATAAGACATTTGAACCAAAATGTCATGTGTCATTGATATGGAATGTTCAACATTTGTACAAAATACTAGTTTCATACAATTTGCATAGACTTTAGCAGGCTTTAGCTTGGAAGAAGATGTGCTATTCCTTTTGGCACTTCTTGGCATACAAATTTCTTCTCAATCCTCCTCGAGACTTGCAATCCATATTGAAAAATAAGAAAAGTAAGAATAGGTTACACAAAAATTTCTCCATCAGAAAAGAAACTATTACATACCTTCTTTCCAACTATCGAAAACAACAAAAGTTGAAGGTAATTTTATCTCCTAATTGTGTAAGTCCTATCTCACTTGGTACAATGAGCACTTGGTTCTTATCTTCATTGTTGCCAAGTGTTCATTGTGCATCCATACATCAATGTCTTGAATAGGGTTTGATCTAAAGGAACCAAGCCCCCCCCACATGATGCCATCAACTATAAAAAAATGAAATAATGAAGTTTTGGGTATGGATCATGTATTACAGGTAATGGAGCCATATTGCACTTGCAAAGGACCCCATTCGCAGTTTTTTGACTCCAACCCTCATCCACAAATTCTAACACATCTTCACTGTCTAACTTAACCAACATCATTGTTCTAGAGACTTTCACATCAAGCTTTGCAGAGAAATCCACAAAGACAATGATGGGCATAAACATTGAAACTCTGCTTAGCTTGCTTGCAATGTTGGCCTTTAGACTTTTTTGGATCTCATAAAAGATCTTTCACCTATAGCTTTCACTTATTATTGAGCTTGGCAATGGCCATCTCCACTTTTGAAACTAGACAGTGCAACCTTGGTGACAATGTCCCAATCCTTCATAGATTTTGGTGGGACATAAAAAAGATCATAAAAGAATATCCATTTTTTGGCTAGAGAACTATGTGTTCTCCCTTTGTAAATCTCTTCACCAATGGATCCATGCCAGACATCTAAAAAATCTATGACACACTCCATTGGTTTACATTCTTCTATGCTTGAGGGATACATGTTTTTAATGAGCATAGTAGAGAACCACAAACCAAAATTATAACAATATATTGTGTACATCTAAACAACAAGAAGAGAAGTGTGAAAAACTGCATTTAGCTCTGTGCAGAGGAAAATTTGAGCTTTTGGATTGTAGGTGAAACTCATTGTGCATGTAAACATACTGCACCAAAACCTCTTTCACTATCTTCTTGGCTCCAACAAGTGAAAATTCTTTCAATCTCCCTTTCCAACATGATAAGAATGGGTTCTTGGATGAGTCTTTTCTTCTCATGCTATGTTGCATCATAATCCAACTATCCTTGGTTATAGATATTGAAATCCATTGCTTGTGCTCATTTAATGTGGCATAGGTTGTGATAGATTCAATGGATGTGCTAGGGCGTTTGGATCGGGTGGACTTATTTTCTTAAGGAGAATAGGATGCAGACCAGTTGAGGGTGAAGAGAGGAAAATAAGAAGAGGCGGTGAGAGGAAGAGGAGTGGGAAAAGGACGGGAAAAAAGACCGTGAGAAGATTCAAAAATCTTTGGGGTCGATGAAAGAGACCATTTTGAGGTAAAAGGCACATGTACTTGAGAGTTACCCCAGATTGTGGATCAAAGAGAATTCATTTTAGAAAATCAAATGTAATTTCCAAAAAGAAGATTATGTAACAAAAGCTTTCCCTTGATTGGCTTAGAGCACTCTCTTTGTAAACATTAAAAGGAAAAAAAGAGACCTCAAACTTCCCCTACCGGTGGGATTACACACTCTTCCCATTACACAATAGAGTGATTGTGATCAACTCCTTCATGATCCCATACATTTCCTTTGTCTTGCCAATTTTGAAAATGCCCAAACGCAATTAGAAATAATTATTGAAACCCATTAGATGATTTTTATGAAAAACCAACACCAAGGACATGACTCCATGGTAGTGGAAGAAATGGGAATCGATGGCAAGACCCAAGGAACAAAGTGGCATTGGGATCCTAGACCCAACACTACGTGTAGAAGCCATGTGTGCAAAATAGGTAGTCTCTTTAACAAATCAAAGATAGGATTGGATTGTCATGACATGAGATATAATTGGAAAAGTAGATCTCTTAGCACATGGAAGACCATCAAAGAGGACGTTAAAGTGTATGATAAAAATTTGGCCAAACTAGACTTTCCTAAAGTGTGGGGGGCTGCACAAGAGGGATACTACAAAATAGAAACAAAGCAGCATCGTGGTTGGAATGGATGGAGACCTTCAGATACTTCAAGTGCTTCATATTAAATTGCCCCCCTTGGCTCTCCAATCCTGGAGGAGAATACTTGAATATCTTTTGGAGGGAATTTTTCAAAAAAGTGAATAACAAAGGAGAATACATGAATACCTTTTGGAGTGAAGTTGCTAGAAAGGTGAATAACAAAGGAGAATACATGAATACCTTTTGGAGGGACATTTTCAAAAAGGTGAATAACAAAGGGATTTCCAAACTGTCACATTTGTGGGATGATGACAACTTCTATTGGAAGGAAGTGGGCTAATTAGTGGAGCAACATAGTTTGAATTTCAATGAAGGCTATTGATTAGAAGAGTCTCAAAAGTTCTTTTCAACATTTTAATTCTGTCTATCTCCAAGACAGAACCGGATTGGAAAGCTTGGCATTGGCCCAAAGACAGAGTCTTTGCACATCCTAAAACTATAGATACATATAAGAAGCTGAGTCAACGGACTGGTTCACCCCTCCTCAATTTGTGGAAGGTGAACTAGTCTAAAGAGAAGTGGCTAAAGAGTGTAACCAACATTTGGGAGGTAAATTGGCCTAGTTCAATGAAGATATTCAAGTGGGGAGATGTTGTAGGAGAAATTATATCAAGGAATATTTAGTGGAAGGTGTTGTGGTGGAGAGCAATTATATCTAGCAATAAGATTCTTGCTAGAGGGCACTTGCTTTGGTGGGTGCAAAGAAGTTGTAGAGGATCCCTCAGATCTATCTAAAGACTATCTTTCCACACAAGTCTTGCCGCCAAAATTTGCAAATGGGAGGTACTCTTCTTTAGGAATGACTTGATTCTCAGAGGAAGACTCTTTTAGAACCAAGTGAGTCTAGTGTGGACACAAATAACCAGATATTGTTGTATGATGCAGATATGGAGAGCCCAAAACCATCGGGTCTTCGAGAGAAATGGTGTTGCTGACCTTGCTGATGATTTCCTGATTTTCAACCTGTTTTGGTGTACTTACAACCCTCACCTTACACTCTCGACATCCGGTGATTCCATCACCTGGTGGTTTGATCAAACTCTACCTCTAGTAAAGTTTCCAGCTCCCTTTTGCTGCATTTTTAGGTTTTGGATAGCACCTCTACTTTCCCCTTCAACATCCCTTCTAGTTTCCCTTGCCTCTCCTATCACTTACCCTCTTCTTTGCGGTAATTTGGCGTTTTATCTGGCGCGGTTATTCAGATTGAATTTCAATTTTGCTTCTTCTTCTTTGACATTGAGACATAGACTCAGATATAGGTTCTGGCACAATGGATGGATCTCCCTTGATATTGTAGATCATCCCTCCCCGTGGTACTATTGTCTTCAGGAAGATGTAGGAGGATTGGATTGGTACAAGTACATATGTGGACATGGCTCGTGTTTTCCACCGCTACTTCTCTCTTAGTAACCCTCCCTCCTTCTCCCTTGATTGATGTCTCTCTATTTGGGATTGCCCTATTCACCTCCTTCATTGGTTCTTTGTATAATAGACCCGTGCCTCTTGGCACATCAGACACTTCTTTTGGACATGTTCTCCTAGATGTGAGTCTCGTTTGGCATTTGGATGCCTGCATGGTCTCTTCTGGCACACTGCTCCATGGTGGATCTTTTGCCTTTCCTCTACTTGGTAGAGACTCTTTCTTGCTTTTTCTTGGTCCTGTGGCTCCTCCACTTGCAGTTTGGATGTACCTATGCACTACTTACACGGTGAAGACCCCCTAGATGATCCTTGCTCTGTTGGTCTACTCCGGGGCTATGAATTCTACATCACCAGTCATTCTTCCTAACGCATCCTCTTAGCCATCCTTTACCTCACCACATTCCATTCCTTTCCAAGGGGGGGGAGTTCTACTATGTCGCATGTCTTCACAACTTGTACTTGCAAACTCTCTCTTGGATTTTTTGTCCAAGCCTTGGTGGTGGATGTGCTCCCATAGGTTGACTTTCCCTATGATCTTTGCTGATTCATTTGTTCGATATTGTGTGTCTATCATGAAATGGCAGATCATATTGCACCTTATATACCCTCGAGATAACTCTTGCAGATATTGTTGTCTCTACACAAGGATGGATTGCTTATCCTATCATCTTGTCTCCTATGATGGATGATGCCTTCCCTATTGAGCCTCTTCTTTTTGTTCTTCCTTCCTCTTCTGCTAGAGCTTCTTTGACTTGGATATGCTATCGATTTTCCACCTCGACAGTTTCCTCTCCTTGTGGTCAAAGTGCTCCTCTTCAGGGGGGTCCCCTCATTATACTCCCCATCTTGTCTCATGCTGCTACACTGGGATCCTCTATTTTAGTGGTGATCATCATTGATGAGCTATTGTATTCTCATCTTAGGTCATTTCCTTATATATATCCTCTTCAACAACTTATTCCATAGCTTGCCACTCCATCAGCTTCCTTGTGTGACTTGAGCAAAGTTTCCTCACCCTTGGTCATCATCACATTGGTGTTGTATGGATTGTCGTGTTGTTTGGCTGGGGCTCCTCATTCTTTTCTCCCAGGATTTACATTTTCTCCAGATTTACCAGGCGTGCTACATTCTCCTTGATAGTTTGTTTGCATCTGTTGTTGATGGGGGGTGTTAGATTTTCATTCACCTCCAGATGCTTCGCACGATGTCTTTAGGCTCCTTACCACTCACGTGCACTGGCCCTTGGTGGAGGCAGAATTGTTCAACATTTCCCATTTTAGACTTGTTTTCGTCACATATTCCCCCATTTATATTGGAGGGTCATATTTTCAGGTCGGCTATATTGAAGATTATTGCTCAACCAATCCCTATTCTCCTATATATAGGAGCCCCCCACCCCCCTCCTCTCTTTCTCATTGTCTTGTCTTGTACAAACTTTGCCATCTTGAGTTATCGAGCTACCAACCTTTCCACGACGTCTTCTATGTGTGTGTGTGTGTGTGTGTGTGTGTGACATTGTCTCTTTCTCTCTCTCCCTTCCGTTGCACACTCTGACACTTATGCATTAGCTATGCACTACGAGTGGGTTGTGGACCTAGTGCGTGCATTTTGGATTTTAGCAAAAGAGGTATATTGTACTTGTTAGGGAAGACTTGACCAACTAAATTGAGGGAAGGGCCTTGAGGAATAAGACAAGATGCGATGTGCAAATTTCTACTTGTAGATGTGATTTGTAGATATGGGTGTTTTGCTAAGATTATAGTTGCTAGAGGTGGGCTAGATGCAGATGAAGCAAGAGATTTCCTTAACCATGTGGGCATCAAACTAGCCTTAACCACATCCTCCAATCCTAAGGGTAGTGGAAAAGTGAAAGACGCCATCCACCCATCATTAAACTTTTGGCTAAAGCATGTAACACATGTATTGGTGATGGAAAAGGACTCGGAGGAGAGGAAGAAAATGCTCTTTGACATTGGATTCTCAATAAATGCTAATAATGGGCTTCCAACTACTAGTTAATTCATATTTGGAAGCAAAACTGTGTAACTGGGTATAAAAAGGTAGAGATCTTTTGTATCTTTTGGATTCGCAAGGTATAAGCTTTGCTTGAGGCTTATTGTACATTTATTTTTGAGATGATAAAACTCTTACACTCATAATTGCATGGGACAAAAAAGAAGCTTGTTTCGCTTTCATCATATCTATTCATGACAATATGCTTGTAGTAATGATTAGCATCAAATATCATGAAGCAGGAATGCATCCTCCTTCAACACAACCTTGACAAAGCATATGATGAAATTTCACGATCTACATTGCAACTATCAAGGCATTGGGATTTGGACCTAGATCTTGCAAGATAGTTCACACCCTT
Source organism: Adiantum capillus-veneris (assembly GCF_014529385.1). Classification (NCBI taxonomy): domain Eukaryota; kingdom Viridiplantae; phylum Streptophyta; class Polypodiopsida; order Polypodiales; family Pteridaceae; genus Adiantum; species Adiantum capillus-veneris. The sequence goes on from NC_140948.1 coordinate 94,883,575, forward strand.
GGGGAGGGTAGCTGCTCTAATCTCCTTCTCAACAATAGGGTGGAAGGACTGTTCCCACAAAAGAGTTCAATCAAGGAATATTCTCCACTTTTACCACTACTCTTTGCAATTGGCTCACACCCACGTGTGACCTTGCTCGAGGAAAATGTTGTAAAAGGGAAGATCCAAGGTCTCATCTTCTAGTGGCAGGAAATTTCTAGCAAAATTGTTTGCAGATGATTCACTAACTTTCATAAAGTCAAACTCCCAGATGCTAAAAGAAGAGCCCTCAAGATCATTCAAACGGTTGCTACTACGTCAAGCTCCAAGTTTAACATTGAGGAATCAAGATTCATCTCACTCACTGAAAAATACTTGTTTGACCCCACCAATTAGTAAAGGGAGATTATTTCAAAGGACATAGTGTTCAAACACCTCGGTGATCCACTTGGGGTGGAAATTTTTGATAAGCATGAACGGTTACTTAACAAAATTAACAGCAAGATGAGAAGGTGAGAGTACACACTCTTCCCATTATACAACAGAGTGATTGTGATTAACTCCTTCATGATCCTATACATTTCCTTTGTCTTGCCGATTTTGAAAATGGCCAAACGCAATTGGAAAGATTTTTTGAAGCCCATTAAATGTTTTTTATGGAAAAAAAACATAAAGAACATGACTCCATGGTAGTGGAAGAAATGGGAATTGATGGCAAGACACAAGGACCAAAGTAGAAATGGGATCCTAGACCCAACACTACATGTAGTTCAATGAAGATATTCAAGTGGAAGGTGTTGTGGGAGCAATTATATCTAGGAATATTTAAGTGGAAGGTGTTGTGGGGAGCAATTATATCTAGGAATAATATTCTTGCTAGAGGGCACTTGCTTTGGTGGGTGCAAAGAAGTTGTAGAGGATCCCTGGGATCTGTTAAAGACTATCTTTCCACTCAAGTCTTGCTGCCAAAATTTGTAAATGGGTGCAAAAGACTTGGAAGGTACTCTTCTTTAGGAATGACTTGATTCTCAAAGGAAGAATTTTCTAGAACCAAGTGAGTCTAGTGTGGACACAAATAACCAGATATTGTAGTATGATGCACATATGGAGAGCCCAAAACCATCGGGCCTCTAAGAGAAATGGTGTGGTGAGAAAAAGCAGTGTGCTCATTTATTTAAGAAGGTCAAGAGTAGGGTTAGTTGCACAAGCCAAAGAATGGATTTAAGCACTAAGTTGCATAAGCTATTGGGAGGTACCATCCAGGGGAAAATAGATCATGCATCTCGATTAGGAAAATTTAGGATCTCATGCTTCATAATTGTACAACCCCTTTTTGATAATGTTGTTTCCTTAAGGCATATGTAGTGCTTGATATTCATTCTTCATTCTTTGCTGAGCTATATAAGGGCGGATTCGCACGGGCGGGGGTTCACCCCAATCTATTTTGCATTCACATGAGTAGTAGTACATGGGCTAAGTTTAATGAGGACTCAAATTTCTCCACTTTGTCAAAAACCACAGAGTTGGTTCTCATTGACCTCATTAACTAGAGGCAAGGACAGAGACCACCACCTCATCATTTTGCAATGAATATCCCATAGTGTGGGGTGGTGGGAAATTTAAAATTTGAGCTGATTGAGATGGGCTCCCGACTATGCATACTGGCTAGGGATAGGCTGGGGTTTAGAGAGTTGGGATGTACCCCCGTGTGACATCTTCACTCACAATTGTGAGTATGGCAAAAAAAAAACCTTGTTTTTCTCTCATACTTGATTCTCTAGCCAGCAAACATCACAAAGTCTCGCCTTTAAAAGAAGACATGCTCTCTCTCTCTCTCTCTATCTCTCTCTCTCTCTCTCTCTCTCTCTAGAGTGTACACATACACACACACACACACGTACACCCTCGTTACTAATTGATACCTCCTTTTGGAGGTGGGATCAATGGATCATGATCATCGGTTGATTGTGTCCGTTGGATTTCCTATGGAATGCAAAAGATTACCACTTTTTTGGATCCGGAGCATGAACCCGCTACCCTCTCCCCCATGGAATTGACTCTAACCACTAGACTATCGCGCGCTTGTTGAAAGGTGTGTGTGTGGTAAGTTTATAGATCACGGCGTCATGAACAAGTTTACACCTAGTTCACACGAAGTTCACATTGAGTTCACACCAAATTTGGTGTGGTGTGTAGACCCTCCCTAGTTCACACCAAGCTCACACTTTGTTCACATTGAGTTCACACCGAGTTCACACCAAATTTGGTGTGGTGCACATACCTCCCAAGTTCACTCTTAGTGCACACCTAGTTCAAAGGACAATTGAACGGCCCGGATTGCACCCGCCTCGTGATGCCTACTGTGGGCCATTGATCCCACCTCCCTAGGGAGGTGTCAATTAGTGACGAGGCATGTACACCCCACTCTCTAAAGACCATAAGCTCTTACCTATCTTAAGACAAGCATTAAAATGAGAACTCCTTTACGTGCACAACTTTTGAACCTTCTCTTATCAATTGTGTCAATCCCCGTGCGTGCATCCGGTGTGTCTTGCTACCCTATTGTCATAACTTGTATGTACCGGTGTGTCTTGCTACCCTATTGTCATAACTTGTATGTAGGCCAAATGCTCCTTTTTGTCTCAATCATGCTCAAATTTTTCAATTTTTTTATGATGCTAGAGAGGAATTTTATGATGAAAGGTTCAAGGAAAATCTTCTTTGCTTTTGGATTCTTGAGACGTGTGTAACGTGCTTTCATACTTCTAACCAAGTTGCTTGCAACCTTTTTCCACGAGGTGTGTTTCTTGTCTAATCATTGGCAAATTTGATGTCTTATACTTATACCTTGCTACTTGCATATGGTGATCAAATAAGTGCATTCACGATGGCCTACACAAGGCTATTGAGAAGAGTTTTGTAGTAGTAAAGGCTTCTTTGTGAGAGGAAAGAATAGAAAGTGGCACTAGCATTTGAAAACATGTGGTATCACAATAAACAATTTCTTTTGTGGCTTTCTAAAAGAAGGCTATTGAGAAGAGTTTTGTAGTAATAAAGGCTTCTTTGTGAGAGGAGAGAATAGAAAGTGGCACTAGCATTTGAAAACATGTGGTATCACAATAAACAATTTCTTTTGTGGCTTTCTAAAAGAAGCCTCAGAGGAGAGTTGAGCTAAGCATACTTTCATTGTTTTCAATCATCCATGTGGCATCACAATAAAAGATAGCCTTTTTGGCTTTCTAAAAGATGCTTAAGAGGAGAGTTGAGTTAAGCATATTTTCATTGTTTTCAACAATGATTGAGACTTACTTTAAATGCTATTTTGGTTTTAAAATATTAAATAGATTTTTTTATTTCACCTTTCATTTTACATCCTCACATGGCTTGACTTCTCTTCAGTGTTGTTCGGGAATTTATCAATTGGAAAAGGCTCATTTTCTTATTACCAAAGTTTTCAAGCGACATGTAGAAATTTCAACCGGCTACTATCCTTTTGCCTTGGTAAAGAGTAGAACTTTTTTCTTTGTATGCTTTTTGACCATGCATATTTCCCTTCAAGAATGCAACAAGATTGTTTCTAGCATAAGAGTGTTACAAGGCGAAGGCCATTCACTATGGAGTCACTTGGCTTTATATCTAGAAACTATTTGAGCAAATTATTGACAAAATTTAAAGGCTCCAACACTCTAAATACAATGAGATCAAGATATAGATCATCCATTAGAGGTGAGTATGTAAGATCCATAGAAAGAGCTAATAGAAAAAATATATTTTCATTCAAGTGAAGTAAAACATCATTGTGACAACAAAAAGAGCCCCAACAAAACATTGAAGACAAAAAACGGCTTCAAAGCTATAAAGTCATACTAAGAAACATGGAGCAAGAGGTGCAAATTCACGATATTGAGAACAAGGTGGAAATTCACGATGGCCTACACAAGGCTATTGAGAAGAGTTTGGTAGTAGTAAAGGCTTCTTTGTGAGAGGAAAGAATAGAAAGTGACACTAGCATTTGAAAACATGTGGTATCACAATAAACAATTTCTTTTGTGGCTTTCTAAAAGCCTTAGAGGAGAGTTGAGCTAAGCATACTTTCATTGTTTTCAATCATCCATGTGGTATCACAATAAAAGATAGCCTTTTTGGCTTTCTAAAAGATGCGTTAGAGGAGAGTTGAGTTAAGCATATTTTCATTGTTTTCAACAATGATTGAGACTTACTTTAAATGCTATTTTGGTTTTAAAATATTAAATAGATTTTTTTATTTCACCTTTCATTTTACATCCTCACATGGCTTGACTTCTCTTCAGTGTTGTTCGGGAATTTATCAATTGGAAAAGGTTCATTTTCTTATTACCAAAGTTTTCAAGCGACATGTAGAAATTTCAACCGGCTACTATCCTTTTGCCTTGGTAAAGAGTAGAACTTTTTCCTTTGTATGCTTTTTGACCATGCATATTTCCCTTCAAGAATGCAACAAGATTGTTTCTAGCATAAGAGTGTTACAAAGTGAAGGCCATTCACTATGGAGTCACTTGGCTTTATATCTAGAAACTATTTGAGCAAATTATTGACAAAATTTAAAGGCTCCAACACTCTAAATACAATGAGATCAAGATATAGATCATCCATTAGAGGTGAGTATGTAAGATCCATAGAAAGAGCTAATATAAAAAAGATATTTTCATTCAAGTGAAGTAAAACATCATTGTGACAACAAAAAGAGCCCTAACAAAACATTGAAGCCAAAAAACGGCTTCAAAGCTATAAAGTCATACTAAGAAACATGGAGCAAGAGGGCTCATAATTCATGTGTCAAGGATACAATGTGCTAGTGGTGAGGTAGAAGCAAAAGAGAGCATTGCTAGCAGACTCCACACAACTTGCAATTTGCAAGTAATTAGCTCGTTGAGCCAGCTTGAGGATAGAGCAGCAAGACTCGCTTGTGATCTTTGAAGCATGCATAGTGCATGCAGGTTACGAGTCACGACCTGCTCAGTGCTCACTACTCACTGCTCAGTTGTGTGAGTGCTTGGAAGCTGGAAGTTGGCGTGGATCTCTCGACCTAGAGGCAGCTAGAAGCAATGCATCATGCAAGTTTGCAACTCAGTCAAAGCTCATGCAGCTCATGCAAGTGCCATGGCGTGTTGCGTGCAGCTTGGAACTTGGAAGCAAGAAGTCGGAAATTCGAAGTTCAAAGCAGATGAAAGCTGGGTCACGACTCACGGCTCACTCACGGGCGCAACTCGCGCAAGGCTTAAGCAGTTGATAGTGGGCATTGGGCAAGCAATGAGCATCGCTGCAACATGTTATATATGCAGCAGCCTGCAGAACTTGGGAGTAAGGAAACTCAGGAGTCAGGCAAGCCTAGACTTCCCCTGATTCACAATGAACTTTGAAAGTTTGAAGGGCAATTTGCAAGCTTGGCGCTGCAACTTCAGCCTGTAAGGGAGATTTAGATAAGCCCAAGAACCTTTGAAAATTGGGTAACATTTAAGGCAACCTTGAAATTTAGGCCTCGAGTTTTGAGACCAGTACCTCCTTCTGCTTTAGAATCCAGATTCCAGAAGTTTAGACATTAGCAGCTAGGTTCAAGGGTAGCTGTATTGTGTATGGACATTGGAGCCTCCAAAGTTAGGCTTCAAATTAAATGTGTGATAGATACAAAGTTGATGAGATAGAATAAAATATAAATTGAGGCCTTATAATCTACAGCCTATGCTATAGTATTTAAGTTCTTTGGAGTCTATGCTCATTGCTATGCTATAGTATTCAAGTTCCAATTTTTTAAACATTTTAATGAGTACATAAATAAATATAAAAATAAATAAATAAATAAATAAATAAATAAATATATATATATATATATATATATATATATATGTATATACACACACACACACACACACAAAATTCCCTCTCATGTTTACAAGAGGCGGCTTAATTCCTTTTTGTAACTATTTTAGACTTCCTAAATTCCTTATATTCTTGTTTCAAAACCTCCAATTTACTTTTGGCAAAAAATGTAGCCTCCACCACCTTCCCTTTGGCATGGCTTCCAAACTACAAATGGGTGATTGCAATTGGCTCAAGGCTAAGCTGAGGCACATTTTTCCCGAACACTGCAAGTTCTCTTGCATTCTATTCTTTTAGAATGCTAAAGTGAAGCTTCACCTTGCATGATTCTAGTAAATTCTATTCATACATACATACACACACACACACACACATATATATATGTATGTATATAATTTACTAGAATCATGCAAGGTGAAGATCTCACACACACACACACACACACATATATATATGTATATGTATGTATGTATGTATGTATAGAATTTACAAGAATCATGCAAGGTGAAGCTACACTTTAGCATTCTAAAAGAATAGAATGCAAGAGAAGTCAAGCCATGTGAGGATGTGAAACAAAAGGTGAAATAAAAAATCCATTTAATATTTTAAAACCAAAATAGCATTTAAAGTAAGTCTCAATCATCATTAAAAACATTGAAAGTATGCCTAACTCAACGTAATGATTTCATACTTTCTTATTGTTTTAGAAAGCCACCGTGACCCTTTCACTTGTTTGAAAAAAAAGTGTGACAACAATCAACTATTTAATTTACAATATATTACAAAATCATAGAAAATAATGTTTGACACAATACTCAATGCCCCTCTTAAAGAGAGGTACACAAATGTCAACACCCTCTCACAAGTGCTTTAAAAATTTTATTTAAAATAAAGTTTATTATCATTAACTTGCCATGTGGCATTCATCAGCAAGCTTTTTCCAATGGTCCATATTTGCACCCAAAAATCCACCTGTTACTAAGGACTACTTATGTAGTCCAAAAAGTATGAAGAGGTAAGTTAGAGGTGTGATATTAGGGGTGACTACCTTCGCATATCTCCACCTTGACGGCCATATTCTATGACAAGTCGAAATTGGAAGCTTAGAAGAAAGTGGCAAAGAAAAGTTTGTGTAGCAACAAGGTAGGAACAAGAGGCACACAAGCACTAAGACATTGTGGTCAAAGACTATGTATGCCTTAGTGCTCAACAGATCGCAAAAGTAATGTAAGATCTATAGGCTATAATTTTCTCTTTTTTTTTTGCAAAACTCACAATTTGTGAGTGGATTGTATTAAGCACAACATAGAATTTACAAAATAAACCTCAAGCTCAGGTAGAGCCTTGAGGTGGGGGAGATTACAAAATGGATGTCTATCGCCTCTCATCTAGGCGACTACTTCTCGCAAGCTGAAACATGGCATGGGTAGCCCTAGACCAGTCTCCCGAATCTTGCTTGCTTCTGAGCATATATATATCATCAATCTGCACTGGAGATGTAAGATTCTCTTACAGTTAGATAACCAAGCAAGTCAATTTTAACTTTCAAAACATAAAAGATAAAAAGTAAAATATAACACTTGTATCCAGGAAAATCATAAAGCCTATGATATGTGTATTGTAGGCATCAATTATAACAATTTTTAACTCAATCTCTTTTTGTCTCTGGGAATTAAGACATACATATATTTATAGTATTCTTTGAAAGAGGGTTGATCAAACCTACCCCAAGTTGGTATGTTGCTCTTTGTTGAAGCACCGGTGGCCTATCTCTATGATGAAAGTTGCGCAAGATCATTGCTAAAGTGATTGCTCTAAGATTGGCTCCAACCTTGAATAGAATCATCACTCCCCACCAACATGGATTCATAAAAGGTAGGTCAATTTATGACAACATCTGGGCTACCATTGTTGGTATTGAATACGCTTCCTTCACCAAGCAATAATGTAGCCTCCTTCAACTTGATCTAGATAAGGCTTACGATAGAATCTCATGGTCATACATTGAGGCTGTCATGAAGGCTTTGGGCTTTGGACCCAGAATGTACTCAATTGTCAGCACGTTGGGGGAAGGAAGTTACTATGCATTAGGAAAATTTTGAACTCAGTTTTGGGCCTTTTAAGAGTGCCACATCATCAAAGTTGTACAAAAGTAAGCAACTCGATAGACCCCTCTAAATATTGCTTAGAACCCCATGATATGACCTATCATTGGAAAGTTCTTGAAAAATGGATTCTAAAGAGCCAAGGTCCTAAAGTTTGGATGACTTCTATGAAAGTTATGCCATTTTTTTTCAATCAGCCAGCTTTTGTACCGTTACGGTAATCTAAAATCACCTTTTTCTAGATCTACATGAAGGCAATGTCCGATACATGCATGCTATATATCAATAGATAGCATTTCAAGAGCAGATTCTAAATATCCAACCTCCGACAAGTTTGGATCTTATTTGAAAAAAAATTTACCGATCCCCACTTTTTGAAAGCTATGCCACATCAACAATTCTTACAAGGCCCATTTTTGAGTCCAAACTTTTCCTAATGAGCTCCTTTTCAACAACAAGATAGTGGGAGGGTTTGAGGTCAAGTGCTTGATCAAGCAAGGATGCCCCTTGCCCCGCTGCTTTTTTCTATTGGCTCTCACACATTGGTGACTTCACTTGAGGATAGTGCAACAAAATTAGAAATCCAAGGTCGTTCACTGCCTGGAGGAAAGTGTTTGGCGGACGAAGTAATGGTCTCCAAAGAAAGAGTCACATTTTTCAGGGAATCTACACTTTTGCGGCAATCTCATCCTTTTGTAAAAGAGCTTCTCTAAGACGAGAACTTGTAAAGAAATTTTGATTATTTTTTTGAGAGCATTTGTATAGTGGAGATCCAGCTAGAAGTATAGGACTTTTTGGTCGGACAAGCCATTTGTAAAGACCTAAACTATAAAGGTCAGTTTTGTAAGTTTGAACACAATCCTCTTTAATCAAAAGTTGAAGAAGAGAGCGTACGTTTGAGAGCTTCCTCTTGCTCCAACTTGTAATCTTCGCTACTGTGGCTACGGTAATCCGAATTCAGATTCGTTTATTGCATTGTGTTCCTCTTACTTTACTCTTCCATTCAAGTGTAAGCATTCAAGATTCGGTGTAGGTGTTCAACTACATGTTTGAGACCTTATATCGATGTTTTGAGTGTTTAAATGCGTATTTTATGTTGTTTTGACCCTAAGAGAGACTTGAGAGACCATAAAACGACCCTTTGGGATCATCTGTTCACTGTTTTGCTGACTTTGGGATGAACGATCGCGATCTATGTACCTCTCCAGAATGCTGTGACAGTGATAGGATATATTCTAAATAGTCCCCTATAGCTTCCCTTCAAGTTTCGTGCGAATCGGATATGATTTGCATGGTAAACGGGCGTGATGACTGTAGAGCTGTGTAGAAGGACATATGTAGATTACTTGGCTTTAGTGCGTATGATTTTCTTGCCGAGTTAGGAGTTGCATCTCATCGAGTTCACTTCATTAGGAATGACACCCTAGTGAGTTTCCATGCCTCATCCTGGTCGCTTCCTTTGTATTGATATTTTATGTTGATGCGTGAGAGCTATGCTATGGACGTCCATCGCGGCGACCCGCAAACATTAGCGCCGTTTCCGGGGAATGCACCTTAGGTGATGAGTGACCGAGGGCGCAATTAGATTACTTAAAAGAAGACGAATCCACAAATCCATCTAACACCTCAGTTAGGCTGCTAGACAGGGGTTTAGAGCTTAGTGGAGTCTAGAGTCAGTGGACCGGCTAGATCCTCTCTTAGGAGATTTAGGGAGCTTTGAGTGAGAGTGTTCAAAGCATTTTTGCTCTTCAATTTCTCTAATTCGATTGAGTACTAAAATCTCACCCGAAATCCGTCTTGTTTGTTTTGTTTGATTCATTTCTTTATGTTCTTTCATTTCTGTACTTAGGAGTAGGATAAGTAATTCGCATTCCAGTCAGATTTGGGACAAAAGTTAGAGTCGAGAAACCAGGAAACCATAACTTTGGTAAAAGGCCATAAGACTGTGAAATTTAGAAAATATGACCAAACAGGGTTGATATTGATTCAAATCACCAAGTGGTAGCACAAAACATTGTAAAACACTTGCCAGAGGGAGCAGACTAAATTTCATCAAATTTGGCTCAAGTACTACGATCGCGATCAGTGTACCTCTATGTTAGAATTGGACTAGAATTGTTGTGTGCCTTCTTGATAAGGTTCTAAACAAGTTTGTCTAAAGCAACCACACCCATAAACATCAAAAATCAAGAAAATCAGGCTACTTGGCCAAAACTAGCCTAACAAACCCAAAAAGTGCAAAATCTTGGCTTTTAGTGATCCAAATGCTAAGTGAATGGGGAAATAGCCTCAAAACACCTTTGCCAACAAGCACACCAAAATTGGTCTAATTTGGGCATTGTACTACGATTGCGATTGGTGTACCTCAGTGCCAGAATTTGACCAGATTTCATTTGTGGGATCCTCAGGTGTACATAAACATAAAAGTATACAGGACCAAGAGCCAGAAACCTCAAAATACCTGTCAAACCATCTGAGTATTTATCCAAGTCAAAAATTGATATACTGACATAGAAATTGACTTTCATCATGATCATATACATCAAATTGGGAATAGACTATACAGAGGAAGAGCCTATACACAGGACAACCCTAGATAGCTTCCATATCCCAAAACAAACACCAAAATCAAGTCAAACTGACAGATTCGGGGAAACAGACACTTCCAACGCTTGACTTTTTGGGGTTTGAATACAAAAGTATTTGGTGGGTAGCCTTAAAATAGCTTAGTGAACAAGCTGGTGAAGTTACATCAAATTTGGGCACTGTACTACGATCACGATCGGTGTACCTCTGTGCCAGAATTGACTCATTTTTGACCTGTTCACATACCTAGACTATTTAAGATATCAGGAGTTGTCAAAACCCAAATTGGACATACTGTCAATAATTTGCAAGCAAAATTGTGTTGAAGTCATTGTGAAGTTGTTGAATCTGCTGACAGTTGGAATGATGCAGTGATCTCATAGCCATCAAGTGTATTCATTTGCAGAGACCGATCAAGTAACAATCCATGTAGTGGTAAGATTTGGAATATCACTCCATCTCCATGTAAGAGGTTTGGATTCAATCGATAAATTCCACTTTCTTCATGTTTTTGAGATCGGAAAAACAAATCAACAACCAACACCAAAATTTAGCGGATCAAGCAAGTGTTTTATTAACGGAGGAGAGTGTAAACCAAGGTGTAGTACAACCGTTAGAGCCGATCCTTGAAGGAAGTATTTCCGATACTTCTTCAGAGAGATCTTATGAGTATTTCACAGAACACTTGGGACATTTAAACCTAAACGAAAAAACATGGCAGCAGGACCATCAAACCCTTCGGCCACAATGAAGCTATTGTTCATCAAGTATCAGTATGACAACAAGCAAGGTGCCAAGATATACAAAGATGGTATGGACCGCTACTGTGTGAAAATAGAAGATAGACCAAGTGAGTTCAAGGACTTAGTGCCTGTGAGCTATAGCGGAGATAGGTACCTAGATGACGAAGGTATCATGTACTTGGTAGTCCTTAATCCTAACATTGTGGACAAGTGGGGATTGATGGGCACAAAAGCCAAAGTAGATGAGGAACCTGAGGAGAAAGCACCAACAATGAGCTTCCCTGATGCGAGGTTAAGGCGAGAAAATGAAACTTTGAGAGTCAACATAGACAACGTCTACTTGGGGTTATACAAGTATAATAATGGAGAGCAAGATCTCTATTATAGATGTGAGGAACCCTACGTCAAAGAGTTGACAGAGCGGAAAAGACTTTATGTCTTCACCTACACAGAGGGATCAGAAACGAAAATAGTCGCATACGACAAATATGGAAGACGATACGCAGCAATCGATAAAAAGGATTTGGAAGGATATACGTACTTTGGGGGACCACTCCACCAGTTTATGTCACTCCAAGCCCACAGAGACCAGCACCTACAAATGTCATGCCAGACCCAATGACAACAGGTGGAGAGAGGACTCATGTAGTTGATTCTTTCAGTCGACCTCAGTATTCTATGCCAAACCCCATGGGAGCACTACATCCCAGAGAGTCAATGGCTATGAATCGGGGTAGTGCGGTTCCTATCTCTACACATACCACAGTAGGTCCGACATTCGCAGCCACACCATCATATTTGCCTCCTAGTAGTAGATTCGTGGGAACCAACAAGAGCAACCCACGACATCCATGATGTACGAGAACGATTAAGTCGAGACACGGGAGCATTGATATTGGTCGCAGACCATAGATAGATGAGGCCATCCCAGGTAGCGAAGTGCATGCCAAAGAAGTATAGCGGATCAGGGGATCCATATGCCCATGTGTCGCTCTTCAAGCAAATCTTAAGAGCAGAGCAGATCACTGATTTTCATACTCAATATGAGGGATTCGGGCTGACCTTGGAAGGGACGGCCTTAACATGGTTTCAACCTTTGAACCTTGAAACTTGTCCGAATATTGAACATGTATTGCGGGAGTTCGCAGAAGAATTCTCAAAACGGGGTATAAAGCATAATACTGTATCACAGATATATGCTTTTAAACAAAATGAGAACGAAAAAGTGAAGGAAGCATCCTTGAGATGCAAGAAATACATTGAGAGGTGCCCAAGGAGAGAATTACCGTAGGACGAGAGATTGTATGTGCTCTTCATTGAAGGACTTAGAAACGAAACCTTGAAAAAGGACCTTCACTTGAAAGCCTGTAGCACATTTGAACAGGTTACAAGGGAAGCGTTATATCTTGTTGATAGCTGCAAAGCATATGGGGAAGTGTCAGAGGATACTGATTCAGTATTAACCAGTGGCTCTTCATCTATTAAGAGTGAACCCTCTACCAAGAAAGATGCTCAGGCTTCTTTGATGCCGACAACTGACCAAATGATAGAGGATGTAACGAAGAGAATGCAGCAACATATGAGATCAAATCCGGTGATGAGACAGTCTCAGACGAGGAAATGTGACATATGTGGAGGGGGATCACCCAACGCCGTGGTGCACACAATAGCCGAAAGCACCAATTGCGAATGGACGAGTAATGAAATGGTGCACCATAGAGCAAAAATGGACAAACCACGGCACGGATGAGTGTTTTTACAACAAAAACTATATGAGGGAAAGGCCGTATGGACCTCCATCAGGACCACTTCAGCCACCTCCTCCAAGATATCAAGTTGGGCCAAATGTGAATATGGTAGCAGGAGCAGACAGACCTCAAACTGTGTTGGGTCAACAACCTCCATTACCAAAGGAAAATAGGGCCATGATTAGGTATGCTCAACCTTACGAAGCATCACCAGGAACAAATAATACACTTCGAATTTCTTATTACGAGGAATCGAATGAGCCTTACGTAACTGAACATGAATCACAGATGTACGCAAACGAAGCCTATTAACCGTGGGGAAATAACGAGGGTATGGCACCACCAACGTATGTAGCACAACCTTCGAGGGATCAATATTTGGTGGACAAAAGAACGCTAATGTTCATTGCGAACCAAAACTACAAGCCAAGAGGATATCCTAATAGGGCGGGACAACCTATGGGACCACCTCCTCAAAATCAACCACCAATTGGACCGTGCTATAACTGTGGAAGTACAGATCATTGGGAGCATAGTTGTCCTTTCAAAGGCAAAAGAGTGAAAATTTTTGCGTTTTGTGACGGGTGTGGTGTGAATCACATACTGCCAGATTGCCCTAGGAATCTGGACAACAAGGGAAAAGCAACTATTAATATTTTGGGGGTGTTACCAAGTGCAAGTAGTGGATCAGAAACCGAACCCATGATCCAAATCAATGCGGTAACCAGAGCCCAAGCCAAGGACTTAGAGAAAAACAAGCCATTGGAAGAAAAGGTCGAGTTGCCAATACCCACAGAAAACGAGAGTTTATTTGTGAGAACACAGCGGAAATTCTGGAAGGCAAAACGAGACAGAATGAAAGCAAGAAGGATTAAAACCCAAATTGCCATGCAAAATGAATTACATGAAACGAAAGAGCAACTGAAACAAGAGAGAGATAGTAAAACTGCTGAGGACAACAACAAGCCAAGGAAAGCATCCTCAGGGGGATCAGTCTTGGTCGAGAAAGTGCTAGGGCCTTTAGATGCTCTACTAGAAGCGTATGAAGCAAGGCTAAAAACAAATCAAACCTTAGAGCAAAGATGGTTGAATTATCCTCAACCAAAAGTGGAAACGAAGTGTTTGGAAATGTGTAAACACCTCATTGAAACAGCCTAGGCATTGATGGGACCTAATGCGATTAGAACCCTAGAACAAGAAGTGCTGATTTACAAAGAGCAAGAAAAACTGAAGATCGATGAATCAGAACAAGTAAACGGACCCAGGCCTGAAACTATATTGTCATTGGATCACCGAGTGGTGCCGAACACCACTGATGATGCTAAGTCAATGACTATAATGCCAATTCCAAAAGTGGAAGAAAGAACGGAAGTGCGACGTTACAGTTTGCACCAATTCCTGAGGTTAACATGGACAACAAATTTTATCCAGGAGATACACAATCGCTGTATGGAGATGCAGGAATGGAGGCTTCGATGGAAAGCAAAGCTCAATCCCTGAAAACTCTGCCTTCATTTATAGGTGAACACGAGGCACAATTGGAGATAAGATTATTTCCATCCCAGATGAGAGCTATTCCACAAATGATTGACTCAAAAAGTCTTCAAGAGATGTTGTCGACACCTGTAACATGCACAATCACACTGTCAGAACTCTTGAGAGTCAGACCACACTTATGGGAAGACATGGAGAAACATTTGGAGAACAAAGGAATAAAGATTCCTCTTCAGACAAACCCTACGGTAGAAGAAAACAAACGGGAAGGTCAACCCAAAGCCCAACCTGTGCCCATAAACAAGGTCGAAGATTACTGTGAAGGTGAGGAAGGTAATACAACCTTACCTGTCAAATATCAGGATATAAAGACGATAGCTATCCAAGACAGTGGACCGGGAGTTGCAATTGCTACAAAGCAAATCTGGGAGAAATGGGGCCGTGCAGCTCTTAGAAAGACGAGAATGAAACTGCAACTTGCAGATGGGTATGTAGAGAGACGATTGGGAGTCCTGGACCAAATAGTTGTAACTTTGTGTGAATTAACTATGAGCACACCTTTGCCGTGGTAGATTTCGGAAAAACGAACAACTTTGACATTATTTTGGGGCGACCTTTTATGCGTCAACTCAAAATGATACAAGATTGGGGTACGACTAAATTTACCTAAGGCATGAGGAGCTAATAACGAAAATCAACATGAAGGATCACAGCTATAGAGACGTTGCAAAAACACCAGTGCAAGAATTTGATTCAACCACAGTGAACGGAAAAGAGATACCTACGTGGTTACAAACGAAAGCACATGTCTGGATGTGTGGATCATCTAATTGTGGAGACTTAATCAAAGAGGAATGTGTGTTGGAAAGGTCAGTAGAACACGAGGCTTATCTCCCAGAACCTTTCCCTGAACATTTATTTGAGCCATTTGGGTGGACTCAAATATTTTCAACCTTGGATGTATGTGTTAACGAATGCATGCCTACAAAATTTTGTGACGATGAAGGATACGACCTAGTAACGTTGCGAATGGCTAGCGTCATCCTTGAGTCAGGATCCGATACCGAGGAACAAGAAGAATCACTACGTGATACTGAGTGTAAAAGAATAGTTGATGAGATATCTATATTGGACGATAGGAATCGAACAGAGGAGGAATTCACAGACTCACTAAGCGATGACCTTCCATCACTGGGTGATGAAATCCAAATGATAGACGCTGATGACAAAAGATCAAGTGGATCAGAGACGAATAGGAAGTATATGTCGAGACTGGACATGTTTTACGAGTTTCCTAACCAAAAACCTAGTTGACAAGAGCAATATAGATCAAAGAGAACAAGGAAATCAAGAGCGAATAAGCATAAACCCATGCCTCTTGTCAATGACAAAACGGGATATCTAAGGCCTGTAAAAGCTGACGATTGTGTCAAAGACAAGGTCACTGGCTGGTTTATCAAAACTAAACCATGGAAAAACAATAAGAAGAACAAGCGCAAAAAGCAAACGACTAAGACACATAAGAGGAGGAAACAGGGTCTAGAATGACCAAAACAGAGAGCAAAACGAGTACAATAAGCTCAAACAGACCCTCCAAGACATATGGACAACTGAAATGGAAAGAGATGAGGACACAAAGTCTGACAAGTTGGATGTGCTGTCCCATTATCAGAAGTATACCATACAAGATAGAAAAATCATAGTGCAACAATCGATGAGAGAATTGTGGGAACCTGGTACATCATGCGACGGTCCTAAAAAATCCAAACGAATAGATCTAGCGGAGCCAGGAGAAGATCAAAAACCTACATATATTGCCACGGATCTTACTGAAGAAGAGAAAAAGCTTTTATAGCTACTCTAAAACAATATAGAGATGTGTTTGCATGGTTATACAAAGATCTTAAGGAGGTGGATCCAAGTATCTGTCAACACACAATACACCTTAAGAATGACGCCAAACCAAGCAGACAATGTCCTTATACTTACAATGAGACGTTTGCAAGGAAGATCAAGGAGGAGATAGATAAGCTGAAAGAGGCAGAGTTTATTTACGAAATTGAGCACACTGACTGGGTTTCACCGATTGTGGTGGTCCCGAAGAAAAATAGAAAGCTGGGAGTATGCGTCAATCTCAAGAAAGTAAACGCTGCTACAATTCGAGACAACTATCCCCTACCCATTACTGATCATGTAATAGAAAGAGTGGCACGAAAAGAAGCTTACAATTTCTTAGATGCATTTTTAGGCTTCAACCAACTCGCAATAAAGACAGAGAATCAGCACAAGACGGCTTTTGCAACTGAATGGGGTACTTTTGCATTCAGGGTAATGGCTTTTGGCTTAACGAATGCACCAGCCACATTTCAGAGGCTGATGGGTCATGCTTTTAAAGAATATCTAAGACAATTCTTAGAAATTTACATGGATGACTTGTGTGTTCACTCTCTTGTAAGATTGGAGCACATAGAGCACTTGACCAAACTGTTCAAAAAATGCAGACTGTATCGGATTTGCCTGAATCCGGAGAAATGTGTCTTCATGGTAAGACAAGGAAAAATATTGGGACAGATAGTGTCCAAAAATGGTATTTTGACAGACATGAAGAAGATCAGCGTAATTGTTGATCTACCACGACCAGTAAAGATAAAGAAGGTACAGGCATTTATGGGCCATTGTGGATATTATCGCAGATTTATCTACTCATAGGCTATAATTGCGAAACCACTTTACGTGTTGATAACTAAATTTGAGTGGACAGATGAGTGCAAGAAAGCTTTTCAAACTTTGAAGCAAAGATTGATATCCGCTCCAATTTTGAAGGCTCCGGATTGGGAAAAGATATTCCACATCCACGTAGATGCATCATCATATGCTATAGGATGCATACTTGCACAACCTGGAGAAAACAATCATGGATTTTTCAATCAGTTACTCCAGTAGACAACTAAACAGTGCAGAGAAGAATTACACAACAACTAAAAGGGAGGGTTTGGGTACGATCTATGTTGTGAAAAAGTTTAGACATTACCTACTTTTCAATAAATTTGTATTCTTCATTGATTACCAAGCACTACTGTACTTGGTAAACAAATCTTGCAGTACGGGGTGGATTGTACGATGGTTCATCATACTGCTTGAGTTTGACTTCACGGTTGTAGTAAAAAAAGGAACTACACACCAAAGAGCGGATCATTTATCTAGAATGGTGCATGGAGAAAACCCTGTAGGAGTTGATGATGATTTTCCAGATGCATATGAACATAGAAATGGTTCCAAGATGAAGCGAGGATGTAATTCCTTTGTTGACTATTGGGTCATTGAATTTGACAAGACAACCATCTACTATTGCAGCATCTAGATCATTGGTAATGCTGGCTGGAAGGCTATACAAACAGGGATTGGATCAAATCCTTAGGCTTTGTGTTGAATCAAGTGAACATGACTTGTATCTAAACCAGTCTCATGTACAAACAACGGGGATTCACAATGGGCATGCACAAACGTATCAAAGATTGATGATAATGGGTGTATATTGGCAAAAAATGCAACAAAGTGTTCATAGGCATATCAAATCATGTATTATCTGCACTTTTCAAAAGCCGATAGAACACTCAACTCTATTCAAATTATCTGTAGCCCCCCGATGGAGTAACTACATTGTAGAATACCTCACCACCGGAATACTGCGAAGGGATGAGTAGATCACGTATCAAAACGATCACGAAAGAGGCAGAAAACTATGTATTGATTGAGGACAATCTTTACAAGAGGGGAAAAGACAATCAATTGAGAATGTGTGCAACAGAAGAGGAATACGTTCTTATCTTAGAGCAAGCACATGGCAGACAAGCTGGAGGACATTTCTTAGCTGACAAAACGGCCAAAGAAATTCTTATTGCTGGCATATGGTGGCCTACACTATTCATGAACGCCGAAGAGTTTGTGAAACGATGTGATGATTGCCAGAGGACAAAGATTCCTAGAGCACGAGATGACATGCCCTTGAGACCAATGATGGGGGCAAGAGCGTTTGCAAAATGGGGAATAGATTTTGTAGGACCAATTGCGCCTTCTGGATATAAAACGCACGCTCAATACAATATTGTGGCAACAGATTATCTAACAAAGTGGGTTGAAGCGAAAGCAACAACCAGAAATGATGCAAAAACGACAGCAAAGTTTTTGTATGAGAACATTTTCACCAGGTATGGCTTACCAATAGATAGTGAGCAATAGAGGGACTTACTTCGTCAATGAAGTGATCGAATTCCTATTGGATGAATTCATGGTAATTCACAAGAAGTCAGCTCCCTATCATCCACAAGATAATGGCCAAGCAGAAAGTACAAACAAGATTTTGGTGACAATTCTCACGAAAATTGTTAGTGAATCGAGAGCCGACTGGGATCAGAAGCTGCGTTAAGCTTTATGGGCATACAGAGTAGCGTACAAAACCTCAATCGGAACGACTCCGTTCAACATGGTTTATGGAATTCAAGCGATTTTGCCACTTGAATTTCTTATCCCAACACTTCGGGTAGCAAAAGAATTAGAATGGACGGGCCATGAAATATCCAATCAAATAGATATCCTGGAAAAATTGGATGAAACTAGATTGAGAGTAGTTGCATCAATCTACATGCAAAAACGAAACATGAAATCATTCTTTGATCAACATGTTATCAGCAAGGAATTTGCTACGGGGGATTACGTTTTAATATATACCCTGAAATAACATTCCCGGAAACTCAAAAAGCAAGGCAATGGACCCTATGTGATTCATGACATATCATCTGGCGGTGCCATTAATCTTGCAACATTAGAGGGAGAGGAGATGCCTAATTGGATTAGTGGCTGCAGATTAAAGAAGTACAACCTACCACTAACCTCAAAGATGCTTGCCAAAATCCACGCTACGAAGGAGCGCAAGAACAAAGCAAATGAGACAAAGGCTCAAGCACAGGAGGAGTCCAGAATCAGGATTTTAAAGCGGAAACAGAAATTACAACAACAAGACTTCCTCAACTAGCAGATATGGCTCAAATTCCTCTTTCTATAATTCACACTGACGAGCAATGGGAAATAGGAATCGATGTTTGCATCAATGTTAGACTTCCGAATGGCAGATATCAACGAGCATTGATTGACATAGGGGCAAGAGTCAATGTGGTCAACTTCTCCACTTACAAGATGCTTACCGATGAATCCCTAGGCAATCCACACAAGATTTACAAGCCGCAAACGGGGCAAAAATGCCAACATTGGGAATAGTAAACTTACCAATCAATATTGATGAAAATAGTTGTCCTCATCAATTTCTCGTAATGAAAGACGAAGGAATCAGAGAATCACTATATTTGGGAGTTCCATGGATGAGAACGTACAATGCAGTTACTGAATGGTCAGAACATGCGCTGATGTACACACACAACTCTAACACGTACATGACTCCATTCGCCAAAACAGATCACTCGTGGTCGAGTATCCCCATCGATAAAAAGAAATCAGCTCATCAGCCGAAAACACCAAAAACGCTGTTCGAAAAGTATGGATAAAGAAAACCGTCGTGCAAAAAAAACAGAGACAAATATGGCTGCCCAAGTCACAACTCCCGACGACAGCAACACCATATCAAAGACCTTCTGGAGCTAATCCAAAGTGGAAATGGCAACCAAAGCTGGAGACAACCAAAAATTCAGCGAAAAAGATCTAATGGAGACCAAAAAGTCAACCCAAGAAGCCTGAACTAACGAAATGGCAATGGAAACCTAAGAAAATTCAAGAACCTACATTAAAATCTGCAAATATGAAAAAAATTGAATACAAATGGGTTCCAAAAATAGTTGCCATAAAAAAACCAACAATTTTGTTCCATAAACAGCTAGCCTAGCCATCCAAAGCCACTGAAAATTACATTCAGTCCCCGCATCTTGCATAGCACTTTGTTACCCAATGCATTGTCTCAAACGTGAGGATAGGGCCACATTACACGGCCGTGCATAGACACAGATTTCCAAACCCATGTACACGCACACAACCTTCGTTCGGGACGACTCAGTTTAGGAAGGGGGGAGTAACTGCTGAATCTAGCAGCAGTCAGGACCATTAAGGGGTCCAACGTGTATATATGTACATAATGCGTGTGTTGTTTTTTTTTTCATTTTTAGAGTTCAATTTCGAACAAATTTTATCAAAATCTGACTTTTTTAGCGTTTTTATCATCCAACCAGCATAATAATGAGCTGTAATGACAAAATCTGGAGCATTTGGGATGCGTCTAGTTAAAATATATGCTTAGGGGTGAGTATATTAATTTTTGGCTAATTTTTGCCATTTAATAAGTATTTTCAATTTATTTTGCTTAATTTTCGTTAATAAAACTTCAAAAATTAAAAATATATCACCCATAGTGTCGAAATCAAGTTCTGGAAGCAAACGCCAAAGTATCATGATAGAGTTATCAAGCACGGAAGATAGAAGCTAATCTGAAGACGTCGAATTTCAGCCTTAATGATCATGACCACATTTCCCCAGAATCGCATCAAACGATGATACAACGCCAGAATGACGAACGGTTCGACCCACAGGTGGTATACAAATTATCTCGAGATCAAAGGTAAGGAAAATTAGCCCTAGGTCACAAAAACCTCAGGAAGATATGGGTCAGGTAGGCCAAAAATCTAGCTCATTGTTCGATTTCCATTCTGAGAGAGAAGAGGAGAGATTCTTGACCTATAGAGAACTGCCATATTTCTACTCCGTACGGATGATCGGAGCCGGCATTTCACACCAGATTTCACAAGTATGTTCCTTGTCGAGTAAAGATCAAGTGTATTACACATGCAAGTGCGAAACATCGCACAAACGGGCGCATTCACCAAATCAAAGTCGGATTGAGTGGAATAGGTCAAGGGCCCTTAGAGGCATCATGACAAAAAAAATTCAGGGACAGAACACATCAATGTGCTCCCCACAATATCAGGAACAAAGCCATGTGATCAGATCTCAATTTGGTGGTGGTACTACGATTGCGATCGGTGTACCCCACTAACCAAACTTGACACAGAAATTGCAAAAAGCCTTCTCGCAACTTCGCCAACAACCTGCAGGTGTCAAAAATCAATTTGGGATCTATGGTACGATCGCGATTGGTGCCCCTAGTTTCAGATTGTAGAAATTTTGGCATGGCCCATGCTTAGAACTCATGGAGGAGTACACTCTCTTGAAGTTTCATAGGAAATGCACAAAGTTTGCTCATAGAATGGGTCAAGATTGTCAAACACACCCGAATTCGGAAATTTGACCTACAACTACCAAAATTCGACTGAAAATTATGACGGATGGTTTGAAAGGCATACCCGTCCGACTAGGAGTCAGCATGGTAGTAGAAAACTCTGAATGGAGCTCAGAATCTCCTACAGGGACGGAGATGACCATTTCAGTCTCGAGTGATCACAAGGGAAGAATTTGGCCGAACTAATGTCAAAGACTAAAAGGCGACTTAGAGATGCCCAATTATCCCATTGGTATCCAAAGAATGCCTGAAAAATGCACAAGTCTGGAAAATCTCCAAAGACCAGGTAAAAAGTGCCTGATCAAGTCAGAATCAGACAGCGGAGTGGGCTGGTGATAGCAACACATCATGGAAGCAGTAAAAGCTCAAAAACTAACATCACCTAACTCCAAGCTCCAACCAAAATTCATCAAGAAAACCAAATATGGTTGACTTAGTAAAATAAGGTCAAACAGTGAAAAATTGCTCTAATTTGTTCATTTTAAGTCCAAAACTTGAAAATAAATCATCAGTGGGCTAGGCAGGCATAGAGGACTAAATCCATCTAGCTTTCACCAAAAAAAGCCCAGGTACTATGATCGCGATTGGTGTACCTCAGCATCAGATTTTGACCAAAACCTAACAAATCTCTTGTACACATCTTGTTCAAGTCACACATCAAGCTTCAAGCCAATTGGACATCAAAAACCCATGAAAAATCAAAGTCTAGTCCAAAACTCCCTTGTAACCCAAAATTGGGACTTATAAACTCAAAAGTGGTTCAAATAAAAGACAAAGTGGAACAAAATGACCCTCTAGCTATCAGCAAACCACTCATGTGATCAAATGTTATTTTGGCCTCTATACTACGATCGCGATCAGTCATAGCTCTAGTCTTCCTAGTCCCATTGGTGAAATATGGACAAGAATGGATGAGATTTGTTCAAGTTATGATCAATTTTAACTTTTGAACTGCTTTTTACTAAAATTATAAATGCTACTGGTTGCAAAAGGAAAATCCTGACAGCTTGTGATTCCAATGACACAGAATGCCTCGCCAAAAGCAAGCAAGGCAGTGGATGGCAACACCATATGAAGTGGATGAGCTCTCTACGAATGAAAAAGCTCACATCTCGGATGAAACACTAGCTCAGATCCCTGCTCACATTTTTATCGCGAAGTTTAGGGATGTTGATGGTGACATGGTAAAGACGACCATCATGCCACGGGAAATATGGAATCTCCACCGAAGGCTAGAGGTCACTGAAGCCGTGCGGGCTATTCATTTGGAACAGTTTTTCAGATTGCAGCCATGGGGAACAAACTACATGAGGGCCCACGAGCTCATGAGCTCGATACAGCATGATGGGCAAGAGATGCTCACCGACAAGGATGGTTCAAAGGTGAAAGTAAAGATCACAAAAGACATCATCAACGAAGCTTTGCACTTCCTTCCAGGGCAACACGACTTGCTGGCAAAGACCAAGTCACTGGACAACGAGAAGGCGTTTATCAAAGCAAAAGGAAACAAGTACAAGTATAGTGACATGATATACGATGAGTTGGAGTTACCAATGAGATTGATCTCTCAACATTTCAGGGTACAAAAACCTCCTCGCTACACCGAGCCGATCCTACACATTGCAGTGGTCATGGCTCTAGCAACATCTGAAAACAGAACCATTCGATGTGATTATGGTTCTTACATCTTGGAAAGCTTGGTTGAAGAAAATTTGAAGGGCTCGGCAAAAAACAAAAGCTACATGAGCGCAAGGCCAATGCTAACAAGAATAGCATACCAAGCTTTGGGAATGATTGAAGACCTGCCAGAGGCCAGTTCTCAGGCGGCCTTGATTCAGAAACCAAAGCTGATTGCTCACTCAGTAAGGACGACCACTAGAGCAACATCATCGCGTTCGGTCAAGGAATCCAACAAAAGCTCAAGTGATGAAGAAAAGACGAAGACTGAAGACGAGGGAAACTCTCAAGGGTCAAAAGACAAAGGACCATCTGAATTTGAAGAAAGCGAGGAGGAAGACACCACCACACCGCTCAGGAGTAGAAGAAGGGAAAGAAGTACAGTGCTGCAGTCTGAACTTCAAAAAGTATATGCAGAGGCCCAACAAAGAATTGAGGAAAGAAGGACAAAGTTGTGGGCTGACAAAAAGGCAAGGCTGCTGCAACACAACTAACAGAAAAAAGAAGGTTCGAGAAGGAAAGACAAGCAAGAATAGAAGAGGCAGCTTGAATACAGGCTGAAAAACAAAGGATAGCCGCGGAACAAAAGGCTGTGGAAGTGGAGGTTTCTTCTCAGTCCACTGAAGGAACAAAGGAGAAAGAAGTGGCTAAAGACACGAACTAGGCTGAGCAACTAAAGAAAGATCAAAGAGAGAAGAATGTGGAAGCACAACAGGCGGCGGAATTGACTCGCCAAAGAATAATAAAGATTTTAAAGAAAAGAAAAGCGGACGCGTCTATTTCACAGCCAAGGGAAGATGCACCGAAAAAGAGGCACGTACAAGAAGTGGAGAAATCACCACCTCCTCCCTCGCCGAAATCACCACCTCCTCCTTCATCACTTGCACACAAAGAGTCTGTACCCCCTCCTGAAGCAATAGGATACCAAGAAGCCTGTTAGGCTATGGCTGATTTTGACTACAGAAAAACCTTGCAAGATCTGGAAAAACAGTTTCGATGCCAACACGTGGTGCTAGAAGAAAAGGAAAGGCTATTACAGGAAGCTCAACACATGCAAAAATCTGGGCAAGAGGAGTTATAGAGACTGCCAGCACAACTGGAGCTCACAACGAAGGAAAGAGACACTGAGTGATAGCAGACTCAGTCTCTGATCAGAGACCTGGTGGATGTCAGGACGGAGTTGACAACCAAGGAAAAGGAATGCCAAGATTTGGCAGCAAGGGTAAAGAAAGCAACGGAGCAGCTTGATTACGAAGGTGCAAGGTTCCAGAGGGTTAATAGTTCATACCTCACTGTCAAAAGTACTCTAACAACCCTGGTCGCAAACCAAGAACCTGCTAGAGAATTGGTCTCCACATTAGACAATGCTACATCAATAAACACCCTAGCAGCGCTGAAAGAGGAGCTAGAGCAAGAAAAACTTCAAAGACAGTTGCTTCTCTCGGGGATGATGGCCCAGACGACGGCCAACGAGCAAAAAGTAAAAGAACTAGAGAAGCAATTGGCAGAAGTGAGAGCCGAAATAGAGACGCAGAAGCAAATCAGTGAGACCCTGCTCAAAGAAAAAGAAGCATTGATTTTTCAACAACAAATCAGAACAGACAAAGCCCATGTGCAACCACAACTCCTGTCTATTCAAGACATGCCTGACTTGCCTGAAACTTCACATGAAGGAGAACAAGGACAGGGATCGGCCGAGGCAAGCCTAGATATTAGAGATGAGCTCACTGAAAGCATTAAGGCGATGCCGGAACGTCCAGTCAAAGAATACATGCTCTATGAAGTAAAGATAATGGAGTCAGCGGCACTGGCGTTCTTACAGCCCAGAAGAGCAAGTACAAGGGTTTGGCCATGACTACCTACCTTTTCCTTTGATATGCCACGAAGCCAATTCATGGAAGGAGAAGATGCGGCCAACCCTGCCACAAAACAAAGAAGGAAATTACGAAGGTGTAGCACTAAGAGCAGAAGAAGCTCAGGTTCTCGTCAAAGATCACCCGAAATGGAGGCAGAAGTGGCTGGACAAGAGGCCGCAGGATCTAACAGATTACCACAATTCTCCCCAACACATCCAAATAGATCCTACCTTTTGTCCAGTCCCTTGAAGAAGGACATGGAAGGACTTTGCAGCATGGAGAGGCTCGACAGAGACTGAACTACCCAATCCTCACAGTGCAAAACCCTCCTATAGTAGCCTATGTAGTAAACACTCTCAATTCAACAATCACTTTGCTGCGGGATGTCCCCCACGTAGCCTGTCAGATGCTGGTAAAGATAGCCCGAATGATCATCACCTGCATCCAGGTGTTCAAAGACACTGAAGGCGACGATCATCCGTGGAATCTGTTCTTAGAAGGGCACAGAGGAATTTGCTGGAATTTGCAAGATTCACCACCACGACATATCCTGATGGCAATGTACTCCAGACTCATGTACCCACCGTCACATTATTTGCAGACATTCGAGGAGGCCTTCATCACAGGTTTTTTCAAAATCGACTCAGAATCTTTCATCCTATGGCAAAGGACCTCATGGCACGGTACATAGCATACCAGCACACAGTAAGTGAAAACCCCTTCAGACAGCAACAAGAAGACCTGGAGGCTATACTCTGCAAACGAAGCTTTTCAGCAAAACTTGCCTCCTTGGAGCCCCATCAATGACCAAAGCTCTGAACATGCATGAGGACGTGCAAGGATAAGTAAGGGGGGAGTGTTTGGCGGACGAAGCAATGGTCTCCAGAGAAAGAGTCACATTTTTCAGGGAATCTACATTTTTGCGGCAATCTCATCCTTTTGTAAAAGAGCTTCTCTATGCCGAGAACTTGTGAAGAAATTTTTGATTGTTTTTCCGAGAGCATTTGTATAGTGGAGATCCAGTTAGAAGTTTAGGACTTTTTGGTTGGACAAGCCATTTGTAAAGACCTAAACTATAAAGGTCAGTTTTGTAAGTTTGAACACAATCCTCTTTAATCAAAAGTTGAAGAAGACAACATACGTTTGAGAGCTTCCTCTTGCTCCAACTTGTAATCTTCGCTACTGTGGCTACGGTAATCCGAATTCAGATTCGTTTATTGCATTGTGTTCCTCTTACTTTGCTCTTCCATTCAAGTGTAAGAATTCAAGATTCAGTGTAGGTATTCAACTACACGTTTGAGACCTTAAATCACTGTTTTGAGTGTTTAAATGCGTATTTTATGTTGTTTTGACCCTAAGAGAGACTTGAGAGACCATAAAACGACCCTTTGGGATCATCTGTTCACTATTTTTTCAAACTTTGGGATGAACGATCGCGATCCATGTACATCTCCAGAATGCTGTGACAGTGATAGGATAGATTCTAAATAGTCCCCTGTAGCTTCCCTTCAAGTTCCGTGCGAATCCGATATGATTTGCATGGTAAACGGGCGTGATGACTGTAGATCTGTGTAGAAGGACATAGGTAGATTACTTGGCTTTAGTGTGTATGATTTGCTTGCCGAGTTAGGAGTTGCATCTCATCGAGTTCACTTCATTAGGAATGACACCCTAGTGAGTTTCCATGCCTCATCGTGGTCGCTTCCCTTGTATTGATATTTTATGTTGATGCGTGAGAGCTATGCTATGGACGTCCGTCGCGGCGACCCGCAAATAGAAAGTAACTGTAGCTCTTTGTAGACGAATCTTTTCTTTTTCTCAAAGCTGAATCAATCTCTCTAAGAAAGCAACACCTTCAACCCTGTAGAATGGTCAAGAGAGGTTATGCACATGGGTGCTCTTCTTGCATTGGAGAGCCTAGCTCTTGACCAAAGTTAACAACAAAAATGAGAAGATGGATGTTTGTGCTCCTCCCCTTTCGTAGTAGAGTCATGGTGATTAATGCTTTCATGATACCGTACATTTCATTTGCATCGTCATGCTAAAAATGAGCAAATCTAATTGGAAAGGACTTTTTGAAGCCTATCAAGCAGTTTCTATGGAAAAGAAACATGAAAGCCAAAACCCCTTGTCAATGGGGGAGATGGGAATGGGTAGAAAGGCCTAAGAATAGGGTTTATTGATCAGATGGTGCATGCGGAAGCTACTACTTTCATTTACTACAAGATTTTGCTATGTTTTTGTTTTTGCCATACTCATAATTGTGCATTGAGAGAATTTATATTAACTCAATAAGAAGACAATTGCCCTCAAGCACTACATGTGCCTTGAGGGGGCTAGGGTTCCATAAGAGACTTGCACACAGATAACGAGTATACCTACCAAATATGTTACTTCTACCCTCTTGAGTGTTCTAAGCAACTCAAAGCTTGCACCCATCCTTCATCTTTGTCAATTGCCCCTCTTCTTGCTCTAACCATCTTTATGAGCTCAATACTCAGTCACACAATATCATGAAAGAGGGAAACATCCAATTTTCCCTCAAAGACTCGACAGTTTTTGGACTTCCAAATCTAGTTTGGGTAGCAAAATTTGATCATTTGAGTGCACACCAAAATGGCATGGCTTTGGATACCATGCCCTCCCAAGATCAAGTTATCTATAGAAAAGATTATCTTCCAAGTCCTTCGTATCCTCTTGCAAACCCTACTAGCAAGTTCTCATGAAGTAGGGCACTTGTTGAGCAGATGAAGGGGGTCTTTCGAGGCTGCCTTGCAGCCAAATCAAGTGTCAGAGACAAGCCCTCTAGCTTGCATCTTAATCTTTGTAGGCAAGGCTCCCCCTTCCAGATGAATACCTATATATAATTCTGCCCTTTAATCTACCATATGGTAGTAATCCTCTTTTGCCAGTGTTCTTCTGCCCAATTTTTCTTCCAGATTTTGTTGAGTGGGGCAAACCAATCTGCTTTGGACACCGACACATTATAGGTACTCCGGGTCTTGGGAAGTGATAACACTTTGTCTTTTCGCCAATGCCAGGCTCTCCAATCTATTTCTGATCCCCATACAAACAGAAATGAGGATGCTATCACTTTCAAGAGTCTACTAATGAGAAGCCTTTTGTATATCCCCAATTTATGCTGCTTCACCATGAGCTCCACATCCTTCCAACAAAAGCTTCTGTCATTCTAAAGATGCAAAAGATTAGAAATTCCTTTGTTATTCACCAGTTGTGCAACTTCGCTCCAAAAGGGGTCCAAGGAGCCCCTTCCAAGTTTGGAGAACCAATTGTGGGAGGATTCCTTGAAGTATCTAAGATTCTCTCCCCATTTTGGAGTTGACTGAGTTGCTTTGTTACACTTTTGTGCAAGCTCCCCTGTGCATCCACCAAGCTTGAGTGATGTCCAACAAGGTGCTAAAATATTCTCTGGCATAGTGGTCTTCTCCCATGTTTCTCCTTTTGAGCCAAGCTTTGTGTCGTTTATCATATACCATGCCATAATAGCCCACTCATGTTTTTGGTTCGTCAAAGAGACAACAATTTTGGCACACAAAGTTTCCACATGCACCAAGGGGTCAATAATCCCTATTCCATCCTGATTATTAGGCCTTTGTACCCATTCCCATCTCCCCCATTGGCAAGGGTGAAGGAGTACGAGCGGAAGTGCGACGCGAGAGAGAGTGCGAGAAGAAGAGCACGACGATATGGTGAACTCGCTTTACTGTAATGTGTAGAGCATAGTGAGTTCTTATTAGGTTTTTACAAAAGAATATGTGTACATACCTAGCGGCCCGCCCACTTACTTGGGCGACCACATTGGGCTTTATACCCCAACAACCTCCCACTTAAAGTCCAATGTGGTACTTTAAGTGTGAGAGAAGCTACTATACAAGCTAATATACAAGAGATGTAGAGAAGTGATGTACTACCCTACACCTAACTGCTTGCAAAAATGCGCAAAGCTCTCTGAGGGAAGTCCTTTTGTAAGTAGATCAGCAGGATTTTCTGTGGTGTGAACTTTGACAAGCTGAAGTTGCTTATCCTCAAGAATTTCCCTGATGAAATGATACTTCACATCCACATGCTTTGTCTTTGAGTGATAAACTGGATTGCGAGCCAATTGTATAGCACTTTGACTATCACAATATAACACAGGCATCTCTTCTTTGATTCCCAAATCTGTTACTAGTCGATTAAGCCAAATTGATTCTTTGCATGCCTCTGATGCTGCAACTATTCAGCCTCTGTAGTAGACTGAGTAACACAATCTTGTAATCTAGAACGCCATGATACTACTCCACCAACCAATGTAAAGACATACCCTGACGTAGACCTTCGGTTGTCTAAGTCACCTGCATAATCTGAGTCTGTAAAACCCTTTACACTTAGCTCCTGACTCCCATAGCATATACGCATACTCTTCGTAGCTTTAAGGTATCTCAATATTCCTTTCACTGCCTCCCAATGTTTCTTGCCTGGGTTTGACATGTATCGACTTACTACTCCCACTGCAAATGCAATGTCTGGGCGAGTAGCAATCATTGCATACATCAAACTACCCACTGCAGACGCATATGGAAGCTTATCCATTTCAGCCCGTTCTTCCTAAGACACAGGACAATCTTGTTTGCTAAGTTTCACATATGGTGGCAATGGAACACTCAGTGCCTTTCCCTTCTCCATATTGAAACGTTGCAAAACCTTGTCAATATACTCTGTTTGAGATAACCAAATCAACTTCTTTGATCTGTCTCTCTCAATGCGCATACCAAGTATATGACTTGCCTCACCCATGTCTTTCATGTCAAACAATTTTGCCATCTTTGACTTCAAAGCTGAAATTTCTTCCAAGTGCTTGCCGGCAATCAACATGTCATCCACATACAAAATAAGGATCAACCAACTACCATCCTTAGCCTTCTTTGTATATAGACAGTGATCGAACTCACTACGTTTGTAGCCTTGAGAAAGCATAAACTTGTGGAATTTATGGTACCATGCCCTAGGTGATTGTTTTAAGCCATAAAGACTCTTTAACAACTGGCATACCCAATCTTCCTTGCCTTTCTCAACAAACCCTTCTGGCTGCTGCATGTAAATTTCCACGTCTAAATCACCATGCAAGAATGCTGTCTTGACATCCATTTGGTGCAACACCAAATCTAATATGGCAACCAATGCAAGAAAGCATCTCAATGTAGTCATCTTGACCACCGGAGAGAAGACTTCATCAAAGTCAATGCCTTGTTCTTGCTTAAAGCCCTTGGCAACAAGCCTTGCTTTGTACTTTGGCTGACTATCATGAGCAGCGATCTTATACCTGTAAACCCATTTACAAGGTAGAGCCTTTTTGCCCTGTGGTAATTTAACTAGCTTCCATGTCTTGTTTTTATGCAAAGCTGTCATCTCTGACTGCATGGCCAATTGCCAATTCCCGGAGTCCTTCATTTGCACTGCTTCCTTGTAACATGAAGGCTCATTGCAATCAGTCAACATGACATAGTTCATAGATGGAACAAACCTATCAGGAGGTCACGTGACACGTCCAGATCTACACACAATAGGTGGCTCAGGCTCACAGCCACAACCTGTGGTTCCACTCTATCCTGTCCTTGCTCCTCTTGAGCCCTGACATTTTGTCTTGCACGTGCAGGTCCATCTTCTTGGATGACAACTCTTCTAATCTCCTCAACCCTTTCTGGTATAGAATGATATTTGGATTCATTAAAGTGAACATCATTGCTGCGGACAACCTTTCTGGATTCGGGATCCCAAAGTATGTACCCCATCTCACCAGAATTACCATAGCCTAGAAAGATGCACTTTCTACTCTTTGGCTCAAGTTTGTTCCTAAATTCCTTTGGAACGTGAGTATATGCCTCACAGCCAAAGACTCTAAGATGCTTGTATGAGGGCATTTTGCCTGACCATACCATCTCTGGCACTGAATCCTTCTGCAAAACCTTGCTAGGAGATCTATTTACAAGATGAACAACTGTTGATACAGCTTCAGCCCAAAACCCATTTGGCAGATGTGCATTAGACAACATACTTCTAACCTTCTTTTTTATGGTCCTATTAATCCTCTCAGCAACACCATTTTGAGGAGGATTGTAAGGAGAACTAAGTTCACGTTTTATACCTTTTGACTCACAAAAGTCCTCAAAGGCCTCTGAAACATACTCTCCACCATTGTCAGTGCGTAAGCATTTAAGCTTCTTGCCACTCTGATTCTCCACAAGTGTCACAAACGTTTTGAAAACACTAAACGCTTCATCCTTGTGCTTGAGAAAGTAAACCCATACTTTCCTCGAGTAATCATCTATAAATGTCATAAAGTAAGAAGCTCCCCCTAGAGATAGGTTAGGCATAGGTCCACACAAATCACTATGAACAAGTGCCAACTGTGTATCTCTTCTACTGCTTCTATGCTTATGTGGCTGCTGTGTTTGCTTACCATACAGACAATGTTCACAGAATTCAAAATCATTAAATGAAAAGCCAAGCAAATAACCAGAACGAGACAAGATTTCCATTCCCTTCTTGGACATATGTCCTAACCGGCAATGCCACAAAGAAACGTTCGGCTGCTCGGTTACATTGATTACATTTTTAGAGACATTTGATACATAAATCATGTAAAGTCCTCCAGACTTAACTCCATGTGCTACTGTCATAGAACCCTTGGATATCTTCCACATGTTCTGTCCAAAAGTGGTGACGTAGCCAGCATCATCAAGTAAACCTGTGCTGATCAAGCTCTTTGTAATTGCGGGAACATGTCTCACATTCTTCAGCGTGAAAGAAGAGCCATTCTGAAACTTCAATTGAACATCTCCAACACCTAAGATCTCACATGTCTGCCCATTGCCTAGCCGAACATGATCTTTAGTGGTCACATAAGAGGTAAACCACTCCTTGTTTGGAGACACATGAAGTGATGCCCCTGAGTCTATAATCCAGTCACTCAGTGCATTTCCATCAGATGCTGTAAGAAGAGCTGAGTCCATTGTATTCTTCAAGAAGTAGATGTCTCCTGACACTAGACTGTCATCCTCTGCAACAGTGTTTGTCACATTTATTTCTTGAATCTTCACTGAGGACTTGTTCTTCTCACCATGGTCTTCAGCTTTCTCTTTGCCTTTTTCTGCTTTCCATTCTCTGCAGTCTCTTTTCATGTGACCCTTCTTGCCACAATGGTAGCATTCTATGTCACTCTTGCCTTTAGCACTGCGGGACTTGCTACGAGACTGATTCCTCTTTCCACCTTTGTACTTTTCTTTGGTCCTTCCCCTGACAACTAAGGCTGTTCCTTTGCCTTTGTCCATTGTCTTTCTATTGGTTTCTTCAGTAAGCAGACTTCCTTCTACACCTGCTATGTTCAAAACATCTGGAGGTGCAGAATTACTCAAAGCTGTGCGAAAAGTGTCCCAACTTTCCGGCAATGTGATCAACAGGAACATAGCTCTAACAGGTTCATCAAACTTGACACCTTGAGCTGACAACTGACTATAGATTGTGTTGAATTCATTCAGATGATTGGACATAGGTGTCCCTTCTTTCATCTTCAAGTAAACAAGCTTCTTAAGCCAGTATACCTGTGAAGCTGCACTCTGCTTCTCATAAAGATCACTCAGCTTTAACCATGCTTGATAAGCCGACATCTCGTCTGCTACATTGAAGTAAACGCTTTCTGCCAAAGTCAGCATAATGGTAGAAAGTGCCAATTCATCCATTTCGCTCCATTCATCTTCGTCCATATCTTCTGGTTTTATCCCCTTGAGGTTTATAGGTTTTATCTGCTTCTTTTGTACCAAACCGTGCCAAATCTGTTGCTTCCACAATGGGAAATTGGTTCCATCCAGCTTCTTGATATTGTAAAGAGCAGTGTCCTGTGATCCAGCCATAGCTACGCTTCACAGTAGTTTACTTTCCTGGGAAAAATTCGGCAGAGTTTCCCTTGTAAACTGACCTCTGAACCAATATCAACCTGTGAAATGAACCAAGAAAGCTTCAGATTCTGCATAAATTTTGGCAGAGTCTCCTTTGTAAAATGGCTCTGGTGTACTCAAAAAACAGCTCAAAAACACTGTCTCTCTGACACTGTAAGCTGTGGGTAAACCTGTCTTGCACCTGTACTATCTCTGACTCTCCATTCACTGTCCTGTAAGCATAGACTGTGACAATGCCTCAACGGCAGTAAAGCAAAGATGCAATCCCAACTGTCTAACTCACAGTCAATACATCCTAGCTGCCTATCTAAGGGTGCTCGAGGGATCGCTCCAAGATCTGTATCACCGAAAGGATCTCAACATTCGAGAATCCCCCAGCTCAATAAAACCTCACTCGACCCTCAACAAAGGCTGCAGTAAATCTGACAGTACATAGACTTCCCACAAACTCATACATCCACAAATTTCCCACTGTATGTTGTAACCGCTATGGCGGTTGTTTGCTGCGTGACTCACAGCCAGCAAACCCTCAACAGACATACATCATCTCTGACAATACATCCCATGTGGAAGTACCTGCAATGTCAGGATGAAATCTGGAATATCAAGCAGCAAACACAAGCTACCTTATGAACTAGTGGATGTCGCCTACAGTCTGTGTGTAGATGCGCCCGTGTTGTATGTGACACGCCTCCAAGAACTGTGAGCCGTCCTTCGATGTGTAGACAGCCACAAATCAACACTCTGGGAGTGTCGATATCCTCAGCACCTGCAATCGTAGGCCGAAAACCCCAAATTTGCAGAGTCGGATCTGCACCCACTGAGACCACATAGTCGAAAATGGCTTACGCAGAACTTTGTCGAAGCTGAACGGTGACCGAGATGACTTCAGAATGAAATTCTGACAACACCAAGCCCTTTGGGCTTTCCCGTGAGATTTGGGGCCGTGTCTTCGCCTGTCGAATTTCACTCCAATCTGAGTTGGTGACTCTAGCCTCCTGCAGTGCTACCTCGAGCCTCGATCTGAGCTCTGATACCAGTTGAAGGAGTACGAGCGGAAGTGCGACGCGAGAGAGAGTGCGAGAAGAAGAGCACGACGATATGGTGAACTCGCTCTACTGTAATGTGTAGAGCATAGTGAGTTCTTATTAGGTTTTTACAAAAGAATATGTGTACATACTTGGCGGCCCGCCCACTTACCTGGGTGACCACATTGGGCTTTATACCCCAACAAAGGGGTTATGGATTTCATGTTTCTTTTCCATAGAAACCGCTTGCTAATAGGCTTCAAGAATTCTTTCAAATTAGATTTGCTCATTTTTAGCAATGGCGATACAAATGAAATGTACGGTATCATGAAAGCATTAATCACCATGACTCCACTATGAAAGGGGAGGAGCACAAACATCCATCTTCTCATTTTGTTGTTAACTTTGGTCAAGAGCCAGTCAAATCTTTGTTGATCCGTAATGCCCACCCCAAGAGGAGCACCCAGATGCCTGAACATAGTACCCTTGCCTATAACCTCTCCTAACCATTCCGGGGGGTTGATGGTGTTGCTTTCTTAGAGAGATATCAATCTTGATTTCTCAAAACTGCACATAGAGGTGGAGGTAGAAGCAAAATGTTGAACAATATCAAGGACTCTTCTTAGTGCTTCTAATTCTTAGCTTTGAGAAAAAGAAAAGAATCATCTGTAAAGAGCTGCAGTTCTTTCCTCTAGGTAGTGAACGACTTGGATTTCCCCTTTCGCTGCACTGTTCTCAAGTGAAGTCACCAGTGGGTGAGAGCCAACAACAAAAAGCAGTGGGGCAAGGGGGCAACCTTGCTTGATCAAGTGCTTGACTTCAAACCCTTCCACTATCTTATTGTTGAAAAGGAGCTCATAGTAACTTCCTTCCCCCAACGTGTGAACAATGGCATACATTATGGGTCCAAAGCCCAAAGCCTTCATGACTGCCTCAATGTATGACCATGAGATTCTATCGTAAGCCTTATCTAGATCAAGCTGGAGGAGGATACATTCTTGCTTGGTGAAGGAAGAGTATTCAATACCAACCATGGTAGCCAAGATGTTGTCATAAATTGACCTACCTTTTATGAATCCATGCTGGTGGGGAGTGATGATTCTATTCAAGGTTGGAGCCAGTCTTAGAGCAATCACTTTAGCAATGATCTTGTACGCAACTTTCATCATAGAGATAGTCCATCAGTGCTTCAACAAAGAGTAACATACGAGCTTGGGGATAGGTTTGATCAACCCTCTTCCAAAGAATACTATAAATCTCCTTATGTCTTAGTCCCCAAAGACAAAAAGAGATTGAGTTAATATTTGTTATAATTGTTGATGCCTACAATACACATATCATAGACCTTATGATTTGCCTAGATACAAGTGTTATATTTTACTTATATGCTTATAAGCAAGCAAGATTCGAGAGACTGCTCTAGGGCTACCCATGCCATGTTTCAACTTGTGAAAAGTATTCGCCTAGATGAGAGGCCGTAGACATCCATTTTGTAATCTCCAGCACCTCAAGGCTCCACCTGAGCTTGAGGTTTATTTTGTAGATTCTATGTTGTGCTTAATACAATCCACTCACAAATTGTGAGTTTTGCAAAAAAAAAGAGAGAGAAAATTACAGCCTATAGATATTGAAATGTCTTACTTTCCTTTTGCGATCTTTTGAGCACTAAGGCATACATAGTCTTTGGCCACAATGTCTTAATGCTTGCGTGCCTCTTGTTCCCTGCCTTGTTTCTGTTCTTGCTACACAGACTTGTCTTTGCCAATTTCTTCTAGGCTTCCAATTTCCACTTGCTATAGAATATGGCCGTCAAGGTGGAGATATGTGCC
Source organism: Adiantum capillus-veneris (assembly GCF_014529385.1). Taxonomy (NCBI): domain Eukaryota; kingdom Viridiplantae; phylum Streptophyta; class Polypodiopsida; order Polypodiales; family Pteridaceae; genus Adiantum; species Adiantum capillus-veneris. The sequence continues at coordinate 94,919,728 of NC_140948.1, forward strand.
TAATATCACACTTGTGACATACCTCTTCATATTTTTTGGACTACATAAGTAAGCTTTAGTAGAGGGTGGATTTTTGGGTGCAAATCTTGACCATTAGAAAAAGCTTGCCGATGAATGTCACATGCCAAGTTAATGATAATAAACTTTATTTTAAACTAATTTTTTAAAGCACTTGTGAGAGGATGTTGACATTTTTGTACCTCTCTTTAAAGAGGAGCCGTGTCAAACATTATTTTCAATGATTTTGTAGTATATTGTAAATTAAATAGTTGATTGTTGTCATTTTTTTTTTAAAGACAATCTTTTATTGTGGTACCACACGTTTTCAAATGCTAGTGTCACTTTCTATTCTTTCCTCTCACAAATAAGCCTTCTGTAGGCCATAGTGAATTTTCACATAAGACAAAATGTACTAATCAGCTCGTGAATGCCAAACATCAAATTTGCCATTGCCAATGATTAGACAAGAAATTTGCCATTGCCAATGATTAGGCTGGAAGCATCCAAGAATCCAAAGCAAAGAAGATTTACCTTGAGCGTTGCCATCATAAAATTCCTCACAAAAGAATAAAAATTTGAGCATGATTGAGACAAAAGGAGCATTTGGCCTAATACAAGTTATAACTTATGACAATAGGGTAGCAAGACACACCAAGACGGACTCAAACGGGAATTGACACAATTGATAAGAGAAGCTTCAAAAGTTGTGCACATAAAGGGGTTCTCATTTTAATGCTTGTCTGAAGATAGGTAAAAGCTTATGGTCTTTAGAGAGTGGGTGTAGATGCCTCATCACTAATTTACACCTCCCTAGGAAATTGGGATCAATGGCACACAGTAGGTGCTACGAGGTGGGTGCAATTCGGGCTGTCCGATCACCGTTTGAACTAGGTGTGAACTAAGAGTGAACTCGGGAGGTATGTGCACCACACCAAATTTGGTGTGAACTCAGTGTGAACTCAACATGAATAAAGTGTGAGCTTGGTGTGAACTGGGGAGGATATGCACACCACACCAAATTTGATGTGAACTCGGTGTGAACTAAGTGTAAACTTGTCCGTGACATCGTGATCTATAAACTTATCATACACACACCTTTCAACAAGCGCGTGATAGCTTAGTGGTTAGAGTCGATTTTGTGAGGGAGAGGGTAGCAGGTTCAAGCCCCGATTAAAAAAAGTGGGAATCTTTTGCATTCCATATGCAATCCAATAGTCACAATCAACCAGTGATCGTGAGCCATTGATCCCACCTCCCAAAAGGAGGTGTCAATTAGTAACGAAGGTGTACGTGTGTGTGTGTGTGTGTAGACTCTAGAGAGAGAGAGACAGAGAGAGAGAGAGTCTTTTTTTAAAGGCAAGACTTTTTTTTTTACAAAACTCACAATTGTGAGTGGATAGTATTATGTGCGCTCCTTGTCGCACTGTAGAAGCAAGGGACTTGCCTAACACTGTGTGCGAGCCACAGACGGCTCCAAGCACACAACTAGCTTAACTAGTAAGCTCAAAAGAGGGCAATGGTGTGTCACTCACCGCTCTATGCTCCTGCCGTGGAGGATTCCTCGTCGTAAAGAAGAAGGAGACGTCGCTATGTCGCGCTCAACCGATTCACCGCCGTCGTGCCGCCGCAATGCTCGATCGCACTCTCTCTCTCTCTCTCTCTCTCTCTCACATACACACACACACAAGGAGGTGAAGAAGAAGAAGATGGAGCAAGAGCACTCTTCTATTGCACAAATGAGAGAATGAATGAATTTTAGGTTTAGTTGAATTTTATATGAGCTCGCCCCATTCACACTTGGGCGCACATGCTTAGCCAACTAATCCCTTGAATGTTCCAGTTAGAGTGCGCCTCTCATCGGCGATCACTCTTACCCTTTTCCTATTGGACCAACAAGCCCGGTCCTGACTCTACCAAATAAATAATACAATGTCCGCCATAGGTTACAACGTCCATCGTAGGTAATAGGGTGTCCGTGAGCCATGAGGGTTAACATGCCCCCCTTCCTGATGTAGATTCCGTCCTCGGAAGCTATTGAGTTAAAGCTCGTTCGTCAAGGTGGAAGAGCATTTGAGATGAATGTCCTTAGCCTTCTTCAGTCACTGCAAAATCAAACAACATTGGCACAGTAATTGCATTCTCATAAGCGATTAAAAAGCATATGCAGTTTAAGGCAGACAGATTGATTGGTAACAGAATTTAAACAATTTGTCAGCAATAAACATTAAATTTCAATATAATAAAATGCATAAACAGATGTAAAGATAAAAAATTAAACAAGTATGGGGTCGCTAATTTAACGGTCGAAAGGCACTAGAGATCGACTATTAATACCATGGGTAAGCTTCTCAATTTTCTCTGGTTAATTAAGTTGTTTAATCGCGAGAGCCAAGTATTTCATGTTGGAGGGCTGACTATAGGCTATACCTAGAGGACCTTGTAGTTAAGCTACGATAAAAGGAATTTCTCATGAAATCATAGCCTGACTGATTACCTTTGCTTTGACCCCCCAAAGTCTTTTCACAGTGATTCAATTTTGATGTGTGTGCTTATTTTGTATGCCTTGGGTTTTTTGCTTTTCAAGGAAAAGCACCCACACTGGGAACCTCTAAGGCTCTAGTACCATAGGCTATACATGTGAGTGGAGTACCAATTTAAGTAGGGATTTCTCTTCCAGCTTAAAATTTTACATTGTGGCACTTTGATTTTTTTGTTTTGTTTGTTTTCATCATTTTAATTTTGTAGCTTTGGGGGGTCATATAACTCTGATACACCTCCCCAGGCTCATCACACTAGTAAACTCCCTTAATAATACTTAAGCTAAAGGTCAATAGGGTCAAGCCCACTAGAAAGCCCTAGTACATTTCACACAATGCTGCCTAAATCGGATTAAGAACCTAAGTAACCATTGCTTATTAGGAAGGCATTCCCCATGGTATTAAGAGAAGATTTCTAACACCTAGCTTGGTCAAACTAGCTTAGTCGGACTGCTTGATTTTTAAACCTAGACAAGTGATTATGACAAAAAATTACATTGAATTAAATGTTTGATACTAAGCAAATGCGGTGAATATTAGGCTACCAATCACAATTAAAGCAGACAAACATGGATGCAAAATAGATAGGGGCAATGCTAATGGACAAAAAACACTTGTTTGTGTTGATGGTCGCGCTTGATCTGAAGTGTGAACGAGAGAAAGGTTCCATGAAGGTCCAAATCCTATCAATAGCAACACGCTCCTGTACACACTAGGAAACAAAAGGAATACCTCCAAGAGGCACATTAGTGGGAAAAGGTACCAACACTTATTGAACACAACAAAAAACATAAGGAACCATGGGAATAGGATATTGTAGAGGTTGGGGGGAAACCCTAAGGCTAAACCCCTATCCTCGTCGTCGAGATAAACAAAGTCATCATCCATGAGACCATATGTGCCATCCGTGTAGTCCTGTAAATTTTCTTCTTCATCATAGGTGCCCATGTTTACTAAGAAGGTCACTAGATGCCTATAGTCATCTTGGTCAAAAGGGTAGGCTTGTGCAATGGGAGGAACGCTCTCTACTAAGTATGGATCAGACGTGGTCAAGAGATGTATCAGCCATTCTAACTCCTCAAAATTCCTCTCACATGCTAGCGTACCTATCAAATCCCATTCACATGCAAGCACTGGAAAGACCATGTGAAATATTTGTGAAAAGTAATAAGGGTACCTCTCACCCAAGGCAGGAGTGGATGACTCTAGCGTACTAGCCATATCTGTACACGCAAATAGATGATGGTTAGGGTGCAAATATTACAAGGTTCGTGTTATTGTGCATAATTTGTTTTTATGATTTTGTGTTATGGCTCTTGCTCTTTTACTTTTTTATCTTGTTTATGTGAGTATAAGGCTCTATATATACATTCCCTAAGATTGGAGATTAAGAGATCAGGGAGAAAGGTTGAGAGGGAAGCAAGTGAATAATGGATGTCCACAAACACTCTCCCCTTCCTTGGGTAGATCATACCGTTTGAAATGATGTCATCACCCTTTGAAACCAGTTGTTCCAAGTTGTTATAGGTGAAGATTTTTGCCAGCAGTTTTCTATTACCTTAGGTGCCTCGTCGAGTTGCAAGGGTGGTAAGGTACTCTCCCAGGATCGAACTTGAAGTGGTTCATCAGGTGATTCTTGAACACTGGAAGGTGTGGATTCCTTTGTAGCTTCATGGAGGTCCACTATTGTAGGTGGAGGCTGTGTAGAAGCTTTTACCTCTATGGATGTATTACATGAGGAGCTAGAAGCTTCATGGAACTCCCCCCTTCCTGAGCTAGGTGGAATAAATTGGTTTTGCCTTGGAGCCCAAACTAGCTCTGGACTAGGTGTGTAGCATTCTGTGATCTTTCCCTTCCCACGGTCTGCCATTGGCTTTAGCGTTACACTGTTTGACTCATATGGGTTTGTTGTCGATAGGAAAGGACACATTTTACGTTTAGGTACCCAAATTTTCTCATTTCCATCATAGTAGCCTTGGGCTTCTAATAGTCGTTTTGGAATCCATCGTGATTTGGTCTTGACTCTCCTAGAGCGCGCTCTTGGTTTTCCAGGGAAATTTTTTCTTGGAATGGATGGGAGGGTTGAGGTAGTTGGAAGTAAGGCCTTGGAGACCCATTGATATGTACTCTTAGGTCGTGCAGGTTGAGTACTTGCAATATTACTGCTTGTTGCAACTACAAGTGTTGAAGTGCTAAGTTCATGGGTAGCTGGCAAAGACGAGTTAACCACCTTGGCTTGTGAATGTTGGCTATCCTTCAACTTTGCTAGAGTTTGCAACGTAGGTGACTTTGCTTGAATGATAGGGGTAAGAGTCGGTGGTCGCGTCGTGACACTACCAGTATCCCAATCAATAGTGCATTTGGTTGCCAACATCCACGTGCGTCCCAGGTTTACGTTGCCTTCCATAGCTCCCACGGGCATGAGTAGACACCTCTGCACTATGCTTCCATTGTCATAGACAACAGGGGTCTGAAGGACTCCAAGAATAGCAGTTTTCTTTTTATTAATGCCCTTGACTTGCATCGTACTCGGGGATAGGTTCGGTTTTCCTAATTGACACCAAACTCCATAGGATAACAAATTGTGTTTAGCTCCCGTATCTAATAAGGCATTGTATAGTACTTTCCCATAGGGGCTATTTAGCTCAATTGGGTATCGTAGGGGTGTCTCAGATTCTAATGAGTCATCATCTGTGTCCTTGAAAAATGCTTGCGTGATTCCCAGATTAGCCTCTCGTTGGCGTCTAAGACGTTGTTGTCGTTCTCGAGCCTCAACTCTTGCTTGGATTTTTCTAAGCTCTGCTTGTTCCTTGGCAGCCTTCTTTTGATGGATGGCTTGCAAATCTTCCTGGCTTAGAGGATCATAATAACTTTTGAATTTACTCCCATTAAGGAATCCAATGGCTTCAACTCCATCTAGAGTCTCTACACGAATGGTACCTTGCGGGGTAATTTCACACACTCGATATGGTCTCTTACCAGCGTATTTCAATTTCTTCTTTTCATTACGTACCCCGTACATAAGAACTTTATCACCAACCTTGATGTATTTATCCTTTAAATGGCTATCAAACCACTTCTTTCTCCTATCCTTCTCCACTAGAGCATTTCGCACAGCTAATTGCCTCTCTTCATCTAGCCTTTCTAGGATATATAATCGCTCCACTAAGGGGTTACCATCCCAACCTTCTTGAGAAGCTACTCGAAGACTAGGAATGACAAACTCCCATGGCATAACTGCTTCTTGGCCATACACCATCTTAAACGGTGTGCAATTAATAGCGACTTTATACGCAGTACAATAAGCCCATAAAGCTGATGTAAGCTTTAGGTCCCAATCAGTGCGATGAGCCTCAACTGTCTTTGTCAAAATGGAGATGAGAGTTTTGTTGGTACTCTCAGCTTGGCCATTTGCTTGGGGATAATAGGGTGTAGACTTGTGGTGAGATATCATGAAGTTTGATGTGAGTTCTTTTATTACTTCATTTATAAAATGAGTTCCATTGTCACTCACAAGTTCAAAGGGGAATCCAAAACGTGTGATAATGTTCTCAAAGAAGAACTTAGCTGTTGTTTTTGCATCCGCCTTTCTTGTTGCTTTTGCTTCAGCCCATTTGGTTACATAGTCGGTAGCCACAATGATATATCGTGATTGCGTGTTACGTGTCGGCGGACTAATCGGTCATACAAAGTCTAAGCCCCACTTTTCAAATGGTTGGGTTACCTTGATGGGATGTAGAGGCATCATATCCCTTCTTTGTGGCTTGTTGAAGCGTTGGCATTCATCACATCCCTTTTCAAAAAGTGATGCATCCTTAAACAGAGTGGGCCACCAATAGCCTGAGTGTAAGATCTTTCGGGCAGTCAACTTTCCTGAAAAGTGACCACCAGCTAGGCCCATGTGTGCCTCTTGTAGAATGTATAAATACTCATCCTCGCGGGCACAGCGTCTAAGAACATCATTTTTTCCTCTCTTATAGAGAGTTCCAGCCAGTAAGCAATAGGGTTCGCATTCCTTGATTAATTTTCAAGCTATATCTTTTCGCAGCTCTTTGGCTGGAAAACCATTAACTAAGAAGTTAACAATCTTTTCACTCCATTCAGGCATTGTCTCAACAATGAACAAAGGAGTATCAGGCAATTCATCATCAACCCCCGTAGGAGCTTCGACATTAGGGATACGAAATAAATGATCCGCCATGACATGTTTCCTCCCAGGCCTCACAACAACAGTGAAGTCAAACTCAAGAAGAATTAACAACCATCGTGTAATTCGACTTGTGGAACACGGCTTGTTTACCAAATATAGCAATGCTTGATGATCAACATAAAACACAAACTTGGTAGCAAGAAGGTAATAGTGAAATTTCTTTACTCCGTAAATCATAGCTAGACCTTCGCGCTCTGTAGTAGTGTAGTTTATCTCGGCATCATTTAATTGGCGACTTGCAAAGCTAATAGGGTAGTCCAATTTATGTTCTCCTGGTTGAGTTAGAACGCACCCAATAGCAAAGTTTGATGCATCAATATGCACATGAAAAGGTACATTCCAATCAGGTGTTCGCAGGATTGGAGCACTTGTTAGGGCCTTCTTTAATAACTCATAAGATTGATGACATTCTTTTGTCCAGTGAAACTCAATAAGAAGCTTGTACAATGGACGCGCTATCTCGGCAAAGTTTAAAATAAACCTTCGATAATAACCAACATGGCGCATAAATCTTTGAACTCCTTTATAGTTCGTAGGTGGTGGCAAATCGTCAATGGCTTTAATCTTACTCTCATCTGTGGATATCCCGTTCTTGGACACTATATGCCCTAGAATGACTCCATGCTTAACCCAAAATTGGCATTTGAAAGGGTTCAATGAGATGCGATAAAATCTGCACCTTTCAAATATTTTTTGAGATATAACAAATGCTTCTCCCAAGAAGAATAAACACAAAGGTCGTCTAGGAAATCTTCACAAAACTCCCTTAGAAATTCTTTAAATGCAGTGTTTATTAATCGTTAGAATGTAGCAGGGGCATTTGTTAAGCCAAAAGCCATAACACAAAATGCAAACACTCCAAACTCTGTGATAAAAGCAATTTTAGCTTGGTCCTCTAATGCAATTGTGATTTGATTGTAACCAGAGTACCCATCTAAAAAGCTGTAAGCTTCCTTGCCCGCAACTCTTTCAAGCACATGTTCTGAATATGGCAAGGGATAATGATCTCTCCTAGTAGCTGCATTAACTTTCTTGAGGTCCACGCACACTTTTAGTTTCCCATTATTTTTTGGCACAATGACTATTGGAGAAACCCATTCTGAGTGCTCAATAGGGTATATGAATCCAAATTGGATAAGTTTTTCAATCTCCTCTTGTACAATTTTGGCGTACTTAGGATTCATTGGATAGGGTCGTTGCTGGACGGGTTTAGCAATGTTGATCATGGGAATTGTATGTTGCACCACAGAAGGGGGAACGCCCTTCATGTCATGATATGTCCAAGCAAAGATATCCTTGTATTCCTTGAGGAGCTCCTTAAGTACAACCTCTTCAGTTTCGGTAAGGTCTTGAGCAATAAAGACTGGTTTAGACTCCTCACCTGGTTCTGCTAATTCTATCTCTTTAACTACCGCTGGACCATCATAGACTCGACTGCTTCCATTGGTAGGTATTTGTTGGGCTTTGGCATACACAACCTTTCGCTCCCCCGTGGTATAAGATTTAAAATGTTCAGGAGCCATATGTAAGTCAATAGGCTCTTGTCCTGACAGAGACCTTTCTTTTAGTTCTGCCTCCTTTTGTTGTTGTGCTAACTCTTGGTTTTGACGTCTTTTTATAGTTTGACTCAATTTCGGCTCTGTAACCTCCAATTGAGCGAGGTCAATGGGTCGTGGGCTGCACCACATGACACTCTGTAAATGTTCACCCCAATTGTCTACTAGCTTTCGATGAGCATCACATGCCCCTAGATAGCTAAGCCATTCTGCAGTAGATCTTTCCTTGTTTATCCTAGCTCTCACATTTGCTCGATATCGTCGTCTCTTATATGACCTTTGTTTCTTGTTAAGGTTTTGATTTTGGTAAATGTTTGAACTCGACTCGCCTAATAGGTCTTCGCTTGTATCTTCTTCACTCTCATATAAATTACCATAGATGGTCGTACTAGGCCTTGAGTGTTTAGTTTCTATACTTGGTTCACTCGATGTTTCCTCAGGTTCTGAATCCATTTCTGATGTGTATTGGCCTAAAGCCTTTGAGGAATCATCGGTTTCACTCTCAAGTAGGTGTGCCTCTTTCTTATCATCGGATGTTACATGCGCTACACCTAACATGTTTACTGGTGCAATGTGTGGTATCTCCTCCCCATCTGGTGTTACCTAGGTTGTTCCTCTAGCTCCCATGTATCTATAGTTGCCGCTAGGTGTACCCAATCGACATTGTCTGACTCAGCCATTCCGGGTAGGATATCCATATAAGGAGAGTTCTCCCCAATATCCGTGTCTTCGTTACACGTGTAACAATACTGTAATGGAGCTGAGTGAATTGTTGTGTCTGATCGATTATCAATGATGAATTTATTTCCTAGAGGATGCATTCGACCACTTAAAAGATCAACTCGGATGACAGAGTCTTGGAACTGTAAGTAGACGTGGTTATTGGACCAGTCATGCACCATTTTTGCTTCCCTCATGAATGGACGCCCTAAGATCATCTCAAATGACATAGGATGCTTGGAAAAATCCATAACAATGAAAGTCTGCCTTACCTTGTGTCCCAAGACCTTGATCCTGAGATCCTTTAGCATTCCAATAGGCGTAACAATAGACCCATTAGCCATTTTTACCACTACGCTTGTGGCTTCAAGGTGAGGTCTCCCCATAGACTCCCAACAACTCTTTGTCACCATGTTGACTCCCGCACCACCGTCAAGGACCCCCTTTACAGTTAATCCTTTAGTAGTGATTGGTAGAGTAGCATTAGATTCATCACCTTCAAAGTATTGCCCCAACTTGTTAACGGGTATTTCAATTACAGATTCATGTCCTGCTAGGTCAGATGGTGGTGCTAAATGTTCCTCATCATTCATTACCGAGTCAGGTTTGTTCATATGTGCAAACTGTGGTAATCCAGCTTGTAATTCTCCATTGAGGAAGGCTCGAAGAGCTGAGACTAGCTCGGGGTCTTTATATAGTTTGGACATGATGGTGGTTCTAACTTCTGAAGACATGAAATCCATCAATTTGGCAATGTTTAACGGCACCTTTTGGCCTTGAGTCCCTTGACATGGGGAAGATAGGATCTCTATTTCTTCGATAGGATCAGGTAGTCCCTCGGTAAACATTCTTTCCATCAAGAAGTGAGTACGCCCACTTTCCCATGACTTTAAGTCACTTTCTTCTTGGATGACACTAGGTATGTCCAAGGGTCTATGGACTTGGTGAGGTTGTTGTTGTGTAGGGAACACGGTGTCTCTAATCTGGATCTTCCTAGGTGCTGGTTCTAGATCCCTTTGGGTATCTTCTACCAAACTCCTTAAATGCTTGACTCGCTCAATCTCCTCTGTAGGGTTTGGGTAAGTTCCTATCTTATTTTTGGATCCTGGCCATTGTGGCTCATGAAGATCTTCCTTGTTGGTTTCTATGTTAGTGGTCGTTTTGGTCTCCATGGTTTCACCTAAATCAAAATCTTCCTCAGCGTCGTTCATATATACGGGGTCATCACTAGTCCCTATGTTGGTCTTTGAGCTGGGGTCTGACTTCACTGCTTTTTGCGATCTCTTTCTTCGTGTTTTCTTCTTTTTCTGAGATTGGGCAATTGATGCCGTGTCTCTTTCCTCAAGAATATATATATTTTTTTGGAGCATCGATCGTGTGAGTGCGTTTACTGGTACTATGTTTATAGTTGGTGGTGTCCCATCAACAATCTCTATTAAGTTCAATGGTGTGATTTTCGGTGCGTTTGGATTGCTAGGACATTGTGCGATCAAATGATCTATGCCACAACGATTACAAGTGAGTATTGGCATTGCCAATGCACTCCCTTGAATTGTTTGCATTAGTGCAACATTCTTTTGCATTCTAATGGGGCACTCAGCTACTCGATGGGGTCCACCACATTCGTAGCACTGAAGCGGTGGTCTCCTGGCAAAACTATTAATGTTTTGGCCTCTTGCTGCTAGCGCAGTAGCTTGATATATCGATTTGATTTGTCCCCAATGGTCTTCCATATAGTACATGGGACACTCCTCAAGCATGTCGACTCCATAGGTGATATTAAAGTCTATGTCCTCTTCTCAATCTACATAAGTACTAGATGACTCGCAACCTATTTGGTTCATAGGTGTAACTCTTGGATGAGGGGGTTGTGGTCCTAGCACTGGAGGTGGCAACGGTGTGGTTTGGACCACATTTTGGGTTCTAGGGACCATGTGCTGTAATGGCAACTGTTGCTCCATGGGTGGGGTAGGCATCAATGCAGGAACTCGAGGTGAGTCTGCCCAAGCTATAGGCGGTCTATTTTCCATGATGCGTTTAAGCATTAGGCAATCCTTCGCTTGATGGCCATACCTACCACACGCGTTACAAGTCCCGTTAAACTTTACTCTGAAAGTAGGGCATTCACTCGTAGTATGTGGGCCCAAGCAAATTGAGCACCATTGTTGCTCCCTTCTTGGATACATATGAGTGTTTTGTGGAGCACGATTACCCCTAAGGCTTTCTTGGATGGCCTTGGTGAGATCTGCCAAAGTCATCTCAGATATCGTTTGCTCTTTCACGATTGGCTTTATCTTCATTGGCTCATGCCCTGACGCTTGCGAGCTACTAGACTTCGGCTCGGCAGACACTCTTTCTCCTGCAATCATTAAATTATCCTCCAATTGCATTGCATTCATGGTGACTGCTTCCCAAGTAGTGATACCTCTAATGACTAGGCCATTATAGATACTTTCATGTCGTAGTCCCCTAATGAATCTATTAGCAATTGGTTGTTGTTGAATCGCTCGTTTGGATTACATCGAGAATTCAAATTCTTTAGGCGACTAATGAAGTCTCTCATGGATTCACCTTCTTCTCTTTGGGCTTTCTGGAGCTGAGAGGCTACACCCCAAAGTACTCCCTCTCGTATGTGCTCTTTCAAGAACAATCTCCTAAGAGTAGAGTAGATCGTTTTCTCTTCTACTCTTAAGGTTCTATACCAATCTCTAGCCTTTCCGCTTAGGGTCAAACTCAAAGCCTTACACTTATGTAGCTGATTGTGCTCTTCCAAGGAATCACACACATGTTCAAAGACTTCCATATGCTTTCTAGCATCTCCGTCTCCACTGAATTTCTGTGTGAGCTTAGCTACTTGAACTGCCTTGCTCCTAGGCTCTCTATCAGGTGCACTACGCATGTTTTCCGCAATAGAGCGACCGATAGTTTGAGCAAATGCTGTCAAATCTCCTATTTGAGCAGGTATAATGGGTGTATGTGCTCCTGGAACCACATGTGAGATGGGAGTTGGCCTTGGCCTTGGCATACGCGCGGCTCTTGGGTCCCATATTTTGTATGGTGGTGTACTAGACGGTGGTCCAAAGTTTACAGGTGTGGCCCTAGGCATAGGGGGTGCCTGATATGGCATGTTATTATTAAATGGCATGGCTCCACTTGTATAAGAGCTTGGATAATGCCATTGTGGATTGTAAGCTCTTGGAATAATCGGAGGTGTAGGAGCTACATGAGGCTGAGGTACGACAGGTGCACATGATTGATACATACATGTAGGTATAGTTGGGGGCACTGTGCTACTAGGCATTGGTGCAGTATTAACAAATGAACTTCATGGTGTACTTCTTGTCATGCTCACCACTGGGATATGCATGGTAGCCGTAGTTTCATTAAGAGAAAGATGAGCTAGATCTGGGAAGGTAAAGCTGCCACTTGTGGGCTCAGATTGTACTAAGGCTCCTGGCGAAACAACATATGGAGGATCAATGGGGCTCACTGAGGGAGTCTCCATTTGTGATAGGGTTGGTTGGTTGGCCTTTCCCGTATCCAAGAATCTCATTAGGCCTGTTGAAGGCATGTTGATCCCTGTGTTCTGTCTTTCTAACTCGACAATCCTATGGAGGACATCACAGACTTTCTGTTGTTGCTCATCTATGCTAGTAGCACCCGATGTGGATTGTAGAACATCTAACCAACCCACATGATAGGTGTGTCCTGTGTACCGATCAGTTAAAGCTTCTGCTTGTAGGTCATACTCCCAATTTTTGTTTAGGAATATCCCATCTAGGCCTGGCGTGCTGGAGGTTTCCCTCGAAGTGGAACATTATTGCTTCCCATCGCTTGCCTCTCCGTGACTGCTACCTTGGGAGCACTCGGTTGCTCGGCTGGCATGATTGTTGTCATAGGAGCCTTTGCTTTCAGGGCTCGAATTTGTTCTAGCCTTTGTAGGTTCTCAATTTCCCTCTCCCTTGTTGCTTGCATATAGCGTTTGATCTCTTGTACTTCGGCAAGACTCCTACCATCGGGTAGTAAAACCTCAGAGGGAGATAGTCCTAAAGGATCAGGAGGTGCAGTGGATGGAACATTCACATGCACACTCTCAAGAAGCATAGGGTCTATTTTAGACATGAATGACGAATTTACTTCCCCACTCCCTTCATTTATTTCATTAACCGCATGTTCGGAGCGAGTAGCTCTACTAAGGGTCTCTTTTAAGCGGCTAAACACGCTGGACCCGGGCCGTGGGCCCATGGCATGCATGTCTTGACTTGAACTATCAGGGTTTGGTGTAGGATACCCCTCCATGACTTCGTAGTCAGAGGAAGAATCACTAGACGCGATATGAGGATCTTGGGTCGCTCTACCTTGAGTCCCGGCCGAAGGTCCAGAACCTAGGGTGGAGGAATAATGGGTGCCCGCGTAAATGGAGGCACTACCAATATGCTCGTGCTCTAACACTCGTCCAGAGCGTAGGTTCATATGACTTGGATCCCCTAGAAGTGTCAGTGAGTGCCCGTGAAGGCTGCTTACCTAGTATTTTTGGGTGTTTTGCAACCCAAGTCTTTTCTTTTTTTTTTTGATTTTTTGGTCCTTTTTTTTGACCCAGCTATAGAATAGAATGTATGATAGCTCAAAACGAGTGTCTCGGTCAGAGGGACGTGCCATGCTTTACAGCCCTCCGTTTGGTCACTTTATGCCCTCGGAATCCCTAAAACCGTCAATTTTTAGTAGGGGACTAGGCCCAAATTAGTAAGTCTAAGGGTGCAAGTGGGAAGAGAAGGGAGGAGAGTGGAGGACTTGCCCCACATGATCTCATTCCCTCTTGAGGGGGTAGGGTATATATATAAGAGTGAGTCTAGTATATATCATAAGACTAAGGACTGAGGCCTGGGCTTGGGCTTGGGCTTGGGCTTGGGGAAATGATCCCGATCAAAATTTTAGTGTAGCCCCCAAGCCACTCACGCTTAAATATTTTCGGTTTTTTTTTAAATTATTATTATATATATATATTCTTTTAAGGCGACGACCGCGCGCGGTTTAGGTGACCCTTTCTTGGCCACACACACTGTCAACACCTACCTAACCTTTCTGTCAACAGCTCACAGCTCACTACCTTATCTACTTACTAACAGTGCTGCTAACCACTAACTAATCTGTTAACCACTCTGCTAACTGCTTACTGACAGTGAGCTAACTGTCCACCTACTTCCTCTCTCACTACCTTACTGTGCAAAGACTGTGTGCAGGCAAACCTTAACAAAAAACTGTGTACAGACTGTGTGCAAACAGAAATTGCTAACTGTCTACCTACTTACTCATTCACTACGAACAAGCTAACGACTACTAATTGTGCAAATACTGTGTGCAAACAGAAAACACAAGATTATGCAGAAATCACAGAACTTGTAGACAATACAGAAATTAACAACTTGCAAAAAAATAACTCATTCCTCTTCCTCTTCCTCTTCTTTCCTACTACAAACAACTCATAGAAGAAGCACAAAGTGTCTCTCGGGCTTAGTGCAGGGCGATTCCCCAGCAGCGGCGCCAAAAATGTGCGCTCCATGCCGCATTGTCGAACCAAGGGACTTGCCTAACACTGTGTGCGAGCCACAGACGGCTCCAAGCACACAACTAGCTTAACTAGTAAGCTCAAAAGAGGGAAATAATGTGTCACTCACCGCTCTATGCTCCTGCCGTGGAGGATTCCTCGCCGCGAAGAAGAAGGAGACGTCGCTACGTCGCGCTCAACCGCTTCACCACCGTCGTGCCACCGCAATGCTCGATCGCACTCTCTATCTCTCTCTCTCTCTCTCTCTCTCTCTCTCTCTCTCTCTCTCTCTCTCTCTCTCTCTCTCACACACACACACACACACACACATACACACACACACACAAGGAGGTGAAAGAAGAAGATGGAGATGGAGATGGAGCAAGAGCACTCTTCTATTGCACAAATGAGAGAATGAATGAATTTTAGGTTTAGTTGACTTTTATATGAGCTCGCCCCATTCACACTTGGGCGCCCATGCTTAGCCAACTAATCCCTTGAATGTTCCAGTTAGAGTGCGCCTCTCATCGGCGATCACTCTTACCCTTTTCCTATTGGACCGACAAGCCCGGTCCTGACTCTACCAAATAAATAATACAATCTCCGCCGTAGGTTACAACGTCCGTCGTAGGTAATAGGGTGTCCGTGAGCCTTTAGGGTTAACATATTAAGAACATAAAAAATATACACCAACCTCGAGCTCAGACCGAGCCTTGAGGGACATAGGATTACAAGTTTTTTGCTTGACAGAGAGACCACAACTACTCCTAGGCTTTACTTATTACAAGATGTCATGTATTGTTCTCGACCATTCCTCTGAGGCTTGTTTGCCCTCGATCATGTGGATCGTCACTTTGCTCTCTTGGATGATTTCACAAAAGCTTGCCACAGCCAGATCCCCCTCAAACACGCGACGGTTCCTTGCTTGCGAAATATGGTGAAAAAAGTAGTACCTGATTATTTGAGTGCAGACAAGAAGAGCATGACTTCCCATCCTGTTAGTACCAAAGAACAGATCATTCTTGAAGAACTTAATTTTCCATGTCCTTTGAATCCACTTTCATATTTTCCCAGCCATGCCACTGATTGCTTGGCATCCCATGAAAAGGTGGGCTAGGTCTTCACTAGCTATTCTGCACCCCCAGCAATGATCGGACCCGATTCCTCTTTCTTGTATCTTCACACCCGTCGATAGAGCACCCCACGTCACTTTCCACAAAAATATATTCATATACTGAGGCCACCTTGCCTTCCAGATGTTCTCCATGACTCCCTCCCACTGTTTCTCCATCCACTGCCTCTTCCATAATTTTTTGAGGGGGCTACACCAATTAGCCTCATGCATTAATGCCTGGTAAATGCCTTTAGAATATGGTTTCCAAAAGAGGCTACTCCTTGGCCATCTCCAAGCATCCCATTCAAAGTTGGATTCACAAATCGGCATCACCACCTTATCAACCTCTTTCATCACCCTGAAGACTAGTAAGATCTCAAAGCCATTCAATTGAAATTGGGTGGCTTGAGAGTTAGCAGTTTTCCAGCACTTCCTGTTGCCATCCTAGAATTGCTCAAGAGAAACAAGCCCCTTATTATTCACATTCCTGGCCATTTCTATCCAATAGGGGCTTTGCAGCGGCCCCAATATTTTAGAGAGCCAAGGGGACCATTGCAAAATGGAGTTCTTAAAGTATTTGGTTGCTTCTCCTATTCCAAAAGCTCAACTGCACTTTTGCACTTCCTCATCAGCTCCCCTGAGAGTCCACCAGATCTAAGATAAGACCACTTCGAGGCGAGAAGTTTGTTGTGCATCACAACCCCCTTCCACTTTCCCCCTTTTGATCCCAGTTTTACCGCATCAAGCATTTCCTTGGTCATGATAGCCCAAGCTTGGTCCTGTTTAGTCAATGATACCATAACTTTGGCGCAAAGGGCCTCAACATGGGATACACGGTTAAGAATGCCGAGCCCTCCTTGGTCTACCGGGCAAGCAACTACCTCCCATCTAGCCCACTGCCATGGCCGGGAGGTTTTTGTGTTGTTCTTCCAAAGAAACCTTTTCATTGGTTTTAAGAATTCTTTCCAGTTACACTTAGCCATCTTGAGCACGGGGCTGAGGAAAGCAATATACGGGATCGTGAAAGCATTAATCACTCTAACCCAGCTTTGGCAGGGGAGGAGAACAAACTCCCATCTTCACATTTTCAAGCTTATTTTTTCAAGGGCCCATTGAAATCTTTGCATGTGGGTTACGTCCACCCCTATGAGGGCTTCCAGGTGTCTGAGTACACTCCCTTTTGAGATAATCTCTCATGTGCATATTGCAAGGTCAAAAGAGTCATTCTCTGACAGGGAGATAAGCCTTGACTTCTCTATATTGCACTTGGATCCCGAGGCCAAGGCAAATGCTTGCACAATCTCTAGAGCTCTCCTGACAACTTGAGGGCACGCCTTCAAGAATAGGAGTGAATCATCTGTGAACATTTTGGCCAGTAGCTGGTCATTGCCCGGTAATGCCAGACCTTGAATTTCTCCCGCACAGCGCTGGATTCGAGCATCGTAATGAGAGGATGAGACCCGATGGCAAAGAGCAAGGGGGCCAAGGGACATCCTTTCTTAATAGACCTTTTAACCTCAATGAGCCCACAATTCTGTCATTAAACAGGAGCTCTGATTGGCTGCCAATGCCTAGTGTGTGTATGAGGCGACAAAGACGAGGCCCAAAGCCCAGAGCTCCCATGACTTCTTCTATATACAACCATTCTATTCTATCATAGGCTTTGTCAAGGTCCAGCTGCAACAAGATGCACTCTTGCTTCGAGAAGGATGCATACTCTATTCCTACCATTGCTGCCAAGATATTTTCATATATAGATCTCCCTTTAATGAACCCGTGTTGATGGGGAGAAATAATTTTGTATGATACTGACATCATCGTAATGGGATGCCAATGTTTAAGTTGAGAGCAGCAGATCTATTTGGGGATGGGCTTGATGAGCCCTCTCTTAACACTTGCATCCAACGACTCTTCGGCAACAGCTTGATTGGCCATCCATGTGACTGGACCCTTGAGATCATCCCAGAATTCCCTGAAGAATTCAGCCGTTAGTCCATCCCAACCGGGGGACTTTTCATTGCCAAGAGCTTTTAGTGCTGCTAAGCATTCCTCCTCAAAGAAGGCCTTTTCCATGCGGTTGGCTTCCTCCTGGGGAACCTTCTTTTCAATACTCCCAAGTTTCCCTAGAGAGCAATCGCACCTTCTTGATTTGCTCCAGTTGTTCGTTGGCCAGGTGAGATTTAGCCTCAAGCCATCGCTTTCGGTAGCCAGTCTGGTAGCCTTCCTAGAGGCTAATTGAGCTACCTCCTCTGTGAGATGTTTGATATGTGCCTCGTTGGATTTTTTAACCCGAGGACCAGAAGTTTTGATAGATTTTTGTACACTCCAAACAAATATATTAAAAGCACTAGGTTTATTCATCCCCACATCTTTCTTGAGCTTTCCCAACGCTTTCTTGGTGATGCTTCTGAAGAGAGGGTCTTTGAACAGGTGTGTCCTTATAACAAGAAGCTTTTTCTCCCCCTCGAGGATTGCCCCCCCCCCCCCTTTATATTTCTTGAGTTTTAATTGTAATGGCATGTGATCGTTGACCATTTTTATTGAGTCTTAATGGTGAAGCGTTGCAAGGGCCATAAACATTAACTATGGTGATAGGTTGATTGTCCCATTTGATTCTAATACCTAGGACCCTTTTGGAGGGGTGGTTTAGAACCATCTTTGGCTCCAAATCTCTATCAGCAATGAGCAAGACACCACTCAAACCGTCGCTTCCTTCCCCATAAAAGATAAGTTTTTTTCCTACAGCCTCTTTTCTCTTGCTACGAGCATCCAAATGGTGCTCTTGGATGGCCCAACAATTGATTGCCTTCTCTTTCTTCACTTCTTTCTAGAAGAGAGTGCCCTTTTTTCGGGTTTTTAATCCCTTTACGTTCCAAGATTGAATAGAAAGAGTATCTATCATTGGTAAAGGGGGTCAAATTATTCTGCCTCCAGGAACTCTTCAACAGAGTTCCCATGCAGGTTGTCTTCTTCCATTGGCTTCTTTTTTGCTGGAACTTGCATGGTATCCAGCTTGGAAGTGAGGAGGTCCTCTTGATTTGTCTTCCCCAAAACTTTGAATATGTTGTCATATAAGAAAGAAGGCTTTGGGAAATCCGGCGGGAGACCCTTGATTTGCCCCACGGCCCTAACCTTCGCTTTGAACCGTTTACATGAAATATGAGATACTTGTTGCCAACCCTCATCTTTTGATCGAAGAGTTGGAGACATTCCGATCTTCTAAATTACTGGGGTGGCCGTTCTTTAATGAGCGGTGGATGAAAAGCGGTAGCTTTGGGTGGTCTTGCCCTTACCCCGGTTGCCCTGATCTTTTTTCTCCACATCTTTATCTGAGTTGACTTTATTTTTCCCACCCTCTACCTTGCTAGGATTTTTAGTAGGCTTCTTTGTAGGATCTCCTGTATTCGTGCCACCCTGTGGGGTAGCCTGTAATTCGCTTCTCTCTTCTGTAGGCTTTAGCACCTCAGCGGGGCACGCCCTCGCATAATGCCCGAATTTGTTGCATTTGAAGCAGGCACCAAAAAAGGTGTTAAAGCTAAGAGGAATGATCTTTAGTCCTATCCCAACATTCACCACAAAGTTCTTTGGCTGTGGCTTTCGCAAATCCCACCAAATACAGACCTTGTTTGCTACTGCTCCCAAGGCTCTGGCAGGTGGGACAAAAAGTGGATCACCAAGCGAAGTTGCGAGGTCCTTCAAGTTCTTTCTAAGCCATATGGGGAGGTTGACAAACTCCACCCATACTAGGCAGAGATCCTTAAATGCCTCGTTAGCTTCAAATAGAGGGTCCCAAGGGAGCACGCACACCGGCGTGCGATTGAAGAACAATGAGCTTCTCGCCAAAACCTTCTCAACCATTGCGCTGTCGTTGAACTGAACTGATATGAATCCTTTTTCTATATACTGGGTGAACATTACTGCGCCGTGCTGATTCAAAACCAATGGACTACAGAGCCAGTTACTAAGCTCAATTCTATTGGGAACTCTCCCCATAAACCCAAAGACCAGAGTGGAATTTGCAACCTCCGCAAGTTGTCTTTTCACAATGGCCAGGGGGTAACGGCATCTTCCACCTTGACACATTGTGGGAGTGCCTTCTTGAGTGCTTGGAAATCTCTGTCCCCTTTGGCCACTTCAGCATCCTCCTCCTGCATTTCTGATCTTCATGCGACCTTTTGTTCAATGATAATGCACAAAGGATTGTCGCTAGGTCTTTTTCCACCTGCGTCTTTCTTTGTTTCAGTTCCTCTTACTCAGATTAGCAAGGGAGTTTTGACCGCTTTCATCGCCGCCCCGTTTCGCAAAGTCGCATGTTGGCTCGATAGCCTTCAGAGCGTTGGGCTGCTCTTTGCGTGCCACTGCTTCTGCATAGTGCGGCTTAAAGGAGCTCGCCATGGCGCGGTGAGGATCCCCACCGACACCAAGTCACAATATGGTTTCACGGGGCTTTAACAAATAGATAATAATCACAAGGCCTAACAAAAAGATAATAATTGCAATGACCTAAAGATAATAATCGCATAAGAAAATAATTGCAAGCTTCTAAGAAAATAATCGCAAGCTTCTAAGAAAATAATCGCTCAGGCGTGCTACGGGGGGAGGGAGCCCCACATGTGTTACTTAAGAGAGCCAAGAGCAGCTCGTGAAGCCCTTGTCGGCCCAAGCCTGAGCACCTCAGACACACAAGCAGCCCACCTATGGATATAAGACCAACGCGGTAGCTTTTGTGCTTTACCACGACATCACTCAGACTTCATACTCAGACCTTCCACTCATCAGCGTTTCGCTCAGACCACCATCACTTGGACCATCGGAAGCTTAGCATCGTCGACCTTGTTTTTTCGAGTGTCTTCAAAGCAAGACTTTATGATGGCTGCTGGCTAGAGAATCAAGTATGAGACAAGGTTTTTGGCTTTCTGAAGAAGCTTTAGAGTTGAGTTGGGTTAGACATACTTTCAATGTTTTCGGTAATGATTAAGACTTACCTTAAATGTTATTTCCATTTTAAAATAGTAAAGGGATCTTTTTATTTCACTTTCATTTCATACGGTGACATGTCTTTACTTTGTTGCATTATATTGTTTTAGAATATTAAAGTGAAACTTCACTTGCATAATTCTAATAAATCCTATGGATACACACGTGCGTGCGCGTACACACACACACACACACATATTAATGAGTTTTTTTTTTTCATGTTTCATTTCACACCCAAGGCTAGAAAAATACATTTTTCATGGTTGAAGAAAATAAGGGCAAAGTTGTAATTTTACCGGTTATTAGGTCAAAATTTGAAGTTTTTTCTGGTATTTACACTAAAACTTGTGTAAATTTGATGGGTTTTTTCAAGGTAAGCTCAAAATCTAACCGAGATTTTGTGATTTTAGCTGATTAAAATACCATGTACCCTAGTTTTTCTCTAACAGTGTTCACAACTTCACATGGCTTGACTTTTCTTACATTCTATAACTTAATTCTAGTCAATATTTAGGAAAGTCTCTTTTATTAAGCGGCCCTCGGTTGGGTTTCCTCCCCACAAAGAAGCAAACCAAAAATACTAGCATAAATTTAAAATTTGTAATATTTTTGAAACATATTTCACCAATTTTTCTTCCCTTTACCATGATTTGCAACCAACTAGTCTAGATTTTCAACAGGCTCAAGACTAAGTTGAGGCAATCCTTTCTCGACCATTGATTCTACTTAAACTCAGCCTAATGATTTTATCACATTCTAATTGTTTTAGAAAGCCACCGTGATTCTTTCACTTGTTTTTTTTTGCCATACTCACAAGTGTGAGTGAAAATGTTAGAGGGCATCAGCAAACGAGGGTACATCCCAGCCCTCTAAACCCCAGCCCTAGTCCAACCCTAGCCGATATGCATAGCTGAGAGCCCATCTCAATCAGCTCAAATTTCAAATTTCCCACCACCCCGCACAATGGGAAATTCATTGCAAAACGATGAGGTGGTGGTCTCTTTCTTTGCCGCCTGTTAACAAGGTGATTGAGAACCAACTCTGTGGTTTTTGACAAAGTGGAGAAATTCGAGTCCTCGTTAAACTTAGCATGTGTACTGCTACTCATGCGAATGCAAAACACTCCGGCTAGGTTGGGGTGAACCCCCGCCCGTGCGAATCCACCCTTATACTAGCTCAACAAAGAATGTACAATGAATATTAAGCACTACATATGCCATAAGGGGACAACATTATCAAAAAGGGGTTGTACAACTATGAGGCATGAGATCGTAAATTTTCCTAATCGAGATGCATGATCTATTTTCCCTTGGATGGTACCACCCAGTAGCTGATGCAACTTAGAGCTTAAATCCATTCTTTGGCTTGTGCAACTAATTCTATTATTGACCTTATTAAATAAATGAGCACATTGCTTTTTCTCACTATATCATTGAATTGAGCCACCACACCGTTTCTCTCCGAGACCGGATGGTTTTGGGTTCTCCATATGTGCATCATACAACAATATCTGGTTACTTATGTCCACACTAGACTCACTTGGTTTTGAAAAACTCTTCCTCTGTGAATCAAGTCATTCTGGAAGAAGAGTACTTTCCAAGTTTTTTGCACCCATTTGATTTTGGCGGCAAGACTTGCGTGGAAAGATAGTCTTTAAACAGATCCAAGGGATCCTCTACAACTTCTTTGCACACACCAAAGCAAGTGCCCTCTAGAAGAATCGTATTCCTAGATATAATTGCTCCCCGGAACACCTTCCACTTAAATATTCCTAGATATAATTGCTCCCACAACACCTTCCATTTAAATATCTACATTGAACTAGGCCAATTTACCTCCCAAATGTTGGTTACACTCTTTAGCCACTTCTCTTTAGACTAATTCACCTTCCACAAATTGATGAGGGGGTGAACCAGTTCACTGACTCACCTTGTTATATGTATCTATAGTTTTATTATGTGCAAAGATGTAGGCGTACTCTTCACTACATGAGCTCCAAATTAAACAGATCTTTAATAATTACAAATTTGTCTTATATAAGTAGTGATTGAGAGGAACATAATTCTAAAGAATAATCCATAGATTACCTTCATCTTGGGGGTATCATTCAAGTTGAAGATAAATCCTTTGTATCCCTCCAACAATGAAGTCCACTTTACGTTGGTGGCCTCTATATTTCTGAATGTGTTCATACATGCGGAGAGCATGTAGCAAATCTTGAGCATCAATTTTCATGCTATATCTGGCTTTTCTCAAACTAGGCTCATCATCTACTTAATGCCCTTCCTCATATAAGCAAGTGAAGGTGCCTCTCTTAGTTTGGGTAAGACCAGGTAATTTAGCCATGTAAGGTGAGAAACAAGCACTTGCTTGAAGTCAGTCCACCTTCTCCTCCTAAATGATTGGGCAGTATGTTGGGTCGATATGAAGGTGGGTTGGATCAAAGAAGCTTATTGTTATTGCTTGCTTGCCCCCCCCCATGAATTGAACTTTCCATGCTAGCCTAGCTTCTTTAATCTACTCATGGTCCATTTTGGAAGGTCAGCATCCTTGTAACTCCCCTCAACATCTGGTAGAAGTGTTGGTAGTAGCTCTTTCTTCTTTTCTGTTGTTAGCTACTTGAGCAGTGGTGGGTAGGGAAGTTCTACCTCAGGAACCTCCTCTCATAGCTTCTCTGGAGTAATGTATTTTAGTATATTTGATTTCAATAAATGATGCTTGTAGCGGAGGTTCCTGGCCACAACTTCCCTAGTCACTTCCCAGTGTTCTTTCAGTAGATGTGAGTACTCTTAGGGTCATTTATGAAGTTCAATTGAAGTATCCACATCTTACTGGGACTTCAAACTGCTTGTATGTTGTTAGTAGCAAGCTCACCCATGTAATATTTTTTGGTAACTTTATTGTAAAAAGACTTATTCTTTTGATAAATCGGGAATATTGTAACTCCTATTTGCCAAGTGGATATTGTAATCTATGAACCGGGACTATAAGCTTCCAAATTGTATCAATTTATCCTTAGCTAGAGCTCCCAAAAGATTAGTTTTTGACCAAAGAAACCTTGGCTAAGGTATAAAAGCCAATTTTGTAAAGTTATTATTAAGTTTTTGGATAAGAAATACACAGCATGAGCTAACAACACTCACTTCTCTCTTTCATGCTTCCTTCTCCCTTGTCGATTGTCACATTGCAGTGTCGTTTGTTGCTTTGCAACCACATGTAAGAGCTCTACGCATTGACATAAACATATCATGGTAAATCATAGCTTTTGGCATCGTCGACCGGTAGTCTAATTTCATCATAAAGAGGAATTTAAGCTAGGAAATCGCAAAATAAGCATAAGCGGGGTATTGGTGCATCAGTGCTCAAGAATTTAGATGCATTCGAGGTCAGAAACAACTAAATCAAAATCTCATTGATGTTAATAATCGCGTTTTTTGCACTTCATAATAAGTGAGATTAAAGACCATAAGCACGTGTGCTTAGGTTTTATATACTTGTCCTAGAAGTTTTGTAACATTAAAATGTCATTTGATGTTGTAACGATCATGTTTTGTTTGCCGATTGGTGACTAGCTTTTGATGACTTAGGTCGTTTGAGTGTAGCTTGTGTTAGATGCAAGTTGTCTGTTGTTTTCCAAGACATTGACACCCTCTTGTAGCCTCTATGCACTACTCGAGTCAGCTTTGTCCCTAAATTTGGTTCACAAAAGTAAGACTTAAGCGAGATTCTTGAAAACTAAGTCTGCGAACACTAAACAGTTGATAACTCAGACAAATCTTGTTCAAACTCAGTAAAACTTGTCTAGAGACTACAACAAGGTGTCTATATGGCAAAACAAACCTAAAAAAGTGAGAAAAACTAAGAAAAGTAAATAATCAGATTATTTACTTTTGAGTCAGATTCAAGATTTTTGACTTTTGAGCTTGTACAGTGTTAGAACAACATAATACAAGGCCACTGATCAAGTTTGGGTTCTGTAACATTTAATGGCCTAATAACTTGTGTGTAGCGGAAATTAGCATGAACATAGTGGGCATTTCATTAGAATAGATTCCTAATGAGAATTACAAGAGTGCTTGGGTGGAGAGAGCAACAAAAAGCATAACACCTAGTTAGATAGCATCAACAATACTTTCAAAAGAGAGAGAAATTAAGCTATTGACAACATTTGAGGACCAGATTTGCATGGAGCCGGTCCCCCCTCCAAAAGGCTTTGTATTATGGTTTCTCCCATCAAGAGAGACATTGTACAATACAATTCTTTGTGTTCCTTCAAGACTAGCTAGTGCAATGAAGATGAAAGCTTCATGCACTAAGCAAAACACTTAGCAAACACAACTTTAAATATCCCCGTTCTCAGACCCAAGACCTCACACACCTTCGAAGATGGTGAGAGCTAGCAGGGTATGAGAGTAGATTGAGAGGAAGGAGTATCTTACGAGAAAGATTTACATCTCCTCACATAATCACTCATATTAGCATAGCTTTAGCTTAGTAATTAGCTTGGTAGAGGAGATGAGCATGCATTGAATCTTGGATCTTGGTTGGATTTGCATCCACATGCCAAGAGTGCGTTGATGTAGGCTTCTATGTCACAAGCTTGGAGTAGGTGATGAGCTCTCCATTAAAGTTTGGGAAGAGATAGTCTTCTCTTTCTTCACACATGAGATTGTGTGAGTGTGTGTGTGATAATGCCTTGCAAAAAGCAACCCCATCTCTCTCTTGGGCGAGCCCCCTTGCTATTTTCTCTTGCAGGCTCCCTATTGGACAATGCCAAGCTCAGCCAATGGCTATTAAGCAGCATAAGTGATAGCCTTCTGACATGTGTCCCCCTTTCCCCTTTTGTGAGAGCTTAATAAATTAAACTTAATTGATTGAAGTGAATTAAATCCCCATTGGACCTTTCCCCATTCTGACCAATAGGAATTAAGTAGCCCATTGCGCTGATCAATTCTTATTGGACCCCTTCTCAGGCTGTCCAATAATCATCCAGGAGACTTAATTTTCATTGGTTCCTTTTATTAAGTGTTTTAAAATTAATTAGGCTAAATTTACTCTAGCCTAATTCTCATTTGTCCACTTCAAGGGTCATCCAATAGAAATTGAGCACATTTTGGGAGCAACTAGCTTAGGCATCTGACATGTGTCCTTCATTCCCTTTGTGTAAAGGGGGCTTGTGTGTGTGTGTGTGTGTGGCTTTCTCTCTCATCCCCTACCTTTAGGGCTCTCCCCCTCATGTGTAGGGATGTGTGTTGACTTTGGAGAGCACACAAACCACCCAATTCATCCTAAGCTTTAACCCTTTGGACACAACCTTTGAATTTTGGAACCTTATCATTTTGGAAGTCTTAATGGGCTGAAACTTAGGGTCTTTTTAGCCCATTGTTGCACATGGATCTTTTGCAGATGGCCCCCCCTTTGGATCCCTACTGTGGCCGGTCTACTAGCTTAACCAATATTCTAGCTTTTTCTCCCTTGGCACTTCCCCACAATGGTATGCTCAGAATTTCATTTGGACCTAAAAATGGCCTTGAGACATCCTACGCGAAGGATGTCTTTTTGCTCAGAATGACTTGTAATTTTCACCCCAGCTTCTCCTTGATGTGCTGATCACAGTGGTGTGCTCATAAGTTGGTTTGGAGTCCTAAATCAAGCTGGAGACATACTACGCGTAGTATGTCTTTTTGCTCTGTTTCAGCTCAAACTTGCACTGTAGCTTCCCCTTGATGTGCTAAACTCACAGCTATTTTTGCTTTTTGATTCTGACACCTATAGGTTGGTCAAATGATTAAGAATCTGCTTCAGAAGCCTGATGTCTGTTCTGATGAATTCACCAGTCAAATCAACTCCAAATTGGACCAAATTTGCTTAGGAGGCTTATCTAAGGCTATATGACAGCATGGTATGGTCACAGTAGAATTTTGGTCTCAGAATTATGCAGTAGACATCCTACGCGTAGAATGTCTAACTGCTCAGAATTGCCCCAAATTTGAACCACAGACTCTCCTTAAGGTGCTGATCACTGTGGTATGCTCAGAATTAAGTTTGGAGTGCAAAATCACACATATGACATCCTACGCGTAGGATGTCTTTTTGGCCTGTTTGACCCCAGACTTGTCCCACAGCTTCTCCTTCATGTCAGTAACCCAGTGGTATTCTTAGATTTTGGTTTGGATGTCAAAAGACCCCAAAACTAGCTGTTCTAGCCTTTTTCAGTCAAAAGTGCTAAAGTCTGTTCAATCTTCCCTTTCACTGACCCAAATGAGATGAAATTTGTCACATGCACTCAATACAACATTTAGAACATGCCTTTGAAGTCACCCTATGGTTTGGTCTCAAAAATTATGCCTTGGGCACAATTTGGGTAGGATGTCTGGCACTTCTCTTCTTTTGGCTTTGATCTATCAAAATTTGGTCAAATTTCCACATTCCAGGTGAAAATAGGGTAGAACCTACCTTCTAAACACGCTGGTAACCTCAGATTTTCAAAAAAGTGCCAAGATCATCCTGTAGACATCCTACGCGTAGGATGTCTACTGCTGATTTTTTGAGACTGAAGTGTCCTTGATGCTTCCTTATGCTCTCAGCAAGTGCAAGTATGCTTCACAATTGCAAAAACATGGAAAAATCACTCAATTTAAGCCTTTTTTGAAATTTTATGTTTTCTGGCTCCGCCTTTTGGCTTTTGGTCAACAAAAATAGGCAAAAACACCCAAGTCAATATGTTACTAGGGTAAAACCTACCCTCTGAACCCACTGGTGTAGTCAGAATTTTCTAATTTTGTCTCTAGAACCCCCTTGAGACATCCTACGCGTAGGATGTCTATGTTTACAGAATTGCACGTTTTCTTCACAGAACCCTTGCAAATGCTCTTTTATATGCACAGCATCAGTCAGTCATACAAAAATGTCTACAAAAGCTTGTTTAATGCATTTTTACCCTCAAAAGAAGACTTTTCCGTGCTTTCAAATGCAATCAAGCACTTTAGCAAACAATTCAGTGATGAATAGCTCTAGATCAGAATCGGATCACTTACCTAAAGCTACTCCTACAAATCATATGGAGTTTTGCATCTATGAGTAGAAAAACGCTTCACTGCCACACACGGACTAGTAAACGCTTTTATCACCTCACAAATCACTCGACCACCAACAACTACTCTAACCCACAGATCCTAACTAAACCTATCTAGTCGCAGACCCTCGGCAAGACACACGCTTCCTGACTATCCACTTGATCACGGAATATCCTCTTCCGGATCCACTTAAGAAAAACGCTTTCTTTAGCCGAAACTAAATCAAGCAACCATCACACGAGTGTTAGTAGGAAACCTACTTAGGTCCTTGTGTCCCCGGCAGCGGCGCCAATGTTGGACGGGAGCGACTCACACACCCATGAAGTGCATGCAAACACTACCTAGATCAACATAATGTCAATCGAGGACACAGATGACACGATAGGCACACGGAGGAAATCTCTTTAGCTTGTCACGCTGAGACCATCCTACACATACAACACTCTGGAAGGCCAATTAAACCACAATCAAGAACCTCACTGCTCTCAACTACACCACCTAGCCACATACACACATGCGGAAGGTAACTCACCTAATCATACCAGATTCATACGAAACTTAAGGAACACCATCCCCTCACTAGGATACACCTGTCCCTAAGCTTCTACACTCAAAACCCTCACTCTAAACCCATCTGCGGAAAACGCGTAGGATGACAGAACAGAATTTTGAAAGTGCCCGAAACTGAAATTTATGAGTACCTATGCGTAGCTTATGTCGCCACGATTCTATAGACTACTAGCATGCAGAAAACAGGCATCCTTTGATACACTTACAGCCACAAATAGTTCGTAGATGCGTCGGCGTGTTCGCTTCGTCTCGCGTGAAATGCTTGGTGTCGTCGCGTAGCTCACCTCGAGCCTACAGCAATGGTGCAGTCGGATCTCCAATGTGTTGAGCGAGCCGGGCGTAGTGAGAGGATGAAGCTCACGCTCACTCTCTTTCTCTCACACACACAGTAGACGGCAGCGCTCAAGTTTTGATTATGATAAAAGTCTCTTTACAAAATGACCTAGGTACCTTATATACTAAGGCTACCTTAGGTTTAACCAAAAATGGGGTTGAAAGGATCAAATGGCTTTGTATTTACAATCTGGAAGTGCCATTGCACCCCAGCTTCTGAAACTAGAATAACTACTCATTACAAATGATGTTTATAGCCATAATCCACAGCATTTCATAACTCGCAAAAGATAAGACTTTGGTACGAAACTTGAGTTATTTTGTGTTGTTGACCCAGCGGTCAACAGCATCATATGGAACTTTAGACATATAGGCTATCTCTTCTTGTTCTTTGGACACATATCCTTGGTTAGTTTAAAGTGACCAACCAAAGGTGTAGAAATCGTTTTTGTATTTTGCATTGCAAACCTTTCTAGTACCTTCTTGATGTAATCCTCTTGAGATAGCTTTATTGTTTTCTTCATCTTGTCCCTTGATATCTTCATACCAAGTATCCTCTTTGCAGCACCTAAATCTTTTATTGAAAAATATTTAGACAACTCCTCTTTTAGGTCTTTGATGTCCTGCATGTTAGCACTTGCAATCAGCATGTCATGAACATACAACGTTAGGATGATGAACTTCCCATCTCCCAAATTCTTTGTGTAGACGCAGTGATCCGAGTTGCATCTTGTGAATCCATGATCCAACATTCATCGATCAAACTTCAAGTACCATTGTCCTGATGCTTGCTTTAATCTTACAAGCTCTTCTTTAATATGCAAACCATTTTCTCCTTACCTTTTACTTCATACCCCTTTGGTTGAAGTATGTAAATTTCCTCCTCTAAGTCACCGTGAGGGAATGCCGTATTTACATCCATTTTCTCAAGATTTAGATCATGAGCAGCCACAAGGTTTAAGACAAGCTTAATTGAGTTCATTTTTATAGCAGGAGAAAATATTTCATTGAATTCAATACCTTTCTTTTGAGAAAACCCTTTTACCACAAGCCTAGACTTGTACCTTTTGTTCCTACCTTCTTCTTCCTTCAGCTTATACACCCATTTGTTTTGAAGTGCCCGCTTACCTTTAGGCAACTCAACCAACTCCCATGTTTGGTTGCGATCTAATGAGTCCATCTCCACTTGCATGCTCTTCATCCATTCTTCTTTAAATTTGTGTTGCATAGCTTCTTCGTATGATTCTGGCTCTCCAGAATCTGAGATCAAGAGATGGTTGAAGGAAGGAACGAAGCTTTCTGGAGGTCTACTTGCTCGTGGATCTTCGGAGAATAGGTTGAGGCTCCTCATTTGGTTGACATTGTTGCATGTTGTCACCGTTTGCAGTCCTTGAGTCTTCACCGTCCTCAAGCTCCATGTACTCATCACCTATTTATTTTATTTTCGTTCCAAGTAATATTTGTACATATTTTGTTCGTTAAAAATTACATCCCTACTCCTAACAATTTTACAATCTTCAGGATTCCATATGCGATACCCAAAGTCACCTTCTCCATAGCCATTGAAGAAACACTTTTTGGACTCTGCATCTAGCTTTGACCTTAGGCTTCTATCTATGTGCATGAAAGCCTCACATCCAAACACTTTGAGAAATAAATAGTTCACAGGTTTACCTGTCCATGCCTCTTCTCGAACTCCCCCATCCCCAATGCCGTTGAGGGTGACCGGTTGATTAAGTACACAGACGTACTTACAGCTTCCGTCCAAAGCTCAAGCAGTAGGCCTGCATGTAGCTGCATGCTTCGTGCTTGCTCCATGATTGTCCTATTCATCCTTTCTGAAATCCCATTTTGTTGAGGTGTCCTTGGGGTTTTCTTTTTCATCTGAATGCCATTGCTAGCACAAAAGCTCGGCTGCAATATTCACCTCCATTGTCGGATCTGAGGCATTTAACCTTGGTACCTATTTCATTATCCACAAAGGCTTTCCACCTTGAAATATGAAAAACGCATCAGATTTATTCTTCATGACATAAACCCATGTTTTCCTAGTCGAATCGTCTATGAATGTTACATAGTACAATGAGCCACCAAGTGATGGTGTACGTGCAGGACCCCAAACATCAGCATGAACCAACTCAAGTTTTTTATTTTTTCTTTCATTTCCTAATTTTTGAAATTTAACCCTCTTTTGTTTACCATAAACACAATCTTGACAAAACTCTAAGTCCACTTCTTTCAAACCTGGTAGAAGCTTCTTTGTTTGAAGGATTTGCATTCCTTTGGCACTCATATGCCCAAGCCGGTAGTGTCACACAGCACTGTCAACTTCTGTAGTTGATGCGCAAGCTAAAGGTTGCGTGCTAACAGTACACAAGTAAAGTGTACTAACCTTTTCTCCTTTGGCAACCACCAAAGATCCCTTTGAGATCTTCCACTGTTTGTTTCCGAATGCAATGTTGTGACCTTCATCGTCCAATTGTCCTGTAGAGATCAAATTTTTACGAAGAGAAGGAATATGCCTAACATCTTTAATCTTCTCTTCATTTTTGTTAGCAGTTTTGACACAAACTGTACCTTTGCCAAAAATTCCACAAGCTTCATCATCTCCTAAGTATACATACCCAAAATTACCTTTGGTGTAATCTTGGAAATGTTGCTTGTGTGGTGTCACATGGAATGAATCCTCGAAATCTACTATTTAGGAATTAGACACATTGTCTAATGAGAGAATTAGAGCATCTTGCTCTACTTTACCTGTCACATTGGCCTCCGATGTTGGCTTGTTGTCTTGAGACTCCGACTCTTTATTCTTCTTGGACCAGCAATCCTTCTTGATGTGGCCTTCTTGCCGCAGTTCCAACATTCAAGAACTGACTTTGTGCGTGACTTTCTCCACCTTGAGCAATCACGACCCTTTTGGTTTTTGAACCTCTCCTTAGGCCTTCCTCTTGTTTCCACTGACAGTGCAACACTTGATGATTCTCTTGTGCTTCTCCTTCGCATTTCCTCGCTTAGGAGAACACCCACAACATTAAGAGTATTTGTACTAGAAATAGAATTACTTACAGCCATCACAAGGCTGTCCCAACTATTCGGTAGAGACGACGGTATAAGGAGAGCTCGCACTTCGTCTCATCAAAATTTATTTTCACCGATCGAAGCTGACTTATGTTTGTGTGAAAGTCATTTAGGTGTTCTGCAGCTGAATCATTATCTACCATCCTCAGATTGAATAAGCGCTTCATGAGAAATACCTTATTGGATGCCGATGGTTTCTTGTAGAATTCGTCAAGTGACTTCATCAAGTCCTCCATGGTCTTCATCTTCAAAACATTTAAGGCCACCATTGACGCCAAGCTTAATCGGATTGTTCCCAGTGCCTTTCAATCAAGGACAATCCATGCTTCATCTGCCATCGTTGCGAGATTCTTTGCAAGACCGCCTAGTGGCAAATAGAGGTCCTTCTGGTAGAGATAGTCTTCAATCTGCATCTTCCAATGTTGGTAGTTTTTGCTGTTGAACTTCTCAGTCTTGAGCTTCCCTTCCTCCGCCATTACGCCCACTCAATTTAAGGAATCCTTTCCTTGAGATAATTTAGCTACGAGCAAACCTTGCTCTGATACCAATTGTTAGGAAATATGATGTAGCTAAGTAGATAATTGAGTATATTACTTAATGGAGAGAGATAATTTACACACACAAGAGATTATAGAGTAGAGAGAGAGAGTACACACGATATACGTGGTTCACCCAATGTGGGCTACGTCCATGGGAAAGCAGCCACTCAATGGCTTTAGTACTTCAAATCAAGAAGTAGATTACAAAGGGATTATACCCTTTTGGAGCTCCCACTTTGCTTCACTCTCACCATCTCACACCCACCTTGTTGCCTCAACTTCACACTATGAAATGTGTGTAGAAATGGCCTCTTTTTATAGGCCAAAAGGGCTGCCCTCTCTCTCATGAGAGATAGCCATGTGTAGCCGCCCTTGTGTAGATAAGTCCACATCGGACACTCCAATCCGCCCTTGTGTGGCCACCCTTGAGAAGACGAATCCGCTTTTGAATTCGACCACTGGCCATTGACTTCCGACCACCGGCCACCGAGCTTGGGTTACCGGGCACCGGTCAACCGACCGATCGTTTTTCAACCACTTTCCGGCCCCGTTCGGCCATAATATTCCGGCGAAAAGGAATATTTCGGTGAAAATTTTGGTTTCTAGCGAGTGATTTTTATTCACGCATAATGGCTTCTCCTCATAACGGGGGCCTTACAAATGTGCGTTTTTAATACAAAAAATTATAAGGGATAAATCAAGCTCCATACTTAACAAGGACAATATCATGCCACGGTGCTTGACAATAGCAGTTGTTGCTTCCTCTAGCAATGTTTGTAGAGTCTGCTTGCTTCCTATCTGGTCCTTGTAGATCTTTGCCGCTTAAATAGGATCTTTGAAGTGGGGATGGGCCACTGAAACTTGTTTCACATTTGCAAAACGTCCTTCACCAAACTGGGATGCTTGCAACTGAAAGATAGAATGGTCCCCAAGTAAGTGTAGGACAGAAGGACATGTAGTATTATCCAGGTGTACAACTAAGGGCTCGGCACCTGAAGGAGGAAGCACATCCTCTTATGTCCTAGGACATTTGGAAGAGCCTTCGGTCCTATCCTTGCTCTTCAATTCTCAATGTAGTTGTGACACAAGCTGCATTCGCTCTCTGATTCCAAGTTTGGCTTTGATTTCTAGATGAACCATACTATCAAAGCTTCTAGTGACTTGGCTTCTAGTGACTTGGCCCAATAATTGCTTTAGTGTGTTGTGTATAACTCCATTAGTGCACAGAGCTCCGTCAAATGAAACAGGGAATGCACTGCACAGCTTCAGCCAGCATTGCTCCACAAGTTCAATCACAAAATCATTGAACTTTGCCTGAAGTGGATCAAATGTCTGACGCAAATGATCGTCTGAAGCTCCATAGAGAGATAAAATTAAGAGCATCACAAATGATTTTGCGATGCTAATGCAATAACTTTGTCTCTACATTACAACTAGCCACATGGAAAACTATAAGTCGGGGTAAAAAACCTCTTCTAAAGAGAGTAAAAAGTACCCTAGCAAGCTAATTAGAGAGAGGATGACAATAGGCTCTGATGACAACCACCTTTGAAAACCTAATGTAGAAACCTGGTAGAGCGTGCAAAGACTAGGGCAACATGCCAACAACAACAAACCCAAACAACCTAATGAGGAGAAAACAAGAAAGTGAGGAACAAGGAGCACAAGGAAAGAAGATACATCAAATAAATAAGCCAATGACATCAAGTGTCAGGACAAGGGCAAGGCCGGGCTAGGCAGTGTGGAAAGGGAGTCCAACTTGGGCAAAGGGCTAGGAGCATTGCTATATAGTAGGTGGTTGAGAGGTGGACTCCTAGATTCTAGTTCCCACTGTCTAGCATTGGTATCAAGAGCAAGGTTCCTATTTTTGGGAAGGTCCAGGCGTGGTGTTGGAGATCCACACAAAGCTTTGCATGTTTTTTGCATGTTGGGGTCAAGAAGACCGTGGAGCTCACCCCCTTTGAAGAGGACGACGAGGAGGATTAGGTGGCAACCCCGCTTGCGAGGAGGACGGGCCAAAACAAGACCTGCACCAACTCCCTTCCTCGTGGGCTTGACGACATTGCGCGATCCCTCTGAGCAATTCACATGCCTGTGGGCAGGCGCTCTCGACCACCACACAAGGCGGGGGGAGCAAAATCTCTCACCTCACACTGCCTGCGAGCTCGCCATCGCTGTGTTGAGTTCTTTTTCCACACCCGGTGGGCACCCAACCCTTTGGGGTTAGTGGCTACACTAAATTTGTTCACAAACAAGGGATGGTACCCACAGCAAGGTCCACCCCCCCCCCCCCCCCCCCCCCCCCCCCCCCTCCCTCCCTCTTGTGAAGCTTCGGGCGAAGCTAGGCATACCGACATGGCCAAGCAAGGGCAAGGCCGGGAAATACAAAGGAAAAGTTCATGTTCTGTTGCGTACACTGCATATAATTTTTTCAAAAATTTATTCAAGTCGTCTTCAAGTTATCCAAAATACAAAGATCAGTGCAGTACGGGTGCTCAAGCTAGAACACCTACACTATCGAATTGTTTTCTTGGAACCGGGAGCAAGATTACATCCTCAACGGTGATTGGAGCATGAACAAAATTAGCAAGGCTAATTACCGGTATCTATGGGATTCTTTATCGGTATTTACCGGTTGCGGTACATCCTACATCTACGGCACATATTGTCGACATCAAGTATTTTTCTTGCTAGTCCTTTCACTGCACTGTGTCGCCATGGATTCAGATATCAATATGACTTTTGATTTCGAGAAAAATACACATGATCCTGCCCATGATGGCTCGCGGCCGGATGCTCTCACGGAGAGTGCCCGCGACGCTACAGCAGGTGACGACACTTATGAATTGCTCGACATTCAAGAATTTTGTGCACTTCAGACACGCATATCAGTCATGGAAGGAAATTTTTAATCTTTAAATGAAAACGTCACTAAACTATCCACGTTAGTGATCCAATTAATGCAACAGTAGTCCAAGGGTCCTGCTCTGACACACACATACATGAGCACGTTGCTACACAGGGGAAAGGCCCTTCTAATCAGGGACAAGGTCCATCTGTCGATACTTTGCACACTCTCACTGCAAAAGAGGTGGATGAGTTGTTGAAAAATACCAAACCACCGACTTTTAAGGGAGAAGATCGAGACCTCAATAAGGATGCAGTGAATATCTTTTGCAGCAAGTGGGATGGAATTCACGCCTTACGACGTACTCCGGACGCAGTCAGAGCACTGCAAACAAGTTTAACTCTGGAAGGCAAGGCCTACAAATGGTGGATGTATCTCAAGGAGAAGAATATCATTCCACACAGTTGGGCAGCTTTTGAAACTATGTTTCGCAAAGAATTCTTGCCTACAAATGCGGCAGATCGGAATTGGACGGCTTGGGACACGTGTTCCATGCACCAATACCCATCATTACTTGAATATATATCTCACTATCGGGATGTTATCCTCAAGTTGGAAGGCCTCGATAACTTCAGCAAGTACAGGGTTTATACATGGTCTGACACCAGAGCTTAAGAAGCATGTCAAGACCCATGACCCTAAAACACTTGGGGAAGCCATAGTGAAAACACATATTCACGATGATCCAGATGAAAAGAAATCACATCATAATCACGTGCCTGCTACTACACATGGTAATACACGCACACAATACGGGCACAATAAAAGGAAATTGATAGTAGCCAATTCAAAAGCATCTAAAAAACCCAAGGGGTCCAGAGGTCCTCTCTCTCCTGAGGACTTTGATAAAGCTAAGAAAGAGAAATTATGTTTTCAATGTTTAGGAAGCGGTCATGGCAAAAAGGATTGTCCCAAGGGGATATCTGCTGCTCATGGCAAGGAGAAAGTAGTGCACACGGTGCAACTACTGCCTCTTGAGTCTTCCTCACGATTCTCTACAGTGGAAGTAACACACACCGAGGTGGTGCATGAATGCTATCTCACAGCTTCCATGTGGCAATAGACCTTCGGACCACATGAGTTAGTACGTATGCACGGATCTCTGCAAGGACACAAGGTGCGCATCTTGGTAGATGACGGTGCTACTCACAATTTTATCAATTACGGATTGGTAAAAAAACTCAAATTGCCTCAAACTCCGAGTACCCACCACTACAAGGTAGCAAAGATGAATGGACATGATACCGAAATCTGGGATACTCAAGTCCGAGCTGTTCCGTTGGAAGTACAAGATTACTCCACATCCTTGGATTTTTAGGTTATGAACATGGAGAGGGCAGATGGTCCTTGGTAGGGAATGGTTGCATAGCCTAGGACCATCACTGAAGCGTAACTATGAGCACAACAGCTTGATGTTTGAATCCCATGGCGAACATGTGTTGTTGTTAAGAGAGAAGGATGTACCTTCTTCACCATTGATATGTACAGCTGAGCTTATGCAGATCGTTTCTGATAATGAAATAGATCAAGTTTTATTGTGTTACTCATTGTCTCACTTTCTCTCTAACATTGAATCTGTTGAACATTCCTCAACGCCGCATGTTTCTCTCTCATCTCTTCCACCAATGCCTACTTTAAACAAGCAAAAGTTGCTAGTGAGTTACAGATTTTATTAAAGGAATTTCATGATGTTTTTCCTAATGATTTGCCACCAAGATTACCGCCGACACAATTGGTGCAACATGGCATCGATGTGGTTGCAGGCAGTAAACCTGTCAGTAAACCGCCCTACCGTATGAGTTACACTAAAGCTGCTGAGGTGGAACATCAGCTTGTTGACTACCTTAGTAGAGGGTTTATCCAACCCAGTTCTTTACCATAGGCTTCTTCTATCCTATTAGTGAAGAAAAAAGATGGAACGTCAGCTTGTTGACTACCTTAGCAAAGGGTTTATCCAACCCAGTTCTTCACCATGGGTTTCTCCTATCCTATCAGTGAAGAAAAAAGACGACAGTATGCGTATGTGCGTAGACTACCGTGGCTTAAATGCGGTTATTGTTAAGAACAAGTAGCCATGCCACGTGTGGGTGAGAAACTCGACAAACTCACTCATGCTCGTATTTTTACGAAAATAGACTTGCAGTCAGGCTATCACCAAGTCCGTATTCGACTGGCTGATATACCCAAAATTGCATTCTGAACAAGGTTTGGACACTATGAGTTTTTGGTTATGCACTTTGGGTTAACCAATGCGCCCGCAACATTCATGACACTTATGGATAGTGTCTTGAAGCCGTATTTGGGCAAATTTGTCATCGTTTTTCTCGATGACATTCTAGTTACAGTGCTTCTGAAGAAGAATACTTTACAACATCTGAGGCAGGTGTTCGAATTGTTAAGAACAAATAAATTATATGCCAAGGAATCTAAGTGTGATTTTCTGAAAGAAGAAATTCACTATCTTGGGCATGTTATTTCAGCTAATGTCCTATATATGGATCAATCTAAAGTGGGTTCAATCCGGCAGTGGCCTTCTCCTAAAAATCTGGAAGAGTTACAGATTTTTTAGGATTTGCAGGTTTTTATCGAAGGTTCGTTAAAACTATGCTAATATTGTTGTTCCCATGACGGATCAACTGAAAGGCAAAGGCAAAGCTTTTCAATGGGGACCCGCTCAACAGCACAGTTTCGATACACTCAAGGATGCATTAGCTACAACTCCCAACTAGCTATTGTAGATCCTTTGAAATCATTCGTTCCGGAAACGGATGCCGGTGACCGTGCTATTGGAGCAATCCTGTTATACAAGACGGACGGCCAATTGCATTTGAAAGCAAGAAGCTTGATGCAGCTCAGCAGAAGCACTTTGCTTATGAGCGCGAACTCTATGCAATAGTGTCTGCCTTAAAAACATGGCGGCATTATTTGTGTGGTGCTCAGTTTGAGATTGTGTTTGACCATGAAAACATTAAATGGTTTACACAACAAACGGATTTGAAGGGTCGGAAAGCCAGGTGGACAGAGATTCTTTAGGAATATGACGCCAAGCTCCGATATCGTAAAGGACGATACAACGTGGTGGCTGACGCTCTAAGTCGTATACCGGAGATCAATTCTCTCTTGTTCACGGAACTTCGTAGTCAATTTTTGGATTCTCTCAAAGGCAAATATGAGCATGATGAAGCATATTCCAATGTGTGGAGCCATGTATAAATGAGGGATCCTTCTCACTCTAATGATGGTAGTGTAACGTTAACCTCCACACATAGTTCTCCTCTATCGAGTGATGAACTACAGCGATGGAAGCATTTCACCATCGACAATGGGTACCTACTCCATAAGGGGAGAGTTTGTGTACCGACGGACATAGACATTCGGTGCCAAATTCTTTATGAATGTCATGATAGTCCAAGTGCAAGGCACTCGGGTATTAGAAATACTTATGCTCTCGTACGACGATAGTTTTACTGGTCAGGTGTACATGGCTTTGTTCAAGCTTATGTCTTGCATTGCCAAAAATATCAAGTTAACAAAGCAGAGCGCCTGAAAGCAGGAGGACTCTTACATCCTTTGGAGATTCCCAATGGAAAATGGGAAAGTATCTCTATGGACTTTATTGTGGGTTTACCAACCACTGTACGAGGTCATGACTCAGTATGGGTGGTCGTAGACCGGTTGACTAAACTAAGTTTATTCCAACCAAATCAACGGTTAAGACTCCAGAACTAGACAAGTTATTTGTGGACAATCTATACAAGTTGTATGGTTTTCCAAGTAACATTGTCAGTGATCGTGATCCCAAGTTTAACAGTCATTTTTGGAGGGCTGTGTTCAAACGATTGGGTACAAAAGTAAACCTCAGTACAACCGATCATCCAGAAACATATGGTCAGGCTGAACGAATTAACCAAGTGCTAGAGGATATGCTAAGAGCATACATTAGCAAGAAACAATCAGACTGGGAAGAATATTTACCTATTCTTGAGTTTGCCTATGTCACAACTTGATTTAGTTCTTTCATGCTCATGTATGGGTTTCAACCTAGGTCACCTGTTATGGTGGGGTTGGCAACCGAAAAGCTCCAACAGGTTAAGGATTTTCTCCAAGACCACATGGATATGCTGAACTCGCTTGTGAGAATGTTTGACAAGCACAGGATCGGTATAAGAAGTATGCTGATGAGAAACGTCGGCAAGCTACCTTCGAGGAAGGGGAGGAAGTATTTTTACGTGTGCCAGAACATTCAAAAAGTCTAAAAACTGTCCCAACACCTAAATTATCTCCACGATATTGTGGGCCTTTCAAAATACTCAAGTGAGTAGGTGATCGTGCCTACAAATTATTGCTACCTACACATTCTCATATTCATCATGTGTTTCATGTAAGCCATTTACGTAAGTGGTTACATGGGGACGACAATGTCATTGACCAATAGATTTTGGTTGATTTCATTGAACCTCTTACCTTACCGCATGAACCTGAACGTATTCTCGACTATCATGATTTACGTACGCGTCATCATGTACGTCAACAAGCCTTAGTCAAGTGGAAAGATCGACCTGAGGAAGGTACCACTTGGGAAAACATTAGTGTTCTTAAGAAGAAGTTTTCCACTTTTGTTTTTGAGGACGAAAACTCTTTTTTAAGGGGGGAGTAATGTCAGGACAACGACAAGGTCGGACTAGACAAGGGCAAGGCCAAGCTAGGCAGTGTGAAAAGGGAGTCTAGCTAGGGCAAAGGGTTAGGAGCCATGCTATATAGTGGTGGTTGGGAGGTGGACTCATAGGTTCTAGTTCCCACTGTCTAACATCAAGCGAAGACCATGTTCTAAAAATAGACCACTTGACCCCCCCTCCCCCAAAACACAAATCAAACTCTACACACTCGATACACACAAACTCACATATCCACATATAAATCAGAGAAAGGGAAAGCAAATAAAAAACCAAAAACAAACAGAGCAAAAACAAACAGAGCAAAAACAAGAAGGCAAAAAGGAAGCAAATCCATCCATCAACCTAAATTGGACATTCACCAAGTTGAGCAATTGTTGCACCTCCATGAAGACTAGTACAAGCGACTTGATGTGGGGCTCTATACCTTTGGGGTTCCGTGTAGACCCGACTGAAGCAAGACTAGGAAGACCCTCTAAGCAATTTTTGCTACACTATAGTGAAGAATCCATCAATGCAACCTAATACTCTAAAGAGTATGTGTTGCAGGGAAAAAGTCACTTGAACAAGGTTGAAAGCACTAGCTAACTGAAAGGAAGGGAAGGGGAGGGTGGGTAGCCTGACAATAGAGCAACTACTCTCTCTCTCTCTCTCTCTCTCTCTCTCTCTCTCTCTCTCTCTCTCTCTCTCTCTCTCTCTCTCTCTCTCTCTCTCTCTCTCTCTCTCTCGTTGGATAGACATTTTAGGTCACTTTGAATTGTTCTTACAACATCACAATTTCCCTTTTTCTCTTTCCAGTGATTCCTCCTACTTCTATTCAGTGTTTGAAAAGAACCTAAATGTAAACCAAGAATTTTCAAATTCAGAAAACCTTTAAAAAATTAAATATTTAGTGTAACAACTATAGGTAACTTATCTCTAAAATTATCGAGGTGTAGGTTTGATTTTTTTAATGTTGTTGACAAATCTTGGTTTGGAGTCTTGATGACAAGAAGGTTGACCTCCTCCACACAATCTTACACAGCGGTCTTCCAAATTCAAAAACTTTGTAAATTTGGGGCTAATAGGAGAATAGACTATGCTCGTAATTTGGGCCAATATAGGCGATTTGGACGTGTCATATTGCAAATGTGGGTGGACTTGTAAAACAATCCCTCCATGCTGATAGTGATGGCGATGATGAATGCCCACGAACGTAGAGACCAGAGTACGAGGCATCGAGATGATAGAAATCTTTATCTCTTCAAAAGGGCATTAACAATAGAAACTTGAGTTGTTCACTGTTTATCAAGGCAGGGTTTCACGTGACATGGATCATGGCTACTTTGTGTAGTTTGCACAATTTCAAAATCAAAAGGAAGGGATTGTATATGCATATATCGCAAATTGCCATACGTATGATTGCTAATTCACGAGCAAGACATGATTGAGGTATGAAAGGCAAAGAGACCATGACAAAGAGGATGAACATAGAAGGTGATGGAAGGACTCATAGAGAGTATGATGATCACAGGGACAAATACAATGGATACATTGGTAGTGATAATGACGAGCCCATACACAAGATCAAGGGGTATCAAGATGATAAAAAACCCTAGCTCTTCCAAAGGGCATCAACTAGAGGAACTTAAGTTGTTCAATGTTTATTGAGGTAGGGTTTCATGTGTCATTAATCAAGGCAATTTATGTAACTTGTGGATTCCATCTCAAAGGATCAGAATCGTCCTTGGGAAGATCCCATGCCAGAAATAGGAGAGTGGTATCTCACTTGAGTGGGAACTTCGTGGTGTAGGACTCTTCGTATGACATGCCGGAGTGGAAGAAGGATGCATTTGGTAGGACAACCAAATGTTCTCAATGCAGGAGCAGAGACAAAGTCTTCCCATTTATAAGTTGAAGAACGAGTTGATTAGAGCATTCCATAAGAACATGAGAAATTAACAATAGGAGTGTCTACTATAACCTGACACAAAAAAAACGATGTGTCAACAAATTGTAAAGGTTCATCATCTGTATCTAAATCTCCATGTTTATGCGTTTGCATGGACCGCACAACTAGACTACAGAGCTAGGCACGGCTTCCATTGCTTATGATGTATGGGGAGACCCAGTGCAGAGTCTTCACCGTACTTCTATATAGCACTTTTGTATGGCATTTCCTCAGTGCATGACAAAAAATTTAACTACTCACATGTTTTTGTGTAGCTTGACAAAACAACGTTCTCT
Source organism: Adiantum capillus-veneris (assembly GCF_014529385.1). NCBI lineage: Eukaryota > Viridiplantae > Streptophyta > Polypodiopsida > Polypodiales > Pteridaceae > Adiantum > Adiantum capillus-veneris. The sequence continues at coordinate 94,961,793 of NC_140948.1, forward strand.
GCCTTGCACATACGAACGAAACTCCGACTCAATGACTAGGTCAGTAGCCCAAGTCCATTTTTTGCATTTTCCTTGACTACAATCTACATATAATCCACTATATGTAAACCATATCGACAAATTTCTTTAGCAAGGCCTATGGAGCAATACTAGTGGCCTCCACCATTGATTCTATGTAAATTCGCTTGTGTGATATAGTGATGAGGGTCTACCCTGAACTTGCGGAAAGTACTGTCCTTGATAGGCTTGATGGAAAGCTCTGTCTGAGAGGACATTTACAGCAGCTTCAGATTTGGAAATTGGAATGGCAAAGCTGAAGCTTTAACGTCCAAGAAGTGCCCTCGCTCCGTTAGCGTCGCTGTCAATGTCTTTATTGTGTGCACATGGGCATTGGACAGTCGACAACCCACATCCATCCCCTTAACGATTGAAGCTGTACGTAGGAGAATCTGTTGGAATGAAGGAAACATGCTCTCAGCAGCTGCCGCCTGTTCCTGCAAGCTACCAAAAACAACAACACAAAGCCGGGATGTATATTGCCGGCCGCCATTTTAATGTAATGGACCCAGCTGCTCCAACCAAACGGCAGCTGCCCAAAGGACAACTATGCCTTGTCTATGGTCACACGAGAGTGCTCAGCAATTCACCGCCACCTGGACGTCTGTTGATCGGCCGGGCTTCTGTCGGTTGGCCAAGCTTGAAAGGGATAGCTGTAGCACATAAAGGCAGTCGGCCAGTCACCCTCAACCGTGGCTGAACCTGCCACCTCGAGCACATGAAGCCAGCCGCTCACAGAAGCGTGGTTGGTTGGCGGGCAAACTAGCCCCTGATTTTTCCGATCTCGCTTCCAGCCCCAGCCACCCAAGAACGGGTCACCACGTCAGCCACGCTCCTGTAACGAGGCAATTGGCTGCCAAGAAGTTTTCGACAGATTCTCACAATAATTCCCACATTAGCTTATGACTTAACTCAACATCATGAGCTTCTATGAGGGAGGCACCCCATACCTAGCTAGGTATGATTGGGGGCAGGGGACCGCCGGCCCGGTGGGGGGCTGTTGGTCCCTACCCCCAATCGTACCTAGCTAGGTATGCGGTGCCTCCCTAGGAGAAGCGTATGATGTTATGCATTGTATGAAAACATTGAAAAAGGCTCCCTTTTCCTACATGAGAAAATTTCTAAATCTTCTTGTGAATTATGTGCTCATCACAATCCAGCAAACTACCGACAACATGGCCCTATCATCACAGTGAGAGGCATGATTGATTCCTTCTCTGCTCAATGCAAGTTTTTTGTAATTTTCAAACTTATTTATTTCAATCATTGAGTCCTCCTAACGGGTTACTTTTGCAAGTATGTCAAAATCGAAATAGTTGCAAAACATCATGCATAGTTGTACTGTACCTCCTCCATTTCCTGGCGTGACCTTGAATGAGGCATAGTTATATGTTAGGCTTACTGATAACCATGCCTCATCACAAGAAGATTTAGAATTTTTCTCATGTAGGAAAACGAAGTCTTTTTCAGTGTTTTTCATACAATGCATAACATCATGAGCTTCTGCTCGAGAGACACCGCATACCTAGCTACGTACGATTGGGGGCAGGGGACCACCTGTTGGGGTATAGGCGTCTGTGCCTTGCCCGGCCGCCCAGAGTCTGGGCGCCCACTGACTTGTATACCTTATACATAACATAAGTGTATAGGGGGCTGCCACTCTTTGAGTCTCCCCACCCACATCGTGTGTGTGTCTCCTTCTCTCTCTCACTCTCCGTCTGTGGTGCTCCCCGATCCCCTTCAATTGATATCAAAGCGTAGGTGTGGAGGGAGCGCGTGTGTGCACAGTCACGACGATAGCGGAGAGCCAGTTTCATTCCCGAAATCGCGTCCGCGCGCGCGTGCACTTTCAAGAGTGCAAACAGGGTTTCGACTTTGGCATCGACAAATTCAGCTTTTCGAGAGCGTTTCCACCAAGTGGCCTAGTGTTTTACCCCCCTTTCGAAGCCATTCGAGCCATCAAAAACTTCATTCAAGCTACGGTTGAGGAGCTGCATTTTTCCAGCCCTCTTTTGACAGTTTATGCTGCGTTTTTGGGTCGAAACGGAGGTTTTTGGCATAGCTTTCACACCCGGACTCGGAAACATGGGATCCAAGAGTCTACCTTGGGGTTTTGGCACGCTCCGGATGCGCTCGTCATATCAGAATTTTAAAATTATGAACGCTGAATTTTCTGCAGCATCAGTTGTTTATTGTGTGTCGAGGATTCCACACATGGTTTGCTCTCAAATGTGAGAGTGATATTTGCTGCAAGTTTCCTCACAGGTGGGAGGATACAATGTATGCCTTATGTGGTTTAATGCTCAGGGAGACTAATGTGATTGCATTTTGAGCTCGGCAATGTATGCCTCGAGCATGTTTTTTAGCAGTCACAGGTAGAGCAGATATTTGTGTACTAGATTTGCCAGGTGTTTGCAATGATGTATGCAAAGTATGGAGATTGGTGCATGCATTTGGAGTGCGGTTTGATGTGCTTTGGTTGCTCATGGTTTTGAGCGTGCAGTCAGTTTGGTTACTGGTTTTGTGACCGTTTTACTGACGAAACTCTGGCGAAATTTTCCCAGGAGTTTTATGCGTATCATTTATGCGATCTAGGTAGAGATTGCGGGTTGCACTCAGCATTTGCGTGCGGTGTTCTCTGCAGGTGGGAGATTTGTGCGTGTGTATGCATAGATACCGCACATTGTGGGATTGGTGATTAGCTCATGGGTTTGACAGACGTACAGTTATCTTGGCACACTCACAGGAGTGAGTATTGTGATGTATGCTTGTGTGGCTACGAGCTAGGTAGCCGGATTCGAGCACTAATGGCTTGAGGTTTTTCAGTAGGATTCAGCTACAGGTTTACAAGTTTACAGGCAGGTTTGAGGGCTTATTTGGGCGCTGAATTTTCAGCCATTGTTTCCTCTTTGCAGGTGTCCATGTATGGCTCAGTTGTAGGCTGATCTGGGACACGTTTGTGACTTGTTTATGCAGCTGTTTAAGAGCTGAATTTTGGGGCTGTTTTGGGGCTGATTTACAGCCATATTTACAGACTTTTGTTGATGCTATTCGAGCCAGTTTATGGCTGATTTGGTTGACATTTGCTACTCATTGTTGGTTGCTCTTTTGTGAGCATTATGGCTGATTTTTCATTTGACTTCCAGCGTTATGGTCTGACACAGTTTGATGGTGTAGATTTTGTTGCTTGGAAGGAACATATGCTTGTTGCATTGGCGGATTTGGGGCAGGATAAACCCTTGCGTGGTTTATCGGCGAAGCCTAATTCTATGCGTGATGATGATTGGCAGGATCTTGATGAGTTAGCAATGTCTATGATTCGTTTGCATCTGGTTGAGTCTGTTGACTGGCAGGTCTCGAGGGAGACTACAACTCATGCTTTATGGCAGAGTTTACATGCTATGTACGCGACATCCATGCCTACAGGGGAGTCTAGTCCCACTTCTATGTCCATGGGAGAGATTGGTCCCACACGCAAGTCTCGACGATATAGAGACTTGACATGTTGGCATTGTGGACATAAGAGGGCACATTAGGCGTCGATGTTTTAGGCGTTTGAGACAACGGAGGCGACAGATGTGTGATGCAGATTTGGGCACGACAGATGCTAGTGAGATCAGTACGGTGGTTACTGAGTATGCTTGTGACGGCGATGTCACATTTACATATAGCTTGTCTTCAGACGATCTTATGTCTACGGATTGCACATTGTTTTCACATTGGTTACTAGATTCAGATGCTACTTTCCATGTCACGTCGCATCGTGAGTGGTTTAGCACGTTTTCTAGTGGGAGACTTGGTTGTGTGCACATGGCTGATGGTGCTGTGTATGACATTGAGGGTGCAGGAGACGTATGTTTTTCCTTGCCCAGTGGTATGAGATTTACCCTGCGTCATGTACGTTATGTGCCAGATCTGAGACAGGATTTGATCTCAGTCAGACAGTTACCGGATTGTGGATGTCAGATTTCACTACGAGAGCGAGATTTTGTGATGCATTTGGGTTCGCTAGTGATTGCGAGAGGTGCCAGGAGTGGTACAGGTTACCCATTGCATGTGGATCACGCGAGAGACGGTGTTGTCTCTGTGATCATGCAACCAGGTAGACAGCGAGAGAGCAGGCGAGTCTCTTTTGCTCATGGGTTGCAGGGTACTTTGCATGGAGTGCAGAGTAGTGAGCTCGTTGTGCACACAGTTGGGGCACGACTTGAGCAGTCACACAGAGAGGTGACAGAGTCAGACATGCATGCTTTGCTAGTGACTGAGCAAAGCAGAGAGTCAGTTGTGCGAGATACTTCTATGCAGGATAGACAGGTAGAGCGGTCTTGCTCTAGTGAGTCACGATAGGAGGACGTTGTGCAAGAGTCTATGCATACGGAGTTAGAGCATGAGAGCTCTAGTGAGTCACAGCAGATTGAGTGGTCATGTTTGCAGTGGATGATTGCAGAGGAGACTGAGATGTCAGCGATTATACAGTCATTCTTTTCTATGCTCGACAGTGAGCATGGGGATATAGTTGTGCATGATATGTCTTCCAGCAGACACCTAGAGCAGCTGGTTTGCTCTGAGGTTGCACGACCGGTTGATGCGTCTTTTGAGGACAGTCAGGAGATGCATGTGGCTGACGCGCCTTGTCAGTCAGAGATGCCTATTGCCAGGGATATATATGTTGATGCATGCTCCGTAGAGCTAGGAGGGCCCGCTAGCATTGCATCGGCATTCGGTGGTCTCATGTATGAGATGCTGATCTTGAGACCAAATATCGCAGCTGCAGTGGGAGCATTTGCAGTTGGGTTGTCAGTCGTCTGTTGGCTGATGATGGCATAGTGCACGAGGGAGATATGTAGGTATTGCGTACATACTTGCAGTACGTGTACGGTACGTCTGGTGGTGTATGGACTTACACGGGAGCAAGACAGCCGGATGCACATGATCACAGCCAACCAGTGGGCATCGGTTGAGAGCGGTTTTCTCTCACCTTTTGTAGTCTTTAGACTAGGTTCCCTTGCTTAAAGGCACAGTCGCCTTTAAGTGGGAGGTTGTTGGGGTATAGGCGCCTGTGCCTTGCCCGGCCGCCCAGAGTCTGGGCGCCCACTGACTTGTATACCTTATACATAGCATAAGTGTATAGGGGGCTGCCACTCTTTGAGTCTCCCCACCCACATCGTGTGTGTGTCTCCTTCTCTCTCTCACTCTCCATCTGTGGTGCTCCCCGATCCCCTTCACCACCGGCCCCGTGCTCATGATTTGAGGTAAGTCACAATGTGGGAATTATTGTGAAGATTTGTCCAAAACTTCTTGTGCATGTGACCACCATCTAAGGTCCCCCGTATTCCGAGTGTGCTATTTGGCCGTTCAAACATGACTTGGGTTATCAAAGAAGCAAGGAGAGCCATCCATATGGGCAGTACCATTGCATTTGTGAAAAGCAATAAACATAGGCATTTTGCAAGTGCTTGGTCTATGACAATGTACAAAAAGCAAGGAGAGCCATCCATATGGGCAGTACCATTGCATTTGTGAAAGCAAGAAACATAGGCATTTTGCAAGTGCTTGGTCTATGAGAATGTAAGAGCCAAGTCCCCCTAGTGAATGAAAGTATTAGTGATATTAAAGTTTTAGATGTAAATTATATGGTCTCACTTAAAAGGAGTGAAAAGAGTGTGTGACCATCCTCCAAGCACGGGAGAGAGAGAGAGAGAGAGAGAGAGAGAGAGAGAGAGGGAGGGAGGGAGGGAGGGAGGGACACGCAGTGCATGGTGAGCTCCCAACCATTTTTTGGCGGCTTGCTATCATTTAGTATATAGAGACAAGGGGATGTGATAGGGACTTGCAAGTTCAACAACAAAAAGGTGTGCATTTTTATTGGTTAGTTCTTTTAAGAATTCTTAATACAAATTAGGAATTCCATTGTATTAGTAGCTTTTCGATTTTTTGAGGAAAGGTCTCCTTCATACCCATTATATCACTCATGTCATGAGCAACCACTATTTTACAATTCGTCTCCCCACTCTAGAAAAACTGAAAACATCTTAAGTGCATAAGTGAAGGGTGAGTTTAGGAAATGAAAAGACCCATGAAAATGAAAAGTAAAAAGACTTTTTGTGCTCATATATGAAGAGATGGTCGAGTATACATTGATATAGATGGGTTTTTCTTTTGCTTATTTTTCCTTTAGTGTTTTCTTCTCTTTAGAGTGTGTCCTTGCACTATATAGGTAATAAAAATGATTAGCCGTATAAAGCTCCACATTGGTTTGAAATAAGGGTGCATTCAGACTATCCGTGTGTTGTAAACAGCTTTTCCACCCGAAAAATGCAAGTCCGCCTCAGCCGGCTGAAGTGATGTTCACATTGCAGAGCACATAGCTTGCAAAAAGCGCTTCTGTGCAGGTGGCTCCAGCCAGCTCATTGGTTCTTCAAGCGCTTGCCCACCTTTGGGCGGCTCAACAGACCGGAACACAAAAGTTGACACTTGGGCGTGAGTCAGCATGCCATGCCATCAACACATTGCGTGAAACATGTGCTGTGTGAATTGCATAACAACAGGCACCTCAACTGATTGGTCCACATAAGCTCAACATGGGCAGTGTGAACCCAATCTAAGTCTAGATCACTACTTGCCATTCACAATATACGCTTCCAATTGACCTTTGTGGATTGCAAGTGCAATCCCAAAGTTTCAAAATACTCCTATTTATGGGCAGCACGAGAGAGAGAGAGAGAGAGAGAGAGAGAGAGAGAGAGAGAGAGAGAAGAAGAAGATTTTCTCATGTAGGAAAACGGAGTCTCTTCCAGTGTTTTTCATACAATGAATAACATCATGAGCTTCTGTTCGAGAGGCACCGCATACCTAGCTAGGTACGATTGGGGGCAGGGGACCGCCGGCCCGGTGGGGGGCCAACAGTCCCCTGCCCCCAATCATACCTAGCTAGGTATGCGGTGCCTCCCTCAAAGAAGCTTATGATGTCGAGGTAAGTCACAATGTGGGAATTATTGTGAGAATTTGTCCAAAACTTCTTGTGAGACACACACACACACACACACACACACACAGAGAGAGAGAGAGAGAGAGAGAGAGAGAGAGAGAGAGTGGACTTGAGGTACAAGTTTTCAATGTAAACAATGAATCTACTCGGATGGTCTTTCAAATACTGAATGTATGGTTTCCTTTCCTAGTGAAGGGGAAGGACAAGGTGGTGGATGATGAGTGGTATGGTGCCACTTCGAAGAAGAGCAAAGAGAAAGCCAAACAACTAGTCTCTGAGTCTAGTCACATTCAAAAGCCCCCCTTCTAGAACTGAAAAACACATGGTGGGGAGTCTCACTACCCATGACTTTCACTCACATGCTGAAGAGAGGCCGTTGTAAGGCAGGCTTAGAATCTCACGCCGACAATCAGATTAATGATCACACAAGGCTGCAGATTGCCCGAGAGAGCTTGAGCACATTTGTGACAGGTACATAACTTATGTGGATGTACTCATGCAAGTGTGATCTATGACTTGTGGTGTATATAATTGCAGCTGATGGTGGACAACAGCATGCATACAACACTCATATCATAGAAGTCATAACGAGGAGGGGTCGAGTGGTGGCGGCGGAGAGAAGTGATGGATGCCCCATAGAGACCTGCATAACAATCACCATTGTTTGTGTAGTGCGTCTCTCAGCATAGTGGTTATGATTTGTCCCCTTTACACAAGTTGGAGACATTGTGATGGACATGTTTGCAGATGTAGGAATGATGTCGCAAGCATGTCACCAATTGCACAAGCACCATGTATGCTTTGAGTAAAATGAAGATTGTCTTCTCACAAAGAACAAAGACTCTAACCATTGACTTTGAAGGAAAAAATTATGGAGGAACCATGAACCATCATGTAGAGGTCCTTGACAAGCATGCAAGCATCACAAGGAAACAAAAGAGCCGGCCCGTCAACAAGGCCCATCGCCATCACATTTTGTTTCGATCGTGACACTCCTTCATCTTACTACACAATCTTCTCTTCTCAACTCCTTCCTTATTAGCACCAGCAAGTTATGTAATGTGAAGGGTTGAATTGCTGATCTTAAATTGATTTAGTGCTCAAGAGAAAACTCGATTTGGAGAGCAAAGTTGCACATTTTTAGATTGTAATAATTATTCTTTGCTAAACTAAACAATCCATTTTGTGTATTCATTTTGTTGTTTGATGAAAATGTAGTGCTATGTGGTGTGATTTCACATTGTTAGTGCCATGAAATTTAAGATGTAGATACCATGAAAAAAAACAACGGCATTCACTAAGAAACATTTACAAAAAAAGGCACTTTTATATTAGATTCCACAAAGGTTGCAATTGCCACTACTACCTCTATCACCTCTTTCTGTTCTCCATTAAATTCATTGTTTTGGTAGCTGATTCAAAGTAGCACTTGATGTAGCCATATTCCTTGGATTGTTGTGTGGTGGTTGCCTCTTCCACATCTTCCCATCCCATGCACACTTTCACGATATCAATGACCCATGAAAGAATGAAGAGGCGACTACCATATTAAACAAAATCACCTTGGTTTTCCCAAAACTTGCGAGTATCAAAAGAATGATGAAGTGCAGCTAGAAGCAGTTGCAAGCACTTTGGCAAGTCCACAATCAGCAAGACATCATCTACAAAGATGGGGATCCAAAACCCAGCAAGAATCAATTTAGCAACATAATAAGGCTACCAGCTGTGCTCTCAAATAACAAGCTCTGCAGACGATGGCACTGCCTTTCGTTTGGGGGGGGGGGGGGGGGGGGGGGGGGAGAGAGGCCTCTTATTTATTTTTTTCCATCCTCATGGCATGGTTTGAGAAAAGCATGCCCTTTTTACCTGGGCTCAAACTCTGCATCCACACTATTCGCTCTCTAAGGCAGTGCCTACGTCTCAAACCATGCCCTTTTTACCTGGGCTCAAAAAACCTTCTAATCCAACACTATTTGCTCTCTAAAGGCAGTGCCAATTCCAAAACAACATGTCCACTCTACAACCTTTCTTTAGTAAGTGTACATTCGATAGATATTCCGGAGCTGACAAAAACCTCATACAAAAACAACCATGAAACCAAAATGCCAGCACCTAGCCTAGCTGAAAATCCACTTTAAAAGTCGAAAACGTAGTGACTTCTCAACTTCAAGCCTTGCAATATGGCACTAACGCCGACAATCAGGGCAGGGTTTCTTTGAAAAGTAGAGGAAGTATCTCCCTAGGCCTATTTTGGCCTTACTCTACCTTTTTGAAGTTTGACCCAGCCACTATTCAACCTCCTTTGCAACAGGACATACAAAAGAGAAGCTTCAGCCTCAAAGCTTCCAAAAGATCTCTACCATTGTGCAATGTGTCTGTGATGAGCAACAAGGTTGTTGAAATTTTCATACTTTTTCCTTAGCACTCACAACAGGAGACTTTCTCTCTATTAAGCGCCACATGTACCATGCCCCCAGAGACCTATAAGGACGCCATGGTGCAGAAATTCGCTCCATCTCTGAGGGAGAGGGTAAAGATTTCAAGTTATATAGTTTCAAGAACCCTTTGCGAACGCCTAAATCACCTACAGGTAAGACATCCGGCCTGTGCAGAGAGAAGATCATGAACATATGGACAGACCAAACCCCAATTCCCTTCACAGAAGTTAATGCAGACAAAAGCTCTTCATCTTCCATGAGCATGATAGAAGCATCAGACAAGCCTCCCTCAAGGAAGTTCCTGGACAGATCATGAAGGTAGCTAGCCTTTCGTGCAGAGATTCCAATGTTGCGAAGTTCCGTTGCAGACAGCTTTGAGATAACAGCTGGTGTGAGAGAACCTTCGCCCTGTCGTACAAAACAGTAATTAGGGCCATGAAACATTAGTGGCTGATAATAAACAGAAAGCCAAGATCAGAACTTAGATGCTACCCACTCACTCGGAGTAAATTTCCACACACACACACACTCTAGTACTTCTAACGTCATCCTGACAACTCCTTGAGCACGTGGCATAATCACAGCACACGAGGCGAGCCCAGCACGAGTGTCTCTCAAGCAGCAAAGCCTCCCACAAACAAAGTCTCAGTGACAAAGCGCTCCAGATTGGAGTAGCAGGAAAGTGTAGGATACCAAGTTGTGGCAAAAAGCACCAATCCTACACCCACGAGTGACAAGTGTGACAAAGACCAATGGCATAACTGTAGCGAATGGACTACAGAAACAGAGTGACCTGTTGTTGAGGAGATACAACAAACCAATCTGGACGCCCCAAATTCCCATATCTACATGTCTGCCAGAGACCAACCAAGTAGGTCCCTCTTAACCTCCCCAATGACACTCCTCATCCAGATCCAGCAAAGAACCAAAAGATTAGTTCGTTTTGATGAACACACCACCAGCCAAGCAAAGTTGGGCCAATTCTACACACGATGTATCAAACACAGTTGCAAAGAACAAAAAATACAATTATAACCAGACTCCTAATCCACCAGATCCTGCTCCTCGCCCAAAGGCATCTGTATGCACAAATCTTCAGATCAGATTACACAAGAAAGTTGTTGGCCAAAAATATAGAAACAAGCATCGTCCCAAGGGACAACCCTGCCGCACAAGTCTAAAAAGGATGATGCACCAACCAACAAAGCCTCCAACAGTGACTGCACTAAAGGGGAATCTACATAAGGCAGAGCAATTCACACAACCATTTGTATGCAAGCCCTTACTGTTGCATAGCTCCCTCAAGGAGCCCCAATCCACTAAGTCATATGTATTCTCAAAATCAAGGAGGATAGCAAGAGGTTGTCCAAGCCATCTCGCCTACTGCATTGCCTCATAGGCGGAAACATTAGTGACAATACAAAAGTCCTGAACAGAACATGCAATTCCACTGTTGCATACCTCCCTCAAGGAACCCCAATCCACTAAGTCATATGTATTCTCAAAATCAAGGAGGATATCAAGAGGTTGTCCGAGCCATTCCATCGCCTACTGCATTGCCTCACAGGTGGAAGCATTAGTGACATTACAAAAATCCTGAACAGAACATGCCTATCAAGTATCATCAAATATGGCCAAAAAAGGCCATGGTTGGACACTAATCCAAAATTTTATTTACCAAAGAAAGAAGAGCAACAGGCCCTCATTATTCCCGAACCAAAGAAGAGATATCAGCCCAAAACACAAAGAGGCAGGCATCTGACCTGAATAAAAAACGTGTCAGAAACCATTACTCTGAGAATTATATCCAGCAATCCAACAAGTGAGACCATTATCACCAATGAATGAAGCAGGAATTTGCCAGCAAGGGCAACATCTCCTTCTTAGCAAACCAGGCGAGCAAGACTTGTGTCAGCAAGACATGCAACATGTTGTTGAGCCATAAACACATGCAATGTGAATTGCTCAAGATACTATGGATACATGTGCTGTACATCTCTCTTATGACTGAAAGACAATGAGACATGGTGCAAAGAAATGTATTCCGTATACTCAGAGAAGGAACTACAAACAACTGCACCGGCCAATCCTTAAGGTACAAGCATGATGATCTGAACAGGCAGGGCAACCTGCCGACTCAGTGACCTGCGATTGTGGGTTAACAGGCATATCAATTAACACTTGGCACTACCGGTGGTATCACAACGGGAGCGCATGACAATATCAAATATACTCTGATAAATAGAGTTTACCACTTGATATTGAAGCCAATTGATACAGAGAGACGAAGAGAGAAAGAAGATCGACACAAAACTGGGGACTAGAAGATGGGCTGGTCCCCCCCCTCCCCCCAGTAAAGAGTATCTTTATAATTGGGTAGAAGTCTTTATACAAGCACTTGAACTGAAGGTATGACCACTTTCGTTCTAGATCAGATTCGATGGTACTCGAAAGTCTCAACTTCCCAATCTCAAGACAAACCCTATTCCTAGCAGCCTCTGTTCCGTACTCAAAATCCTCGAGAACCAAGGTTCTCACCTCTCAAGCTCATCTTCCAGCCTAAAGGCATGGCATCCCTATAACTCTATTCCTAGAGTCCTCTTCCGCAGAGATCTTAGCATCAACTCTGCTATCTTTGGACACGAAGTCTCTCCTCGGGAATCTCTACTCCCTAATACCAACTCAAGGTCTTACCACTCTCAGATCTATGGATCCACTCCCAGAACCTAGGGCGTGAAACCCTTGGGCTGATGCGGCTCTGTTCGCGATTTTCTCCTGCACACGCTCATGCTTTCCTTTGCTCTTACTTCCTTGTGCAGAGGAAGTGCACCTGCAAACACATACTCAGAGATCAAACATGAAAAGCATCACCTATGCATTCGAAACTTGGAACGCAACTCGGTTCTCGGAAGTGTATACTTTTATGATGGATGGTACGCTCATTCCATCACTCGGTGCCTTGATTTTTTGGAAGGGAGCTGAAATAGGGCACCTTGGTTCTGTTGCTAAAAAGAGGGTCGATGGTGCCAAGAAAAGCCAGAAGAGGGGCGCCTTGTTTTTGGGCAGATGGTTGCAGATGGGCTGCCTACTTATTAAGTGGGCGGCTGGCCAACTTTAAATCAGGTCTGAACCTGCTAAAAACTCAATAAAAACTTAAAAAATGAAAACCATGCTTACACAATCACAATCCAGGCGTCCCTGGATGCAGTCTCATGCACAGGTGCAATGCGAATATAGACTCCTTTACGAGAAAGCATTTGCTTTCTCGAAAAGCCACTCGCTTTTTCAAAACCCAATTGCACTTCCTCAAAGCTTACTTTGAACCCATCTTCATTCAAGTGCTTGTCTCATTTCTTGTGCACAACTCTACTTAATTCGGAATACCTCTTGACTATGGAATATTCCCTATCTGATGTGACGCATCAAAAATACCCATCACGTAGTCCTTTCTCACCGAACTGGAACAACTCCTTCACGATGCTCTATGTCACCCATCCCATGGCGCATGAGAGATGTCCGATCTGGATGGTTGAATACTTCTTCTCGATGCTCTTTGTTACCCATCCAATGTGACGCATCAGAAGTACCCGTTCTTGGTGGCCCTATAGATATTCATGTTCACAATGCTCATCTCAAGCGAGAAAACCCTCTCACTTGAAATTATTTATTTCCAATAATTTATTTAGAATTATATTTCTTTCAGATAAAGCTAATTTAGCGACATGTGGTTTCAAACTTGTTCAGGTAGACTCGAACCCACCGGTGCTCTTCACTCTGGATCTTCAACAACTCCTTTGTTGTTGGGTGATTACGCAGTAGAAGGATTTCCTCGTTGTTGTTGAGGGAGATTTTGCGGTGGAGGTTGCTACCGTGCGGCAAGGAGCGCTAGGACATTGCCCTGAACAGGCCGAGCTTGCAATGTCTGGAATTGCAAATGTTGTGCAGTGTTGTTCTCTAGGAACAGTCAAATTCAGTCCTAATGCCATAGCTCAGGCATTGCCGCATTGAAATATATAATATCTTGAAAAATCTCCTACAAAGTATTGCACAACTGAAGTCAGCTATGACTGATTGCGCTGAGCGTCAGCATTGATAATGTCATTGTCGGCATAGTATGCTACCATAGCACTCTACAGGTTTTTTTTTACTGTGTCTTTCATCCTTGTCAAGAGTTGTACTTGGGCTACTAGTGCATTGTTGCGCTCTCGATCACAGTCTTTGATTTCACCGAACATCTTCTTGTTTCTTTGCTGCCGTTTAGCTTGATCTGCCAAATCTTCAACTTTGTTCTTTAAGCAAGCATTCTGTAGATCGACCTTTTGAAGTTGTTTCTTCAATTTGGCACCTTGTTTGTTGAAATCTTTCTGCTTCCGGGCAGTTCGGGGAGCGCAATCCGGGTTGCGACATGATAGTGGTGTTACCCTCATTCATCAACTTTGTCATCGATCTTTTTCAGCTGGCCTTGGATGAGGTGTGTTGACTGCATTGCCAGGTGGTTGATCATTGTGTAGTTGCAGCCAATATTCTGCTGACTGCCGTCAAGTGTATCATTCTCATGATTTGATTGTTGGCTTTGGACAATTGGTTAGAAATTAACGAGGACACTGACAGCATCTATGGTGTTTTCTGTCAAAGTGCAATGGAAGGTGTGTGTGGTGACAAGAACACTTGGGAGAGAAAGGAGAAGAGGAGAGAGAAAAGCACAAGAGAGAGAGAGAGAAGTTTGTACTCTGTTCTAGCAAACTTTGCTACCAAAAATTTGCCCAATTCTCCATTCTTTCCTCCCGTTCCCACGTCGGATTTCAACTTTTCTTTGCCTTCCCGCTGAGGGGTGTTATCTCTATCACATTCTCCACGAGAACCCATGTGTAATCTGTGGTTCTTTATGGCTTATGCCTTTAAGACAGCGATGAAGACGGGAGGAGTGGCTAATAAGTCCAGGGTCGAGCACGAAGATTCTTTCACAAACGAAATCTTGTCTGCTCTGTCAGATTCAAGAACCTACATGTGCTGCAAAAGGGATCAGGATTCAGAACCTCCGAGAAAGAAGAATCTTTCCGAGCTCTAATACCACTGTTACAGGCCTGGACACTCCAAGCGAGAAATCAACAGCAACACACGAATAGAACTTCAAAATCATTGAGCTTTAATATAGACAGAGAGAGAGTCGACACGGCATGGCAGGCTCTGCGTCCACATGCTCTGCAGAGTGAGGCCCAAGGGCTCTTATAAGCAGAACAAGGGATGCCCAAAACCGGAGCCCCAAGAGCAATCAGTTTAAAAGCACTTTCCCCCCAAAAGCATCTGATCTCAAAAAGCTAGCACTGGAGACTCCCCAAAGCAACCAGCGTAATCTAGGGAAATCCATACAGCCTGCCACATGGCACTAGCAACGCAAAACGCAGAAATCTGTACAGCCCGACCACATCAGCATCCGTACGATCTGCCACGCAAGTATGTCAACGCATTTTACGGAATCTCTTTCAGGGTTCGAGCTTCTGTCTTTTAGGGTTTCGGGCCCCACGGCGGGTGCTTCATAAGTTCTTCAAGTTAGTCCATTTTGTGTCTCTAGTCCACTCGGCCATTTCTCTTCCAGTTGGCCATGCTACGTCATCACTTTGTGACATGAGAAGCAACCTGAAGTGGAAGAGACACAAGGGATTCTCGTTCCATAACAGATACTGGCTCACAAGGAAAGGAAAGTGAAAGGTAAGCTGATACGCTAGTATTTAGTCAAGTTCAAGAACTTTTCGGCATTGGATGCGAAATGGATGGAGGAGGACTTTGTAGATTTTAAAGCTTTACCTTGAGGCTTTTGGTCTAGCTTCGACTATCGGGTGTCTCTCTCTCTCTCTCTCTCTCTCTCTCTCTCTCTCTCTCTCTCTCTCTCTCTCTCTCTCTCTCTACACACCTCTACCGCTCTCTCTCTCATTCACTCTCTTCAGAGAAGGTAAAAGGAACCATCATTCAAGCTAGAAGCAATCATTAACACAAGGAAAGAAGTAAAGATTTGTGGAAGTGTAAAACCTAGATCTTCACCATTTCAATCCCGCTGCACCTGACAAGCAAACTTTGATCAGCCCTTGCCCCTCCTTGTGCTCTACATCCACTAGGCATTGTTAGGCCTCAGCTCTTATACCACGTCAAAGTGCAACAGAAGGTGTGGTGACAAAGGAACACTCGAAGGGGGAGGGAGAGAGAGAGTGAAACCGGCCCATAGGACGGTAGACGTAGGCTTTTACCCAGAACTTTACTTTAGACTTTAGGACACAGAGAAACTTTGCAAATAAAAACCTGTAACGGGAATTGACACTTCAAACATACACGGCTCCGAAGCCAGAGCGCAGCAAACGCCGACACCCTATAGGCCCCAAAGACTGGCGCCACTTTCGGTATTTCTTTATTGTATTCAAAGAGGGAGTAAGACCCGTGATCTCCTACGAGCTGTCCCGCATAATCGGCTGAAAATGACCTGTTCTGGCACAATTTTGGCAACATAACTGTACTAGGACGCTTCACAGACAATATCCCCACGCAACAAATGACTTTTCCGACGCATATGGACACTTTGCAAAACCTGGCGAGAATCTGCAGCACGCTGAATTCTCTGTTTTCTGCCCTGAAAATGCGCCAGATCACCCGCACAACAGTCCCATCGCGTCCCCGGACCTCCTGGGGGTATTAGGGACCATTAAGGGCTGAAACCCTAAACCTGCAAAAATACACAGCAGGCTGTATTTCCCTGTTTTGGGCTCTATTTCGCGAGCCGGTCGCATCCGTAGTAAGTCCTCGAGCTCTCACACCTGTAGGGCTACTTGCCATTTGAATCGGACGAGATTTCTTGCGTGGAATCTCTCCAAATTCACTTGTACCTACAAGGGATTAGCAACTAGCTAATCCAGTACCTGTGCAAGAGGCTCTTGACTCGGCAATCGCACATGAACCCACACAATTGTACATGCACATGAAAAGCCCTCGAGCGGGGCATCACGTTTTCATATTCAAAAGGGAAGAGAGGTGCGCAAGAGCAGAATCATCGCGCTACATAGTGCACATTGCAAGGGAGAAGGCAAGCTTTCCATTAAAGCTTCAACACCTGCACCAACTACTCACACACACTGTAAGTGAGTGTGTGAGAGAGGTTGTAATAAACTTGGGCACCCCAAGTCTAAAATCTGTCGCGACACGAGAGAGATTCACTTAAAATACTTCACAACTTTAAAATCACAGCTCAATTTGGTCGACAGGGCCCGACGTAGTTCCGTGCAAAGAGAGATTGGCCCCAAAGATTGGCGCCCCTTTCGGTATTTTTTTATATTAATCTTTGAGCAAAGTACAACTCCCGCAGGGTCCTCTGCTCTCAGACTCTGCATCTGAGAAGTGAGACACTTAGGGCTCTTTTATTCTTACAAGGGATGCCAAAAGCAGAGCCCCAAAAGCAATTAAACTCAAAACCAAATAGTCCCTAAAGCAATTTGTTCCAAAAGCAACTGATCCCAAAAATCTACCCAGAAAAAAGCATGAGCGCAATTTGCGAAAATCCATACATCAGTCACGTCAGCATGTCAGCGCGATATGCGGAGATCCGTACTGCTGTCCGTACAGTTTTTGCCACGTCAGCACATGTCCGTACTGCTACATCAGCACATTTGCTCGTACAGTTTTTGCCCGCAGGTGGTCTAAGGCAGAGGCAGCCATCAAGTGGATTTTGCGCAAATTCCAAGCTGAGGTGTGGTAGTATTTGACTTTTTGTAGTCTCTGGTGCTACCAAGTGTCCACTATGCCTCTTTGAGTTAATTTTTCTAGTACCGACCGACTTATAAGTGTAGTGAGGGGGCCTAAATGACTTTGAATTGAGCCTAGACACCCTTTTAGTGTTCCGATTCTAGTGTCGGTCGGCCCGACCAACTCGTAGCAACAAGGCCTTCCCGTCCGCGGGTGAAGCTCCCGGCCGTAAACTTTCACACTGGCCACACAATGTTCGGCCATTTGCAGCTTCAAAAGAGGGTCCAAAAAATTAAATAAAGATCATTGGAAAGAAACCAACAACTAAGGTTAGCAGTTGCCACGTCCTCATGACAGTAATTAGCAATTTCCACGTCCTCGTGACATACCCCCCTCATGAAATCGCAAACGACCTCGATTGCATGCCATAAATACATGCCATTGATGATCTTAAGTTGTTAGCACGCTTTTATCATCGCCTGTACCCGCAAGAAAGGTCATAACACATAGATAAAATGACTTAATGAGACCTTCATACTTTTGTCATTTCCATCTATGATAGAAGTGAGCATAATATCTTTAAGACTTGAAGAGCGATGCACACTTCTATTGCATTGAATCCGTATGTACATTTGATGTGCTAGCTCCATCATTACGCCTCCTCTGAACACGTTGGGTTGGGGCATACGTAGGCTGTAACCCAAAGGCCTCAAGGTAAAGCTGCAATACATTTGGTGACTCTGACAGCTCATGCTCTTCCACCCACTTTGCATCCATAGGTGGATAGTGCTCTGAAAGCCTTGTTGCATGCCGATATTACTATACATGGGGTTTGGCATCATGCCTTGCATACCCCCAAACATTGTTCTTGGCATTTACTGTTGGTTTCCAGGCACATAACCAGCCATACTTTGGAACACAGATCCACCCCCGAAATACCCAGGATGTACCGTGGGTGGTGGAAAAACCTGATACATTGCCTGGAAAGTCGTGGGCTTTGAAAAGTGGTGGATTGAATTGGCAAAACCTGTGGAATTGGCGTCCTACCCACCTGTTCATGGATGAAAGGAACCTCTCTTGGAGCCCCTAACTCCGTAACATGCGAGTGCTCCCTATCCTACCGGGACGCATGAAGTAACTGAGCTTGAGCCTCATCGGGCTCTACTGGCTATGTGAGTTGCCTTGTCTGCTGTGTAACTGGTGGCGCTTGCAAAAACTCCATAATCCTTGAGTTCTTCACCAATTAAGAAAAAACATTCACGATGTAACCAAGACGCTCGCTGCTACTGCACGCCCCCCCCCCCCCCCCCCCCCCCCCTCTCGCCCTCGCTGCCTCCAGCCCCCGCGCTACCTCTTGCCCCCGCGCCCTCGCGCTGCCCCCATCGCCCTCGCGCTACCTCCCTCGCCCACCAGCCCTGCCCGCCACGCCACCCTTGCCCTCTGCTGCCCGCTGCCCTCCCCCCTAGTTGCCCCCTAGCCCGTCCGCTGCCCCCCATTCCCTGGCCGCTTCTCCCCCCCCCCCCCCCCCCCCCCCCCCCCCCCCGCAGCCTTTTAAACTTTCGCTCGCCGCTTTATCCGTCCCCCCATCCCCCCCCCCCCCCCCCCCACCCCCCCCGCCCTCATCGCTCCCGAAGGTCTTCTGCACCTGGCTCTGCATCACTTCTTCTTCGGACAAGTGCTTGGCGTACTCGGTTGCAGATTTTCTTCACCGCCCACTTCTTCGACTCAGCAGTAGACACAGATGGAGGCTCCAGCTCCGCCACAGAGGGACTCACCTGAAGCCCCCTCGCCCGACCCCGCTGAGCCCACCATTCGACTTGCTCTCTCGCCGACAGAGCAAGCGAGCCTTGCAGAAGAGGTAGAACGCTTGCACGCGACTTCTGTCATCTGCAAGGTTCTAGGCACCCGTCCTAGCAGAGGAGAGCTGTGAGACCTTCTCCAAGCCCGCCTTCTCGCAGAGGTGGGCAAGATCTTGGATGTCCAGATTCTCGGACGGGGGTACTACCAGATTGAGTTCGAGACTTCCGAGATGACCTCCAAGGTCATAGCTATGAGTCCACTGGCCATCCGAGCATCACGCGCCCACTTTCGACAGTGGCGACATGGTTTTGACCTGACTTCAGATGTGCTAGTAGAGGAGGCAGACATTCCCATCTCAGTCTGCTTTCCGAGTTTACGGAGGGAGTACCTTCCACTTCTCTCCAGGATTGGCTCCGCCATCGGGACTGTCCTGGAGACACCTCGTACGGAGGCATCAGTGGCTACTAAGGCGGCTGGCATCCCTTCAGTTCGAGTTTTGGTCAGAGATACCCACACGCTCCCGAAGGTCATCCTTCTGCCTCGGGTGAGTGGGGGGTGGTTTAGACAGAGTGTGGAGTACTCGGGTCTCCCGAACCAGTGCTTCATTTGCAGACAGATAGGCCACCTAGCGAAGGCCTGTCCACGGAGGAGACCTCGACCCGCACCTCAGCCTCAGCCCCAGCCTGCCAAGGCTGGGCCGCAGCCACAGCCAGCGACAGCGCACAGATCCAGAGCCACCCTCCGAGCCTGGGGCTCCAGCGGAGGAGGGGTGGCAACAGGCCCGTGGCCGTCGACGCCAGGGGCCACAGCGACAGCCTGGCACTCAGAGTGGCCCTCAGGTGCCTACTCAGCAGTAGTGGGTTCCCACAAGGAACCGCTTTGGTCCTCTTGAGCAGGAGGAGCCCCCTACGCCAGCCTCCACCTCCGCTTCACCCTCGCCAGCCACCCCACCATCCGATTTCCCCTCCTCCTCCTCATCCCCTCCCCCGCCCTCTGCTCCCGCCCACTCCCCACCTCGCCCCCCTATCTCTGTCGCCCCACCCCGCTTCTCTTCTCCCCCTCCTCCTACTTCAGTACCACAGTCGACTCAGGAGACTGGTCCCTCGCCGGCGGCTAGGAGATCTCTTGGCAACGCCTTTGCCACGAGTCGCCTAGCGAGAGAGGGTCAGCCCTTATTGCGGCCCCCTCTGCAGATTCAGACATCTTCCCTTGCAGCTATCCCTCGTGGTCTGACGAGCATTGACCTCCGACGCCGCTGGGATTTCTTCGATTACGGGTTCACTCGCTTTCTCGGCGATTCCGCAGCAAACCACGAGGCAGCCTGCTTCAAGGTCCACGCTTTGTTCCTCGCCGCTAGGGGGACAGAGGCCTTGGACTCAGCAGTTGGTTTCTCCTTCCCCCTCTGTGGTAGGACCGAGACAGAGTGGTCCCTCGACTCAGTGGTGAGATGGTTGCATACACAGGTTCTGGAGTTCTCTCACCACATGGGAGAACTTGGCGTTACAAATTTGCTGCAGACTTTGTGGCCACTGTTTTGGTCATCTGAAAGTTTGCTGCGTTTGCAGAAATCTGATATGGTTGCTTCCTTGCCGCCTCTTGAAGCACCTATCAAACATGTTTATGAAGGCTGTATTTTGGGTAAGATGCAGCGTTCTAAGTTTCCAAAGGATGGTTCAGTTCGGGCCACATGCAGGTTGCAGCTTGTGCATAATGATGTTTGTGGGCCCATGCAAACTCTGTCCTTGGGCAATTACATGTACTTCGTGACTTTCATTGATGATTACTCCAAGCATGCATGGGTATTTCCGCTTAAAGCGAAGTCCGAAGTTTTTATGTGCTTCAAACAATTTCTGGCTATGGCTGAAAATGTCTCAAAATGTACTATGGACACCCTCCGTTCCGATCGAGGGAGGGAGTATATATCTCATGAATTTACTGCATTTCTGGCTAGTCGTGGGATAAAACACCAATGTACAGTGCCTTATACACCTCAGCAAAATGGTGTTGCTGAGAGGAAAAACAGGTCACTTACGGAAATGGCACGATGTATGGTCAAAAGTCAAGCTTTGCCGCATTCTTTTTGGCTTGAGACCATCATGTGTGCCACTTATGTACTTAACAGGTGTCCTACAAAAGCTTTGCAGTCTATTACTCCATATGAAGCATGGCATGATAGAAAGCCTTCTATTGAGCACATGCGTGTTTTTGGCTATTTGGCATATGCTTTGGTGCCAGAAGTGCAGCGCAAAAAATTGGATGATAAGGCTATCAAGTGTATTTTTGTTGGTTATAGTGCTGAAAGCAAAGGTTACAGGTTGTATCATCCGCAAACAAAACGTATTCTGGTTTCTCGGGATGTAGTGTTTGTGGAAGATTCTGTTCAGCCCTTGCTGTCATGTACTAGAGACAGTAATGTAAGCTCACACGACATTTATGACACTTTGTTGCCTCTTTTCAGTGGTGGAAATACGAACGTAAGTTCCAATGAGACAAATGTACAGCCTATGGAGGTTTCTGAAAATGTTCTAGATCAGCCTATTACTGATGCAGATGTACATGATGTACTTGATGAGGAAAGGGCTGAAAATGAGCAGGCTAGAGGTATGCCAAAATGGCTGGTGCACACTTTGCGTGACAGTAAATTGGATGCACCTTTGTCTAGTCGTACTCGTTCAGGCTCTCGCCATGCATCTTATGCATCAGATTGTTATGCTTTGGCTGTGTCTAGCTTACATGATGTTGAGGAGCCTCTGTCTTTTGATGAAGCACATAATTCAGAAAATTGGATGGCTACCATGCAATCAGAATATGATGCACTTATAGAAAATGACACATGGACTTTATGTGATTTGCCTCCTGGCAAAAAGGAGGCATTGGTACGAAGTGGATTTACAAGTTGAAACGCAAGCCGGATGGTGAGATTGATCGCCATAAGGCTCGACTTGTTGCAAAGGGTTATGCACAGCAAAAAGGCATAGACTATGAAGAGACTTTTGCTCCCACTTGTCGTATGACTACTGTGCGTTTTCTATGTGCATTGGCAGCTCATTTTGGTTGGGAAGTACATCAATCAGACATTGTTACTGCTTTCTTGAATGGTGACATATTTGAGGAAGTTTATGTAACGCAGCCTCACGGTTTTGTCATAAAAGGACAAGAGGACAAAGTGTGCAAATGTAACAAGGCTTTGTATGGGTTGAAGCAATCTCCTCGTGCTTGGTATGAGAAAGCTGACACTCATTTGGTCAAACAAGGCTTTCGTAACAGTCCAACAGAAAGCACATTGTATATAAAGCGTGAGGGTGATGTACTTCTCATTGTGGTTCTTTATGTTGATGATTTGTTGATCACTGGACCAAATGAGAGACAGATTGCTGAATTTAAAGCTGATTTGAATGCTACTTTCAAGATGAAAGATTTGGGGCTGTTGCATCATTACTTGGGTATACAGTTTAAGCAGTGTGATGGTGGTATTTCCTTGTGTCAGAAAAGTTACATAGAGACATTGATATGTAAGTTTGGACTTGACGATTGCAAACCTATTGCCACTCCCATGGAAACAGGTTTGAAGTTGAGTCTACATGATGCTTGCGATCCTGCTGATGTCACTCTTTATCAAACTATTGTTGGCTGCCTCATTTATGTATGCAACACGAGGCCGGATATTCAGTTTGCAGTCTCACAGGTCAGCACATTTATGCATAGCCCAAGGTCTAAACATTGGCAGGCTGTCAAGAGGATTTTCCGCTACCTTAGTGGCACTTTAAATCTTGGCTTGTTTTATCCCAAGGGGGGATCATTGCCGCCAGACTCACATGCTTTTTCGGACTCAGATTGGGCTGGTTGTTTTGACACGAGAGTGTCCACAAGTGGTGGCTGTCAAGAGGATTTTCCGCTACCTTAGTGGCACTTTACATCTTGGCTTGTTTTATCCCAAGGGGGGATCATTGCCGCCAGACTTACATGCTTTTTCGGACTCAGATTGGGCTGGTTGTTTTGACACGAGAGTGTCCACAAGTGGTTTTTGTTTCATGCTTGGCAGTTCATGTATATCATGGTTGAGCAAGAAGCAACTTACTGTGGCCACTTCAAGTTGTGAGGCTGAGTACAGGGCAGTCTTCACAGTTACGGTTGAGTGTGTATGGCTCAGACGCCTTATGGCTGATTTGGGTGTTGGACAGGACACTGCCAACACTATCTACACTAACAGTCAGAGCGCATTGGCAGTTGCGAGGAACCCAGTTTTTCATGCTCGCACAAAGCACATTGAGGTGCATTACCACTATGTCAGGGAGAGGCTCTCAACAGAAAAGATCAGCTTGGCTTATGTGCCAACACAGGACAACCTTGCAGATCTTTTCACAAAGGCATTGTCTCGTGAGAAGCTTGAAGCTTTCCGCAAAGCTTTGGGCTTACTCCCCTTTGTGGACTGATCATGTCCTTAGGGCATGGCACTTCCCTTTACTCATGTGCCAACTCTCGTTCACCGCATCACTCCAGGGGGGATTTGTTACCATATACATGTGGTAGTGATGTGTGTGAACACACTAGGACCGCCGGGGCATTTTTTCCCTCTTTAGGAGGTTTTTTCCCCCGAGCATTGTATATACGCCCATCACTCTAGGGCTATCTATCTTTTCATTGCACACTAAGTAATACACTCTCTATTGTGTGCCTTGAGCTTCCTTCGTCTTCTCCAAGCTGTGTGACTCTCTGCAACCCTAATTCCAACAATAGATTATATCTGTTTTGAACTTGTTTGGGTGCCGATGAACTTAGTTGATTTTGGTTTCAATGCTATTTGATAATCCCTCAACGACGTAGACAACAGTCTGGGAAGCGTTTAGTCGTACTTTGAACCGCTAACAAACACAAGCTCAATCTAGAGACTGCTTAGTTGTAGATAGAGCAAGTTGCCGTCTGGGAGGCCTTTGGTTGTATGTGGAAACCTCTGAGCGACATCGATTGTGGTCTAGCGAGCGTTTGGTTGTATCTAGATGTCTTTATTTTATGCAATTGTACATGTGAATATATATCATTTGTAAACATTTTGTGAAGCACATGAATCTGGTGCATCAATGGTTCCAATTTGGATGAGATTGCCTAGGTATGTAGTCTTCGTGCATCGAGACACCCCTTGAAAGATAGCTAATATTACTGTGCTAAAATATCAAGAGTTCTGAGGCGAATGAGACGACTGGATGAAAATCCTATTGTAAAACTGTATGGTGTAATGCATGCTAGAGAATCTCTCCCAAGGTTGATCAAGCACGGGCGAAGGTTGGAGTAATCGAGGCGTCTTATGCCGATCGTACTTTATTTTTTTGGTAAACTAAGAATTCCATGATATACTGATCAATGTTTTCTTTAAGGCTTGGCCAAAAGAAATACCGTTCCAATGGTAAGGTCGTATGGAGGATACCCCGATGACTGGCATAAGGCAAAGCATGTGCTTCATCGATGATTCTCTTCCTTAGTGGTGCCGCCACACAAATTCCTTGGTGGTTGTCACGTGTACATCTAACCCTATGTGTACGTGGACAAGCTAATTCATGACATGGGTTCAGTTCAGTTAGATTAGGAAGTGTTCTGGCACTTTTGTGAGTCTGTTCGCAAACCGCGCATGCCCAGACACTTAGATTAGATGCATATCCTCTGGTTGCACACAGCATGATCATCAGATTTCCATCAAAACCCAGAAAGAGCATTTTTACAGTGCATAGACCTATTTTTGACATTTTTCACTTATTATTTTTAAGTGACTTTTGTTGGGAACTAGGTAGGGCAGATTTCACAAGTTTGTATATATAAAAACCTAGCGCTAGCACTTTCTGGCAGAAGAGGCAGCAGTTCAATAGGCACCTTCTCAGCAAGACCCCCCAAGACCAACCTAGCGTCTTGCCCAACAGCAGAGCCTAGCGTTTTTCATTCCCTGATCAGCCTTGGCGTTTTTGCATTGCAGAGCAGCCCCGGCGACCACAAGACACAGCAGATCAGCCCTAGTGATAGCGGATTTCCCGGTGACAGCAGATCAGCCCTAGCGTTACCAGTTTCCTCAGCAAAGACAGATTTCAGCCCCTAGAGTTTTCGGTTTGCAGATCAACCTCAGCGTTTTTGCAGATCTTCGCGACGGAATCAGCTCTAGACTCAATGTTTTCAGATTTCAGCAATCAGTTTCCGTAGAAGAACCCCCGAACCTCACAGATCTCACCTTTTTGCAGCAGATCCTCGCCGCACGGTCAGATCCAGCGTAGGTTGCAGATTCAGCCCGGAAAACGCAGATTTCAGCATCTGCGTTTTCAGCGCATCGTCACCATCGGCATCGACACCGACATAGATTCAGAATTCAGCTGATAAAGATATGCAGATTTCAGCCATTAGCATTTTCAGATTTCAGCCCGTCTCGTCGTCGTCGACATCATCGGCAAGTCCAAGCATTGTAGAGATTTGTGCAATGAATAGTAGACCGCTCTCGACATAGAGAGTGGGGCCTTCAGAGGAGGGTTTTGACAACATTCTGGTGTCGTATTCTTCTCTCTCTATCTCTCAGTCTCAGCACCTTCATTCATAGTGTTCATCACTTTGTTTGTGTCCATTGCACTCTCTCACTAAAGGAATGGAAGGCTCTCCCTTCCGTAAGTAAAAGGAACCCCTGAGCACAGTTCAGAGCACTCATCTTGAGCAAATTTCAACATTCACTTCCGTTGCACATTACATTGGTATCAGAGCCTTGGCAATGTTCTGTATCACTCAAGGAAAGAACCACAAGAATAAATTTTTGCTTGTTGCGGTCGCACGTAACCCAAGTCCTCTTGGGCGTGTCGATTATTAATCGTGTTTTTGAAGAGTGACAGGAAACCCAAGAAAGAAGGGCTTGTCCACCCTCCCCTTGTGCCTCTTTTCACTCATTGAGAGCAGACCGTGCACTTAGCGGCCAGCCAATCGACGTGAGGTGGGAAAAGGCAACCTTGGTGTGAGCGCAAGGCCGCGAAGGGGTGCGCCTACGAAAAAGAGCAAAACTCGGGTGAAGAGAAGATCCTTCTCTAACACAGACTGCAAGCGAAAGAAGAACCTCAAGAACCCAAGAACCCAAGAACCTCAAGACCCCCAAGAACCTCAAGAACCCAAGACCCACAAGAACCCAAGTTCCTTGTGAACTTAAGAACCACAGATCACAGTGTATGGTCATCACGCGAAGCGGAATGGATACTTCGCATGGAGGTGGTGAGCATGGAAGTGGTGAAGAAGAGTTTTCCCCACCAGGAGGTTTTTCTGACCCTCCCCCTTCCCCATCTACACCAAGGATTGCACTAACTCCAATGGAGGCTTTCGACAAGATGATGATGGACAAGAAGTTAGAACGCGAAGCAAGAAAGCAGAAAGAAAGGCAGAACACACAGAAAGAATGGCAGCCATGGCACGTGACCGCGAAGAGTTGTTGCGACTCTTTTCTAATGTGCAAGCACAGATTGCAAAGGATCAGGAGAAGGAGACTCTCTCAGTCTCTTCTTTTCCAAAGCATGATCAGGATAAGCATGATGAATTGAATGATAATGATAAGCATGAAGAATTGCATGACAATGACAAGCATGATGATTTGGATGACAATGATAAGCATGATGATTTGCATGATCAAGATGTGATTTCTCACAAGCATGATGATTTGCATGATCAAGATGTGATTTCTCACAAGCATGATGATTTGCATGATCAAGATGTGGTTTTTCACAAGCATGATGATTTGTATGATCACGATGTGATTGTTCACAAGGATGATGGGTTAGTTGATGCTTTTTCTAGTGAAGCTAACCTCATTGCAGATTCGAGCAATCACGAAGAACCGATCTTGGCTCTCGAGTCGAAGTCTACAGAACCCCTCAAAAAGAACCAATCTTGGCTCTCGAGACGAGGTCCAAAGAACCCCCAAAGGAAGTATTCTGTGTTCGTGTGATTAGTCAGCACGCATTATTCGAGTGTTGCATTCGTGATGCTTTCTTGCATTTTAGTCACCGTCCTTATGTGATCCCTTTCCCTAGGCATGACATATTGTACGTTGAGCACGATTCACTTATGAATGAGCATGGATATATGCGGATTACTCATGGAAAGATGACATGTTTGCATTCAAGGAATTCACATTCCACGTCTCCTTCTTGGCATGACACAGTATCCGAAAGAGCACAAGAAGGATTGAGCATCAAGCATCGGCATTTCCATTGTGTTTTGCCACAGTTGATTACTTTAGATCAAAAAGTCAAGATTCGATCCCATTGTTTGTGTGTGTTTGATGAATGGTTTGGCACTCCGTCTCTATGTTTATCTACATTGCATGCACAGTTTTTCAAGAAGACTAGAATTTTTCCAGTAGATTTACATGAAATGGGTATGTTCATGTTTTTATGTTGGAAGTGGTTTCAGGAATTTTCAACCACGGAGATTCTTGAAGAAGGTAGACGCATGACTATCGACGAAGTTGAAGCATTGAAGGAGCCACAGGTGACCTTGTGTCGCTTTCGGCGGGGCCCAAAGAAGCAAGCTTTGCAGACCTTTATGAAGTTCAAGTATCGCATGAGCCACGCATTGGAGTGGGCCGGCGAAGAGTCCTTTCCAGGATTCTAGACGCTGATGGCGATCTCCCACGACGCCATACAGTTGGTACCAGTACCTCACTTTGAAAAGGAGGGGATGTCACATGCACATATAACCCCATGTGTACGTGGACAAGCTAATTCATGACATGGGTTCAGTTCAGTTAGATTAGGAAGTGTTCTGGCACCTTTGTAAGTCTGTTCGCACACTATGCATGCCCAGACACTTAGATTAGATATGCGCAGACACTTAGATTAGATGCATATCCTCTGGTTGCACACAGCATGATCATCAAATTTCCATCAGAACCCATCAAGAGCATTTTTACAGTGCATAGACCTATTTTTCCTATTTTTGACATTTTTCACTTATTATTTTTAAGTGACTTTTGTTGGGAACTAGGTAGGGCAAATTTCATAAGTTTGTATATATAGAAACCTAGCGCTAGCACTTTCTGGCAGCAGGAGCTCCGGTTTAACAGGCACCTTCTCAGCACTCCGTCTCTATGTTCATCTACATTGCATGCACAATTTTTCAAGAAGACTACAATTTTTCCAGTCGCTTTACATGGAATGGGTATATTCATGTTTTTATGTTGAAAGTAGTTTCAAGAATTTTCAGCCACGGAGATTCTTGAAGAAGGTAGACGCATGACTATCGACGAAGTTGAAGCATTGAAGGAGCCACAGATGACCTTGTGTCGCTTTCGGCGGGGCCCAAAGAAGCAAGCTTTGCAGACCTTTATGAAGTTCAAGTATCGCATGACCTACGTATCAAAGTGGGCCGGCGAAGAGTCCTTTCCAGGATTCCAGACGCTGATGGCGATCTCCCTCGAGCCATACAATTTGGTACTAGTACCTCACTTTGAAAAGAAGGAGATATCACGTGCACATCTAACCCTATGTGTACGTGGACAAGCTAATTCATGACATGGGTTCAATTCAGTTAGATTAAGAAGTGTTCTGGCACTTTTGTGAGTCTGTTCGCAGACTATGCATGCCCAGACACTTAGATTAGATGCATATCCTCTGGTTGCACACAGCATGATCATCAGATTTCCATCAGAACCCATCAAGAGCATTTTTACAGTGCATAGACCTATTTTCCCTATTTTTGACATTTTTCACTTATTATTTTTAAGTGACTTTTGTTGGGAACTAGGTAGGGCAAATTTCATAAGTTTGTATATATAGAAACCTAGCGCTAGCACTTTCTGGCAGAAGAGGCAGCAAGAGCTCCGGTTCAACGGGCACCTTCTCAGCACCTTCATTCACAGTGTTCATCACTTTGTTTGTGTCCATTGTACTCTCTCACTAAAGGAATGGAAGGCTCTCCCTTCCGTAAGTAAAAGGAAACCTTGAGCACAGTCCGGAGCACTCATCTTGAGCAAAGTTCAACATTGCACATTACAGTGCAGCGGTAGAGTTAACCATCCCCACTAGCTTTCTCCAAATGGAGGAGAAGTTTGGGTCGTCTGGATACAAGTCGGGAAGTGATTCCACTTCTTGGTGATATACAGAAGTGATTGCATTCACCCTCAGCCATCTAGACAATGTGTTTGCAGCCCCATTCTTACTTCCAACAGTTAATGAACCAAGTAAAAATGCAAAAATTGAACCAAAACCAAAGTTGATAGAGGGACAGAAAGAAAGAAAGAAAGCTATACTAGCGTCCTATTGGATGTATTAATTGAAAGCACAGTCAAAAGGGGCTCGGATCGAAGATAGGACAGATCAAATACATCATTATCAAAAAAATCTATTTGGGGATTCCATGAGTAGCCTCACTTTGGGATGCCATGAGAAAGAGGGCAACGCTACTACACAATAAGGAGGAAAAACAAACCAAGTGAAAGGTTGCCTCTTTGTAGGAGGTTGTGGCTATCCATTTTATCGTGACATTTTGCATTTCAAATCCTCTAGCATGTCAGTTCATATGCTTGAACGTCCATCTCTTTACATTTAACCTCTCACCATTCACCTGGGATTATCTTTCTATCTTTGCAAAATAGTAGTAACTATTATTGGCCTCTTTTCACTTCCATATTGTGACACAATGTTAGATATTACAGCAGGGGATAAGTTTTCACTATCTTTGCAAAGTCAATTATTTTTTACCAGAAAAAATCAATCCAATAAGTGGTGTTCACTAGAATCCATATTTCTAACAACATTGCTAAAAACAGATTGCTTCAGATTTCTACCTTTCAGTCCACAGTTTACAAGGGCTCCAAGGCAAGGCGTGAGAAGAAAATGAGAAAACAGGAAGAGGCAAAGAAACATACCCCACATAAGAGGAGGAGGCGGTTGTAGATGGCCTTAGCGGCACTACCCGCGAGCTGTTGATAAACTATGCTGGAGGCCAAAGAGCGGAAAGGGTTGCTGCAACTTTGGAAGCTGGGAAGCTGACAAACTTCAATTACCTCCCTCAGCTTAGCATCGCAACACTTTAAGTGCTGAATGGCCACTGCAATGGCTTCCGTCTTTGACAAATTTGTGACTGACACCATTACTTGCTTCACGAATTGCCCATCTTCCCCCTTTTCTGTTGTTGTTGTTATTAGAGTTTCCGTTGTCGAGGACGAGGCACCAGATACGAGCATAGTAGAATTGATAATTTCTTCTGCTCCGATTTGTTTCTCTGCTTGCTGTAATTTTCTCTTCTTGTGACCCTGTGAAACGCCATCGCTAGAGGTCTGTGGAGCCACACGGCGTTGCTGAGCATCGTGGGTGACGATCTTACGAGCTCGGAATGAAATGCGCCTAGAAGCCATAACTGGAAATGATTCTAGCGTAGCGTAGCTACATTTGCATTTTGGGCCTGCTGAAGGCCTTGATGTCCATATATAGCCTATGGGTGAAGGTCGTCCCTCAACAAAACCTTTTTGGCCTGCAAAATAGAGCACCCACATCTAGAGTACTTTCTTTTGGAGGAATCGAAGGTAATGTAGGGCTGGAGTTTTTATTTTCAATTTGTAAAATTGAAAAGGGGCAGAACATACTATTCATAGAAATAGAAAGCCGATAAAAAATTAACCGCCCCCCTAAAAAAAAAAAACTGACATCAATCTCTCTCTCTTATCTCGGAGCTCTCTCTCTCTCTCCCTCTTTCTGTGTGTGTGTGTGTGATGCTCCACATCTGCTCTCTCTCTCTCTCTCTCTCTCTCTCTCTCTCTCTCTCTCTCTCTCAGGCCGCATGGACGTTTCAGTCCGCTTGCATGTCCACAGTCGCCACTGCCCTCGCAGTTGGTGGTAGACCATAGTGGAGTGGGTGGACTTTTGGTGCAAATTGCGGACCGTGGACGCAAGTTGATCGGATGGAGGACACATGTACAATCTGCTTGTTTTTCAACATTTTTTCTAGGTTTTTTGTGAAAGGTGTTTACATTTGTTTACTTCTTTTTTTAGAGAGGACCATTGAAAATTGGTGACTCGTCCTCTTCCATCTTTTTTTGGCCTGCCAGAAGGCCATAGTGAGGTGGGTGGATTTTTGGTGCAAATTGTGGACCGTGGATGCAAGTTGACCAAATGGAGGACACGTATACAATCTATTTGGCTTTTAATATTTTTTCTAGGTTTTTGTGAAAGGTGTTGACATTTGTGTACCTCTTTCTTTAAAGAGGACCATTAAAAATTGGGTCACACACAAGCTTTTTCGTCCTCTTCCACCTTTTTTGTTATTTTAGTTTTTAAAAAAGTCCTTTCATTTAAGAGCATGGGCTCCATTTCAAAAAAATTAATATCTTTTTCGTCCTCTTCCACCTTTTTGGTTATTTTAGTTTGTACAAAAGTCCTTTCATTTAAGAGCATGGGATCCATTTCAAAAAAATTAATATCTTTTTCGTCCTCTTCCACCTTTTTGGTTATTTTAGTTTGTAAAAAAGTCCTTTCATTTAAGAGCATGGGCTCCATTTTATTAAAAAACTTAATATGCCAATCGATTGAATTGTTTTTGGCATGCAAAAGGCCATAGGGGGAGGTTGGGAAAGAGTGCACGTTCTAAGCCATAGATCATCCATGGTTGGATTGGCTACACGTGCCCTGCTTACTTTCAATTTTCCATTTTTAATGGTAAAAGTCATTTCCTTGGCCAAGCGTGCTCTGCACCGCGTCGCACGCAGAGGGAGTTGAAGGCGGACTCATTACTGCATGTTACAAGATTGGAGCCACTGAAGGCTGGCGGGTTGGTTACTTGCGTCCTCTGTGTTGCATGAAGGCTCTATTCGGTCATGGTTGAGAGCATCATGAGCTTCACATTCAACCTGTTGCCATTTTTTGGGGTGTGTTATAAGGGGTTACTTCCCTTCTCTATTTGCAGAGGTAGCTTGAAACAAATCTGTTAATCCAAGAGTCTTTCACCTTCTTTGTCAATGGCTTCCAAACCACCTACTACAAGTTCCTTTGTGAGTGTGGCAGATTAGTGGTATGTGAGATGTGGGGAATCCGTAGGTGCTGAGAGCATGGATTTTGAAGCAGGTGAGCCCTCATGAATCTTTATGACTCTCTAGGTTTCAAAATTATTTTGCGCTCTATTATCAAGTTACTGAAATGCTCGATCACTTGCAAATCTATTACTACATATTGGAGATTTTGGGTTTACCACGGATCCATTTAATGGATTTCTTTACTTGCAATAATGTGTGAAGTGTACACATCGTTACCCTATGTAGCTTTCCTTGTCTTGTACCGTTTGTATGATTCTTATTGACATTGTAATTCATTTGGAAGATTTTGTGAAAGAGTCTTGAGGCTGTGAATTCCCAAATGCCAAATACGTACACGATAACATGCATCATGGCATGTATGCTTTATCAATGCTTTTGATAGAATGTTCATATTCCAATGTTGAATTAGTAGTAGTGGAAGTGATCGCTTGCTGGTTTATAGAGAGAATGCTAGGTTTTTGAGGATCAGGTCAGGTTTGTTTTCCATAAACATCTGTCCATTCTTTGATTGTGTAGCTTACCTAATATCTTCATGGACTTGGCAGGAGGATTGTCTATCTAATTTATCTAATTTAACCAATGTCTTCAAGAATTTGACTAGAGGGCAAGTGCTATCAGATTTACCCACATGTAACCTTTAACAATCATCATTAACATAGAGGCAAAAGTAACGAAGAGCATGTCAAAACCACTTGCCATTTGAAGCATCAAAATGAACTTTAAGCTGAGAGAGGAGGTATCTCAAAATGGGCTAAAAGGTTAATGATGGCCTAACTATAGTCATTCAGAAGACTATGGTCCTAACAAGACCAAGAGGCATTACATCCGACATTCCTCTACAATTTTCAAAATATTTGTACTTGATAGTTTGATATGCTGAAGACGTGAGCATGCTATTTGAGCCCTCTTGATATGGGCATTTTTGTAGATGCATTTCCCATACAGTATGTTCGAGAACTTTTAAAGCCCACATTAATGATGAAAGCATGTAATGTACACAAGTCTAATGTCATAGACAACACCAAAAAAATATTGTATCTTTGCCTTGATCTCTACATGCGTAACCGACAGCAAGTCCCCCATCAAAAGCTTGAGCAGATAGGCAAAATCGTAGTCCCCCTGGTAGCATATGTAGTGAATCTTCTTGTTGCGAACCAAATTGTACTTGACTAAAAGGCTACCAAATCTGAGTGAGTCAATGCCCTCCTGCCAATTTTTTTGAAAGTGGATGCCACTGGCTTTCAACAACTGGATGGATGTGTCCACATACAAGTCGGTGGTGATGTAAAAATCATAGATGTTAAATTGCCTGGTGTAGTAGGCACCATCAATCAAGGGGAGCTCCCTGTTGTCATTGGTGAGGGTGAGACCCACTTGAATGAGCTTCATCTTGTTGACATTGGATCTAAGGGTCTGGTAGATGCATTCCTCTTTGGTGCTGGCAATGAGCTACATAGGGAAGGAGACAAGGAACTCTGTGTTGGGGTGTAGGCCAGGTGGCTGTGGGAAACCGCCCCTGTTAGGAGATAAGGAACTGGAACGGAGCTTTCTGTGTTGAGGGTTCTCTGTGTATACAGAAGGAAGAGAGCTTTCTCGAGTGGAAGAAGGAACAGTGCAGAGTCGAGTAATTCTGAGAGTGGAATAGAGTCGAATATTCTGCAGTTCTGGAAAAGTTGAGTATCAGGTACATGGGAAGTGCAGGTGGAAGGAGTGGAGAGTCAATGTGATGTCGATTCAGTGAATCTGATATGGAAACAGAGCAAGCAAGCACTGTGTGAATTCGATGTGTGGTAAGCTCTGGAACAGTAGAATCTGGAGTCAAACAGATCTGGAGCAGGGGAAGCTTGAAGAGGAAAATCTGGCAGGCCCTAACACTGCTTGAAACAACGCGAGGCATAGCAGCTTGTAGCAATCGGGTAGCAAGCCGAGCAAAGACCAAAGGAGCAGACTTTGAGAGAGAGAGGTATCAGGCAAGCCCGTGGGCTGATTTGAGCAAGACGGGCATAAAATCGGGAACTCATAACCATGGGGCTGCAGAAATAGGGCCGCCAATGAGGCAATCAAGGGTGCAATGAGAGATTGAAGAACCTACGTTATGCCTGGCAGTAGCGCTGGATAGTAGCAGCAAAATCGGGGCAGCCATGTACTAGTTTTGCATTGCCAAGCTCTCACAGCACACACAGCCAACGCTACAGAAAGAGAGGAAAGCCTCGACAGGGATTTCTCACAAAAATCAATCTTTCATTCATGTTGCAGACCTGCATATCCTGCATAAGCCATAGATTTTCCTTTCTTGAAAATTAAAAGCTTGAGAAATTTTTTTTTGAAAGCTCTCTTTGAGTGCCTTCCCACGGTCGGCAACAAAGCTTTGAAGGGCGGCATACAACCTTGTGAAGCTAGGTTGAAAAGCTAAGAGGCATGGCAATTGAGCCACGAGATGAATGTCTGGCGTAGAAGCAAAGAGGCAAACCATTACTGGCAAGTAAGCACCTAGCAGCGGTGAGCTCAACACTGGCCAATCCTGTTCGGTGGCGGGAGACGACACCGACATCGACGACTTGCCGCTCCGCATCGGCATCAATTTTCACACTGATTCAACGGTTTATCTCATGTTTCTCCTCCACGACTTTGAGCGGCTCGGTTTTAGCGTTTCTTCTCGGCGTTTCGGCACCGGTTCGACATTCTTGCTCATTGCGGCAGATCTCCGACATCTGACCCAGACACCGGGCGTTTCCCCAGACAAGCGCGTTCCCGCGATCGACGACCGTGCTTGTGACATGCGCGGGTGAGGTACCTCTATCATAGAGGAGTGACACTCGGCATCGGCACCGATCGCCCTGTACGACACAATTTACGGATACGACACCTTTGGCGGCTATTCGACTAGCATATTTCTGCCCGGCGGCAGAAATCGGCACATAGCCACACCGACACAAAGGTTACAGGCTACAGGGGGGGTTTTTTTCAGCCCATTCACTCACAGATTCTCCAGGTTACCAGACACAGCGCTTTCACAAGCGATTTGGCAGTCATTTCGCCAGCAGATTCTCTGCGGACACATGCGTTGACAGATGCATTTTTTTGTGAGCACACCTAGTGCTACTGAGTTCTTTTGAGAGCAGATATCCCCGCAGGGATCACTTTCACTGTATGCAGCAGTTCTTGGTGCCTGTTTGAGTGCGGTTTTACTCATGTACGTTGAGTTGTGGACACTGCCCACTGTACTACGTGTGGAGCCATTTTTGGCTATTTTGGTAGTTTTTCCCGGCCGTTTCTAAGACTCGGACCGGAAGAGCCCTTTCTGAAACTGTGGCTAGTCCATTTGTGTCTGCATTATCCTTTGGAGGGTCGATAGCGTGAGGTTTTCTTTGAGCTGGGGTGTGCTCGAATGTTGAGACACCTTCGGTGATACAGGTAGCTGGAGTTCCCCTTTACGGTACCCTCGCCATAGGATATGTATCTGGACGGTTATTTATGCTTTTGACGCCGAGTTGGCAGTCACATAGCAGTGGTTTTGTGCAGCAGATGCCCAGTTAGTGCAGTTGGCACATTTATATGCATTTTGAGTTGAGTTTTGACTCCTCATACAAAGGAGACTCTACCGGATTTCCTTCCCGCGAGTCGTGACTTTCATTGTTGGCACTTTTGAGTCTATTTCGGTTGAGATTTTACTCCCGATACAAAGGTTACTCTACCCAAATTTCTACAGCTTCTCGCCATAGTTTGGCACCTCTCAAACCCTCTTATCAGCGATGGCTTCTTCTTTAGAAAAGGAGGAGTATTTCATTCGGAAGTTCGATGGTAGCAACTTCACCATGTGGAAAGAGCGCATGAAATATGTTTTGATAAACAAAGGCCTCTCAGAACCATTGAAAGAGCGCGCAGAGGATGATGATTATATACAAGCTCAATGGGAGCTTTTGGATGCAAAAGCCATGGCTACGATATGTCTACATCTAGCCGAGTCAGTCTTCTTCATTGTCATAGGGAAGAAAACAACCAAGGAACTTTGGGATAGCTTATGTTCAGCATGGGAGAGCAAAAGTGCATCCAACAAAGTTTTTCTCATGAAAAAGCTTATGAAGCTCAACATGAAAGAAGGTAGCACAGTTTCTGGTCACTTAAATGAGTTCAACTCCTTGTTCAGTCAGCTGACATCTCAAGGCTTTAAGGAGTTTGACGATGAACTCAAGTCTATCTTCTTTTTATGCTCCTACCCAGTTCATGGGATATCTTTTGCACAACCATTAGCAATTCGGCTCTGAATGGCAAGTTAGAGTTCAATGCTGTGACAGATGCGTTGCTCACTGAAGAGATTTGTCGTAAATCTCTCGATGGTTCTAGTCATGGAGATGCATATATGGCTGGCAGTTCAACAAAGTCAAGTGGCTGTGTGAGAGGAACAAATACAAAAGCAAAAGTAGAGAGCGAAATCCTCGTAGTCCTAGCAGACACAGGAACCAAAGTAGAGACCGCAATGCCAGAAATGTTGAGTGTTACTATTGCCATAAGAAGGGTCATTACAAAAAGGATTGTTGCAGTTTCCTAAGAGATCAGAAAAACATGCAA
Source organism: Adiantum capillus-veneris (assembly GCF_014529385.1). Taxonomy (NCBI): domain Eukaryota; kingdom Viridiplantae; phylum Streptophyta; class Polypodiopsida; order Polypodiales; family Pteridaceae; genus Adiantum; species Adiantum capillus-veneris. Next base: position 94,998,403 of record NC_140948.1, read on the forward strand.
AAGGATAATTCTGGCAAAGGCAAAAGTACAGTAAAGATTGAGGAGCTCAATATTGTTGAGTCTCCCATACCTACCACTGCAGTAGAGGATGCTCCTCCTCCAGTGATGCTCATTATGCCCACAGAGATTCATGCCGAGGTGACCGCCGCAGATGCCTCAGATGTTCTCATTTTCACTTCAGATCTCACTCCAGATGCTTTGGTTGCACAGGATGAGCGTTATGCATATAATTGGATCCTTGATTCTGGTGCAAGTTTTCATGTCACACCGCATAGAGAGTGGTTTTCCTCTTATGCATCCATGCATGGAATAGTCAAGCTTGGTGATTCCTATGAGCTTGACATTATTGGTATTGGTGATGTGAAACTTCAAATGCATAATGGCACTACTTTTGTGCTGCAGACTGTCAGACATGTGCCCAAGCTTACGAAAAGCTTGTTTTCTATAGGGCAATTGGATGATCTTGGCTACACTACAGTTTTTGGTAATCGTTCTTGGATGATCCGGAAGAACAACCTTATCATGATGAAAGGTAATAAAAACGGATCCCTGTACTCTTTGTTTGTTTCGAGTGTCGACGAACACTCTATCTATGTTGCCGAGCTTCCGTCTCCTGAGTTGTGGCATAGCCGGCTAGGGCATATTAGCCAAAAGGGAATGAAAACACTTTAGCGTTTTGGCTACTTACCTATGTTAGATTACACGGACTTTCCATTGTGTGAGCATTGTATATATGGCAAACAGACTAGATTGACATCTTCGCCATTGAATAAGAAACTAGGCAAACCTCTAGACTTGGTGCACAGTGATTTGTGTGGTCCAATGCCACATAAAACTCTAGGGGGGGCGAACTACTTTCTCACGTTCATAGATGATTCTACCAGAAAGGTGTGGGTGTATCTCCTTAAGCGTAAGGAAGAAGTCTTTTCGACATTCCAAAAATTACTCGCCATGGTTGAGAACTAATTAGGAAAAAAGCTCAAAGCTTTTCACACGGACAATGATGGAGAATACGTCTCCACAGATTTCAAGGATTTTTGCAATGGAAGAGGCATTCGGCGGCAGTTTACTGCTCCATACACACCTGCACAAGATGGGATAGCTGAAAGAATGAATCGTACGATTCAAGAGCGAGTTGTCTCTATGATGTCTATGGCGAAGCTTACTCCAGAGTTTTGGGGGGAAGCTGTTCTAACAGCAGTGCACATCATCAACAGGTCACCTAGTTCTCCTTTGGATTTCAAAATTCCAGAGGAATTATGGACTGGCAAAAGGCCAAGCTATGAGCATTTACGTGTATTTGGATGTGAGGCATATGCACATGTGCCCAAAGAACTTCATCGAAAGTTAGATCCCAGATCACACAAATGCATTTTTATTGGCTATGGTGCAAATGGAGAGATGGGATATCGTCTCTGGCACCTAGAATCAAACAAAGTCATTCGTAGCTCACATGTGATTCTCAATGAATCAAAAATGCACAAGAAGCCCATCAAAGATGTTGAGTATAGACGTGTTTGTTTTGAGGATGTAGCCTCCGAACCAACTCAGTTCTTTAGTGTGGTACCTACTCCTCAAGTGCAAGATACTACTATTGCTCTGGAGAGAGCAGAGTCCAGCACTCAGGCACTGAGACGCTCTGAGAGAGCATCACGTGCGCCCGAGCGGTTTGAGCCGAGTATACACCACATTTTGGTCACTGACAGTGGAGAGCCAACCTGCTACAAAGAAGCTATACAAATGGATGATAGCGTTAAGTGGGAACAGGCTATGCAATCAGAATACAATTAGATTATGGCTAATGAGACATGGGATTTGGTTGAATTACCAAAAGGCAAAAATGCTTTACCTTGCAAGTGGGTATACAAGAAGAAGTATACAACGGAAGATCCTGAGCCTAGATACAAGGCTCGTCTAGTTGCCAAGGGTTTCAAGCAACAAAAAGGTGTGGATTTTTATGAGATTTTCTCTCCAGTAGTCAAGATGACTACACTTTGCACTGTGCTTGGCTTGGTTGCTATCCAGGACATGGAACTTGTCCAAATGGATGTGAACACAGCATTTCTTCACAAGGATCTAGATGAAGATGTCTACATGAAACAACCAGAGGGATTCGTATGTGAAGCCCAAAAACCAACGAGGATAGAATTGGTTTGTAGACTTAAAAAGGCACTCTATGGCCTCAAGCAAGGTTCAAGGCAATGGTATAAAAAATTCGACAAATTCATGCAGTCTCATGGTTACATAAGAAGTCAAGAGGATCACTGCTTATACACAAAAAGATTGAACGATGGTTCTTTAATCATCTTGATCTTGGTATGAACATCAAGAGAGACAGACAACGTGAAATTCCTGAATTATCTCAAGAAAAGTACATTCACAAAGTCTTGCAACGTTTTAGTATGCAAGGGGGGAAGTCATTGAGTACCCCAATGCAAGCATACTCCAAACTTAGCAAGGAAGACTCTCCCAAGATAGTGGCTAAGAAAGAGGAAATGGTGAAAGTACCATATTCTTAGCAGTTGGCAGTTTGATGTACGCTATGGTAGCCACAAGACCAGACATTGCACATGCAGTGGGAGTGGTTCGTAGGTACATGGAAAACCCTGGCAAGAAGCATTGGGAAGTAGTGAAGAAAATCCTCATATATTTGAAAGGTACAGCTAGCAAGTGTTTACGCTTCGGAAATAGTGATGTATCTATTGTAGGTTACACGGATGCGGATTATGCGGGTTGCGTGGATCATAGAAGATCCACATCTGGCTATGTGTTCATGTTTGCTAGAGCAGCTATCTCTTGGAGATCATGTCTCCAAGATTGCACGTCTTCATCTACCACTGAAGCAGAATATGTTGCTGCGTTTGATGCCAGCAAGGAAGCCATATGGTTGGCTCGTCTAGTGGGAGATTTGGGCATTCACGAGGTTCCAGTACTACATTGTGATAGTCAGAGTGCCATTGCTTTGGCAAAGAATCCGGTGTTTCACTCAAAGTTTGTGCGCTCCTTGCCGCACTGTCGAAGCAAGGGACTTGCCGATACACCGTGTGCGAGCCACAAATGGCTCCAAGCACACAACAAGACTAATCTAGCAAGCTCAAAAGAGGGCAATGGTGTGTCACTCACCGCTCTATGCTCTTGCCGTGGAGGATTCCTCGTCGCGATGAAGAAGAAGCTGCAGTCGTGCCGCGCTCAACCGCTTCGCCGCCTTCGTGCCTTCGTAATGCTCGATCGCACACACACTCTCCCTCTCTCTCTCTCTCTCTCTCTCTCTCTCTCTCTCTCACACACACACACACACACACACACACACACACACACACACACATGCACACACACACGAGAAGGTGAAGAAGAAGAAGATGGAGATGGAGATGGAGCAAGAGCTCTCTTCTATTGCACAAATGAGAGAATGAGTGAATTTTAGGTTTAGTTGGCTTTTATATGAGTTCACCCCATTCACACTTGGGCGCCCATGCTTAGCCAACTAATCCCTTGAATGTCCCAGTTAGAGTGCGCCTCTCATCGGCGATCACTCTTACCCTTTTCCTATTGGTCCGACAAGCCCGGTACCTGACTCTACCAAATACATAATACACGTCCATCGTAGGTGATGGGGTGTCCGTGAGCCGTGAGGGTTAACATGCCCCCCTTCCTGATGTAGATTCCGTCCTCGGAATCTATTGAGTTGAAGCTGGTTCGTCGAGGTGGAAGAGCATTTGAGATGAATGTCCTTAGCCAACTTCAGTCATTGCAAAATCAAACAACATTGGCACAGTAATTGCATTCTCATAAGTGATTAAAAAGCATATGCAGTTTTAGGTAGACAAATTGATTGGTAAAATAATTTCAAACAATTTGTCAGCAATGACCATTAAATTGCAATGTAATCAAATGCATAAACAGATGTAAAGGTAAAAAATTAAACAAGTATGGGGTCGCTAATTTGACGGTCGAAAGGCACTAGAGATCGAATATTAATACCATGGGTAAGCTTCTTAATTATTTGTGGTCAATTAAGTTGTTTAATCGCGAGAGCCAAGTATTCATGTTCGAGGGCTGACTAGAGGCTATATCTAGAAGACCTTGTAGTTAAGCTACCATAAAAGGAATTTCTCATGAAATCATCGCCTGACTGATTACTTTTTTTTTGACCCCCCAAAGTCTTTTCACAGTGATTCAATTTTGATGTGTGTGCTTATTTTGTATGCCTTGGGTTTTTTTGCTTTTCAAGTAAAAGCGCCCATACTGGGAACCTCTAGGGCTCTATTACCATAGGCAATACATGTGAGTGAAGTACCAAATCAAGCTGAGATTTCTCTTCCACCTTAAGATTTTACAGTGTGGCACTTTGATTTTTTGTTTGTTCATTTTCAGCATTTTAATTTTGTAACTTTGGGGGGTCATATAACACTGATACACCTCCCAGGCTCATCACACCAGTAAACTCCCTTTATAATACTTAAGCTAAAGGTCAATAGGGTCAAGCCCACTAGAAAGCCCTAGTACATTTCACACAATGCTGCCTAAATCGGATTAAGAACCTAAGTAACCATTAATTATTAGGAAGGCATTCCCCATGGTATTAAGAGAAGATTTCTAACACCTAACTTGGTTAAACTAGTTTGTCGGACTGCTTGATTTTTAATCCTAAACAAGTGATTATGACAAAAAATTACATTGAATTAAATGTTTGATACTAAGCAAATGCGGTGAATATTAGGCTACCAATCACAATTAAAGCTGACAATCATAGATGCAAAAAAGATAAGGGGCAATGCTAATGGACAAGAAACACCTGTTTGTGTCGATGGTCGCGCTTGATTTGAAGAGTGAGTCGAGATAAAGATTCCATGAAGGTCCAAATCCTACCAATAGCAACACGCTCCTGTACACACTAGGAAACAAAAGGAATACCTCCAGGAGGCACATTAGTGGAAAAAGGTACCAACACTTATTGAACACAACAAAAAACATAAGGAACCCTAACCTAATTATTTGCACTCCCCCTAGAGAGTCAAGGGAATAGGATATTGTAGAGGTTGGGGAGAAACCCTAAGGCTAAATCCCTATCTTCGTCGTCGAGATAAACAAAGTCATCATCCATGAGACCATATGTGCCATCCGTGTAGTCGTGTAAATTTTCTTCTTCATCATAGGTGCCCATGTTTACTAAGAAGGTCACTAGACGCCTATAGTCATCTTGGTCAAAAGGGTAGGCTTGTGCAATGGGAGAAACGCTCTCTACTAAGTATGGATCAGATGTGGTCAAGAGACGTATCAGCCATTCTAACTCCTCAAAATTCCTCTCACATGCTAGCGTACCTATCAAATCCCATTCACATGCAAGCACTGGAAAGACCATGTGAAATATTTGTGAAAAGTAACGAGGGTACCTCTCACCCAAGGCAGGAGTGGATGACTCTAGCGTACTAGCCATATCTGTACATGCAAATAGATGATGGTTAGAGTGCAAATATTACAAGGGTCGTGTTCTTGTGCATAATTTGTTTTTATGATTTGTGTTATGGCTCTTGCTCTTTTACTTTTTTATCTTGTTTTTGTGAGTATAAGGCTTTATATATACATTTCCTAAGATCGGAGATTAAGAGGTCAGGGAGAAAGGTTGAGAGGGAAGCAAGTGAATGATGGATGTCCACAAACACTCCCCCCTTCCTTGGGTAGATCATACCGTTTGAAATGATGTCGTCACCCTTTGAAACCAATTGTTCCAGTTGGTAATAGGTGAGGATTTTTGCCAATAGTTTTCTATTACCCTAGGTGCCTCATCAAGTTGCAAGGGTGGTAAGGTACTCTCCCAGGATCGAACTTGAAGTGGTTCATCAGGTGATTCTTGAACACTGGGAGGTGTGGATTCTTTTGTAGCTTCATGGAGGTCCACTACTATAGATGAAGGCTGTGTAGAAGCTTTTACCTCTATGGATGTATTACGTGAGGAGCTAGAAGCTTCATGGAACTCCCCCCCTTCCTGAGCTAGGTGGAATAAATTGGTTTTGCCTTGGAGCCCAAACTAGCTCTGGACTAGGTGTGTAGCATTCTGTGATCTTTCCCTTCCCACGGTCTGCCATTGGCTTTAGCGTTACACTGTTTGACTCATATGGGTTTGTTGTCGATAGGGAAGGACACATTTTACGTTTAGGTACCCAAATTTGCTCATTTTCATCATAGTAGCCTTGGGCTTCTAATAGTTGTTTTGGAATCCATCGTGATTTTGTCTTGACTCTCCTAGGGCGCGCTCTTGGTTTTCCCGGGAAATTTTTTCTTGGAATGGATGGGAGGGTTGAGGTAGTTGGAAGTAAGGCCTTGGGGACCCATTGATATGTACTCTTAGGTCGTGCAGGTTGAGTACTTGCAATATTACTGCTTGCTGCAACTACAAGTGTTGAAGTGCTAGGTTCATGGGTAGCTGGCAAAGACGAGTTAACCACCTTGGCTTGTGAATGTTGGCTATCCTTCAACTTTGCTAGAGTTTGCAACGTAGGTGACTTTGCTTGAATGATAGGGGTAAGAGTCGGTGGTCGCGTCGTGACACTAACAGTATCCCAATCAATAGTGCATTTGGTTGCCAACATCCACGTGCGTCCCAGGTTTACGTTGCTTTCCATAGCTCCCGCGGGCATGACTAGAAACCTCTGCACTATGCTTCCATTGTCATAGACAATAGGGGTTTGAAGGACTCCAAGAATAGCAGTTTTCTTTTTATTAATGCCCTTGACTTGCATCAGACTCGGAGATAGGGTCGGTTTCCCTAATTGACATCAAACTCCATAGGATAACAAATTGTGTTTAGCTCCCGTATCTAATAAGGCATTTTATAGTACTTTCCCATAGGGGCTATTTAGCTCAATTGGGTATCGTAGGGGTGGCTCAGATTCTAATGAGTCGTCATCTGTGTCCTCGAAAAATGCTTGCGTGATTCCCAGATTAGCCTCTCGTTGGCGTCTAAGACGTTGTTGTCGTTCTCGAGCCTCAACTCTTGCTTGGATTTTTTAAAGCTCTGCTTGTTCCTTGGCAGCCTTCTTTTGATGGATGGCTTGCAACTCTTCCTGGCTTAGAGGATCATAATATCTTTTGAATTTACTCCCATTAAGGAATCCAATGGTTTCAACTCCATCTAGAGTCTCCACACGAATGGTACCTTGCGGGGTAATTTCACACACTCGATATGGTCCCTTACCAGCGTATTTCAATTTCTTCTTTTCATTACGTACCCCGTACATAAGAACTTTATCACCAACCTTGATGGATTTATCCTTTAAATGGCTATCAAACCACTTCTTTCTCCTATCCTTCTCCACTAGAGAATTTCACACAGCTAATTGCCTCTCTTCATCTAGCCTTTCCAGGATATATAACCGCTCCACTAAGGGGTTACCATCCCAACCTTCTTGAGAAGCTACTCGAAGACTAGGAATGACAAACTCCCGTGGCATAACTGTTTCTTGGCCATACACCATCTTAAACGGTGTGCAATTAATAGCAACTTTATACGCAGTACGATAAGCCCATAAAGCTGATGTAAGCTTTAGGTCCCAATCACTGCGATGAGCCTCGACTGTCTTTGTCAAAATGGAGATGAGAGTTTTGTTGGTACTCTCAGCTTGGCCATTTTGCTTGGGGATAATAGGGTGTAGACTTGTGGAGTGATATCATGAAGTTTGATGTGAGTTCTTTTATTACTTCATTTATAAAATGAGTTCCATTGTCACTCACAAGTTCAAAGGGGCATCCAAAACGTGTGATAATGTTCTCAAAGAGGAACTTAGCTGTTGTTTTTGCATCCGCCTTCCGTGTTGCTTTTGCTTCAGCCCATTTGGTTACATAGTCGGTAGCCACAATGATATATCGTGATTGCGTGTTACTTGCAGCCAGACTAATCGGTCCTACAAAGTCTGAGCCCCACTTTTCAAATGGTTGGGTTACCTTGATGGGATGTAGAGGCATCCTATCACTTCTTTGTGGCTTCTTGAAGCGTTGGCATTCATCACATCCCTTTGCAAAAAGTGATGCATCCTTAAACAGAGTGGGCCACCAATAGCCTGACTGTAAGATCTTTCGGGCAGTCAAGTTTCTTGAAAAGTGACCACCAGCTACGCCCATGTGTGCCTCTTGTAGAATATATAAATACTCATCCTCGCGGGCACAACGTCTAAGAACATTATCTTTTCCTCTCCTATAGAGAGTTCCAGCCAGTAAGCAATAGGGTTCGCATTCCTTGATTAATTTTCGAGCTATATCTTTTCGCAGTTCTTTGGGTGGAAAACCATTAACTAAGAAGTTAACAATATTTTCACTCCATTCAGGCATTGTCTCAACAATGGACAAAGGAGTATCATGCAATTCATCATCAACCCCCGTAGGAGCTTCGCCATTAGGGATACGAGATAAATGATCCGACATGACATGTTTCCTCCCAGGCCTCACAACAACGGTGAAGTCAAACTCAAGAAGAATTAACAACCATCGTGTAATTCGACCTGTGGAACACGGCTTGTTTACCAAATATAGCAATGCTTGATGATCAACATAAAACACAAACTTGGTAGCAAGAAGGTAATAGCGAAATTTCTTTACTGCGTAAATCATAGCTAGACCTTCGCGCTCTGTAGTAGTGTAGTTCATCTCGGCATCATTTAATTGGCGACTTGCAAAGCTAATAGGGTAGTCCAATTTATGTTCTCCTGGTTGAGTTAGGACACACCCAATAGCAAAATTTGATGCATCAATATGCACATGAAAAGGTACATTCCAGTCAGGTGTTTGTAGGATTGGAGCACTTGTTAGGGCCTTCTTGAATAACTCATAAGATTGATGACATTCTTCCGTCCAGTGAAACTCGATAAGAAGCTTGTACAATGGACGCGCTATCTCGGCAAAGTTTAAAATAAATCTTCGATAATAACCAACATGGCCCATAAATCTTTGAATTCCTTTATAGTTAGTAGGTGGTGGCAAATTGGCAATGGCTTTAATCTTACTCTCATCTGTGGATATCCCGTTCTTGGACACTATATGCCCTAGAATGACTCCATGCTTAACCCAAAATTGGCATTTGAAAGGGTTCAATGAGATGCGATAAAATCTGCACCTTTCAAATATTTTTTGTAGATATAACAAATGCTTCTCCCAAGAAGAATAAACACAAAGGTCGTCTAGGAAAGCTTCACAAAACTCCCTTAGAAATTCTTTAAACGCAGTGTTTATTAATCGTTGGAATGTAGCAGGGGCATTTGTTAAGCCAAAAGCCATAACACGAAATGCAAACACTCCAAACTCTGTGATAAAAGCAGTTTTAGCTTGGTCCTCTAATGCAATTGTGATTTGATTGTAACCAGAGTACCCATCTAAAAAGCTATAAGCTTCCTTGCCCGCAACTCTTTCAAGCACATGTTCTGAATATGGCAAGGGATAATGATCTCTCCTAGTAGCTGCATTAACTTTCTTGAGGTCCATGCACACTCTTAGTTTCCCATTCTTTTTTGGCACAATGACTATCGAAGAAACCCATTCTGAGTGCTCAATAGGGTATATGAATCCACATTGGATAAGTTTTTCAATCTCCTCTTGTACAATTTTGGCGTACTTAGGATTCATTGGATAGGGTCGTTGCTGGACGGGTTTAGCAGTGTTGATCATGGGAATTGTATGTTGCACCACAGAAGGTGGAACGCCCTTCATGTCATGATATGTCCAAGCAAAGATATCCTTGTATTCCTTGAGGAGCTCCTTAAGTACAGCCTCTTCAGTTTCGGTAAGGTCTTGAGCAATAAAGACTGGTTTAGACTCCTCACCTGGTTCTGCTAATTCTATCTCTTTAACTACCGCTGGACCATCATAGACTCCACTGCTTTCATTGGTAGGTATTCGTTGGGCCTTGGCATACACAACCTTTCGCTCCCCCGTGGTATAAGATTTAAAATGTTCAGGAGCCGTATGTAAGTCAGCAGGCTCTTGTCCTGACGGAGACCTTTCTTTTAGTTCTGCCTCCTTTTGTTGTTGTGCTAACTCTCGGTTTTGACGTCTTCTTATAGTTCGACTCAATTTCGGCTCTGTAACCTCCAATTGAGCGAGGTCAATGGGTCACGGGCTGCACCACATGACACTCTGGAGATGTTCACCCCAATTGTCTACTAGCTTTCGATGAGCATCACATGCCCCTAGATAGCTAAGCCATTCTACAGTAGATCTTTCCTTGTTTATCCTAGCTCTCACATTTGCTCGATATCGTCGTCTCTTATATGACCTTTGTTTCTTGTTAAGGTTTTGATTTTGGTAAATGTTTGAACTCGACTCGCTTGATAGGTCTTCGCTTGTATCTTCTTCACTCTCATATAAATTACCATAGATGGTCGTACTAGACCTTGAGTGTTCAGTTTCTATACTTGGCTCACTCGATGTTTCGTCAGGTTTTGAATCCATTTCTCCCTGAGATTCCGTTTCTGATGTGTATTGGCCTAAAGCCTTTGAGGAATCATCGATTTCACTCTCAGGTAGGTGTGCCTCTTTCTTATCATCGGATGTTACATGTGCTACACCTAACATGTTTACTGGTGCAATGTGTGGTATCTCCTCCCCATCTGGTGTTACCCAGGTTGTTCCTCTAGCTCCCCATGTATCTATAGTTGCCGCTAGGTGTACCCAATCGACATTGTCTGACTCAGCCATTCCGGGTAGGATATCCATATAAGGAGAGTTCTCCCCAATATCCGTGTCTTCGTTACACGTGTAACAATACTGTAATGTAGCTGAGTGAATTGTTGTGTCTGATCGATTATCAATGATGAATTTATTTCCTAGAGGATGCGTTCGACCACTTAAAAGATCAACTCGAATGACAGAGTCTTGGAACTGTAAGTAGACGTGGTTTTTGGACCAGTCATGCACCATTTTTGCTTCCCTCATGAATGGACGCCCTAAGATCATCTCAAATGACATAGGATGCTTGGAAAAATCCATAACAATGAAAGTCTGCCTTACCTTGTGTCCCAAGACCTTGATTTTGAGATCCTTTAGCATTCCAATAGGCGTAACAATAGATCCATTAGCCATTTTTACCACTACGCTTGTGGCTTCAAGGTGAGGTCGCCCCAGAGACTCCCAAAAACTCTTTGTCACCATGCTGACTCCCGCACCACCATCAAGGACTCCCTTTACAGTTAATCCTTTAGTAGTGATTGGTAGAGTAGCATTAGATTCATCACCTTCAAAGTATTGCCCCAACTTGTTAACGGGTACTTCAATTACAGATTCATGTCCCGCTAGGTCAGATGGTGGTGCTAAATGTTCCTCATGATTCATTACCGAGTCAGGTTTGTTCATATGTGCAAACTGTGGTAATCCGGCCTATAATTCTCCATTGAGGAAGGCTCGAAGAGCTGAGACTAGCTCGGGGTCTTTATATAGTTTGGACATGATGGTGGTTCTAACTTCTGAAGACATGAAATCCATCAATTTGGCAACATTTAATGGCATCTTGTGGGACGTAGGACCCTGACAAGAGAATGGTGAAGATGGATTCTCCACTTCCTCAAGGGGGTCACGTATTCCCTCACCAAACATTCTCTCTAGTAGGAAAGGTGTGTGTCCACTTTCAGATGTCCTACCCTCACTCTCTTCCCGAATGATACTGGGTATAGCTAACGGCCTGTAGTTCTTGTGAGGTTGAACTTGTGTGCGAAACACTGTGTCCGACATCTGGATATGTTTGGGTTCAGGTTCTAATGTTCGTTGAGTTTCTTCCACCAAACCTCTCAGTTGTTGGACTCGTTCAATTTCCACTGTTGGGTTTGGATAGGTTCCAATCTTTCTCTTGCAATCCTCATTTTTCGTCTCTCGTGGCTTATCTTGGGGGTTCGAAACTGGGTAGTTTAACTTTGAATACTCTTTTGGTGCTCGTCGTAATCCCCTCTCGTGATCCTCTTCACTGGCTTTTTCCTTTGTAGTAACAGTTTTGGTCTCCGTGGTCTCTATCGAATCTGAGTCATCCTCAGGGTCATTCATATACACGGGATCCTCTCCTGTCCCTATGTTAGTCTTTGAACTAGGTTTTGAGCTAGAAGCATTAAGGGGTTTCTTTCTTCGTGTTTTCTTCTTTCTCGCTCGGCCAATGGATGCAGCATCTCTCTCTTCGAGGATGTAATTTTGCTTTTGGAGCATCGACCGTGTGAGTGCATTCACTGGTGCTATGTTTATAGTTGGTGGTGTCCCATCAACAATCTCTATTATGTTCAATGGTGTGATTTTCGGTGCGTTTGGATTGTGAGGACACTGTGCGATCAAATGATCTATGCCACAACGATTACAAGTGAGTATTGGCATTGCCAATGCACTCCCTTGACTTGTTTGCATTAGTGCAACATTATTTTGCATTCTAATGGGGCACTCATCTACTCGATGTGGTCCACCACATTCGTAGCACTGAAGAGGTGGTCTCCTGGCAAAACTATTAATGTTTTGGCCTCTTGCTGCTAGCGCAGTAGCTTGATATACCGCTTTGATTTTTCCCCAATGGTCTTCCATATAGTACATGGGACACTCCTCAAGCATGTCGACTCCATAGGTGATACTAGAGTCTATGTCTTCTTCGCAATCTACATAAGTAGTAGATGACTCGCAACCTATTTGGTTCATAGGTGTACCTCTTGGATGAGGGGGTTGCGGTCCTAGCACTGGAGGTGGCAACGGTGTGGTTTGGACCACATTTTGGGTTCTAGGGACCATGTGCTGTAATGGCAACTGTTGCTCCATGGGTGGGGTAGGCATCAATGCAGGAACTCGAGGTGAGTCTGCCCAAGCTATAGGCGGTCTATTTTCCATGATGCGTTTAAGCATTAGGCAATCCTTCGCTTGATGGCCATACCTACCACACGTGTTACAAGTCCCGTTAAACTTTACTCTGAAAGTAGGGCATTCACTCGTAGTATGTGGGCCCAAGCAAATCGAGCACCATTGTTGCTCCTTTCTTGGATACATATGAGTGTTTTGTGGAGCACGATTACCCCTAAGGCTTTCTTGGATGGCCTTGGTGAGAACTACCAAAGTCATCTCAGATATCGTTTGCTCTTTCACGATTGGCTTTATCTTCATTGGCTCATGCCCTGATGCTTGCGAGCTACTTGACTTCGGCTCGGCAGACACTCTTTCTCCTGCAATCATTAAATTATCCTCCAATTGGATTGCATTCATGGTGACTGCTTCCCAAGTAGTGATACCTCTAATGACTAGGCCATTATAGATACTTTCATGTCGTAGTCCCCTAATGAATCTATCGAGCAATTGGTTGTTGTTGAATCTCTCGTTTGGATTGCATCGAGAATTCAAATTCTTTAGGCGACCAATGAAGTTTCTCACGGATTCACCTTCTTCTCGTTGGGCTTTCTGGAGCTAAGAGGCTACACCCCAAAGTACTCCCTCTCGTATGTATTCTTTTAAGAACAGTCTCCTAAGAGTAGAGTAGATCATTTTCTCTTCTACTCTTAAGGTTCTATACCAATCTCCAGCCTTTCCGCTTAGGGTCAAACTCAAAGCCTTACACTTATGTAGCTCATTGTACTCTTCCAAGGAATCGCACACATGTTCAAAGACTTCCATATGCTTTCTAGCATCTCCGTCTCCACTGAATTTCTGTGTGAGCTTAGCTACTTGAACTGCCTTGCTCCTAGGATCTCTATCAGGTGCACTACGCATGTTTTCCGCAATAGAGCGACCGATAGTTTGAGCAAATGCTGCCAAATCTCCTATTTGAGCAAGTATAATGGGTGTATGTGCTCCTGGAACCACATGTGAGATGGGAGTTGGCCTTGGCCTTGGCATACGCACGGCTCTAGGGTCCCAAATTTCGTAGGGTGGTGTACCAGACGGTGGTCCAAAGTTTACAGGCGTGGCCCTAGGCATAGGGGGTGCCTGATATGGCATGTTATTATTAAATGGCATGGCTCCACTTGTATAAGAGCTTGGATAATTCCATTGTGGATTGTAAGCTCTTGGAATAATCGGAGGTGTAGGAGCTACATGAGGCTGAGGTACGACAGGTGCACATGATTGATACATACATGTAGGTATAGTTGGGGGCACTGTGCTACTATGCATCGGTGCAGTATTAACAAATGAACTCCATGGTGTACTTCTTGTCATGCTCACCACTGGGATATGCATGGTAGCCGTAGTGTCATTAAGAGAAAGATGAGCTAGATCTGGGAAGGTAAAGCTGCCACTTGTGGGCTCAGATTGTACTGAGGCTCCTGACGAAACAACATATGGAGGATCAATGGGGCTCACTGAGGGAGTCTCCATTTGTGATAGGGTTGGTTGGTTGGCCTTTCCCGTATCCAAGAATCTCATTAGGCCTGTTGAAGGCATGTTGATCCCTGTGTTCTGTCTTTCTAACTCGACAATGCTATGGAGGACATCACAGACTTTCTGTTGTTGCTCATCTATGCTAGTAGCACCCGATGTGGATTGTAGAACATCTAACCAACCCACATGATAGGTGTGTCCTGTGTACCGATCAGTTAAAGCTTCTGCTTGTAGGTCATACTCCCAATTTTCGTTTAGGAATATCCCATCTAGGCCTGGCGTGCTGGAGGTTTCCCTTGAAGTGGAAGCATTATTGCTCCCCATAGCTTGCCCCTCCGTGACTGCTACCTTGGGAGCACTCGGTTGCTCGGCTGGCATGATTGTTGTCATAGGAGCCTTTGCTTTCAGGGCTCGACTTTGTTCTAGCCTTCGTAGGTTCTCAATTTCCCTCTCCCTTGTTGCTTGCATATAGCGTTCGATCTCTTGTACTTCGGCAAGACTCCTACCAGCGGGTAGTAAAACCTCAGAGGGAGATAGTCCTAAAGGATCAGGAGGTGCAGTGGATGGAACATTCACATGCACACTCTCAAGAAGCATAGGGTCCATTTTAGGCATGAATGACGAATTTACTTCCCCACTCCCTTCATTTATTTCATTAACCGCATGTTCGGAGCGAGTAGCTCTACTAAGGGTCTCTTTTAAGCGGCTAAACACGCTGGACCCGGGCCGTGGGCCCATGGCATGCATGTCTTGACTTGAACTATCAGGGTTTAGTGTAGGATACCCCTCCATGACTTCGTAGTCAGAGGAAGAATCACTAGACGCGATATGAGGATCTTGGGTCGCGCTACCTTGAGTCCCGGCCGAAGGTCCAGAACCTAGGGTGGAGGAATAATGGGTGCCCGCGTAAATGGAGGCACTACCAATTTGCTCGTGCTCTAACACTCGTCCAGAGCGTAGGTTCATATGACTTGGATCCCCTAGAAGTGTCAGTGAGGGCCCGTGAAGGCTGCTCACCTAGTAATTTTGGGTGTTTTGCAACCCAAGTCTTTTCTTATTTATTTATTTTTTGATTTTTTGGTCCTTTTTTTTCTGACCCGGCTATAGAATAGAACGTATGATAGCTCAAAACGAGCGTCTCGGTCAGAGGGACGTGCCGTGCTTTACAGCTCTCCGTTTGGTCACTTTATGCCCTCGAAATCCCTAAAACCGTCAATTTCTAGTAGGGAACTAGGCTCAAATTAGAAAGTCTAAGGGTGCAAGTGGGAAGAGAAGGGAGGTGAGTGGAGGACTTGCCCCACATGCTCTCATTCCCTCTTGAGGGGGTAGGGTATATATATAAGAGTGAGTCTAGTATATATCATAAGATTGAGGACTGAGGCCTGGGCCTGGGCCTAGGCTTGGGCTTGGGCTTGGGCAAATGATCCCGATCCCAATCAAAATTTTAGAGTAGCCTCCCAGTCACTCACGCTTAAATATTTTTGGTTTTTTTTTATTTTTTTAATTAAGTTATTTATTTATTATTTATTATTTTTTTATTTTTTTTGGGCGACGACCGCACGCGGTTTTGGTGACCCTTTCTTGGCCACACACACTGTCGCCTACCTACCCTCCCAGTCAACACCTCATAGCTCACAGACAGCTCACTACCTTATCTACTTACTAACAGTGCTACTAACCACTAACTAATCTACTAACTAATCTACTAACTAATCTGTTAACTGCTTACTGACAGTGAGCTAACTGTCCACCTACTTCCTCTCTCACTACCTTACTGTGCAAAGACTGTGTGCAGCCAAACCTTGACAGAAAACTGTGTGCAAACACAAATTGCTAACTGCCTTCCTACTCATTCATTCACTGCAAACAAGCTAACGACTACTAATTGTGCAAAGACTGTGTGCAAACAGAAAACGCAACATTATGCAGAAATCACAGAACTTGTAGACAATACAGAAATTAACAACTTGCAGAAAAACAACTCATTCCTCTTCCTCTTCCTCTTCTTTCCTACTACAAACAACTCATAGGAGAAGCACAAAGTGCCTCTTGGGCTTAGTGCAGGGCGATTCCCCGGCAGCAGCGCCAAAAATGTGCGCTCCTTGCCGCACTGTCGAAGCAAGGGACTTGCCGATACACCGTGTGCGAGCCACAAATGGCTCCAAGCACACAACAAGACTAATCTAGCAAGCTCAAAAGAGGGCAATGGTGTGTCACTCACCGCTCTATGCTCCTGCCGTGGAGGATTCCTCGCCGCGATGAAGAAGAAGCTGCAATCGTGCCGCGCTCAACCGCTTCGCCACCGTCGTGCCTTCGTAATGCTCGATCGCACACACACTCTCCCTCTCTCTCTCTCTCTCTCTCTCACACATGCACACATACACGAGGAGGTGAAGAAGAAGAAGATGGAGATGGAGATGGAGCAAGAGCACTCTTCTATTGCACAAATGAGAGAATGAGTGAATTTTAGGTTTAGTTGGCTTTTATATGAGTTCACCCCATTCACACTTGGGCGCCCATGCTTAGCCAACTAATCCCTTGAATGTCCCAGTTAGAGTGCGCCTATCATCGGCGATCACTCTTACCCTTTTCCTATTGGTCCGACAAGCCCGGTACCTGACTCTACCAAATACATAATACACGTCCGTCGTAGGTGATGGGGTGTCCGTGAGCCGTGAGGGTTAACAAAATTGAAACACATAGAGGTCAGATACCATGTCATACGAGATGCATTGGCTGGCAAGCGTATCGAGCTTGTCAAGGTTCACACTGACGACAACCCCGCAGATGCTAGGGGTTTGGTACTACTACATTAGCTTGGGCTCGTCGAGGGCTGGTCTGTCCATTCTCTCTCTGTGTAGGATTCTTTGTCTAATTTATCCTTGTGGCTTAGCTGAAGTTCTACTAGATGCACACTCCCTCTGGCTGTGCATCATCTAGAGTTTGGGTGTTAGATTATGAAAGTGAGTCTCTATAATTAACAAGTTGTCAGTTGTTGGCATCAACTGGTCTGGTGGCTATACTGGCTTAAAATTTCTAGATGTCTCAAGAAATAACTTACAGGCTTCATTCCACAATATGTAGGATCTCTCCAAAGCCTTAAGTAGATGCTTAATCTCTCGCATAACTCATCAGAATGTCCCTTGCCCGATTTGCAACACCTCCTTTATGTCCTTGTTGGAAATGGATTCGTGAAGCCACCATGTATGGTGTATGACTGCAGATATGGTGCGTGGCCTTTGGGAGCTGACATACTCCGCCATATCTTCACTTGAACCCGCACAAAAATGTTGTTTTTGCTCTCTAGAATCCATCTTTTTGAAGATGGTGGTTTTGAGATGTAAGTCCCAAAACTTGTCTACATATTTGTGGATAGATTCATAGGGAGAGAGCTTCAAGATTCACCATTTGGTGAGTACTTTGTCTTTGGCATCGGTAGCCAAAAACTACTTCATGATGGAAGCTCTTAAAGCTTTCCATGTATGTCGAGCTTCATTTGCCCGTAGGCTAGACCACCATTGCCTGTCGGACTTTTGAAACTGCATAGCTGCATGGTGTAGCTTAGAGGACTTCATGAAGCCCTCATCTCCAAACGCTGCATCGAATTGTTGGATGAAGGCCAAGACTTTGTCTGTAGCACCAAAGGTTCCATCATCGGTAAGGAAAGAGATGTTCTTTCCTCCCTCTTTGAACTTCTTGAGCTTGGACGACCTCCTCCATGCGGCATAGGATTTCCTATGGCCTCTTCTTTTTGGTGGTTCAAAAGTTGCACCATCACTTTCTTTAGAGGATGAATAATTTGAGGAAGATGGAGAAGAGGGTGACCTCTTTCTCGCCTTTTTCTTGCCTTGTTCTTCCTTGTTTGCACCATCACTTTCTTCATAAGAGGAAGAGGACGAAGAAGATAGAGAACAGGGTGACCTCTTTCTCGCCTTTTTGTTCTCTTGTTTTCTGTCATCCCTCTTTGAATTATGGTGTGGAGAAGTGTGCGATGGTCTTCTCCATTTAGGGGGTGATGGAGAGCGTTTTGCCCGCCGTCTTTGTGGAGTCATCTCCATCGAGGTGGCAGGAAACTCACTTCTTTCTCAATCTTTTGGTGGGGGCTCTTGAGTTCTCCTTTGGGAAGGAGATATGTCATCAAGTAGTAAATTTTTGAGCCCTTCGTATGGCTCCTCTTCTTCTTCTCGAGGCCTCTTTTGGAAGTCTCACAAGGAGGCTTCCTAGGTACTCTCTCTTCTTGTTGGGGAGTTCAAAGGGATTGAGCACGAAGCTACCGTTGCACTTCACTTTGGAGGGATGGATTTCCCATGGCTTGTTGAAGCTTAGAAACAAGGTAGTTAACAAGCATAGGGGCATCACTAGTAGCTTCTCATTAGCAAAGTCAAAAGCTATCAACATTAATTTCATTCTCTTTACTATTGTCAGCCATTCTAAAAACTTTTAGGTGTAAACTTTTTTAGGTGTACTTTGGCACTTCAAGCCCTAGTTGCTACTCCTCTTTACCCCTTTAGAAAAGCACTTAAGCTCTTGTACCCGTGGCTCAAATATCATTAATTGCAAGGAATAGAAGAGAGGGTCTTTCAACACCAAAACAATGTCGGCTCTTGTCAAGATTCTAATAGCTCAATAGTGGTTGCCGTAGGCAAGCCCCATAGGACTCCACTATTAAGAACATAGCTCTCGATGGTGATGCCCCGTTATCGGCACAAAGCAGGCGCACTGCAAGTCTGAAAAATCCCTATTCTACTTACTCAATTGCAATTAATAATAGCAACCATTTATAGCTAGCTTGAGGAACTCCCTTCTTGAGCAAGAAAAGAGAAACCTTGTGCTCTGATACCAATGTAACATTTAATGGCCTAGTAACTTGTGCGTAGTGGAAAATAGCATAAACATAGTGAGCCATTCATTAGATTAGATTCCTAATGAGCATAGCAAGAGCGCTTGGATGGAGAGAGCAACAAAAAGCATAACACCTAGTTAAATAGGCATAAACAATACTTCAAAAGAGAGAGAAATTAATCTATTGACAATAGTTGAGGACTGGATTTACATGGAGCGGGTCCCTCCTCAAAAAGGCTTTGTATTATAGGTTTTCCCCATCAAGGGAGACATTTTACAATACAACTCTTTGTGTTCCTTCAATAACTAGCTAGTGCAATGAAGATGGAAGCTTCAAGCACTAAGCAAACACTTTAAAACACAACATCAATTCCCCCATGGTCTCAGACCCAAGACCTCACACAATCTCTCATAAAAGCTTAGCATAGCTTAGTATATCTCCTCACATAATCACTCATAAAAGCTTAGCATAGCTTAGTAATTAGTATGGGAGAGGAGATGAGCATGCATTGGAGCTTGGCTCTTGCCTGGATTTGCATCACAAAGCCAAGAGTTGTTGGTGTAGGCCTCCCTTCTCCAAGCTTGGAGTATACGATGAGCTTTCCATTAAAGCTTGAGAAGGAGAGAGAGTCTTCTTTGCTTCACACATGAGATTGTGTGAGTGTGTGTGTTAATGCCTTGCCAAAATCAGTCCCCTCTCTCTCTCTCTTGGTCGACCCCTCATGCATTTTACTCATGTTGGCACCCCATTGGCTCATGCCAGGCTTAGCCAATAAGAAATTAGAAGCATAATGGCTAGCCTTTTGACTTGTGTCCCCCATTCCCCTTTTGCAAGAGCTTTAGGTAATTAAATAAATCAAATAATCTCTCATTGGACCGCTTAGTCTTGTGGCCAATAGAGATCAAACAAGCCATTGGGCTGCTGAAAGCTCATTGGACCCCTTGGGAGACTGTCCAATAGTCCCTCCTTCTCCATCAAGCCTTTGAAAACAAAGCCATAGCCTTTGACAAATGATTCTCCCTTCAGCTATAACACCCAATGTCATCCATGAAAACTCTAATGAACTTGCCCAAGTAGGGGCCAAACACCCTGTTCATCCAATCCTGAAAGGTGGCATAAGCATTCACCAACCCAAATGGCATCCTACGGTAGGCAAAACATCCCCATGGAGAGATAAACACCGTCTTCAATTGATCCTCAAAGGCAATCCCTATCTAAAAGTACCATAAAAAACCATCCATAATGGAATACCTCTCATGGCTAGCTACCTAATTTAAGATCTCATCTTGAAACAACAATGGGTAGTGTTTTCTTTTGGTCACTACATTCAATGATTTATAATCCATGCATACCCTCCATTTTCCATTCTTCTTAGGAGTGATAACCATCAAGGAAACCCACTCTCACTCCTTCACGAGGTATATAATACTTGCATCCAGTAATTGTTTGATCTCCTGCAAAAGGGCTTCCTTTTGAATTTCACCCAATCTCCTTAGCTTCTGCGCCTTAGGCTTGTATCCTTCCTTGAGGATTATTTTGTGCTCAACACCCTTAGCTCCTCGCAAATCCTTATACTCTATCACAAATAGATTTGGAAAGGAGGCACACAATTGGATATAGCTTTCCTTCTCCTGCTTGGTCAAGTCTCCACTTAGCATATTGACCACTTCTTTCATACCTATGGCATGCACCTGTGATTGCACCTCCTCTTTTGTACCAGAGTCTTCCATAGTGACCCCCAACAAGTAAACATCAATCTTGAGCATATCATCCTTGCTTCCTTCTTCCTTTGTATTTGTATAGTCTTAATCATAGGCAGTTTCAGTCTTATACTCATAGCAGGTGATGCCACTCTCGCCACTTGCCGCTATAGGGTGGAAACAAATTTCCTTAGTCTTCTGGTCTAGCACCACTTGTCTTCCTTTCTCTTTATCAGGCAAGGTAAAAACTTTGCTTTCCCAATCCTATTTGGCTCCTATTGCCAATAGCCACTGTCTACCCAAGATGATTGGATAAGCATTATCACCTACTTTCATCACAAAAATGTCAATTAGGCACTCAATGCCCTTACCTGTTACTCTTACATACTGGGCCACGCTGTCGTGCCACTCTGCTTCCATGACAAGAAAATGAGCAAAGGAAAGCCAATCAGGTTTATTTGAATCTTACAGGATTATTCAGCAGTAATAAGGGCTTGCTAACAAGCCAACTTTAAGATAAAAGTATGCCAGATGTGGCTCTAAGGGCCAAAAGATGTCTTTAAGATAAAAGTATGCCAAAAGATGTCTTGGTAGTGCTAAACAGTGACTATGCTTGAAGTGGTCATAGCTGGGATTTTATTAATCCAAGTTGAAGTACTCAAAAATCTCTACATGCCTATCTTTAAGGCTCATCAATTGGAGCTACAAATAAGAAGTTATGGTAGCTTAAAGTTTGAATTGATTTTGTAGATCCGTACCGGATTGGGCAACTGCACAACTGAGGGGACAAAAATGAAATGAATGCGTTGGGTTGAAGTGCTCACTTTGTGGAGCACGTCGGTCTTTTCAGATCAGTGATCGGATTTATGGTTGTCAAGTTATTGATCGTTTAAGATGCACCGGGGGCCGATTCCGTACCAGTCTGGTCGACTCGATTGAAGTGCTATCTGGGAATTTTTGACATCGACCAACTTTCGGGACGTCATGCAGCAATGCTTTGGTTGATATGTTTTGCCTGATAAGAATATTATTTATTGGAGTTTGCTTATAGCTGGAAATCCCCAACACGACAATGGCTTAAGCAGATACGGAGTCGAGAGTCTTTTGTCAAAAGCAATCACCTATGCTTGCATCTTGAAGTCATAATTTCACTAAGAAGTTGATAAGGGCATTACAATCTTCGATAGTATTGTTAGTCAAGGACTGCTGAAGAAGTTGTCGTGCTTGGCAATGCTGACTGGGAGAAGTTGTCGTGCTTGGCAATGCTGATTGGAGGAAGTTGTCGTGCTTGGCAATGCTGCTGAAGGAAGTTGTCGTGCTTGGCAATGCGGTGCCTTGCAATGCTTTGCCAATATGAGTACCTAATGTGGTGCCCATTAAGGCTGGCTGCCCAAGGGCACATAATAAAGGGCCGCCCAAGGCCATAAGTTAAAGGGGCCACCCAAGGCCATAAGAAATAAGAAAAGGGCCGTCCGAATGAACCCTAAAAGGGGTGTGAAACAAAAGCATAAGCATGGCGGGCAGCTGTAGCCGAATGCGCAGGAAGGAGATATTTTCTTGTGCAGGCTGGCTCGGGCCTCAGCCAATGGCGGAGAAGAAACGAGAAGTGCACAGCATGCCATTGCGAGGCTTTTCGGCACTGGTCCCGACGGATTTTGCGCTGCTCAAAATCTGGCCATGCCACGTCACCAAGGGGGAGACCCATTAGCAACGTCGCTAATGGGTGTCTAGCTCTTTTTAGTAAATGAAAAGCCATGCAAGGAAAGGAGGGGCTCTACAAAAGGGGATTGTGTGTTTTTTTTTGGGCTCCTTCTCATCTCTGGGAACTCTCTCTCTCTCTCTGAGAGAAGAGGCAAGAGCTCTTAAGATCTCATTAAAAGCTCATAACCTCATTAACCGCTCTTAACCTCATAAGCCATCATAACCTACTCTTAACTTGATAAGCCTCACAAGCCATCCTTAACCTACTCTGATCCTCATAAGTCATCTTAAACCTTGAAGACCATAAACCTCTAATCACTTATTAACCGCCCAAGCTCATAAGCCAAACCACTCGAATCCCATAAGAAAAACCTCTCTAAGCTGTGATAAGCCAAGAAAACCTACTCTAAGCCCAAGCTTTGAAGGAAACCTCATAAGCAAGATCCATGCTAAGCTTCATAAGCTCTCTAAATCTCGAGCTTCTAATCCTAAGCCAATTCCCTAAACCAAGCCAAAGTTCTAAGCCATCATTGGTCATTCAAATCGGGAAGCAGAAGCCAAATCAGATGGCCATTGGAAGAATAAACTCCTTTGCCTTAGCGGGAATAGGCAGAAGGCAGGACAAATCAGGTCTTTGATAATTTTCTTCATTAGCACCTGGATTAAGCCATGTTTCATCTTGTAAGGAGCATTAAGCCTCCATTAGTGATTGATTAACCATGGATATTTTTGATTAACTGGAATTAGGTGAACTGTTTGTTTTGAGTCATGTTGTCGTTAATTGTGTCTACTGCACCTCTTTCCCCGCACCTCTCACAACCAGGGGCTCGGTGCCTTCCCGGCTCACCTTTTGCACCATATCCCCCGACATTCTTGGTGAACCCGACATGAAACGAGCCGGGATGGGAGATCATGATGGAGATTCCAACATAATTGAAGAAGTTTATTGAATATTACAACTTCAATAGACTTGATAAAAATCTAGCAGCAGCACATCCGTCAAAAATGTTGGGCTTAGTTCAGGGATGCTTGCAAGAAGTAAAAGCTATGAAGATGAAAAAGAAGCTTGATGATGCAGTGGAGATGGCACTTGATGCCATACATGAACAGTATGGAAATTTTCAAGGGCATGATCTAGATGGACTCCTTGCATGCTATCAAGCGGAGATGAAGAGCCGAGGAATTTAAGAAGATTGGATGATTTTGACCTTTGAAGAAGTTGTAACCTCCTAGTTTAAAGATAAGCTACGAGAGCTGGCAGAAACATATCCCACGCAGTGGAACTATTTTGTAGAAGGGTTTGTTCATGAAAGCTCAAAAATTATCGAGTTAACAATGAAGGAGATTACTGAACGAAGCCAGATTGTTTTCTATAAAGAAGAAGGGGATCATATGCATTTCCTTAATTACGATTAATTTTGGGACCATATTTTTGCAAGAAGTAAAGCCAAGGCAAATACAGTTTTGGAAGTAGCAGATTCAACGACAAAGGACCATATTTTGAGCAACCGAGCAAAGGTACATAATGAATTTACTGTTGAAACACAAATGTATGAATTTTTCTCGAAGATTTCTCACATGGAAGCTACTTCAAATAACGGTTCTAGTGAAGAGCTAGACTGTACAACGAAAATTTTTCAAGCTACTGACCTTGTCATGGGATTCTCTCAACACATCTATCAAGAAGATGAGCCACTACAAGCTTCTAATGGTTCTATCGTCACTATAGCTGAGCAGGGTAGCAGATTTATTACAGATGATTTCATAAACAAAATCTATTCTATATACAATAGCTGATGAAGTGGCCAAGACTGTGAACCTAACACAGATGTACATGATAATGCCAATGAGCCTATGGTTGCTTCTGGCAATATGTTTGCCGAGTCTATTATTACAGAAGCAGATCCCATAATTGATGGGGTTTTGGCCCAATCTGAAGGAGAAGGTTATAGCAGTTTGGGAGAGCTTTGTGATGCATGCACCCCTTTAGAGGGGGTGCCTGATGAAACTTTTTCAATTTATAATGGCTTGCTCAGTAGCATGGATGCAGATGAGGAAGCAGAGGACGATATTGAAGATTGCCTAGATCATGTTGATTGCAAACAGGATATTGACATAGATTGTACATCTATATACGGGCTGCAAGAGGAGCCAACTCCTATAGCTTTGATGAATGATGAGACTTCCAAGGGTGATATTCCCAAGGATGTTATTGGATGAATATCTTCAGGATAAAGATATTATTCATTATCAACCTCAAAATCTAGGTAAAAATCTCTCTGATGATACAGGTCCAGAAACTCCTAAGGTTTTTCATAATGGCTATGAAGCTAGAGGGGTGATAATGTTAAATCATCCTTGATACTGCATAAAGTGCAGAAGATTTTTCATTTCTTTGGTCAATGTGCCAAATGTGGCTGGATTTGGATATTATTCCTAATTCTTATGTCAGTGATGTCCTGGCTATCAGTAAAAGGGAGTCAGAATTCTTTAATTCTTGCTGGTAACGGCCTTAAGTTACCAAAATTTTATGAGATGTGGGTGCTGCAATATGCTTCAAGTGAAGCTCTAGTATATTGCGGAGGCCATCGTGCTATGTGATCTTAATGGTATTTGATCCAGGAGATTCGACAGATCTTCAAAAGCAGGTTCATTATGGATGTGTATTTTTGGGTCTACATTGTGGTTTCTTTCTGCTAGAACCTGGCATAGCTAATTTGGAGCAAAAATTCTTGAAGTTGATTGATACAGAATATGTATGCTTATGTGGATATTATGTTGCTCCACTATTGGGGCAATTTCTTATTATCCCATTTGATCCTGCGAGCTATTGAAGAGCAACTTGCAGATTTAAAGATCTCATTTATTTTCCTGTAGATAGCAGGTTACTTAGCAGTAGATTTGTTTTTGGATGTATGATAAGGCAGAAGTGTTTTTGGTTATATGATTAATAAGCTTACATAGCCAGCTTCCAGTTGACATCTTTGGACAACTATTATAGTATCTTCACATCTTTTGAGATGGTTCTGCTACCAGAACTTGAAGTAAAGGACTTGACGACCATTCCGTGTGCAGACAGAGTAAGGCATACTTGAGCTTGACAGGGTTCCCTAAAGCAAGTTGATGGTCAAGCCGTGTGCATAAGTAACTGGAGCACTTGCGTTTAATGGGGTTCACTAAATAGATTTTTATAATTGAAATCTTTGGAGATACGACCACTACGGTGCAAGGATTGTGATGGGTTAGCTACCAGATAATTGAGCTAGACTATTGATGTTATGGTTTACACCTTTTTTTTTTTTAACTTACCTTTATCAAATACGTGAGCTTGATGATAAGTAGCTTAAGGTAATTATAGAAGATGCACCTTGAAGACCAGTTGGCACAGACCGGAGGCTATGTAGGTTCAGAGGGGGTGAATGTCGTGCCGCTCCGCTTCCATGATAAGAAAATGAGAAAAGGAAAGCCAATCAGGTTTATTTGAATCTTACAGGATTATTCAGCAATAATAAGGGCTTGCTAACAAGCCAACTTTAAGATAAAAGTATGCCAAATGTGGCTCTAAGGGCCAAAAGATGTCTTGGTAGTGCTAAACAGTGACTATGCTTGAAGTGTTCATAGCTGAGATTTTATTAATCCAAGTTGAAGTAATCAAAAATCTCTACATGTCTATCTTTAAGGATCATCAATTGGAGCTACAAATAAGAAGTTATGGTAGCTTAAAGTTTGAATTGATTTTGTAGATCCGTACCAGATTGGGCAACTGCACAACTGAGGGGACAAAAATGAAATGAATGCGTCGGGTTGAAGTGCTCACTTTGTGGAGCGCGTCGGTCTTTTTAGATCAGTGATCGGATTTACGGTTGTCAAGTTATTGATCATTTAAGATGCACCAGGGGCCGGTTCTGTACCAGTCTGGTCGGCTCGATCGAAGTGCTATCTAGGAATTTTTGACATCGACCAAGGTTCGAGACGTCATGCAGCAATGCTTTGGTTGATATGTTGTGCCTGACAAGAATATTATTTATTAAAGTTTGCTTATAGCAGGAAATCACCAACACGGCTATGGCTTAAGCACATACGGAGTCGAGAGTCTTTTGTAAAAAGCAATCACCTATGCTTGCATCTTGAAGGCATAGTTTCACTAAGAAGCAGATAAGGGCATTACAATTTTTGATAGTATTGTTAGTCAAGGACTGCTGAAGAAGTTGTCGTGCTTGGCAATGCTGACTGGAAGAAGTTGTCGTACTTGGCAATGCTGAATGGAGGAAGTTGTCGTGCTTGGAAATGTTGTTGAAGGAAGTTGTCGTGCTTGTCAATGCGGTGCCTTGCAATGCTTTGCCAATATGAGTACCTAATGTGGTGCCCATTAAGGCTGGCCGCCCAAGGGCACATAATAAAGGGCCGCCCAAGGCCATAAGTTAAAGGGGCCACCCAAGGCCATAAGCAATAAGAAAAGGGCCGTCCGAATGAACCCTAAAAGGGGTGTCAAACAAAATCATAAGCATGGCGGGCAGCTGCAGCCAAATGTGCAGGAAGGAGAGATTTGCTTACGCATGCTGGCTCGGGCCTCAGCTGGTGGCGGCAAAGAAACGAGAAGTGCAGAGCATGCCATTGTGAGACTTTTTGGCACTGGTCCCGGTGGATTGCGTGCTTCCCCAAATCTGGCCCTGCCACATCACCATGGGGGGAGACCCATTAGCGACGTAAGTGAAAAGCCATGCAAGGAAAGGAGGGGCTCTACAAAAAGGGGATCATGTGTTTTTTTTGGGCTCCTTCTCATCTCTAGGAACTCTCTCTCTCTCCCGGAGAAGAGGCAAGAGCTCTTAAGCTCTCATTAAAAGCTCCTAACCTCATTAACCGCTCTTAACCTCATAAGCCATCATTAACCTACTCTTAACTTGATAAGCCTCACAAGCCATCCTTAACCTACTCTAATCCTGATAGCCATCTTAAACCTTGAAGACCATAACCTCTAATCACTTATTAACCGCCCAAGCTCATAAGCCAAACCTCTTGAATCCCATAATAAAAACCTCTCTAAGCTGTGATAAGCCATGAAAACCTACTCTAAGCCCAAGCTTTGAAGGAAATCTCATAAGCAAGATCCATGCTAAGCTTCATAAGCTCTCTAAATCTCGAGCTTCTAATCCTAAGCCAATTCCCTAAACCAAGCCAAAGTTCTAAGCCATCATTGGTCATTTGAATCGGGAAGCAGAAGCCAAATCAGACGGCCATTGGAAGAATAAACTCCTTTGCCTTAGCGGGAAGAAGCAGAAGGCAGGACAAATCATTTTCTTGATTGGCACCTGGATTAAGCCAGGTTTCATCTTGTAAGGAGCATTAAGCCTCCATTAGTGATTGATTAACCATGGATATTGTTGATTAACTGGAATTAGGTGAACTATTTTTTTTTAACTCTGTTGTCGTTAATTGTGTCTGCTACACCTCTTTCCCCGCACCTCTCACAGTCAGGGGCCCGGTGCCTTCCCGGATCACCTTTCGCACAATTATCCCCCGAAAATGCCCAAACACCTAGCTTTATCACGGTTATCCATCCTCATGCATACATTTGACTTGGCTATCGCTTTAACACATGTTTCCCTCATTGCAGTTTTTTTCATGATACAAACCCGTGCTCCACCTCTATATAGGCTTGAACCTACATTCTTTTCTCAATGACAGCATCCACCAAATAAAGAACATCCGATGGGCTACCTACCTTGAGTGCCATATTTTGCACTACCTGCACATTGCTCTTAGCTTTTGGTGGCCTCATGCTCACACTTGTAGACCATTGTCTCCTTAGTTTAGGATTCAAAGCCAACATATCACCAAAAGTTATGTTATCCTTTTTGTTCTGCACATCACTTACCAAATCATACTCGGGGGGAATGTTTTTTGGTGACATTTTTTGGCAAGAGCTTTTTCGGAATCCAGCGATGAAATTCCAAAAATATTATTTCTCTCTCTCAACCCTTAATAGTTGAGGGTCCACTCTTTTTTCTCTCTCCTCTCTCTCTCTCTCTCTCTCTCACTCTCATAGATTTCTTTCCTTGGCGAGCACACATGCACAAGGACCAAACACACCTCGATCAATAATTGTGATCCTTGAGCAATAAAGGTCTCTCTCTCCCTCTATCTCTTGAAAAGTTTCCTCTCTCTCTCTCTCTCTCTCTCTCTCACACACACACACACACACACACACACACACACACACACACACACAAAAGGACATGTATTTGGGAATATGAATGCTCGCACAAAAACATTGCAACATGATACTTAACAATTTGATGCCATATATTTCAAGGGAGTTGGAGGAACTTCACTTGTATGATCGTAATTCAGTGGATGAGAAAGAGCCGATCACTATGGAAAGTTACTTTTACACATGTGTAATAGCACGGGTATGATCATTGCCAATGGTGTATCTTTGTGGAGTGGAACCAATGGATTTACATGTAGGAAATATAATGTGGACAGTGTGATTGACTATATGCTACTCTCCAAAGCCATCATGTATTGCATAAAGAGTTTTATGTTTGGCCAATGGACCCCAAAACCTGATCATAGAACCTTATGTATTGACCTTTCATGTGGAGAAAAAACTAAGCATGATAATCTCAGCCAAAGGGAAGATAAATTATCACTATGTATGGATTTCAAACGGGCACCAATGTACATTGAAATGGTTGAGCAAAAGTTATGGATGACAAAGCTTCAATATGACGCACCATTGGAAACTCAATGGGAAGCTTTCAAGAAAGTTATTTGTTCTTGTGCCAAAGAATGCTTTGCCGTAAAGCATCTCCATGGTATTAACAAAGATAGATCACGCAAAAGGTGGTTTGATAAAGAATGTCAAGATGCTAGAAATTCCTTGATAAAGCTTGATGCAACTATGGACAAAGACAACTATCAAAGTCATTTGCATACATACAAGGCATTGATTCAAAAGAAGAGAAGAAGATGGGAAGTAAAGCACAACTTTTTCAAGTCCAAGAAAAGGCACATGCATGTGGAAGATTTTGGAGAAACTTGAGCGACAAGCGGATTGAGAATTTTGGTAACTTGAGTCTTGTGGATATGTACACACATTGTAGGCAATTATAAGAGCAAGCAAATGCTGAAAAAATGCCATTTTATGGTTCACTCTCATGTGTGCCCTCTTTTTTACTATTGAGGATATATGAGGTGGGCTTGAAAAGTTGGCCACTTGCAAAGCGGGAGATCTTCAAGGTATCAAGCCGGAGATTATCAAATGGATGGGAGATTTTACCCATGATTGGATGTGTGATATGTTCAACCTTGCACTTCAACATGGTATGCCTTATGATTGGAGTACTAATTGGGTTAAGCCTTTGCATAAAGGAGGGGATGTAAAGAATGTAAACAACTACCAGACTATAATGACTGGGTCTCTTATGGATAAGTTGTTTGGGTGCATAATGGAGATGAAATTGAGTGATTGGGTTGAAGATAATGACAAGTGTTCAAAAGGACAAGCGGGTTTTTGTCGATGTCATAGCACCATTGATCATCTTGTCACTCTTCGTGTTCTCATGGAGGAAAGTCAGTCGAAAGTCAAGCGATTGTATTTTTGTTTGTGGACTTTAAGAAAGCCTTTGATATGATTCCATGTAACAATTTTTGGAGAAGGATGGAAGAACTCCAAGTGCCGAGTGAGTTTATGCTTACGGTTTCTCGAATCTATGAGAAGGTGATTTGTCAATTGCGCATAGGAAGAGAAATTTTAAATTAAATTGTAAGAACTATTGGGATTAAACAAGGATGTCCATTGTCACCAACTCTCTTTGGTCTATGCATCGATCAATTGGAACAAATGGTACTTGACTTTATGCAAGAATAAGGCATTGAAGAGGTCATTATTTGCAATGCGGTAATTATGTTTTTGTTGTATGCGGATGATGTAGTGCTTCTAGCACACACTTTAGAAGATGCACAAAAGCTTATGGTTGTCCTTGAGAACTTTTGCTTGCATAGTGGGTTGATTGTGAATGAATCCAAAACAAAGGTTATGCTTGTGAAAACCAACCATAAAGGACATTGTGTACAACAATGAGACACTTGAAGTTGTTGAGAGCTTTAAGTACCTTGGCCTTGAGGTTTCGTCAAATCACAAAGTGGCATGAATGTGCTATGAGTCGTTTGAAAGCAGGAAAGAGAGCATATTATGCATTGAGAACATGTGTAATGTGGGAAACATCAAGTGTTGGGTTCTCAAGAAGTATCTTTTTGATGCATTGGTGATACCAATTCTTCTTTATGGAGTTGAAGTGTGGGGCGGGAGCATCTCAAAGTCTACTTGGAAAGAGTTTGAGAATCTCCAAAAGGATTTTCTCACAAACTTTCTCCAACTTAAGACACAAACACCATATATGCTCCTACTTCTTGAGTCGGAATCTCTTCCAATTGAGGTTATGGGCATGGAAAGGGTTGTTGACTACATGATAAAGATGCATCAAAACCCCTCACATCGACTTCCTACAATTTCATGGGAAGCAAGAAAAAAAGTTCAAAAGACGCGTAAAAGCAAGATCTTGAGTACGACCTGGATGCAAGACATAAAGAAGTGGTTTGGGAGATGGGATGCATTACACTTGCTACATGATGCTTCAATTGACTCCCAAGTGAATGAAGCTTTTCTACAACGCCAATGTATTACGGCTTGGGAGAAATCTGGTGGGTCACACTTCATACATTACACCACCCATATTGCCCCAACCTACAAAACCGTGTTCTTCGCTGAAAGAGGAAACCGTACTCACACTTACATGCTTGAGCATATCCCCTTGTCAACGATACGCACTATCGCAGCCATTCGGCTTAGCTCCCATTACCTTCAATGCAAGACAGGGTGTTGGGGCAATGGAGAAGAGTCAAATCGATTGTGCACATTATGCTCACTGCAAGTTCAAGAGTCTGAGTACCACACACTACTAGAGTGCTCAGCTTTTGGTCACATTTGAACTTGCTTCTCTCACATTTTTAGCCATGACTTAGACCTACACACTTTCCTCTCCCACCCAGTCACAATGTGGTCTCTCCATTGCGACTCTCATCACCACAATTTTGGAGAATCGAGAGTCACTCATCAGCCATACACATACTACATCACATGTAAATTTAGTCCCATAGGTCATATTTGACCTCCGAGGACGATAATAAAATCTATCTCTCTCTCTCACTCACTCACTCTCTCATCCATCCCCCCTTTTCTCTCTCTCTCTTGCACCTCCAACCCCCCCCCCTCTCTCTCTCTCTCTCCATCCATTCCCCCTTTTCTCTCTCTTCTCCCTCCACCTCCACCCTTCTCTCTCCCATCCCTCCCCTTCTCTCTCTCTCTCTCTCTCTCTCTCTCTCTCTCTCTCTCTCTCTCTCTCTCTCTCCACCCGTAGTCTAAGTGGCCATGCCACTTGGACTATGGGTGGAGAATAGAGAGAGAGAGAGAGAGGAGGAGGAGGAGGAGGAGGAGGAGGAGGAGGAGGAGAAGAGAGGAGGAGATAGGGAGGTGGAGGTGCAAGAGAAACAGAGAAAAGGGAGGATGAAGAAGAAGGAGATAGGAGGGGAATTAGAGAGAGAGAGAGAGAGAGAGAGAGAGAGAGAGAGAGAACATGGAATGGAGAGAGAGAGAGATGTTAAGTATGGAGCTTAATTTACCCCTTGTAATTTATTCTGTAAAAAACCCACATTTGTAAGGCCCCCATTATGAAGAGAAGCCATCGTGCGTGAAGAAACCGGAGTATTCCTTTTCATCAAATATTATGGCCGGATGGCTGTCAGAAAGTGGTCGGAAAACGATCGGTCGATTGGCCGGTTGGTCGGTGGCTAGTAGTCAATGGCCGGTGGCCGGTGGTGGGAAGTCAGTGGCCGAATTCAAAAGCGGACTTTTCTTCTCAAGGACGGCCACACATGGGTGGATTGGAGGGTCCGATTTGGACTTATCTGCACAAGGGCGGCTACACATGGCTACCTCTCATGAGAGAGGGCAGCCCTTTTGGCCTATAAAAGGAGGCCATTTCTACACACATTATATAGTGTGAAGTTGATGCAACAAGGTGAGTGTGAGGTGGTGAGACTGAAGCAAGGTGGGAGCTCCAAAAGGGTATAATCCCTTTGTAACCTACTTCTTGTTTTGAAGTACTAAAACCATTTAGTGACTGCTTTCTCATGGGTGTAGCCCACATTGGGTAAACCACGTATATCGTGTGTACTCTCTCTCTCTCTCTCCCTAATCTCTTGTGTGTGTAAATTATCTTTCTCCATTAAGTAATCTACTCAATTATCTACTTAGCTACGTCATATTTCCTAACAATAGTATCAAAGTAAGGTTTGCTCGTAGCTAAATTATCTCAAGGAAAGGATTCCTTGAATTGAGTGGGAGTTATGACGAAGGAAGGGAAGCTCAAGATTGAGAAGTTCAAGGGCAAAAACTACCAACATTGGAAGATGCAGATTGAAGACTATCTCTACCAGAAGGACCTCTATTTGCCACTAGGCGGTCTTGCGAATAAGCCCGCAACAATGGTAGATGAAGCATGGATTGTCCTTGATCGAAAGGCAGTAGAAACAATCCGGTTAAGCTTGGCGTCAATAGTGGCCTTCAATGTTTTGGAGATGAAGACCACAGAGGACTTGATGAAGTCACTTGACGACTTCTACGAGAAACCATCGATATCCAATAAGGTATTTCTTATGAAGCGCTTGTTCAATCTAAAGATGGCAGAGAATGGTTCAGTTGCAAAACACCTAAATGACTTTAACACAAACATAAGTCAACTTCGATCGGTGAAAATCAATTTCGATAATGAAGTGTGAGCTCTCCTTATACTATCATATCTATCGGATAGTTGGGACAGCCTTGTTATGGCTGTAAGTAATTCTATTTCTGGCACAAATACTCTTAAGTTTGATGATGTTGTGGGTGTTCTCCTAAGTAAGGAAATACAAAGGAAAAGCACAGGAGAATCATCAAAGTGCTCCACTGTCAGTGGAAACAAGAGGACGGCTTAAGAAGAGGTTCAAAAACCAAAAGGGTCGTGACCGCTCAAGACGGAGCAAGTCACGCACAAAGTCAGTTCTTGAATGTTGGAATTGCGACAAGAAGGGCCACGTCAAGAAGGATTGCTGGTCTAAGAAGAAGAAGGAGACTGAGGCTCAAGACAACAAGCCAACATCAAAGGCCAATGTGGCAGGTAAAGTAGAGCAAGATGCTCTAATTCTCTCATTAGACAATGTGTCTAATTCCTGGATAGTAGATTTTGGGGCTTCATTCTATGTGACACCACACAAGCAACATTTCCAAGATTACACCAAAGGTAATTTTGGGTATGTATACTTGGGAGATGATGAAGCTTGTGAGATTGTCGGCAAAGGTATAGTGGAGGCCTACACCAACAACTCTTCTCTTTGTGATGCAAATCCACCTAAAGGGGTAGATGATGATTTACCAGATGCCTATTTGTTCTCCCTGGAAATGATAACTAGATGGTCGGAAAAAATTGTGTCATTGATGACAATAGCTCAAGTGGATTCACCACTTCCTATCACAGTTGATTTAATCGAGCAATCGGCTATGTATCAATTACTAGCTGGGAGGCTATATAAAAGGAATCAAGATGGGATATTGCTTTTATGCATTAACCCTGAAGAAAAGGATCAGTACCTAAGTCAAGCACATGTTACCGTAGTAGTACTTCACTTTGCGGAAGACCAAACTATGCAGCGAATCTTAAGACTTG
Source organism: Adiantum capillus-veneris (assembly GCF_014529385.1). Classification (NCBI taxonomy): domain Eukaryota; kingdom Viridiplantae; phylum Streptophyta; class Polypodiopsida; order Polypodiales; family Pteridaceae; genus Adiantum; species Adiantum capillus-veneris. Next base: position 95,032,725 of record NC_140948.1, read on the forward strand.
GAGTATTTTAGCCGACTATGAAAAGAGATGTTAGGTCTTTTGTAAAATATTGCCCTCAATGTCAAAAACACCACCCATTCCTCATGTAACATTGTTTCAAATGTCACCTGTTCCTAAGTGGAGTAACTATTTGGTTACTTACTTATCGAACCGAACATTTCCTGAGGATATGAGTAAACACCGTCAAAGAGCAATTGAAACGGAAGCAAGAGACTATGCTCTCATTGGGAACCAATTGTATCGGAGAGGTAAGGATCAACATTTGCGTCTTTGTGCAAATGAAAATGAGTATATTCCGATTATAGAACAAGCACATGTTGGATTAGCTGAAGGTCACTTTTCTAGTGAGACCACCGCAAGAGTAATCTTGACCGGTCGGTTGGTCGGTGGCCTGTGGCCGGTGGTTGGAAGTCAATGGCTGGTGCCCGAATTCAAAAGCGGATTCTCTTCTTAAGGGCAGCCACACAAGGGCGGATTGGAGGGTCCGATTTGGACTTATCTACACAAGGGCGGCTACACATGGCTGTCTCTCATGAGAGCGGGTAGCCCTTTTGGCCTATAAAAGGATACCATTTCTACACACATTTCATAGTGTGAAGTTGATGCAACAAGGTGGGTGTGAGGTTGTGAGAGTAAAGCAAGGTGGGAGCTCCAAAAGGGTATAATCCCTTTGTAATCTACTTCTTGATTTCAGGTACTAAAGCCATTGAGTGGCTGCTTTCCCGTGGAGGTAGCCCACATTGGGTGAACCACGTATATCGTGCGCTCTCTCTCTCTACTCTATAATCTCTTGTGGGTGTAATTTATCTCTCTCCATTAAGTAATCTACTCAATTATCTACTTAGCTACGTCATATTTCCTAACAGCCTCGTGCTATTGTTTATTATAGCAAAAGGTCCATGTTGATCTTCAAGCTTTGGAATGGAGGTCATTTTGAGCACTAGATTCAGGCATGCCATCATCATGGAAGCAAGCCTGCAATTAGAGAGTTTTAGCACGCATCTGGAAATGTACAATAGTTCATAGACAACATTTTACCGATCTGCAACACTCTTTTGCAGACCATGAAATTCGTGCATAGTCACGATTTCATTCGCAATGACCCACACACTAGAAATATTCTACTACATTTTGGCGAGCGAGGAGTGTATGTTGGGATCATGGATTGGGAACAAAGTACACCATCGAACACTTTGACAACATTTCCCAAGCTCCCAAACTTCAGCCCTCAAACTAGAGCTCAATTTGAGCAAGATTATCCATGGTCTGTTATCCATGGACTGCCCCCTGAAAATATCAGCACCAATCCTCCTCCTTTCACCAAAGCATCTGTTATATATAGTCTATCATATATTCTTAAATGCTTGGTTGCGTGTATTCCAGAGCCCCTTGAGGTTCCCATGCGTGAATTTTTACAAAATATAAACAAACATCTTGCTACTAGAAAATTCCCCAAACCCTTAGATAGGCCTAAAATATGGGATTTAAGCCTTTGTTTGAATAGAGCCCATAATGTTGGCTACCATGTTGTAACCGATTCTGGCTTGAGGTCTATTGATGATTAAAGCAGTAACAATATTTTTTTCCATTGATGGTGTGCAATGTGTGATGTTATTTTAGACTAGATCTTTAAACTTATTTTCAGTTAAGTCTTTAACATTCTTCAAGTTAGAGTTTTAAAGTATTTCAAGATGGATCTATAAAATCCTTAAACTATTTCTCTTTTTAACGTACATATAAGCTTCACTCATTAAAGTTTATTGTTTTGCTATGGAAGATATTTCTCACGACCAGAATGCACAACAACCTGATGATCCTTTGCTTAATCACGCATTGCCACAAAAAATTTACAAAGAGGAAGAAATCCAGGTGGCTCAAGGGGATCTTAGGGCTTTGGCTACATCCCCCCAAGAGGACGAATCAGAACTTCAAGGGGAGCCACTGAATTACAGGCTATGCATGAAGTTTGCCCAAATCATTTCGTACGCAATATATTGTTTTGAGTTGGTGGAAATGCGAAGGCATCTCTCCCTTAAAAGTTTCAAATTTGCAACACATTGTACTTGCGAGAAATATACTTTCAAGATTTATCCAAGTATACAGATCACCACCAAATATTAGTCAAGTGGCAATTTACTTTGGGAAACAATGTTATTGTTATTATGTATTGCAGCTCAAAGTAGATTGGAACAATAGTCCACTACAGGAGACGTTGGCAAAGGACGCCCAACCGAGAAGATTCATACCCGAGAAGACAATAAAAAAGACCCTCCTCGCAACAGGGGTTACAAATATTTGGCCGAGGAAACATCATCCATTAAGCAACTTGCAACCCAAGGTGTGGATCTGGCAAGTCAAGGAGAGACACCAGCCATGCTGCATGCTCATATAGCAGAGCTGGAAAGAAAGTTGGCATGGTACGAGGCAATATATGGTCCTATAATCGAAGAACAGATAGGCAATGCTGGTCCAAGAGATTCATTTGGCAATTCAAAATTTTGTGTATTTGATCTTCCAGGGAGCCAGCCCATGATCTAAATTAAATCTCCCAAACAATAATGAGCTCTTAAATCTCAAGATTTGTAACTAAAACCTCTTTTTGAACAGGTTGGATGTTTTTTGTGAGGTCCCCACCCCATTACCATATCCATTTTGCAAAAGGAGGGTACCTGACAGGTTGCTGGGCCCTATCGATTGAGAAAAGCATAGTCAGATAGAGAAGATTTCTAATGGACAGACTCTCGTCCTCACCAAGTAACTTGAGTCCAAGCCATTGGAAAGGGTCCTAGCCCTGCCTCGTAGGGAAAGCATGAACGAACACAATATTATGACGCTCCTAATTCTCACGTTCCTAATTTTCAGAGGCTTGTACAATTGGGACTTCTCGACTCTTGGCACAATGAGTCTCTCATTTTGCTTCTTCTATCAATGAGGAGCGGAGAGTTTCTTGACTAATCGAGACCACCCATCCTTGACTAGAAACCTGAGCCAGTTCCCACTTTCCACCCCCACACTCACACTTTGTTTTTGCTTGTTTTTTAATTATTACCACATGATAGTTCATACACAAAGTTCCTTTTTAAGATTCCCATCACAAGTTCGTTAAGACAGCCCTTCAACCATTACCAAATCGGCACCAAGACAATCTCTTCTAGAAGAAAAACAACATACAATCCTTCTTCATATAAATATTTCAACCCCAAGAGTTCACTCCTCTTGGCGAGAGTTTATAGCTCCCGGTGTCTTTAGTTGCCCATACAACTAAATTGTCCTGCATTCTGGGCACAAACCCGCAGTGACTGACTTGCAACCTCGGCACAAACTCACAAATAATATCTTGCATTCTAGGCACAAACCCGCAAGACGTGTGCACCCATATGCATTGCTTTAGCGTTCACTCCACTAAGCCCTCCTCCCTGGATATCAAGTGGAGTTTTGACTATATCGGTATAGGATTTTGAATGAAGAAGCTTCGAGAGTTTTCCTACTAGGCAAACATTTCTTTCCTACTTCAGATAGTTTATCCTCAAACAATCCTTCCATTTAATACAACTTAAAGAAAATTAACAAGTTCAATTGATGTGGTTTCAAATTGGGATTGATCTAATGTTGTTAAGGCGGTTACGCCGCTAGCGGAAGCTAAATAGCGAGAACTCAACCAACAACAGAATTTGTTAGACAAGGACGGAGCTTGACCCACAGGCGCATGGAAACAACTAGGTGGGTGTCAAATCACCTACTCGACCTTCTAATGACAATCACTACTAAGGAAATCAAATCTAAGTTCTAAAATACGTAAGTGACTGAAATCCGTACTACGAACGAATGCTATACGAAACAGGATCTAGAATCATTGAATCGACCTCAAACTTAAGGGGAAGTCTATACACTAGGTAAGAACAACACCCTAAAGACTTGAACTGCAAAATCAACCTATACCCACTCCGTGCGGTAAACGCGTATGAAGACAAGACAAAAAATACAGGTGATCGCAACTTGACCCCGATGGTACCAATGTGTAGCTCTACTCGTTGTGGTTCTATAGATATGCTACACGCTCCATTCCGACACAGGAGTTGGAAGAAAACTCACACCGAAGCTCGTAGGAACTTACCACACATAGAAGCCGATAGCGCGCACTCTTGGTATCTGTGCGTAGCTCTCGCCGTTGCTAACACAATGGCGGTGTCGCTTCTCCAATGGCGGCTCCGTAGCTCGCGTAGCAAGTAGATAAGACTCTCTCTCTCTCTCTCTCTCAGACACAGTCACGGCGCTCCAAAAACTCCCCTTGATTAATAATCTGAATCCCCCTTTTAGGTTACAAAACATTGGCTTATATACCTCAGCCTTGGAGGTGAGAACATCTCTAACTAATTACATCAGCAAGTGAAATTACTTCGGGATTACAAGCTGGAAACTCAATTGAGTCCCGTTACTTAATGAATGGCTCAATTCAAAATCAATGTCGGAAAGACATTTATTACAATCAATGGTTACAAAAATGATGAGTGTGAGCAAAAATGTGGGTGTGATCCTCTGCTGGCTCAACACTCCCCCCCTCCGCGTTCATGTCGTCCCTGACATGACTTTTATGCTTGGTCAATAAAGTCCTGTCGTCTTGAGCATCTGCAAATGTGATTCGTATCGTAGGTTGCCGATGGTCAAGGTTGGGCCGAATATTTTGCTTTCGTGGGTGAAAAAGCCGGTGTAGAAAGCTTCTTCGAATGTTTGCATGTGGAAGCTAGGCAAAAACATAATCCTCTGGTATAGGAGGTGCAACACTTTTGGAGAAGGCTGCAATGAAAGATCATACATCATATCAGTCACCGTGTCGGCCGTCGATAGTAGACTCGAGGTCGTGGCTTTATCTGGCGCGAACACTTCAATGCAAGCTAAGAGAGTCCTGCAAATTTTCTTGAGCATCTGACACGAAAGGTCAGGAGATCCAGTAAAGAGCTTGATGGTGCCCGTTAGGGTTTTCACCATGTAGGCTTTACCTATTCTCTCTCCTGCCTCTGGTCCTGGCATCCTGGGGTAATTAAGCCAATTTGGCTTCTTTTCTGCAATCCTGCCATGCTCTTTCCAGCTTCTGACTCTTGGCACCGGGCAGAAGGTTGCATCTTCCCGAATCTCCTTTGGTGCCTCTACCAAGTAGATGAGGTAGGCTGGGTATTTGTTCAGCCAACCTTTCCTCCATCTAGGCTGCGAATCTACAATCTTCTTTGATTGTTCCTCTTTTGTGATGTTGCCTTCGTAAAGAGAGACATACTGCTCCTCCTCTATTCTCTTTTTCGTTTTTATCACTTCAAACTTCATCAAAGGGAAAGGCAGGCTGGGTTGCATCCACTCTTCATGGAGCACTTTTGTGTCTAATCCCTGAAGTCTAATGGAGATTAGGAGTCTCCTCTCCCATTCCATTTCCGCCTTGGCACTCTCCTCTGTTGACTTTGCTATTTGATCATGGAGCCTTTGTTCTTCTTCTTCAGAGATTCCTGAAGTCGAGGCCACCTCGTGAACTGGGGCTGGATCTTCAATTGTGGTTGCCTCTCCAGTTTCTGGTAGCTCTATGGCTGCTCCACCTGATTCTTCTTGTGGTGTCTCTGTCTCTCTTCTTTGTTGCTCTTGTAGATCTTGGAGCTGTTTGCGGAGGGTCTCATTCTCTGTTCTTAGCGTTTGATTTTCTAAAGTGAGCCTCTCCTCTGCTGCCAATGATCCCTCCGCAATGTGCAACCTTTGCACTTGCTCTAATCTTAGCTCTCTTTGTAAGCTTCGGACATGGTCTTCCAGAGCTGGTACAAGAGCTCCCTCTTGTTCGGTTCCTGCTCTGCTAGCTCTAGGGGTAGTCCTGAGTCTAGTGATTGTTCTTTCTTGGAGCTTGACTCTTTCCCTTAGCTCAATGAGCTCATCTTTAGCCGCCTCCAAGTCGTCTTTCATCCGCTCCCTTGCTTCCTGTGCACTTGTTACTTCTCTTGAAGCCTCGGCTAGCTGGAGTATCAAGCCGTCTCTCTCGTTTTCAGCGTCGTAGAGTGATGCTTTATGACTTTCAGATTCAGTCATAGCATCCTCTAATTTCCTCTGCAACTCGGCTTCCCTTTGTTTGGCTGTCTCAATCTCCACTTCCTTTGCCTTGGATCTTTCTTTGATCTTGTTGAGCAGTTCATGCACCATGTGCATGTCTTTTTCATCTTCATCTGTCAACTCTAAAGCTTTTTCTGCCACCACCTCCACTGGCTTCGGCTCTTCTAGTACGTTCTGCTTGTCCAGTTTCCCTTCACTCTCTTTTATACTCTTTGTTTTTTCCTTCGTCCCTCTCCGATCATCTTGTTTTTGTAGGGTGATCCCATAAACTGCCTCAAGGGCCTCTTCTTCAGTGTACCCTATCGCTACCAGATCCTCATAATCGTTTTTCTTTTGCTGAATTGGATCTATCTCCTTTTCCTTGGTCCCGGCCTCCGGCTTTTCCATACCAGCCGTGTCCATCTCTATTGTGGTCTCTTCCACAATGATTTCCGTCTTCTTCAGGCTTGGTACATCAGTATAGGAGGGCTGATTGTCCTCAGTCATCTTGGCTTTCCCTTTGTTTGCTTGCCCGTCTTTCTCTTGAGGTTCAGTAGACTCATCTACTTTCTTCTTCCCCTTGTCGTCCTTTTTCAGCTTAGCTTTTAAAAGCTGTACTTCCTCTTCAGTGTATGGCTCGACAGGTTGCTGCTCCAGTATAGCCTCTGACTCCTCATAAGCTCTAATATATTGATCATATTGATCAACATGTGGCCTGGCTGAGCTAGTTCCGACTTTAGTGGGGTCTGGCACCCACTTTTCTTCAAAGTCCCCCTTTAGAGCTCTTTTCGCTCTAAACTGCTCCACCAGTCTTTCCATTCTTGCCGCTTTCTGACTTTTGGTTTGCTTGGGAGCAACCTTCTTCTTTGCTTTCTTCATAAGCAGCTCATCCACATTCTCTTCAGGTTCTGAAACTATTTCTAGTTTCCTGCGTGCTCTTGTGGACGCCCTCTTGGATACTTCAGGCTGTTCTTCCTCCTCATCGGCTTCTCTAAGCCACTCATTCTAGGAGGGAACCTTTGGCCATTGATCTCTGGCTCCAATAGCTTCATAAGCTATTCTTGTCAGAACTTCAGCTCCTCCTATATACTTTGGCTTCTCGTTGTGCATGGCAATTACTTGCTCGTGGATGTGTTGAGCGTAATTCACCTCTTTTGGCATATTGCTCTTCAATGCCCATGTGATGGTAGTTGCAATGGCATTGGGCGGTGTCGTATACTTTTGCGGTCTTTTACTGCAAATATGGAGAAATTGGTTGTACAGTCGGCAAAGGGTTGCTGCTCTTTGGTCTGCCATATCTCCATAAGTTGCATTCTGTTTCTTGGACCCATAAACCTCTATAGCCTCCCTTCTTTCCCTGACAGAGCTCCCTTTGTTGTGCAGCTTCAATGCATCTGCAATGAGCTGTGGAGTGATCTGTACCTCTACTTTCTCTCCATCTATTGCTGTCAATGTGGCTTTCCTATCCTTCTGAATGGAGGTTGCCAACTCATACACTCTTCTTGTATCTACACCTGATGGTCTCGAGGTGAAGAATCTGTGCAAGTCTGCCCTTTCCAGGTACCTGCTGATGTTCTCTGACCTGCTATAATCCACCAATTCTTGTGGGATCATCGGTATATCCACCGCTTGCCCTTGAGGATCTCTGAAAGTCCCCTGGTAGATCTTTATTCCCTCTTGTTCCAGTACTGCTTCCTCCACCCAAGTTTTGATTGGCTTGAGGGTTTTTGCTGGAATGTCAAAGGGTTCTGCTTCTGCAAGAGCATCTTTGATTGTCGGTCTTTTTCTCTTTGTTGCTGATGACTTGGCGGAATCCATGGATCCTGTAACTCCAATTTCAGAAGTTAGCGTTTTTTTAGTATTGAAAGCCGAAATGAAGCTTTTAACTATTCAAATGACTTGAAAATTGAAACATGAGCTATTCAGGGCCTAAGGATGTAGGGTAGGTGAAAAAATATGCAAACTGGGCTCAAAATCATGCTGGAGACATCATACGCGTATGATGTCTTTTGTGTCAAAATGACTTCATATTGGTTGTGCTTGTAGCTGATAGTGTATACATGAGTATCATATGCTTGGATTTGAGTTTGGATCCCATTTGGTCAGGTTTTGGCCAGTTTAGTCCAGTTCAGGCTCTTGGCAAAATTTTGAAAGGGAATTGGATTTTATGATCCAAATTGGATAAAACTTGGTGGTTCACCTTCAAATGGCATGTAGATCACTTCTGTTTGGTGGTTGAAGCCCTGAGGTGCCAAAATCACATAGTGAGACATCATACGCGTATGATGTCTTTTAGTGTATTTTTGGACCAATTTTCTCTATAAGCTTGGATATGGCTTTAGATAGGCTTATTCAGTGGATTTATGAATTTTGGATAGATTTTGGGCTAAAAATGGCTCTGGAGACATCATACGCGTATGATGTCTTTTTCATCAATTTTTCATGGGATTGGTTCTGTGGACTCCCCATGTACTAGTGAAGGACTGTCCCTACTCAAATCTTGGTTTGGACTTGAGTATGTTGGATTTGGGCTAAAATAGGCTTTGGATGAAGGATTTTCCCTCAATTGGGCTAATGGGGTGATCCACTTGACCAAATGGTTCCAAACTTCATATGTAGCATGTATTAGATATATATAATGGATGTATGATGTCAAATGAGCAGTTTTGGCTCTGTAAGTGCAAATAGACATCATACGCGTATGATGTCTTTTGTGTCAAAATGGTGCTTTTTGGTTCCAGATAGCTTATAGATGTGTTAATCAGCAATCCTACAAAGTTTCAATGAGTTTGGAGTTATTTTGACAAAATTAGGACCAAAAATCAATTTTTATGGCCTACTTTGCGTCTTTTTGGTTTTCCTTGGGTTTTCTAACTCCAATTCTCATGATACTTGGTTCATAGGATGTGATTAACATGTGGAATGAGGCTATGCACTCAAATGTTGAAATGGATGTGAAAATCATGCTGTGAGACATCATACGCGTATGATGTCTTTTCTTGAAATGTTGGTCTTTTTGTGCAAAGAATGCTTTGTGCTAGTGCCCTAAGCCCTGATAACTAGTTTTCAACTTAAAAAGTCATCAGTTTAGCTAAAAAGCCCCCTTATAGGCATTTCAGTCTCCGAAGTCGTCTTTTTGCCTTGGAGTTGAATTTCTTCAACTTTTCTTCTTGAGAGTTGCATTTCCAGCTCATTGGATATGTTGTGAAGCCACCTATTTGGTTGAACTTGACTTTGGCTCCCCGTTCTCCATCTTTCTCCATTTGGTTGCCCGAAAGCGTCTTTTTCACCATCGATAAGTGAATCAGCTTTCTTTTGGGTTTTGCTTGCAAACATAAATCATCCATGTATATTTGAAGCTGCTTGTGAAGTTTCATGTCATTTGGTCGTCAATTTTAGCCGTTATGCCAAAATGACGCTTTGTGTGTCCGCAGCCGAATCGGTTGTTCCGACCTACTTTTGGTGATCCAAACCCGGAGATACTCCATGGTTGCATTGCCCTCGATGTTGTTAAGCTTCTTGAGAAGTTTTGTGTCGTTTCGACAACTTTTTCCTGTTTGCCTCTTGCAGGCTCTGTTGACCTAGGGTTTTTCAAGTCGTTCTTTCTCGAGCTTTGAGTGTTAGAAACCCATCTTCTATGTTAGGGTAACCCACCTCTAAGTTCTTGCAAGGTTTGGTTAGGCGGTTGTGCCCCTACCTAGCGTTCTTCCCCATTCCCTGTCTGCTCTTGTTTCTTGGTTTTGGTCAGTTTTTGCGACAAAAGTTAACGATAAGCATCAAAAGCTTATGGCAACGAGTCTACCTCTCATGTCTGGTGTCCTCTGAGCTCTCGTAGCAGTCGTAGAAGGCGGTAGAAGGTCGGATGCTCTTGTGTGCTCTTTGCTCTCTCCAAGAAGGTAATAGTGGAAATGAGCTTGAAAGTGATGTGAAAAATACTTAACTTCGGGCTTCCCGGATCACTTGTTACCAAATTTGACATGTGCTCCTATCTCTTCGTGAAATGCACTTTAGGATTTGAAATTTCTCAATTTGGACTCCGTTTGACCTGTTTCTGAGAAATCTGTCCACTTTGCCAAAATTCTGTCATTTCGGGCTTTCCGTAACTTTTTCAGAATTGTACCCAATTTTTACCATGGGTTGCCCTTGTCATTAGGACCATCACCGTCTATTCTTTTCTTTTTTTCGATCTCATTTCACCTACTTGTTTATTTTTCTTTTACTTTTATTAAGAAAATCATAAAAAATAAAGAAAAATAGCAAATTGAAGCCAAAAAATTCCAAACATACACGATAAATAGCTGGTAACCCTGTGTATATGAATATACACTTATTTGTGATTTCTGGACTTGGATTACCACTTTTTTTCACTTTTTTGCTCCAAAAACACTCTTATTTATTGATATTTACACGTCTAGAGACCCAAATTCATCATTTGATCTCTTCTTGTTGCAAAACAAGGTATATAAGGGCATAAATATTATCAATATCCGCAATCAAACATAAAATTGCAAAATCATGTAAGACACTGCCCTTGTAATATAATTTTTGTTTTTCTTTGTTTTTGGCGCTTGTAGCTGCTTTGTAACTCCTGTATACCTGTATACCTCCCCCCCTCCTAGTCTGAGTCTCCCAGACGACTATGAAGTGTCTGTGGGCGAAGCAATGTAGTTGTTTTGGTCATAAGTTCCCAGTGCAATTGTAGAGCGATGATACAACCGTCTTTCCAATAAAGCTGCTCTTTGTTTGATTGAAGGATTATTGGTCGGGTTTTGGGTTGGTTTTGGCACTTCGGTAGTAGAATCAGTAGATGGATTCTTCTTTACTTTGTTGTTCTTTTTCACAATCCAAATCTGCTTCCGCTTCAGTTGTGCTTGCCACAAACTCTTTGCGACCCAAACCTGCTTTGTTCTTTATGTTGATTTCCTCGACTTGAAATACCTAGGAGTGTCCGTTGATTGTACTGAAGGGAGTTCCTGTTTACAAATCTTTGGGATCCAAATTTGCTTGCTATAGCTTTGTGCCGTCATGAACTTCTTTGGAATCCAGATCTGTTTCACTGTCCTTGATTGTCTGGAATCACTCTGTTGTCTGGTATTGAAGACTCTATTTTCCACCTTTGTGTTCTCTGACACAACCTTTTTTGGTCTCCATACCAACTTTGACTCCGTTTTTTCCCAAGGTTGAGCTGTTATATTATTGCTTGTCTTCCTTATCCACTGTTGAGAATTCCTCGTCGAAGAGTAATCCGGTTGTAAAGAAACTTTTGGTTGCCATTGCTTCTTCTTTTTCTCTGGTTGTTGTTTACCTTTGTCTTTGGATTCGTCCTTTGGAGTTGGCTCTGCTCCTTTGGTAAACTTAACTGATTGACTTTCACCTTCGTATTCGATAAGCACTGATTTAGAACTCCAGTCAATCATTGCATTGTATTGCTTCTGCCATGGTAGTCCTAGCAATAATGGATGTTGTGTAGCTTGGTCTTCAACCACGTAAAACATATGAGCATACACATAACGGTTAATATGTATATGTAAAACTGTGCATCCGACAGTTTTGATTGAATTCTCAGAGTAACTCTTTAACTCTTGTTTGGCAGTTTATAGTTTAGTGTCATTTGTCAATTGTCTATACAAACTGAGTGAAAGTAGGTTAGCTTGAGCTCCTGAATCCAATAGTGCTCTGGCTTTGATTTGGTTGGTACCTACTTTGCATTCAATGATGGGTTCTTCTTTGTCATTATCCATTTCTGTTATACTGACTGCGTTTATTCGTATTGCTCCTTCATTGCGCTGTTTCTGACGTAGTAGTCTTCTTTTCTCCATTCTTTCTTTAGCCTCGGCTTGCGCTTCCTCCAAAATCATTTTCTTTTTCTGGACACGCAGCTTTTCTTGATGTATTTTGAGAAGCATGTCTTGGGTTAGCGGCAAAAGATACTTTTTCACTCTGCATTCACTAATCCAATTGGGCATTTCTTCTCCGTCTAATGTAGCAAGCTTGACGGCTCCACTTGGTGATAGATCTTTAATCACCAGAGGTCCCATCCCTCGCTTTTTAAGCTTCTTAGCATGCTGTATCAAAGTGTAAACTAGGACATAGTCCCCAACCTTAAACTCTTTAGTCCGCACATGCTTATCAAAAAATTCGTTTTGTCGCCTTTTTTGAGCGTAGATAGAAGCTACTGCTTTTAGGCGAAGCTCATCTAGCTTTTTCAGGTTATCTATTCTATCAGAAAGCTCGTGCCCTGTCCACTCTAGATCCTTAGCCACCCTTAAGGTTGAAATCAAGAATTCTATTGGTAAGATAGCATTTAGCCCAAAAACCATGTTATATGGGGTCGTTCCTATTGATGTTTTATATGCTACCCTATATGCCCATAATGTTGAATGCAACTTCTGGTCCCAGTCTGTTCTCGACTTAGATACAATCTTCGTAAGGACCGTGCATATGGTTTTGTTTGTTGCTTCAGCTTGTCCGTTTGCTTGTGGATGATACGGGGCTGATTTCCTATGGATTACCATGAATTCATCTAGAAGGATCTGTATCACTTCATTTATAAAATGTGTGCCTCGATCACTCACAATTTCTATTGGCAATCCATATCGTACAAAGACGTATTCATATAGAAATTGTGCCGTGGTCCTGGCATCTGCTTTTTGAGTTGCCTTTGCTTCGACCCACTTTGTTAGATAGTCTGTAGCCACAACGATGTATTGTGCATGAGTCTTATATGCAGGAGGTGAAATGGGTCCGACATAATCAATCCCCCATTTTGCAAAAGCTCTTGCCCCTATCATTGGTCTAAGTGGCATATCATCTCTTTTAAGTGGTACTTTGGTCCGCTGACAGTCATCGCACCGTTTAACGTATTCCTCAGCGTCCATATGTAATGTTGGCCACCATATTCCTGCGGCTAAGACAAGTTTTGTTGTCTTATCACCTGAGAAATGGCCTCCACCTACTCCTCCATGAGCTTGCTCTAGTATTATCACATACTCAGTCTCTGATACGCAAATCCTAAGCTGGTTGTCTTTACCTCTCTTATAGAGTTGATCTCCTATTAACGCGTAATCTCTAGCTTCTGTCTCGATCATTATCTGATATAATGTCGAATACTCTGCTGGCGGTTTTGATGAACATACAATACATACAGTGACATATTCATGTACGCTTTCTTTCATTCCTGGCCAATAGACTCCCATTTGTAACAAATTCCTATATGTGTTCCTTCTTGAACAATGAAATGCACATTCCTGAACATGTGCTTCGCGCAGATATATATTATATTCCTCAGGATTGATGCATAGTCGTAAAACATGATCATTTCCCAATTGATACAACCTTCCTGCAACCAATTGAAGATTCTTGGATTGCCGAATAGCAATATGTTTCTGGTTGTATTCTCTTCTATCGAACTCTCCTCCATAGGTTAATAGGTTAACGGCATTTTGAGACCACTTCGGTATCATTTCTATGTTGAACAAGTACGCGTCTGGCATGTCGTCATCTACTCCTATAGGGTCTTCTCCATTCGTCAATCGCGAAAGATGATCAGCTCTAAGATGTGTTTTTCCTTTCTTTACTACTACCGTGAAGTCGAATTCCAGTAAGATAATGAACCATCTCACTATTCTCCCGGTATTGCATGGTTTATTCACTAGGTAGAGCAAGGCTTGGTGATCCGTAAAAAACACAAACTTGTTGGCTAGAAGATAATGCCAAAATTTCTTCACAGCATATATCATTCCTAATCCTTCTCGCTCTGTTGTGGTATAATTCTTCTCTGCATTGTTGAGCTGTCGACTGGCGTAACAGATAGGAAAATCCATGTTTCCTTCTTCTGGCTGAGCCAGAATGCAGCCTATTGCATATGCCGAAGCATCTATATGCACATGGAATATCTTCTCCCAATGCCTCTTTCAATTTCTTGAACGATTCCTCACACTCCTCTGTCCATTCAAAGTTCACTATTAGCCTGTAAAGTGGTTGGCCTATTATAGCGTACATGTAAATGAATCGTCTATAATATCCGCAATGTCCCATAAAGCTCTGTACTTGTTTCGCATTGGTTGGTCTAGGCATATCCACTATAACTTTTATCTTCTCTAAATCCGTGGATATTCCGTTTTGTGAGACAATATGTCCAAGAATTCTGCCATGTCGGACCATAAACACACATTTCTCAGGATTGAGACAAATGCGATATGTCCTACATTTCTCAAATACTTTTCTTAGGTGTTCTAGATGCTCATCTCTCAGAAGAGAATGTACACATAAGTCATCCATGTATATTTCTAGAAACAACCTTAAGTATTCTTTGAAAGCATGCGTCATCAGCCTGTGGAAGGTTGCAGGAGCATTGGTTAGACCAAAAGGCATAACCCGATAAGCATAAATTCCCCACTCCGTTGCAAAAGCTGTTTTATGTTGATCTTCCAGTGCTATGGTTAGCTGGTTATATCCTGAAAAACCATCAAGAAAAGAGTATGCTGTTTTCCCTGATACACGCTCTAGAACATGATCAGTTATCGGTAGGGGATAATTGTCCCTGATTGTTGCAGCATTCACTTTCTTTAAGTTGACACACACTCGGAGTTTTCCGTTCTTCTTGGGTACTACCACAATCGGAGATACCCAATCGGTGTGTTCAATCTCGTATATGAATTCAGCTTCCATTAGCTTATCTATCTCTTCTTTGATTCGCTTAGCAAATGTATCATTATATGTGTATGGTCTCTGTCTGCTAGGCTTTGCGTCTTGTTTCAGTGGGATTGTGTGTTGGCATATCGATGGGTCAACTCCCTTTAAGTCCTTATAAGACCATGCAAACACATCCCTATACTCTCTGAGAAGACTCAAAAGTCTCTCTTCCTCGCCTGGAGACAAATATGTGGCTATGTACACCGGTTTAGGTGTCTCACCTGGAGCTGCTAAATCAACTTTTTTTGCATCCTCCGGTCCGTCATAAGATTCGTTCTCCCTTCTCTCTCGAATAGGTTGGGTTAATACCACCTTCCTATCCTCTATTGTGAATTTCCTATAGTGAGAGGGAACATCCATGTTTTCCTTGATTTTGGCGTTTTCGTCCTCTCCGCTCTCAAATTCTGTTGTCCAAACTTCTTTCAGAGTTTTCTTGAGCTCTCTGTACTTGTTTCTACGTTCTAACTTGGACTCCGTGTGTTCTCTGTTGCGCTTGTTCTTTTCTGTTTTTTCTGTTTCTGTTTTCGTTCCATTCCTTTGAACTTGATTTCTTGAGCCTCTTTTGTCTTTTCGTAAGCTCTTTTGATCATTGCCTCTCATTCTTCCAGAAATCTTGTCCTTAACACAATCTTCCGCCTTTACTAACATTAGGAATTGATTTTTTCCTCTTATTCTAGGCATCGGATTGGTTCTAACCCCCTTTGTTTTTTTCTTTGCTCTATAGCGTTTCTGGCGTTGTTTAGTTTGGTTCGGAAAATCATAAAATCGGACATCCGTTATAGTTTCTTCGTTTCCGCTTGAATTGTCCGTTGACTCGTTGTCTGCTTCATTTCCCCACTCTGGATGATCGGGAATGTCGTGAAACACCTCTTCTTCATCTTCCTTTTCCAGTGTATCGTTCTTTTCAGTTTCTTTTTCGAGTATAGTTCTCAACATGAAGTACGGAACCACGTCGTACCCGTCCTTGTCGCAAAATTTCGTTGTGGGACCATCCGGAATTGCACAAACATCTAGTGTTGCTAGAATGTGTGTTTATTCTAATGGTTCAAGCGTGTCCTCTGGAAAGAGTTCTCCTATATAAGTTTCGTCTTCGATAGCCCTTTCTAAAACACATTCTTCTCGTTTCAGACTTCCACATTTCGAGGCTCCACACATCCATAACTCCTTGGGCTTACCTAACCAAGCTGGAAATTCGGATCCCGCCAAAGTAGCTGAATCAAACTCCTCTACCGGTGTTCGGTTCACATCTTTGTAGCTATGGTCTCTCAGGTTCACACGTGTAGTGGTTTCCATATTTCTCAGGTATATGTGATCGTAGCCCCAATCTTGGACCATTTTCAATTGTCTCATGAATGGTCTTCCCAATATGATATCATAGTTATTCTCCTTGCCAAAATCGACAATAGCAAAAGTATGTTCGTATTCAATGCCGCAAGAAGTCACTACGACTTTCTCTAATAACCCCATAGGTTTCTCCATGTGTCCATCTGCTAATTGGAGTTTCAACCTAGTTTTCCTTATTGCTGGTTTCCCCCATTTTTTCTAGATTTCTTTTGTAGCAATGGCTACCCCAGCTCCGCTGTCCAGTATTGCCATCGTGTTCACTCCTTGGAATTCAACTGGTAAGGTTGTATTCACCTCTTCACCTTCGCAATACTCTCCGACCTTGTTTAAGGGTGCAGGCTTAGCGTTCTTTTGTGGTTTACTCAGCTTTTGTATACCCTCTTTCAGTCTCGATGTTGGGTCTTTTATCCCGAATTTCTCCAAGCATTTTCCTACAGTGGTCCACATATGTGGTCTTAGCCTCAAAAGCTCAGCTAGAGTGATAGTGCATGTCACTGGTGTTGACAAGATCTCTATCAATCCTTGCGAGTCCATGACTTTTTCTGATGAAATTCTTCGTGAGGGAAGTGCTCTAGTCTCGGATTTTGCTTCATACTCTCCTAAGTATGAAGGTAAGGTATTCAGTGAGTGAGGTTTGCTCTCCATTGTTCTAACAGAGCCCTCATCTCCCCAGTAAGATTGCAGATCCAAGTCCACTTGAGATCCTGCCTCAAATTCCACTATGGGAGGGTTTCTGATGTCCTTTTTCCAATTTGTCTGATTAGCTTGGCAACTTAGCTCGTTTGCAAAGTTTGCCTCTCTCACTTGTTTCCAAAATTCATTGTAATCCTCATCTCTTCCGTAAGACCTCTGTATGGCTGGATGAAAACTCTCTATCTCCTGATCGGTTGTGTTCAATACTATGCGGTCATCCTTGTGTGTATTTTCAGGCTTTTGTGCACTGGGAGTCTTTTCAGCTACCCGTGAAACGATAGTCTCTTGCTGAATTGGGTTTTCCGTTCCACAATTCATTGTTTCTTTTGGTGGTTCTAATAAGGCTTGTGCAGTCTCGATCATTCTCTGGCACATTTCAAGTCTCAGCTTTTCCAATTCCGCGTTTGGGTATGTCATCCACCTCTGTTCTTGTGTTTGGTTGTTCTTTAACCTAGCTTCGTAAGCTCTCATCAGTGCGTCCAATGGTTCGTGCACTTTGTCGACTAGCACTGATCCCCTGAGCTTAAGCTCGTTGTTTCTTTGATACTCTTTTGTTTCTTTCTTTCCGGGCTCATCTCTCGTTTCCCGTTTTGACTCTCAAGTTTTTCTAATCTATCTTTAGTTCGCTTTAGTTCCTCAGCTAGAATAGCGTCTTCACGTTCTTTTCTCAACTTCATGCGTGCTTTTCTAGCTTTCCATGTGTTTCTCTGACTCCGCGGTCCTTGACTAACCACTTCAGTCGCTAACTTTCCATTCTCAGGTTCTCTAGTGGTTTTCTTAGCTTGAGCTCTAGTAACAACTTGCGTTGGTATCAGAGTTTCATTTTCAGACCCACTGCTGGTAGGAATAGTTTCTAGCATATTCAATGTCGTCTTTTGCACTTTGTTTGGATTCTTTGAACAATCCTCAATGAAGTGAGTAACCCCACACTCAGTGCAATAAGCGTTAATTCTAATGATTTCCGTATGTGGACAAACATTCATCAGATGGTCACCTCCACACTTGTAACAGGGTCCCAGTGCTGGTCTTGGTCCCATTTGATTCGTCCTTTGTGGATAGGATGGTCTTTGTCCTGTTAACCCTCCATGAGCTATGAACATCAATGTTCTTGCGTCCAAATTGTATCTCTCTTCATCAGAAGCACTTGTAACTGTTGGTGTTCCAACATTCCCAATCATGCCCCATGGTTCTGGTTGTTTGGGTTCTTCTGGTGGGTAATACACAGTTGGAGACATGGGTGCACCAGATTCTTCGTAATAGGCTTGAACAGGCACTAGGGCTTGTTCTCCGTGATTCTCTAAGGTTGGTGCATATCTAATGCCCACTGGTCTTGCTCCTGGTAAAGGTGGTTGTTGTCCCAATACCGGTTGCGGTCTTTCTATCCCCATAGGTCCTGGTAGATTTCCCGTTGGGTATCAAGGTACTGGATGTACTTGAGGTGGTGCTAATTGAGTAGGAGGTGCATACTGACGCTCCCTTACATACCCTTTGTTGTAATAGCACTCCTCTGTTGGATGGTTTGTCCATTTTTGTTCAATAGCACACCATTTCAGTGTTTTTGGCAATGGTTTTTGGTATGGTGCCATCCTTTTTAGAGCATCTTCTATCATTTGCTCTACATTTGGCATGGTTGTTGTTTGAACATTCTTTTTAGTGGTAGTCTCGCTCGCTACGGAGGAAGAGCTACTGGATGCAAAATCTGTATCCGCTGACACCTCTCCATAAACCGTACAGTTATCCACTAAGTACAATGCTTCTCTCGTTACTTGCTCGAAACTTGTACAAGCTTTTAAGTGCAAGTCCTTCTTGAGAGTGTCGTTTCTCAATCCCTCAATAAAGAGAACAGATAGTCTGTCATCTTGTGGTCGTTCACGTACTGGACATCTCTCAATGTATTGTTTGAAGCGAAGTGACGCTTCCTTCACTTTTTCGTGTTCTCTCTGTTTAAAAGAATATATTTGTGAGACCGTATTGTGCTTAATCCCTCGTTTTGAGAATTCCTCAGCAAACTCTCTTAGCAAATGGTCAATGTCATGGAATCCCCCTATGTTCAGTGGTTGAAACCATGTCAATGCCGTACCTTCTAGAGTAAGACCAAATCCCTCGTATTGTGTATGGAAATCTGTTATCTGCTCAGCTCTTAAGACTTGCTTAAAGAGTGACACATGTGCATACGGATCTCCTGAACCACCATACTTCTTTGGCATACACTTCGCTACTTAAGATGGTCTCATACGTCTATGGTCTGCTACCAATCTCATTGCTCCTGTGTCCCGGCTAAAGCTTTCTCTAGCATCATGGACTTCATGGGTTACCCTTGTCGGTTCCCCTGCCCTGAATCTAGTACTAGGAGGTAAATGTGATGGTTCCGCTTCGAACCTTGGACCTGGAGTGGTATATGTGGGGATTGGAACTGCACTCCCTCGATTCGTATCCATTGACTCTCTGGAATGTAATGATCTCATTGGTCCGGGCTTCGAGTACTGAGGTTGACTGAAAGAGTCAGCAGCCTGAGTTCTTTGTCCTCCTGTCGTCATTGGGTTTTGCCCTCCATTTGTTGGTGCTGGTCTTTGTGAGCTAGAAGTAACATAATACTGATGTAGTGGTCCCCCAAAGTATGCATATCCTTCTAATTCTTTCTTGCCCATTGTTTAGTATTGCCTCCCATACTTGTCGTAAGCGGCAATTTTCACTTCCGATCCCTCTGTGTAGGTAAAGACATAAAGTCTTTTTTGGTCTGTCAACTCTCCGGTGTAGGGTTCTTCACATCTATAATAGAGATCTTGCTCCCCATTATTATATTTGTATAGCCCCACATAGATGTTATCAGTGTTGATCCTTGTAGTGAGAATGCTTCACCACTCCCCCCTCCCCCCCCAAACATCACCACTAAAAAGTGTTGCAGTTTCAAACAAACTCAATAAAGATTTACCACTTTTTAGTGGTACTAAAGTGGTTTAGCCCCACTAAAAAGTGGTTAAGAATGCTTCACCACTCCCCCCAAACATCACCACCATTAAATGGTGTTGCAGTTCCAGAAAAACTATTGCAATAACATAATAAAAATTTAACCACGTTTTAGGGGTTTAGCACCACTAAAAAGTGGTTCTGAGACATTTAGAAGTGTAGAGACATGTATAGTGCAGAGACAGTAAAGTTCCAGAACTTCTATATATTACAAAAAGTATATTACAACAATTATCCAGAAATGTCTACATATCCACCAAGAATGTACAATATATAACGTTTCTGGCACTTCCGGATGTACAATCTCATTCATCTGCATTTATAACAAAGTGCTCAAAGACTAGACTCGAAATTTCATCTTTGGGATTGCTGATGGGGTTTGCCTTTGTATACTCCAAGGTATTGGGGGTTAGTGCCCATCTGCACAGCCATGGCAACAGTGTGCGCGTGAGGTAATCAGGGTCTTGTTCTTCATCAAGAGGATCAAAGGTGGGTGGGCATATACAGTTGTCCCAGACATTGCGCAGATTTTTATATCTGGAGTCATCTACCAGCAATGTCCAAGAGGAGTTGTATTCTGGAAACTTGTTCCAAACATGGTAAAGGGGCTTGAAAGACACAGGTTCACCTGCAAGGTCTCTTGGAGCTCCAGCAATCTCTTCAAAATACGACCACTTTTCACATTGCCAGTTTGAGAAGAGATCCCTAAAGTAATAAGTCCTATGTTCCCATATATTTGGCCAACATGTACTGAGGATATGCTCAATGTTAGCAGTAGTACAAGTGCTCCAAATCATTGCATATGCTATTTGCCTCAAATCCCAAACAAATTGCTCAACATCTCTACGGTAGTAGATCCACAACTTCTTGTCCACTCTTTTTAGTTTAACTCTGTTGGAAGTTGGACGTGGAGGGTGTTTAAGTTGTCCAGTCTTTGGATCATGTTTGGTTACATCTCGTTTCATGAATAGTCCATCGAGATCAAGGATGATGAGCTTTTTGATCTTGCAGAAATTCGAAACAAGATATCCCCATCTAGGGCAATTTGGCGAAATCTCCTCAATTTCGGGGCAAATTGCTGGTTCCTAGTCTTCCTCTACTTTATCTGGTGTTACATCTACATTGTGCTCTGATTCCTGCTTAGCTGCTATGTCTTCAACCTTCTCATCTGGTTCTTGAACATCTCCAATCAAGCTAAGTTCTGCCATAGACAAGTAGCATGCCTTAAAAACCTCAATTAGACTGACATATTAACCTTTTCAAAATACACTTGAAAAGTATACCTTCCAGGCTATTGATTTCCATTTCATTAATTTCCTGAACTTCTATGGCAACAGTCCACTTGGCAGGAGATACTGGAGAGAGAAAATAAGCTCTACTTGAAGATGCTCATGATGATGTCGGAAAGAAAAATACGAGTACAATAAATAGACAATCAATGAACAATATGAGTACAATAAATAGACAATCAATGAGAAATAAACAACTAGTGAACGAAAAATAAAGCCGTCGTTTCATTATCATCAAAATGAGGGTACAAAGACAAAACTACAAAGAGGATACAAAGCACAAAAGGTTAATAGGGGCTACAGAAGTTTCTTGCGGGACTTTGGTTTGGGAGGTTTAAGGTTGGGTGCTTGGAGGTTAGTCTTTTTCCGAGCAGATGAAGGCTCCTTGGATTTTTTACCTCCTGGAGTAGGCTCTGGAGGCTCGGATGCAACCTTAGCTTTTTTCTTTGGTGTGGAGCGCTCTTCAGTGTTGCTCCTCTTTTTCCTACGCCCCAAAATCTCTGCACAAACCTCTGAAATAAGAAGTTCTGAGTCCTCATCAAACAAGTTCACTATTGTATCCTTTTCAATTGGCTTCTCAGATGATTTTTCAGCGTCCTCTACGTCCTTGTTCATTGCAGGTTTTGGCTTCAGAGGCACCTCGGCTGACTCCTTGGATGCGTCACCTTGAGCTCCCACTACATCTGCTCTTTTTTCAGCCCTTTTTTCTGCCTTTTGTTGGTCCGGAGTGTGTTCACCTGCTTGTTTCTGGGATGCATTCTTATCCCTGCACCCACCACACATGCTATCAATATTGGGCTTGTGTGATGACCCAGCTTGGGAGTGTGCTACATAAAAGACAATGTAATAATACTCAATATTAAGTTATGTGAACATTCAAAGAGAAGAATGTTCCATAGAATATTACCAATTCCATCAACAGGAGATGCCTTCCATTGGATCTTTCTCTGCAATTACATGGAGAAAAGAAACAAAATGGTCAAGAAATGAATCTACAATCAGCTTCATATCATAAGGTATAAAAACATCGATTACCTGTACCAACATGCTCATCCATGTTTGCCTCTCCAGGTGCCAGCAGCTTCGAAGCATCTTTTAAAGGTTCCTCACATCCATGAAATAGACACTGGCCGGCAGACTTACAGGCAGTTACAAAACAAAGTGGGTGATACGGATGTTGACACCAGTAACAACAGTCTGCATGATAGACATCCCACAAGCAACACAATCACCTAACTGCACACAGCTATTGTCCGATCCCAAATGAACAGGCGGCGTGACAGGAAGGATAGGCATTCTTGACTTGAACAAATTAATAATCATTTCCACAAATCAAAGATGCCTTGTCGCTCAAGCTTTGCCATTGCTTCCTCGTTTGGTACAAGTCCAGCCTTATGCAACTTGAGTTCCTCCATATCCTTGTTCAGTCTCTCTACAATCTTGGCGGCGCCTCGCATCAAACCAACCTGCTCATCTCTCTTTGTCTTTGATTGATCTAAAGCAATTTTTATTGCTTCGAGACATTGCTGCTTCTCTTTTAACTTTTCAGCAACATTAGCCTTCGTGTTAGAAATAGCTGCTACATCAGCCATTGACGCAGAAAATGTAGTTGAGGAAACATTTGACATTCCAAATGCTCCCATCGAGCCAAAGGCCCGCTTCTTTAGAAATTCCTCCTTAGCAGGCCTGCCCTGAAAATTGATGTCCACCTGAGTATGTCTGCCAGTCAAAGCCTGTGCCAGTACTGTCAGTGTAATTAGGCATATTTTTTGCATTAAATTTCCACTCGCTTCCAAGACATGGACCGTTTGTGGACCTCCATTTCTCCAATTTCCTATTTAAAGTTTTCTGTTGGCGTAACATTTTGATAACACCTTCAACATACACAGCCCATGCAACTAAACCTTCAGAATCTTCAGCGGCCTTGCACTTTTGCCAAGTAAATCCATGTGCAAAATGCACGCCTACCTCGTTGTTTGGGGGAGCTCCCTGATATACTTTGTGGTATAGCAGGAGACATTCTTCATACATTTCAGGCCTTAGCCCCTTTAAATGCATCTTCTCCTTTTGGTGGCACTTGTAAAGCCATACACTAAGCCACTCCTCATCTGAGAAATCATCATCACATAGGAGCTTCGGATCCTGGCCAACCAAGCATAGCCCATATTCGGTATGAAAATCTTCCTTGGTGAAGCAAAATTTTGTTTGAGTGGGTAAGGACACTCGTGGTACTGCCCACCTCCCTGTAAAAACATATAAGAATGCATGTTAGTATGTAATGAGCCATAATTAAACTTGTTTTATCAACAATAAGAAGTGGTTGAAATGATTTCTGCAAAAATTTTAAGTGGTGGTGTACTACTAAATGGTTCTCAACCACTTTAAACTGGTTAGGTAACACTAAAAAGTCCTGCTACACCACTATTTTCTAGTGATACATCCCCTTTTGGTGTTTCTTCACCACTTTAAAGTGGTGCTCCAGCACATAAAAGTGGGTTGAACCACTGTTCAGTTGTGCTACATCGATGTGAATTGTTGTACACAACTTAAAACTGGTGCTACACTCTTGAAAAGTGGTGCTACACCAATAGAATGTGGTATCTCCTTGTAAAGCTTCATCACTAAAAAGCACTTAACCACCACTTTTAGCAAAGATGCAGAACTAACGATTATTGCACTTTTGTAAAGCATCACTAAAAAGTGGTTCTACAGCACTGAAAGTGGTTGACCATCACGCAGGACCACTTAAATGTGATTTGAACCACAAAAAGTGGTGACCACCACGTTATTGGTGTTTACCACTTTATACCAAATAACGTTCAGGTTAAGAAGCACCACTTTTTAGTGGTCCTACACACTTTTAAGTTACCGAATAACGTTCTAGTTAAGAAGCACCACTTTATAGTGATGTTCACCACTTTATAGTGGTCTTCACCACTATAAACACCACTTAAATGTGATTTGAACCACAAAAAGTGGTGAGCATCACTTTATTGGTGTTTACCACTTTAAACCAAATAATGTTCAGGTTAAAAAGCACCACTTTTCAGTGGTTTGACACACTTTTAAGGTACCGAATAACGTTCTAATTAAGAAGCACCACTTTATAGTTGTGTTTACCACTAGAAAGTGGTGCTTCTTAACTAGAACGTTATTCGGTACCTTAAAAGTGTGTAAAACCACTGAAAAGTGGTGCACCATCGTGATGCTTCGCTTAAAAGTGATGCTTCACCACAAAATAGTTAGGGTTTTCCACTGGAAAGTGATGCACCCATTGTATCGTCAGTTTTTACTAGAACCTTACCTCTTTTTAGTGCTGCCCAACACTTTAAAGTGGTCCAGTATCACTTTTAAGAGATGGTGCACCATATCAGCATAACTATGTAGTGATGCAACCATGGTTTCTGCCCAACTTTAAAGGGTGTTGCAGGTGCACCACTTCAACACAGCCTATCAGTGGTGTTGTACCCATAAAAAGTGGGGTTCACCCACTTGATATTTACTAGTGGTGTGCACACTACCTTTTCCTAATAAAGCAACACTTTAATTGAATCCATGGGGGAAATACCTGCATCTGACCTGCTGAACATTTTTCTTCTTAGGTGTACCCTTGGGGGACTCGGAAGTTCTTTTTGTAGCATGCATGTGCAAAAAATTCAGAAATTTTACAAGACATAAAACCAATTTTAGAAATGCATGCATGATGCTCACCTGTTTTGATAGGCGACTCCTACGTAGAGCTCTTTCCCTTCCTAGGTGTACCCTTCCTTGTCAGAGTCTGAAGGTCCTTTTGTAGCCTGGTTCTTCATCCTAAAAAATCACAAATGCTACATAGATACAAGATCAATAGTTAAATGCATTCATGCTTGAACCTGCATGATGCATTCGTATAAGCATGCACACACAGTTGATAAAATCTACATTCATGCTTCAAGCTGCATGATTCATTCGTATAAAGCATTCACAAGGGTGATCAATTAGATGTGCACAATGCATATACATTCCAGAAATAAATTCTAAACTTACACATGCATCATTAATAGTTACAATCCATGATTATCTTGCCACCCAACAGAGGGCAGACCATATCGCCAGGGGTTGAACCTGGGTCCTTACGCACCCACCCATTCACTTTAACCACTAGGCCAAGCCCCCTCTGGTTATCTTGCCACACATTTAGAGACAAGCATACAGCGCTTCTACCTCTGCATGAAGCATGTTAAAACATGGATCAATGCTACCTGGAAATGCTACCTAGGAAAACTAGCATTCGAGATAGAATGCTTCAAGCTACATGATAGTGTAACTCTACACATGGCAGGAAATCATAATTCACTACTTATCTAAATCTCTTCTAGGTGTGAGAATACCTCTACACAAAGCAAGAGATTATTATTTAATCTACCTAAATTGCTTCCAGTGTGAGTATTACTCTACACATGACAGAAAAACATTAGATATATCTAACCTAAGTTGAACATAGTTCAACACAAAGCAAGTAACTACTAACTTTAACTATCTAACTTAAGTTACTTTTAGGTGTGAAAATAGTTCAACACAAAGCAAGTAACTGCTAACTGTAACTATCCTAAATCACTTCCAAGTGTGAGTTTCCTCTACACAAGGCAAGCAATCACTAACTACTCTACATAATTTACCTCCCAATGTGAGATATACTTCACACAAAGCAGGTAAATTTTTAACTCAAAACTCCATAACCTAAAAAAACTACATATAACTAATTAAAATTTTTACCCTAAGCTCTAACTTTTTACTAAAAAGTTAATTGATTACTAAATTTATAAATAAAATTTTTAAATATATTTTTGATGCTTTAAAGCTCACCTAAAGATGAGACAAGGGGGAAGAGAGCTCAAACGGAATGAGGAAAATAGTCCGTTTTGATGTATACAAATGACTATATTTTGATCAAAATTATATTTCGATCAAAATTCTAAGAAATTATACAATACGATGTTTTTGCTGATGTGGCACCATATAATACGATTGAATAAAGATAGGAGTCATATAATACGCCCATTTAAAGCGTATTATATGTACATCGTATAACATACAATGCAACTTAGGCAATGACTAGTGATCTGCAATGCATGTGAAAAGACTACTCTCTAAGCAGTAGCTAATGTTCACAATCAACGAATTGTCTCACTTACATCAAAATTTGTCTCAACTGAGGAACATATAACACATGTCATAGCGTATAGGATGCACCACTAGGTAATGACATGCATACATCTCTTGCACCCTCTATGGAATATGTTGATTTGTCAACTAGATGCATATGACCAAGGCTCCCACTAGCAAAAGTGTTGAACCACTCCAACATGTTTTGATTTGGAACGTTGCATACTCATCTAACAGCCATCAAGAGCAAATGGCATCTGTATCTGACATAAAATCAAGAGGAACACTAGAGGTAAATGTGACATCACCGTCACTAACATACAAAGTTGCCTCTCCAGTCTCTGTCAAAATCGTCTCTACATCATATATACATCTACATCATTGCCTCATGCATCTAAAAAAAATGTTTAATGTACCCTCTATGACCATAATGCCAACATATCAAGTGTTGATACGAACGAGACCATTGTCTCATATGAGTCATCATCATGGACTTGGAATTGTTACATATATCAACTTCTATAAGTGAAGCTATGGCTCTACAACATGTACAAGGGCAATGTGCATAAACCAATGCCGAAGAGAAGTGCATCAAACCTGGAACAAAAGGAGCTCCTTGCGGGGAGTAAGCACTCTTAAAAGACCTCACCAGCACTCATAGTGCTCAAGCGCATCAACACATAAAATCTCCCACGGTAATGTAACCACATGGTGCTCTATAATCATCATATTGATGCAAGTCTCAACTGCTAAAAGTACATGGAACTTGTGGAGTGAGTGGGAGAACAACTCAACCACTACCAAAGCTCAAATCCAGCTACCTGTAACTCATAGAGCCACTATGAGCCAAACACTCTCACAATGGGATGCCAAAACACTATGGCAAAGCAACCACCGAGTGCCAAAATGCAATCAAAATCATGACTACAAACCATGTACAATATTCTGGCTATCTAGCTATAATAACCATACATTCCATAAACGTGCTCAAGACCATGAGAAAATCATGCACAGAATATGCACTCAAGCATACATGAGTTGCACCAACATCTTGCAATCCGAGCAACCTGTGATGAATGCACTCTTGAATCTTGAGAGTCCACAAGGGTGCATACATCCACCAAATTTATGCACATAAATTTGCTGAAATTTTCTGCCCATACTCTCTTCACTGAGAAAAAATCATAAATTCACATTAAAAAAGATCAACCAAACTCAATCCGATCTTGTTGGGTATAGAAATCACCAGAATAGGCATACATGAACTGCAACTTTCAGAACACCCTATAGCTGGTCAACTGATATCTTTTAAACCGTTCATAATTTGTAGAAACTTCCTCCTGCAAAGTTGTCGATCTCAAAAAAATTGGTCAAGTTTACCAAGAACGGGCATAAAGTGGGTTGTTTTTATAGATCAAAATAGATCTATAAAAATTTGCAGCTGTCTACCATCGACATGCAGGCACTCGCAAGGGATAAGGCAAGTGGTAGCATTTCTTTTGGGGGCGTGGGGGGGGGAACACCCTTTTTGCCAGTAGTAAACATCCACTAACCAAGTCTTCATAAAGGATTACAAGCCTGCATTCATGTGTGTGTAGACCCTTAGGTAATTATGAACATGCAAGTGGGGACACGGTTGAAACCTTAACAAGAGAGCATGGTCATCAAAACAGTTGTGAAAGATAGTGGCCCGTGTATGTGTGTGTGTGTGTGTGCAAGTTATGTGTTCATAATATATAGTATTTCTTCTAGCTATGTGTGTGTGTGCAAGTTGTGTTCATAATAAATAGTACTTCTTCTAGCTATACTAGATTGTGTGTGTGTGTGTGTGTGTGTGTGTGTGTGCGTGTGTGTGTGTGTTCGTGTTCGAGTAACAATTATACACCAAAGAATCCTTTCAAATTACAAAAGACACTAGAAACTATGTCAATGAAAAGGTGGTATAACTCCCATTCATAGTACTAAAAAGACTTTATACACAAGTATTCTCTTATACTTTATACACAAGTATAAGAGAATTAAGAGCCTAAAGATATATAAGTCCACCATCTTCAAGCTAGGGAACTTTGAAAACCATAGTTGGGAAGGTAATACTCACCTGCACCCATGGAAACAACACAACATCTAGTTAGCATTGGCACCATATGCAGGTGATGTATGGGTATCCCACATGTTATAGATGTCACCCAAATAGATTGCTTTGACAAAGACAAATAATAAGAAAGGTCAAGCTAATCATATATTTTGAGAAAATCATTTACAAGGGGAAAAACCATATGAAGCCCCTTGTGCTTTACAAGCTCTCATGAGATAAGGCCAGAGACGAGTTGTATGAGGCATTTTAGCCTCAGAGTGGGCCACATATACCTGTTTCTAGACTTTACAGAGTTTGGCATTAATGGCCTCTATTTTTCTTGGGCCAATAACAACGCTCATACGTGCAATCAATCTATACTTTGGAGCTACCTGTAACATAAAAAGACAATAAGTAAGTAAGTCCTACACCCACTTAGTCAGAGTTGAAAGCCAAAAGTAAGCTAATAAGTATGAGTACTAATACCCTAATTCATAGTCCATATAGATGTGTTATTCCATATTTCCTCAAATGTTCCAAAGAGTGTGCTGCCAATGTCCATAATAATGATGCAATAAGTAGCCATTTACAACCACAAGATTCAGCCCATATCAACCATATACCCTGACCCAACACAACGACCACCTTCAATCATAACCAAGTTTCCAACCAACCATACTCGGACAATATGCACAATCCGGCCGAAACTTTAAATACACAACACAAAAACGGCAAGAAAGGTATGCTTGATAACCAATCCATAGGCTAAACAATAGAAGTACACCACAACGGCATCCTTATTGAAATTACAGGCCATTGTCTTACACCCCCAAGTATATCCGCCCCATCATATAGGGTCATTCACCAGGTATTTTAAGAAGAACACCAATCATAGCCCCCCTTTATAATTTAAAAAAAGAGAGAGACCCCACAATCATTGCATCCATTATCCAATAAATGAAAGAGAGTACCACCTTCCAATGCTTTATTTACATGCCTATGATAAACCACATGCGGCCTCATGAGCAACCATAATTACCATATTCCACAACTCATCCTATCCATAATCATATCGGCCACTAGCCATCGTTTCCAACCATTCATACAACCCACTTAAGCCATTTTTCCCACGATCAATAAACAAACAACAAGGACCATTTATTTGCACCAGAATAGTCAGCTCGGAAACCAACATAGAGGTACAACCACTAAAGTATAACCGTCACGGAAGCCTTATCAAAACATACAAGCAGCTATTTTACACCCCATAAGTGGGTTAACCCCACTATAAAGGGTCATACATCAGAAATTTAAGCAAAATTTATATCCTTACACCCCCCCCCCCCCCCCCCCCTTTTTTTTTAAACACACAACCAAGGTTACAATTATCCAGTGTTTGAAAGAGGATACAATCTATCAATGATACTTTATATGCTTATGATAAACCGTAGAAATGTATTGACAGATATCCCTAGCCTAAAAAGGAGGTTATAGCACCCAAAGTTGCAGAGACCAAAAGGGTGCACATACACATGCATATGATAAGCCATTCAACAACCATTCTTAACTCACATGGTGAGTAAAATCGACCAGTGTAGTAAATACAAAAATGGTAGAGCATAAGCTACCATTCAAGTACCTCTACTGGCATATGCATGAGGAATACCAACTAGAGAATTACAACCCATCAAACGATTGGATATCATTCCATTTTAATGCCAAAAATCACTTGAAATTGAGTCGGAGCAGCTAGCTCCACAATGGCCTACTTCCTTTGCCATAGATCCAATACTTAACACTACCCCTTTGTAGGAAAAGACGTATACAACCCTAATGGACTACTACACACAAGTACACACACACACTACCAATGCTAAGTGAGCATGTAAAGCTCACCTTTTTATAGGGTTTGGAGCAGATAGCATATAAAGTATATAAAGTAGGTGGGCCCGACCTCATTAGGTGAATGGTGCAGCAGCGGTGCCAAGTATAGAGACAGAAGGTGGGGGGGGGGGGAAGAGGGAGAGAGAGTGTATTTGGAGCTAGTGAAAACCTTCCACCTGCACAGTTAAGCGGGCCCAACATCAAAAGGTAGAGGTAACCAGCAGCGTCGCCTCGTACAAAGAGGGAGAGGGAGAGAGAGAGAGAGAGAGAGAGAGAGAGAGAGAGAGAGAGAGAGAGAGAGAGAGAGAGAGAGAGAGAGAGAGAGAGAGAATGAGATAGAACAATAGCACAGACCCACTAGGAGGGAGCCACCATGAGTTTAAGTGGAACATGACAGGCTATGCAGAGCCATGAAACCCGCCACAAGCTCATAATCCCTATTAACTACAAGGGTTAGGTACCATTAAGGTACCACCCTCTAGTAAATTCAAGCCATCATTTCACCTAGGGTTCAAAACTTACCCAAGCAAACCAAGAATCTAGCAAGGTAAAATGTCCACCCCAAATAACACCATGGTTTAGACACCATTAGGTACCACTTATTTTTTAAAACAATTCTAGTCAATCCAAGCCAGTTATACTCCAAGGGCACCTTGAGCCAACAATCCCAGCAAAATATACCAAGGAATATTCAACATGCCATAACTAGTTGTAAGTGTGTGTGTGTGTGTGTGTGTAACCAGCATCAGAGTAATTAATTGCCAACGTGATAACCACTCACAAAGTGCTTGTTTAGGCAAAAACTTTGGCAAACCCTCTTTCCAAGATATCAACAAATGCTATTTAGCCCACGTAGCTTTCATCATGTAGGGTAAAGAATCTTTCATAGGCTCTCAAAAGGAGATAAATTTTTTTGACAATGAGCCCATCCCAACTAGGCAAACGCCATCATCCAAGAGCAAGCAATGTTGAGTGCAATTCATTTTCTGTAAAATCGGCCTCCATGGATAAAGCATCTTGAGGCAAGATAATCAAATGCACCGTAGATAAGAAAAGTTGGCATGCATGAAGAACTTCAATAGATGCCGAAGGAGGAGTAGAAAAACAGTCCCAAAATGGGAAACTAAGGCATCCACAAGCTCACATTTTGAAGTTTTCCAAGTGCCTGGTTGGAGCATAACCCTCTTGATGGTTTGAAAAGCCCTTGAATGATGCAAGTGCTTAAAAAATTGATTTGAGGCACATCCCTCATCCACAAACGCTCGATGGTGAGCATGAGTCTACCATTTGTCTTATTTCCATTTATCATTATACTACAGTGACAAAGAGCTGTTGATTCACTTTTAGACAATAAACATGTGTCAAATAAATGTTGGAGCTGTTGATACACATGCTTGGCATCCTCAGCATCACCACGTAATTGAAACATGTAATGCTTGCCATAATCCTAAATTACACTTTGCACACACGCAACAAAGCAAACCTAAGCAATATTAGGATCAGGATGCATTTGGATGAAGATAGAGGAATAACATCATAAATCATCTTGTGAAATGCTTCATGTGAAAGATATGCATTGTTGATGTGTAGTAGATGTTTCCTAGAAAACATTGACCATAGTGTAGTCGCCCAAAGCACAATAGTATCACAATGGGAGCATGATTAAATAATAGCAAGGTATGGTCTATGCTCATCTTGCATATAAACTCGTCAAATTGTTTCATGTTGAGGACTACCACTGATCTAAGCTTGCACGATATGCAGAATGAAAATTATGTTCAAATGTGTACCCTAAAATATTGGGATGCAAAAGGGTCCACAAGTCCAACATCTGTGTGCATGCATTTTCATAGAGAGGGTGGATGTATGAGTTTCACAATGTTCCTTTTCATGAAAATATCAAATGTAAGACATCTACCGAGGGTGAATCAAGTGAGGATCTTGAGATGTACGACCTCTCCAAATCCAAAAGTACCAAGGTTGAGGTCAATAAAGATCCTAGCCCTTTGAAAGATCCCAATTACCTAGGGTAGATCTTGAACAAATTTTCTTAAGTAATATGATGCACAAGGAGTGATGGACTTAAAGAAATGGAACAGGGTTAAAGAAGACCTAAGGCTGACCATAAAAGGGTAATTGCAGCAACACTACATGTGCTTGAAGTATCTAACTTGAAGATACCCTACATTGAAGTCCAAGAGCAAATAATGCATGCAGTCCATTGTCCTTCAAGGGATGGGAAACACTTGGGAGTAGGGTGCCACCATCAGCACAATCCAAGAAGAATGGCAAATGGACCAATGAATACTTTCAATGTCGGTGTCTTTCAATGGTTTGTTGTGTGAGTTTGTTTATAATTATGATTTTAAGTTAATTTGACGTTAATTTTAAGTGCTTTTAAAAAGTGACATTGTGTAAAAAAGTGATTTTCTAGGTTTTAAACTTCATTTCTCACATTCATAAAACACTAGCTTTCAGCTTTCTTCCCATCTTCTTCGCAAACAGACCCATGGCAACATCTTTTGATGCACTTCTCGCACAACTACAAAAGATAAGTCTTGCAGATTGTGCACATGAACTACTCAATGTGTTTGAGGGGACGATCGACATGCATGCCACTGCTAACCTTCATGTAGAGGGATCCTAAAGCTTTCTTGACTACATAATGGGGCATATGGAAGAATATGCAATAGTCTTTGAGGTATCCAACATGGCGCAACTGCCAGTGGATTTTCTCAAACATCTCTATGCTGTTGGGGTAAAGGCGCTACGTCTTTTGCCCGCCCGGACGTCCACTGTCCGCCGCCCACCCACGAGTGTACATACCCTTATTCTTCATTACATATGAGAATAAGGAGCTCCTCATCTTAAGTCTTGTGAGACTGCTACACCCACACGGCTTGTCCTCTTTCCCCTTCCCCGCATACACCACACTGCACACGCACGCATGCATCCGCGCACACGTGCACTCATCAATTGGTATCAGAGCTATAGCTAGGCGACGACGGTAATCTCTAGGTGGTGACAGAGTTTGGTGCTTGGTGGCGCCGGATTGGAGGCGGTTCGACATGGATTCCGCAAGTACTCAGAGATCAAGGTAACATGAGCTTACACTCCACCAGGCAAAAGGGGAGAGAGAGAGAGAGAGAGAGAGAGAGAGAGAGAGAGATCAAGTTTTCTGTGAGCTAGGGACACTGAGAAGCAGGTCGCTCAGGTTTGGCAGCTTGACAGTTGTTCAATATTTTGGCCATAACTTGAGCTAGGAAGCTCCGATTGCAAAACTTTTTCAATCAAAATGTAGATCTCTTCAAGATCTACAACTTTATAGAAGATTTTATTTTATTTTTTTAATTCAGAGTGCAGGTGGGTCAAAAATACAAAACACAAAGACTGTGTTTTTCAAGACAGTTTGGTGTACAACTGCTTGGAGAGTGAAAGGAGATTGAGAGAAAACGAACTGTGTGTGAACACACTGACTACGTGCGGGCAAGTAAGCCCGGTGTTATCCGGCATCGGCCCGAGTTAGGTCTTCTAGTATCGTCTACGGTCTCAAGCATTGACAGCTCGGCTTGGCACATCCGTTTCGACACCAATTTGCGGCTATTTGACTATCGCGCTTTCGCCCGGCGGCGAAAGCTGACATCGAGCATTTTCTTGACTTCGAGCACAGGCAGCCATAGCATTGGCACTTCTTCTCGATGGTGGAAGACGGCTCTGAAGGCCATCCTCGGCTTTTCAACTTCGACGGTCATCTCCAGTTTCGGCTTCGACGCCACATACCGACAGATACGGCTCTGACGGACCATCCTAGAGCGGATTTCTCCCTTGAGCACAAATAGCTCTTGGATAGCATTTCCGATCGACGTGTTTACCGATCGATGAGGTAGTAGTTGCCAGTTCTTCAGCTATTTTGCTTACAAGTTGCAGTGCAGCTTGTGTGGAGCACTAGAGAGCAGTTTTTTGAACAGAATTTTCATTTTTTTTGTTTTTAGTAATTGGAGATTTTTAGTTATGGGCTTGCTCCCTTGCTGATTCTATCCCTCATTTTAATGCAGGTGGTTTCACCAAGTCGTCAAGAAAATCTCACCATTCGATCTAGCAAAAAGATCAATGTTTTCATAGATGTGTCCACACCACCCGTTGCATCAGGGTCTTATGTGTGCCTTGACTTCACCATTCAAAATGGCAATGTGAGTGTTGCAAAGGGTGGAGATACTAGGGTTACTACCACGTGAGAAAACATTGTTGTTGCTGCCAGGTGTGTACCCCACCTAAACATTACTACTCTTTCCATTGCTTGTTCCGACTTAGGGTTTTCTTTGTGTTGAGTCCTTATTTGTCTGTTTCCAGGCTAGCATTGATGACATCTATTGTTTTTAAATCGAGAAAATTCAAGACAATGGTTGATGTGGACAAGGCATTGCTATCGAGTATACTACATGGGGAGGCATCATCCTAGGCCTTAAATCAATTTGCACAATATGGATAAAGTCTTGTTTTGATGTGTAGTCACTCTATGCCGAGTCTAGTTGCAAACATTGTGATGTTAACTTGGTGTGTATTTTGGGCATGTTTATAGGTGGGTTGTGCACAAACTACCAACACCCATCCTAAAGAAGGTTCACATCATTGATTCACTGTGGTATACCATGGACATTGATGTTCTCAACCAATTTCTCATGCAACAATTTATGGGTGTTAACATGTTTGACCTCGTCTTCTGCTTTTGGCCGGTTGTGTGTAGGTATTTGTGTGCTTTAGCATGTGTTGGTCTACATATTTTGCCAATTGTAAAGCAGCAATGTAATGGAACTGTTATTTTTGATAAAATGTTGTAGATTATTTGATTTATTTTATGAGGATTGCAATGTTAATTTGATTTGTGGAAATATGATCACAAGTTGGTGGGTGGGTGTTGTGCTAGAAGATCAATGTTAATTTGATTTGTGGAAATATGATCACAAGTTGGTGGGTGGGTGTTGTGCTAGAAGATCAATGAAACGGTACGTGCATGACAATAAGGTGATAAATATTATTCGGAATAAAACTGCCCCCATTGGATTTTGTGGCAATCCTTAGTATTCTATGATTCATTTATAAGTTGAGATGTAGAAAACTATTTACTATTTTATTGAGCTCTTTACGAGCAATGACTATCTTTATGCCCAAGTGTGAACATAAAATACTAAGGATTGCCACAAAATCCAATGATGGCAGTTTCATTCTGAATAACTGCTATCACCTTATCGTCCTGCACATACTGTTTCACTGATCTGCTAGCACACCACCCGACAACTTGTGATCATATTTCCACAAATCAAATTAAGATTGCAATACTCATAAAACAAATCAAATAATACATAACATTTTATAAAAAATACCACCATTACGTGCATAACTAATCATGTTGACTTGTCATAGGCACCATTGGTCCTTGTTTGCCCTCTATGTAAATGGGGGTGCGAGGCTTCTTTGACTTGATGAACTTTGACTCTCTAGGCCTTGCACACCCATTCAAGTATTGAGACAGAGTGCACATGTATCCTCGCATTCAAATCGATTGTTTTCGCTCACCCATCTACCTATGTCATTGCACTCTCTCTTAATGGGTTTATGTTGCTCTTTTTTAGTGGCCTACAAAGCCTTGCACAAGTGGTGAGTGATGCTACTATCCAAGAGGGTTTCCAATCAACGAGCAAATAAAACCGAGCAAAACTAACTTTCGAGAAAATATGGGCCCTAGATTCGACCAACACCTCAACCCAAAAGGGTTGTACACTAAAACCACCACAAAGGAATGGAGGCTTTCAAATTCTCAATCTTCAAACCTACCCCTTTCTCCAATGACCCAATTATATTGACATGGAACACATGTGATGCATTGGGGACCACAATTACCTCTTGCACCAATGTGGCCTGCAAGCTCCTTCCTTATGCAATTTTGTTTTGAAAATGCCTTGTTATTTTTTATCTCCATCTAACCTCCTCGCCATCCCTAAACTTGGCAATAAGTACAAATCCACCAGCTCTAACATTGTGGTTGCACTCTATGCTTACATTGGTGTCTCTTAGAACAAACCAATTGTGCCACGACATCTCAACTTCGTATGGTTGTAAGTCAATCCCCTGTGCCACTACCCAAGTTCCAGGTGTTGGTGCTGGCAGATCAACAATTATGTCTCATAATTGTTGTCATCTCATTTTTTAACCTACCATAGTGAAGCCACTCTCTCATTGGCAACGTCGAAGGTCAACCGAATGCCTTGTTGGTGTATGTTGCCAAGGATAGAAGTGAGCAAAGAGCTTTTGATTGGAGTGAAGCTTATATAGATATTGAAGTGCGCGTGTGAGAGCATGTATGTGCGTGCAGCAATGGAGAAGATTAGAATGAATGGTCAATGTTAGTTCTCGGTTAGTCGCCGACCACCCAACACTTAGGCGTGGCACATTGGGCTTTACCACCCCAACAACCTCCCACTTAAAGGACAATGTTCCATTAAGCTGGGGGGTGACAATGTATATATACATACAATATAGGTGGGCAATGACCATGATCATCTACCCAATGCCCATGAGTGCCCAAAAATGTCCAAACCTCTTTGAAGGTAAGCCTTTTGTTAAAAGATCAGTAGGATTCTCATTGGTGTGAATCTTCACAAGCTGCAATCGCTTGTCTTCAAGTACCTTGCAAATGAAGTGATACTTCACATCCACATGCTTTTTCTTTACATGAAATACTAGATTCTTTGCCAATTGTATAGCACTTTGGCTATCACAATGGAACACATGAATCTCAACATTGATTCCCAAGTCTCCCACTAGCCGACCAAGCCATATAGCTTCCTTGCAAGATTTTGAAGCTGCAACATATTCAGCCTCTTTAATAGACAAGGTAACACAATCTTGCAAACAATTTATGTATTGTGATGGAAATATGCAAAGCCTATTGTTGAGGGTCATGGTAAGGTTTTATTGAGCTGGGGGATTCTCAAATGTGGAGATCCTTTTGGTGATACAAGTTTTGGAGTAAGCCCCCAATATCCCTGTAGTTTTGGCATCGACATAGGTTGTATGCTATGAGATTAGTACAATATTGGTGTGCATTTGTGACCCACCATTGTTGGCATTGCTGTCATCTTTATGCGTATGCATTTGACAATGTTCAGTAGGTTAGAGACACTCTTCTAAAGTTGGAGACATTGACAGTAAAAATTCTTAGAGATTCTATCTTGCCAGTTTAGCCACTTTGATCAACATTTCAGTCATTGTGGACTTTTGTTTTGGGTTCAGAAGTCAATTTTGCAAGGGAGACTTTGTCAAAAAAAATCAGCTTTTCTATCATCTTCTTTAGTGCAATGGATCTATTACTTTTTGTTCCTTGTAGAGTGATGGCTTTATCATCGAAAACGTCTTTGTTCAACATTGAGAAGTTATATGACACTAACTTCCCATTTTGGAAGGAACAAATTTACAATGTCTTAGTACAAAAGAAGCAGATCCTGTCGATAAAGATGAACGGGATAAAGCCTGAGGATATGGATGAGTATGATTGGCACATTGGATGAGCTTGCTAGGTCCACCATCATGCTGACTTTGTCAAAGAATACATAATTCAATGTGAACATGGAAAAGACTAGCTATGAGCTGTGGAAGAAGTTATGTGACCTATTGTTACGACATGCCGCAACGTGCGGACCTGTGAAGGTCTGGACATTGCGGACTAGGAGTCATGCGGCTTTGGGACACTTCTTCATAGGATATCATGGGACAGGATGGGGTTTTGCACTATTCCTGATTTGCGTTGGAGCAGCGGTTGTATATGGGGGGGCATACCAATATTTTGGGATATCTCTAATATTCATGTTATCAATATATCTTCTCCCTTGTACTCTGTGTTCCGTTGCATATCAATGAAGAAGACGGTGTTCTGTTTTTGTAACTTGTCTACTGTTCTGCCTTTCTGTGTTTTGATGTTCATATAATGTAAGGCAATGTGAGGGTAATCATTCCCGTAATGCTTATTGCTCCTCTACGGGCAATAGCCATTACATCTGGCGACCACGATGCACGATGATGGGTGACCTGCGGTAAACATGCATGTGCACTAGGTTGCAAGGTCCTCCTAACCCTGTGGTTCCAATTGTGGGGAGACATCGGAGGAGAGGCGGTTCGGATGAATTCGTTTTTTCTACACGGCAGGC
This sequence comes from Adiantum capillus-veneris, assembly GCF_014529385.1. NCBI lineage: Eukaryota > Viridiplantae > Streptophyta > Polypodiopsida > Polypodiales > Pteridaceae > Adiantum > Adiantum capillus-veneris. Next base: position 95,071,073 of record NC_140948.1, read on the forward strand.
TGAGGAACATGTATCTCCATCACCAAGTCCGGTGCGTGATAGGCGAATTCGGCGTGCGCGGCGTACTCCATGTAGTCAGTCATGTCCTCCTGCCGTGTGTTACCCTCACCCACCCATGTTGCTCCACCACCATCTCCAGTAAGCAGTCCTAGGGTTTCACCGCCATTGTCCCCACCTCCTAGTGTTCGTCAACTTTTTTCGAGAGGGGGTACAGTTGGGCAAGAGACGATGGCACAGCCTCATATTAAGTATAGCCGTTTTTGAGGTCTTTCAAAGGAAGACCCTGATGCACATTTGCGACAATTTAATAAAGTGTATGGATTGAATCATTTTGGGGTGGTGATTCCTCTTCATCAATAATCAGTGTTTGAATCTACACTTTCAGTGAAAGCTGCCAAATGGTTGTTAGAATACCCTGATGATCACTTTCAGACGTATGACGAAGGGTCCAGAGCATTCTTACGACGGTTCAGAACAAAAAAGACGGTCCCTCAACATCTGGAAAAGCTTCGTACGCTGCATCAAATGTCGTTGCCAGTGGAGGATTATGCTGCAAAATTCCAGATGCTTTTGCAACGTGTACCTCAGGCACAAAGGCCAGCGGCCGAGGTGTTGAATGATTATTTTCTGCGAGGACTCAATAAGGATCTTAGAAATGCTATGACAACAGCGGATAAGGTAACTACTCCACTGGATAATGTAATTGCAAGGGCTGTTGTAGCAGGAGAAGCTTTGGAGGATATGAAATCCCCAAAGAAGTCAAAGAAAAAAGAACGAAAGAAATCTCATCGTAAGTCTCAGGGAAGTGGCAGTGATAGTTCGTAGTCGGAGACTGCAGACTCAGATTTCTCAGACTCAGGCAGCAACGATTCGAGGAAAGAATGGGAGGAGGCACCTCGGAAGAAATCCCAGCGTCAAGGGAAAGGTGTTCCATCCAGATCGTCAGAATCTACTGCGGTGGTTAAAAGTCTAAAGGAACTATGGTGTACTCAGTGCCAAAATATGGGACATGCCACTCAAGAGTGTGCAATGAATCAAAAATGGTGTGCGATCTACACGGCCAACACTCATAATACAATGGATGTTATTTCAATGGTCGGGGTCGTAGGAGTCGGGATTCTTCTACATGGCACCCACCATAGTCAGGGCAGGGACAAGAGCTTGCGGTGGCGATGGCTCATGCTCATACATCAGAGGCGCCCTTTCAAGGACAAGCAGGGAGATGGGTTCAAGGAGGGGGTCATGGTCGCGGAAGAGGTGGCTAAGAGCCTAATCGACCCAAGACTTGCCTGTTCTGTTTGGGGGATGGGCATTGGCGGTTCGAGTGTTCAGAGGCTATGGAATATGATCGGAAGAAACAGGAACGTGCTACTAGAAAGAAACCTAGTGTGGCTATGGTTCAGATTGAAGGGTTGGAGGAGTCAGATCCGGTGGTTTCACTAATTACACGTTCTGAAAAAATGTGGTTCCAACAGCCGATGTTAAGCTTCCGGATTGGGCGACTGAAGAAGATGTACAAAAAAAGACTATGACGTGGATGCCATAGTCAGCACCACCATTGCAATCATCGGGACCATCGACCGCTGGTCTGGAAACAAACGAGGGGAAAGACAGAAAGAAGGTTGATACTAGGGAAGGGGATAATTGGAATTGAGTTTGGAAAGAGGTCCTCGATTTTCCAATACAAGTACCTTTGGGTTCATTACTAAAATTGGTTCCGAATTTTCATAATGCCTTTCTAAGTCAGAAGTCCAAGGAAATGATGGAAGTTAAAATTGTGATAGATGAGGGTGAGGGAGATGAGTCAGTCCCGCTGTCGGCAAATAGGATCATGGATACCCGCATCTCGGAGCTTTCAGTCAAATATCATGGTACATATTGACAAAGTACTGCTAGATGGAGGTGCGGGAGTAAATATTATTACTCAAGCATCTTGTGAGCGTTTTGGACTTAGTGATTGGGAATCTGCACCCTTTGTAGTTTTCATGGAAGATCAAAGAAGAGTGCAGCCAGTAGGATAAGTCCGTGGCATTGTCCTCGATGTAGCTGGCTTATCTTTTGTTGTTTCCTTAGTAGTCTTGAATATTGACGATCACAGTAAGGATTATCACATTATTTTGGGGAGACCATGGTTATGACAAGCCAGGGTAAAGCATAATTGGGAGGCAAATATGCTTACAGTTAAAAAGGGTCGTAAGAAAGTTCGGGTGATGTTGGGAACATGCAGGCAACCAGTTCAGGCAGCATGGCCTGTGAGATAGCAGAGACAGTAAATATGGTGGAAGGATTAGAAGAGGATGAAGAGGAGCAATTTCTGAAGGCTAACCCGGATTTAGTTTCTTTATATCTCGCAGACATTTCTAAGATTTTGAAGAGAAAATCTTTAGGGGCTTCAAGAATTTCACCAAAGACAGGGGTGCAACAAAAAGCTTTGCCTAGTCTCGAATCATTGGAGGACATTATTAAGCAAGAACGTGCGTTTGAAGCAGATGGGAAACGTTATAAGGGTCAAGGAAGATGAATTGGAGAAGGTATTTCTAGGGGAGCAAGCGGAGTCTCAGCCCATTTATATTAATAAGCAGCTTGAGGCAAGTTTCCAAGGAGACTTGATTAATTTGCTGATAGAATTTAAGGATGTTTTTGCATGGGAATATGCGTATATGCAAGGATTGGATCCAAAGTTTTACTACATATCATTAATCTGAAACCAGATGCGGTGCTAGTGAAGCAGCAGTCATATAGGATGAATTCGAATGTGGCAAAGCAAGTTAAGGTGGAAATTGGTCGTCTCTTGGAGGTGGGTTTTATTACCCCTATTGATAATCCCGAATGGATTTCTCCCATTGTGGTGGTACCAAAGAAAAACAAGAAAATTTGCATTTGTCTGGATTATCAGAAGCTGAATGCAGCTACTGTTCCAGATCCTTTTCCTCTTCCATTTTTGGATTCTATTTTGGATGATGTGGCAGGGCACGAGATGTATACTTTTCTGGATGGATTTAGTGGATATAACCAAATTCGAATGGCGTTGCGTGATCAGCCTAAAACAGATTTTATTACAGCATGGGGCATTTTTGCATGCACATTGATGTGGTTTGGATTAAGGAATGCGCCCTCAACTTTTCAAAGGGATATGTTTTAAATGTTTTGTCCCTATTTGACGGATTTTATGATAGTTTTTCTAGATGATCTCAGTGTTTTTGGAGCGCAATTAGAGCAATTGAAGCAATTACGGTTAAGTTTTATGAAATGTCGAGAGGTGAAATTCAGTTTAAATCCTCTAAAATGTGCATTTGCAGTTAGAAGTGGAAGGTTATTGGGTCATATAATCTCTAAGGATGGCTCCATGGATCCGGATAAAATAGCCACAATTATGGAAGCACCTCCGCCAGTGAATTCGAAACAATGTCAAGTCTTTCTGGGCCAAGCTCGTTGGCATGCGAGGCATTTGAGGTTTGTCGCGCATTTGGAAATCCCTATTAATCTGGCAGTGCATGCTAAATATTTTGAATGGACGCAGGAATGTGATCTGGCTTTTCGGAGTTTAAAACATCAACTGTCCAAAGCTCCGATTATGATCCCTCCGAATTGGGGTCAGGATTTTCATGTATTTGTGGATGCTTCTGACCGGGCCATTAGCAGTGTGCTGATGCAGGAACAAATTCAAGGGTGGTTTTGACTGTCTATTACGCTAGCAGAGGATTATCATCCGCAAAAATGAATCATTCAGTGATAGAAAGAGAATGTGTAGAGATGATTTATTCAGTGAAAAAGTTTCGTCATTATCTGTTGGGCAGGCGGTTTTTCTTTCATGTGGATCATTCAGCTCTTCTATATCTAGTGTGCCAATAGAATTTGATAGAAAGATTAGCCAGATGGGTGCTCTTGTTACAGGAATTTGATTTTGAGGTCATACACATGCGGTGGCTGATTACCTATCTAGGCTAGATTCCGATGAGCCGCAAGGGGAGTGGCTGATGAATTTCCGGATGCGTCTCTCTTTTTAACGAGAGTTGTTGCGGATGATCTTACAGTTATGCAACAACCTATGATCATCCCCAGCATTCCATGGACTTGGTATGAGGAGATGTTTCATTTTCTTGACAGTGGGGAATGCCTTCATTCTTGTCCAGTCATCAAAGGAAACGGATGGCTATTAGAAGAAGGAATTTTGAGATTACCATGGGGAAGCTGTATTATCGCACAGTTGCGAAGGTCTTGCTCATATATGTTCTACCACAAGAACAAGAATCAGTTTTAGAGGAAGTCCATACCGGCATTGCAGGGGGCCACTTTGCAGCATTGATCACGACTAGGAAAGTTCTACAATCAGGATTATGGTGGCCTACATTGTTTCAAGATGCGAGAAGCTTTGTGCAACAGTGTGATGTTTGTCAGCGGTTGGGACAACCTACTAAAACGTCCAGAATGCCTTTTCAGTCGGTATTTCCTTTAGAGCCTTTTCAAAAATGGGGATTGGATTTTATTGTAACTTTTAAACCAGTAGCAGCGCACACTGGTAATAAGTATATTTCGACAGCCACGGATTATGCGACTAAATGGGTGGAGGCATGGCCTTTGAAAGATAATACTACAGTTTTTGTTGTTGGGTGTTTATATAAGGAGTTTTCTCCATATATGGCTCTCCTATTGAGCTGGTTAGTGATCGGGGTAGCCATTTTTTGAGGCGGAATCAACTAATAAGCAATTGATTTGTATTCTACTGATAGCCGTTTTTCGGCTCTTTGTAATTGCCACAGTGAGTTACCTCACCCTACCAAAATCACCCAAACACTGTTGCTATCCCTACCATTTCACTGTACATAGGTGTGCGTGAGTCACGGGACTTTTCCCATATCTTCTTAAAAAACCCTCAATTAGCTAGTCATTGGGCTAGTTGAGCCAAAAAAATAAAAAAAATAAAAAATAAAAGTATATTATGGCCCATGCGTATGTAAATATTTCTTTGTATATAGGGCCTAAATAAAAGATTTTTTCATAATTATTTTGGTATTTATTTAAATATTTCTACCTAGGTGTGTGTTATTTATGCTCTGTACATTGCCTCACCATTACCACAATTTTTTCTTACCATTTTTCATACTCTTTATTCCATATAGAAATATTTTCATGTAAGCTTCTCTTATATTTGGTGTAACTCCACCCCAACAAAAATCCAAAAAAACTAGTTTTATTTATGTGTATATTTTTTCACTATTGTGATTTTTCCCTTCCTACATCTATTTTGTTTTTTTTTCTAAAAAATTAGAACACCAAAAATATTTATCTTTTTATGGTAGCCTCATAATGAGAGAGATTTCTTTTGACTCCTTTATATTTTTTCCACTTATATTATTTATATTTGACATGTACATATTTTTTAGACCCCTCAATATTTGATTTTCTTAGTTGTACTATATCATAATCTCAACAATATCTTCAATTATAGACCTACCAAATAAGGTCAAGGGTAGGTGGCATGCATACATGCACTATGGAGGGCTCACTCTTGGAGGTATTCAAAAGAATCATCCAGTGAAGGACCCCACAAGGACCTTGTGCAGTGGAAAAACACGGTCGGTTTTGCTGAATTTTTAAAGTTCACTTGCTCTCCGAATTTGAAAAGGTGATACAAACAAAAGTTGTAGCTCGTGGGCTGAACTTTTGCCTCAAATTTTTTCATATTTTTTTGAGCTACAAGCTGTGAGCTATGATTTTATTAGTGGACCCCAGTTTTTCCATGCTATGCAGCCACACTCTCTCTTCCACTTTATCATTTTCCTCTTTCACACACACTTCTCCACTCATCATCCCCACCTCTCTCACCACTCCTCTCTGCACCCTACTCACCTTCTCCTCAACCTTGGAGAATAAGATAAACCATGGTGAACTCATACCTCCCACACACAATTCCATTCCAAAATTGACCACCTAGTCTCATTTTTCCTCCTCCAAATTACCCATATCTATCAAAAAAACCACAAAATTCAGCCTCTTCTCTTAAAAGACAGCATCATGGTGGTTGATTACTCAGCTTCAATTACCTTGTCTCTCAAGGAAGGTCAAGAGTGGAGAAAAAATGTACCGTCAAAGCTAGTGGACCGTCAACAAGCGTCAAAATTGGCCCTACTCAAGACACTTGGAGCATCAACCTTGTAAGAAATCCACCTTTTCTTACCTCTTAAGAGTTTTTCTTCCTTATTTATATCCTACATGGATACTCCCATTGTAAATATCCAATTCCATTTGTAAATTAATACTAACTCTACTAACACTAACCCACTATGAAAAGTCCTATCACCTCCATTTCTCTCCTCTCTCTTTCCCCACCAACTTCTTGATAATTCCAAGCAAAAGAAATTAGATAAATTGCTGAAAATCTAACCCAACCATGGTTAGAGGAGTAACCCTAGCCTTCAAAATTGCTATAAAAGGAGGGTGTAGCTAGCACAAAAGGGGGAGCCATAAGCAAGAGCACTATGCTATAGCTTGAGAAGCCAAGCTCAATCTCTCTAGAAGGAGCTCTTGAGTGGAAGCTCATTGTCTTATGCATGTGCATGTGTTGTAATAGGGGATTAGCAAGGGAACTCTATGCCATTGTAAGAGAGAGAGTGATCATTCAATTGAGAGTAGGAAATCTATCATTTCTCCTACTAGTGTAAGCCCAACATTTGCTGAATCAAGGAGGGTGGATTTGGACTAAGCTTGGATACTTTGTCTCCCTTCCAACGTGAAGTAATGGACAACAATGATGCGTAAGTGTCTTGGTGTTTTTTGTTAAGTTCTTGATAGCTTATCTCTGGTGTTGTCATCAATCTAGCCATAAATCCCACATACTGTAAGAGGGCGACAGGGTGGAGAGGACTCCCCTGGCTTTAAGACAGTGATTGGGGTGGCTTTTCTTGTGATGTGTTGTGGTGAAATTTACGCAAGCTATGTTGAACACATACTAATCTCACTTTGATTTGTCATGACAGATTTGTAAGAAGGTATTAATGCAACAAGCACCCCCTCCCCCTTTCTCTCTCTTTCTTACATATATAGTTGTGTTTGCTTGATCATTGCCGATACGTTTCAAAGCATCCCGAGCACTATCTCTCTCCCTCTCTCTCTCTCTCTCTCTCTCTCTCTCTCTCTCTCTCTCTCTCTCTCGTGTTTTAGTGTGTGAGAGTGTTCCATTGGTGTTAGGGTTAGTGTAAATTCCTTGCTTGTTTGTGGGTTGCTCTAACAATTCTCCTCTTTTGCGTCCTAGTTCGCTCTTAAACTAGGTGGTGCCCCTGGTGTAGTTGGGATTTGGCTGTGGGTTCGTTGTTTTGGTTTGTGTTGTGTTGTGCCCCAGTCCCATTGAGCAGCACGGGAGCCTTGAAGGGTGTCTAGAGGTTGCTCTTCTTGTTGCCTGCCCCGGACCGCCTCAAATTGGTGCCCCCACGGAGGACGGCTTGTGTATTTTTGTGTAGAATCAACCTTTAGCATAGTCAAGTAGTTTGCATGAATCACGAAAATTTGTATGATCCCTTCATTCCCATTGCAAGGCAAAAGGTACACATAATTGTTAGTACTAAGTTGCAATTTCAACATGTCATTCGTAGAATTTTAGGTCCTCTTAGGTTGGCCGAGATAAACGCTTCAGTAAATCCTTTTATTTTGCCTCTCATTAGGTACGACCTTAGTTTGGACGTCTATATTTTTGTTTTGTTTTAAGCATTAGGTCATGCATAGACCATGGATAATGGCCCAGGAATAGAGGTTTTCCCCTTCCATTTCACTCCACACATTAGAATAAACATTGCAATTAGTAGGAAAATCCATTTTCAACAACGTATGGTGTTCATGTTTGGTGCCCAAAGAGTAGGAGAAATTCTCGCATCACCAAACCCTGTCATCCTACCTCTTATTGATTATCATAGGTCGTTTGATGTGAATATCTTTATTTTGTTGTAGAATAGATTGCAAGCTAGAAAACATTATTGTGTAAATCTTTTTAAGAAAGAAAAACAAAAACGGGTGTCACTTTGAAATCAATTCAATGGAAAGCCAACGCCAAATGTCTGGGTATCCTCTTTTCTTTGGAGAGCCTGGAGAGGATGCAGAATTATTTTTAGCGAATTTCAAGATGTCTTGCCGTATCAAGAGGATAATAACTGATCAAGAACGTGTAGAAATGTTTGAGGTGGTCCTTAGGAAAGATGCTAGCACTTGGTTTGACTCTTTGCCTGAGGAAGTTAAGGGGAATTACACAGAAGTTTTGAATCGTTTCAAGAAATACTTCTTTGATCCCCAAAACACTCAAAAATTATGGCAAGACATTGTTTCTCATAAGCAAAAAGACTTAGATGACTACTACTTGTACAAGCAAGAGTTTCTACATCTTTGGGCTCTATGGATACGAAATGTTGCTAACCCTGGTGATGGTGCAGAATTTCTAAAGAAGGAGAGGTTCATAGCCGGACTCTTTCCTGACCTTAAGGTAAAAGTTGAGGCGGGTGCCCCTGCTACCTTTGATGCAGGTGAAACTAGGGCTGCTGAGAAATATAGGAAACTCAAGTGCTTAAGGGGAGAGGTTCCAATAGAAGGTCTTAGACCCAAAGGTAAGTCACAAGCATCAACATCGATAGATCTTCTTGAGGTAACGGCGGAAGTAATTGAGAAGTTAAACGAATCTTTAAGCAGCCTGTCAATTTACCTTGCACAAGCTGTAGGTCCAAAGGGACAAGCAAAGAAGTCTGAAGAGCGAGATCCACGACCTAGGAGAGTCTTGCAATGTTGGAATTGCGGAGAGTCTGGACATGGGATGTATAATTGTCCTTGGCCCGGTGGAGATCCAGGGAGACCTAACATGAATTACCCAGTGATGAATGCAGGAGAAGGAGCTGGTCAACAACCAACACTTCTACAAAGGCCAAATGGACCAAGACCACCTCCACAAGGGGTAGAAGGAGTTCCACCTTTGCCAGATCCAAATGTGCATGTGGTAGAGGTGACAAATTCAAATGAGGTTGACATGGAAGCCAATGGCATTAAGCGTGGCCGAGGAAAAGGTAAAGAGAAAGAGGGTGTCCCATCACAGAGTGACCATGGACAAGGCAAGAAGGCAAAGGAGACCAAGGAAGCTAAGAGGACTCTCAATCTCCAAGACTTCCCTCTTGGACATGGTATGGCTCCATACAACCTGTTGGAAGACATGCGAGGTAAGGGTCCTGATATCTCATGGCCTCAGTTTCTTGCATTATGCCCACAAGTTAGGAGGGATTTAACAAAGGCAGTTAGCACTAGGAGAAAGGTAAAAGAGAGTTTTCATGTTGTAAAAATTGCACATGCTGAAATGAACGAGGATATTACACCTGTGCTAGATTGTTACATAAAAGGAAGATTGGTTAGGAAAGGTCTAGTGGATGGGGGTGCACAAATTTGCATCATGACAGAAGGGCTCATGGAAAGACTAGGCATGCACATCCATGAGACACCTGAAATCAAAGTGAAAATGGCAAACAATAGCAAGGCTAGGTGCGTAGGCATTTGTAAAAATGTTTTTGTGGAGGCCTTTGGCATTAAGAAGGCAGTGGATTTTTATGTTATGTCGACCAAGGGAAGTGGTTATCCATTTATCCTAGGAAGACCATGGCTAATGAAAATGCGAGCTTTGCAGGATTGGGAGAGTGGGAAATTAATTTGCAGGAATGACAATCATAAGAAGGTTGTCTTTGACATGAAGGAGCAACGCCAAGAGGAGCTCCATGAAGAATCATCTCAAAGTGAGACGGAAGAAGGTTGGACCGATAGCACTTCAGAAGAAGAAAGTAGCAGCAGCATTACTGAAGAGGAGTCTTCCATTGAAGTCATGGGGGTAAGGTTTAAGCCAAGCAACCAAGAGACCTCTTGTCGAGGTTTGGAAGAGGTAGGTTCCCAAGAGAACCAAAAGGTGGAAGATGAAGGAATGTTAGAAGGTATGTTGTCTACAACACTTACAAAGGATGAAAGAGAGGAGTTCAAATGTGTGCTAAGGAAGTTTCCTAGGCTTTTTGCTAAAGACTATACCGATGTGCGTGGAGTAGATGTTGTTCAACACAAAATTGAGTTGAAGCCAGAGGCTACACCTAAGGCTCAGAAGCTACGAAGGCTAGGAGTCATCAAGGAGCAGGATTTACTCAAGGAGGTAAGAAAGCTTCTAGCAGCAGGTTTCATTTATCCAGTGGAGAATTCAGAGTGGGTCTCTCCCGTTGTTGTCACTCCTAAGACAAACGGAAAGTGGAGGGTGTGTGTGGATTACCGTCCACTCAATGAGGCAACAAAAAGAGATCACTTTCCCCTCCCATTTCAGGATGAGATACTAAATGAGGTAGCTGGTCATGAGAAGTACACTGTGTGTGATGGCTACTCAGGCTACTTTCAAATAGGTATCGCATTGGAAGATCAATTGAAAACAACCTTTATCACTCCTTGGGGTTGTTATGCTTTTAGAGTCATGCCATTTGGTGTGACAAATGCTCCTGCTACATTCCAACGTTTCATGAACATGGTGTTTCAAGCATTCTTTGGAAAGTCAATTAGGGTGTTCATTGATGATTTCTGCATTTATAGCTCAAAATCATTGCATCTACAAAGGGTAGAAGAAGGTTTAAAGAAGCTCTACGACATGGGAGGTCAACTCAACCCCGACAAGTGCCACATAGGTGAGGATGAAGTGATCTTGCTCGGTCACAAGGTTTCCTATAAAGGCATTGAGGTGGATCCTTCAAAGGCAAAGGCTCTTATTGAGCTCCCATCACCGAAGAGTCTTAAGGAGGTCATCTCTTTCATTCAGAAGGTGAAGTATATGTCACGCTTCATTCACTTAGCCTTGGAGTTGCTTCATCCTTTACAAAAGTTGACACAACAAGTAGAATTTGCATGGTCTGATGAGCTTGAAGAGTATTTTTGTAACATTAAAGTCATTTTGTCAGAGCTACCAACACTCATGCCTCCTTGTTGGGAGTACACATTCTTTGTTAGCTCTAGTGTTGGAAGGGAAACAATTGGTGCTGTGTTGCTACAACAAGATCCCCACAGTACAAGGATGCGACCCATCTACTTTGCTAGTAGGGTCATGAATGCTTTGGAGAGAGACTACACAGAAGCAGAACTCATGATGCTTTCTCTCATGTTTGCGGTGAGAAAGTTTAGATCCTACCTGTTACCAAGACCTTTTGTAATTCTCACTGCAGAAAATTTGTTCCCTTGGGTGTCATCTCAAATGAATCTTAGTACTAGGATCTCAAAGTGGATTATGGAGTTGCAAGAGTTCCAGTACTCTTTCAAGGTAGAAGATAGTGTGCATGCACAATTGGCACGGATTCTCACTTATAGGGTACATGAGAAGGAAATTAAGGTGCCTCAAGTAAAGACCCTACCATTACCACCACCAAAAAGTATTCCTAATGCTTTTACCTTGTTCTTTGATGGAGCTTTTCGTTGAGCCACAGGAAAAGCAGGGGGAGGGCTAGTGTTGCTCAACCCAAGTGGAGAGGTGGTCATGAAAGAGAAGTTCAATCTACCAAGTTCAGCTAGCAACAATGAAGCAGAATACGACACACTAATTCATGGTTTGAAGATGTGCATTGGCCCAGGGATACAACGCCTCATGGTAAAGGGAGATGCACTTCTCATTGTTAAACAGATTTTAGGCATTTGGGCATGCAAGTATGAAAGCTTACGGACAAAAGTTCATGCCATTCGTAGATTGTTTAATCAATTTGAAGAAGTGCAACTATATCATATTCCTAGGAAACAGAATGAAGATGCCGATTTACTTGCACAGCAAGTAGTTACATGTGTTGAGAAAGAAGTGCAGGTCATCATGGTGGCAGCAACTGTCAAGCAACCGAGATACCAGGGATTGGAGTCATTGACTCCCATTATTAGCTACATTTTGGAGGGCGAGTTTCCACAAGACTTCACGAAGGCTCAGAAGAGGAGACTCATGAAGAAGGCAAGCGCATATCTCTTCCTAGAAGGCTCCCTCTATCAAAGAGGGAGGGATCAAGTATGCAGAAGAGTACCAACTATTGAGGAAATTCCAGCCATTCTAAAAGGTTTGCATGAAGAAGCATGTGGTGGTCATTTTGCCCAAGAATTAACTGTGAAGAAGATTTTGTTTGCGGGGTATGTTTGGCCAAGTCTGCATGTGGATGTCCAACATTGGTGTAAAAGTTGTCACAATTGTTAGGAAAATGGGAATAGAAGATTGATTTATGGTCCAAGGCAAATCGTGCTTGCAAATGGACCCTTTGAAAAGTGGGGCATTGATGCTATGGGTCCTCTGCCTAGGACAAAAAATGGTAAACTCTACATTCTAGTGGCTGTAGACTATATGACTAGGTGGGTGGAAGCTCAAAGTGTGGCAAGAGTGAATGAGAGGACAGTTAGCAAGTTTGTGTACAATCACATTTGTTGCAGATTTGGCACACCTTTGGAGATTGTTTCTGATAATGGTCCAGGGTTTAGGAAGGGCTTGCTCACAGAAGTTTGTGAAGAGCTTCACATTCTACATCGTCATAGCACACCATACTACCCACAATCAAATGGTTTGGTGGAGAAGGCTAATGGTGTCATTGCAGGAATCATTAGAAAGATGGTGCAAAACAAGACAAAATTATGGGATGACTTCTTGGATGGTGCCTTGTGGGCATATCGAACCACATATAGGGAAGCCACGGAGTTCACACCATTTCACTTGGTCTATGGCCAAGAGGCTTTGCAGCCTATCGAGCTCAACATTCCAACAATGCGACTTCATGGCAAAGGAGCACAAGATGATCAAGAGGTATGGATGGATCGACTTCTTACGTTAGTGGAGCTTGAGTGGAAAAGAGAAGCAGCATATGAGTGCTACAAGAGGAAAGCCACACAGAAAAAGGAGAAGCTTGACAAGAAACTGAAGGACAAAGGCATCAATGAAGGAGATCTTGTGCTAAGGTATGACAATCGACTCGATAATCGTTTTGATACCAAGTTTGAAACTAGATGGCAAGGGCCATACATAGTCAAGAAGGCTTTCAATTCTAGTTACTATCAGCTTATGGACTTGAATGGGAAAGAGCACTCCAGGAAGGTAAACGGCTATCGCTTGAAGCTTTACTTGAGTCGCCTTCTACCAAAGGATCTACCACAGCAAAAGGAAACTATCCCATGTAAGTATTGTTCCATGAAGCATGAGTGTAACTCTAGCAAAAATTCTGAGGGGCCAAACAATAAAGATATCGTCAAGGACTCTGAAGCACTCTCTTTGGAAAAGATGCTCTATGATGGTACATGAATATACCATCATCCAGGGGGAGGGCTAATGATAGCCGTTTTCCGGCTCTTTGTAATTGCCACAGTGAGTTACCTCACCCTACCAAAATCACCCAAACACTGTGGCTATCCCTACCATTTCACTGTACATAGGCGTGCGTGAGTCACGGGACTTTTCCCATATCTTCTTAAAAAACCCTCAATTAGCTAGTCATTGGGCTAGTTGAGCCAAAAAAATAAAAAATAATAAAAAATAAAAGTATATTATGGCCCATGCGTATGTAAATATTTCTTTGTATATAGGGCCTAAATAAAAGATTTTTTCATAATTATTTTGGTATTTATTTAAATATTTCTACCTAGGTGTGTGTTATTTATGCTCTGTACATTGCCTCACCATTACCACAATTTTTTCTTACCATTTTTCATACTCTTTATTCCATATAGAAATATTTTCATGTAAGCTTCTCTTATATTTAGTGTAACTCCACCCCAACAAAAATCCAAAAAAACTAGTTTTATTTATGTGTATATTTTTTCACTATTGTGATTTTTCCCTTCCTACATCTATTTTGTTTTTTTTTCTAAAAAATTAGAACACCAAAAATATTTATCTTTTTATGGTAGCCTCATAATGAGAGAGATTTCTTTTGACCCCTTTATATTTTTTCCACTTATATTATTTATATTTGACATGTACATATTTTTTAGACCCCTCAATATTTGATTTTCTTAGTTGTACTATATCATAATCTCAACAATATCTTCAATTATAGACCTACCAAATAAGGTCAAGGGTAGGTGGCATGCATACATGCACTATGGAGGGCTCACTCTTGGAGGTATTCAAAAGAATCATCCAAAGAAGGACCCCACAAGGACCTTGTGCAGTGGAAAAACACGGTCAGTTTTGCTGAATTTTTAAAATTCACTTGCTCTCCGAATTTGAAAAGGTGATACAAACAAAAGTTGTAGCTCGTGGGCTGAACTTTTGCCTCAAATTTTTTCATATTTTTTTGAGCTACGAGCTGTGAGCTATGATTTTATTAGTGGACCCCAGTTTTCCCATGCTATGCAGCCACAATCTCTCTTCCACTTTATCATTTTCCTCTTTCACACACACTTCTCCACTCATCATCTCCACCTCTCTCACCACTCCTCTTTGCACCCTACTCACCTTCTCCTCAACCTTGGAGAATAAGAGAAACCATGGTAAACTCATACCTCCCACACACAATTCCATTCCAAAATTGACCACCTAGTCTCATTTTTCCTCCTCCAAATTACCCATATCTATCAAAAAAACCACAAAATTCAGCCTCTTCTCTTAAAAGACAGCATCATGGTGGTTGATTACTCAGCTTCAATTACCTTGTCTCTCAAGGAAGGTCAAGAGTGGAGAAAAAATGTACCGTCAAAGCTAGTGGACCGTCAACAAGCGTCAAAATTGGCCCTACTCAAGACACTTGGAGCATCAACCTTGTAAGAAATCCACCTTTTCTTACCTCTTAAGAGTTTTTCTTCCTTATTTGTATCCTACATGGATACTCCCATTGTAAATATCCAATTCCATTTGTAAATTAATACTAACTCTACTAACACTAACCCACTATGAAAAGTCCTATCACCTCCATTTCTCTCCTCTCTCTTTCCCCACCAACTTCTTGATAATTCCAAGCAAAAGAAATTAGATAAATTGCTGAAAATCTAACCCAACCATGGTTAGAGGAGTAACCCTAGCCTTCAAAATTGCTATAAAAGGAGGGTGTAGCTAGCACAAAAGGGGGAGCCATAAGCAAGAGCACTATGCTATAGCTTGAGAAGCCAAGCTCAACCTCTCTAGAAGGAGCTCTTGAGTGGAAGCTCATTGTCTTATGCATGTGCATGTGTTGTAATAGGGGATTAGCAAGGGAACTCTATGCCATTGTAAGAGAGAGAGTGATCATTCAATTGAGAGTAGGAAATCTATCATTTCTCCTACTAGTGTAAGCCCAACATTTGCTGAATCAAGGAGGGTGGATTTGGACTAAGCTTGGATACTTTGTCTCCCTTCCAACGTGAAGTAATGGACAACAATGATGCGTAAGTGTCTTGGTGTTTTTTGTTAAGTTCTTGATAGCTTATCTCTGGTGTTGTCATCAATCTAGCCATAAATCCCACATACTGTAAGAGGGCGACAGGGTGGAGAGGACTCCCCTGGCTTTAAGACAGTGATTGGGGTGGCTTTTCTTGTGATGTGTTGTGGTGAAATTTACGCAAGCTATGTTGAACACATACTAATCTCACTTTGATTTGTCATGACAGATTTGTAAGAAGGTATTAATGCAACAAGCATCCCCTCCCCCTTTCTCTCTCTTTCTTACATATATAGTTGTGTTTGCTTGATCATTGCCCATACGTTTCAAAGCATCCCGAGCACTATCTCTCTCCCTCTCTCTCTCTCTCTCTCTCTCTCTCTCTCTCTCTCTCTCTCTCTCTCTCTCTCTCTCTCTCTCTCTCTCTCTCGTGTTTTAGTGTGTGAGAGTGTTCCATTGGTGTTAGGGTTAGTGTAAATTCCTTGCTTGTTTGTGGGTTGCTCTAACGATTCTCCTCTTTTGCGTCCTAGTTCGCTCTTAAACTAGGTGGTGCCCCTGGTGTAGTTGGGATTTGGCTGTGGGTTCGTTGTTTTGGTTTGTGTTGTGTTGTGCCCCAGCCCCATTGAGCAGCACGAGAGCCTTGAAGGGTGTCTAGAGGTTGCTCTTCTTGTTGCCTGCCCCGGACCGCCTCACTACCAAAGTTAGTGAATAAGCATAGATCAGATTGGGATGTGAAACTTCCTTCCGCATTATGGGCTTATCGAACAGCATATAAAGTGGCAACAGGATTGACTCCTTTCAAGTTGGCGTTTGGTATGGAGGCAATTACCCCAGTGATGCATGTGGTTCCGAGTTTGCGGATGCTGATTGCGGATAAGCTTCTTTCGGAAGATTCCATAAATTATTGTTTCGATGTTTTGCAGGAATTAGATGAAGAGCGGTTGCGCAGTTTTGCAGTGTTGCAAGATCTGCAGTCCAGGCGAAAGAAATGGCTGGATCGCCCTAAAGCACGGTAATTTTTATGGGGGGCAGTTGGTCCTTGTATTTAATTCTCGCCTTGGGAAGATGCCTGGGAAGCTAAAATTACGGTGGTCGAGACCATTCTGTATTTTTAAAGCATGCGGGCCCATTTCTTTTTATTTGGTGAATTTGCGGGGGGACGTGATTTCTGTGCCGGTGAATGGATTTTGACTACGCCATTATTTTTCACCTACCTTGATTCAGTGCCCCTTTGCTGTGGTACAAGAGCCAGAAGCCGCCTTAATCATGATTGGGAATTCTTTTGCATGCAATCTTGGAAAGTGGGAAAAGGGCAATGATGATTGAGACACCGTGGCATGCCCTATTTTGAGAACTCTTTGTGAGTGATTTAGTGCATGTAGTAGATTCCTTATACTCTCCTCCCATTTTTTGCATCACACTCCCAAGGTTCTATTGTATCATTTCTCTGCTCTTCCGTGTCTCTTCGCTACCATGATGGCTTCCCTACTGCAATGCATTCCATTTACTCCAGTGCAGTCGCTAGCTCTTCGCAGGGTGGATGCTTGGTTGCAGAATTTGCACCTGCGTGTCTTCGCCAACCTGGATTGGCAAGGTATCCCTATTCACCCGCAGGCCACAACATTGATAGAGCAGCTAGCTACTGGCGATATGGTGCAAATCAACAATCAGTAGATTCAATTGACAGCAGAGAGGATTTCAAGATGCTGCTGCTTGCCCAGTGATGGTGCTGTGCGAGCATCGCATGTTATTCCTTCTGCAGAGGCGGAACAAGAGTTTAGCCTGAAAGTAAAGGGTGAATACAAATTATCAGGGCTCACAGATACAACGATAAGTAATGCCTATCACTGGTTTCTTGAGGCAATTTGGCTGCAAGCCAAAACGTATACGATTTCGGCCAAAGCACGCACGCAATCTATTGCATTGGGCCGGTGGCATGGGCAGTGATCGTCAGGGAACGGTTGCTAGTAGAGTGCCAAAAAGTGGTGGCACAGATGGGACATAGTACTCCAACAAATACAAAAGTCGGCCAGCTGCTTACATTGGTGTTTCCATTGAGGGAAGTTTTCCCTCTCACCCTTCGGCCTCTATGTCACTTTGAAGATGATAGATTTGTAGTACGTGGTACTACTACGTCCTTGCCACAAACTCAGAGTCAGGAAGTGCCTGTTGTGCAAGTAACTCAAACCCCTGTTTGCATCGTGGATATGCCGGGTACATCGACTGTAGTGGTAGCCTCTAGTGCATAGGAGATGGCCACTACAGGAACATTGAACCGAAAGCGAGGTCAAGAGGAGAACTTGTTTTCCACACCACCTCCTGTTGCAATATCCGCCTTGTCGGAGGATTCTGTTGTTGCGCGCTGGAGGCGCAGAATGCAGGAAAGGGCGGCAACCTCCACTCCGAATGGGACTGGCTCTGCGGGTGCGGATACTTCCTCGCAACCAAAAAATTCTGGAGTTACTATCACCGCGGATCCGACAGAGGCCACTCTTCGAGCAGTTTTGCTCTGGGAGATGGCTGTCGCAAACCCCTATGATCAGCTACAGGCATGCGAAACATTTTTGTAGCATCTTGCAGAGTCTGTACGTTCGGCCTAGCTAGCTCCCGCAACTGAGGCACGTGTCACTGAGCTAGAAACGCAGGTAACGGCTTTGCAGGCTAGCATCACCAATTTAACAAATCAAACTGTAGCATTAACTACGACAGCTCGGCGGCAAACTAAAGAAATCTAGACACTGAGGGAGGCTAACTCTGTGTTTGTTGCTTCTATTAAGAGTAATTTCTTCAATTGCGGACGCAGAATAGCCTTGCCACTTACTAACAATCTCATCCTGGTGATGTGATAATTAACATGAATGATCTGGATGCCTTAGCAGTGGAGATGCAGTAGGACCTCCACAGTTTTTTGGAGACTCAAATGCAGAGTTGGAGATCAAGGCTATCTGCCAAGGTGATAACGCAGCAACCAACTCAACAGGTTGTGATGAGGCAACCTGAGCCGTCGAATAATGACAGAGGTAAGAATATTGTCCCAGAAGGTTTTGATATTGCTGATTGGGCGAAAGCTACAGAAGATTGTGCTAAGGCCCAGGCTCATGTCTCTCATTTTCAGCGAGTGATTCATCGCCTTTGTAAGGAGTGGCACAGAGTGTATTTTTGGGTGGAAACTTTGGCTCATTCATTCTCCCTCAGTCTTCCGCCATGTCCTCCTTTTTGGCTTGCACTAAACAGATACTTGTCTCAGTATTATCCTCTGCATACGCCTCTTAATCCCTTGCCACAGGCACCTCAGTCTATTTCTTTGCCAACGCAATTCATTCCCAAGGGATCCTTGGCTGGAGCAACCTGAGATAGATCCACAGCTATTGGTTGAGGTGTATCGGGCTCATCGCTAAGATTTTCAAGGATTTGGCTATATCGACATTTCCTCCTCATAAGAGAAGGTGGAGGAACAGCAACTGGAACCTTTGACACAGAGGGGCTAAGGTGTGGATTCGCGCAATCCACCGTGCGTGCCAGGTGTTACGGCATAAGCCACACAATGCGGTCGTACGGTCCTACGAAGGTCTGGACATTGCAGACTAGCAGTCATGCGGCTTTGGGACAGTTCTTTATAGGATATCATGGGATAGGATGGGGTTTTGCACCGTTCCTGATCTGCATTGGAGCAGCGGTTGTATATGGGGGGGCATACCAGTCTTTGGGGATATATCTAATATTCATGTTATCAATATATCTTCTCTCTTGTACTCTGTGTTCGATTGCATATCAATGAAGAAGACGGTGTTCTATTTCTGTAACTTGTCTTCTGTTCTGCCTTCCTATGTTTTGATGTTCATATAATGTAAGGCAGTGTGAGGGTAATCATTCTCGTAATGCTTATTGCTCCTCTGCGAGCAATAGCCATTACACCTATATGAAAAGCAAAGTGAAACATCACAGGTTTATTGGCTGAAAAATTTAGTTGATTCAAAGATGGATGAGGGTACACCCATGTGACCATCTCAATGATTCCAACACAATTTTTAGTCAACTTTCTAAACAAGGAGGCAATTTTGATGATTCGGTCAAATCAACCATAAGTAACTCAGCACCTCCTAATGGTTTAACATGTGATGACGTTGAGGGTAGTTTTCTTACTAAGGAGGTTAGCAGGAAGAATCTTAATGCTTCCCGTGGTACTAGCAATGCACTGGTTGTTTGTGGTCGATCACACGAAAGGGCAAGCGGAATCAGAGAGGAAAATCTTGTAGCAAATCTCATGGCCGAAAAGACATTGAGTGCTATCATTGTCACAAAAAAGGTCATATGAAGAAAGACTGTTGAAAGTGGAAACAAGAAAAAGGTAAAGACAAGAAGCAGAAAGAAGGCAAGACTAAGGAAAGCAGTATAAAGATTGAAGAGATCAACAATGTTTTTGTTGAAGATTTTGATGGAGACATTTTTCTCACATCTGCCATGGATTAAACATTTTTGGTTGCCACTGATGACTATGCTTTACAAGATTGGGTTCTTGATTCAGGTGCATTATTTCATGTGATTCCTCACAGGGAGTGGTTCATTACATATGATGCAGCCCGTAAAGGTCGTGCTCGTCTTGGCAATGATTATGCTTGCAACATAGTTGGTGTCGGCGATGTGCAGCTTTAATTTCAGAATGGTTCTTCATTCATGCTTAAGAATGTGAGACATGTGCCAAAGCTTACCAGACACACGATATTACTGCACATTTGGTGATAGTTCATGGAAGATCACCAAAGGTTCTTTAGTGGTAGCACATGGTTCAAAGTCTCGAACTTTGTACATGCTACATGTATCCAATGTTACAAAGGTCCATGTAATTTGTGTAACCAATTGTTAAAAAGGTCCATGTAATTTGTGCAACCAATTGTTTGTTTATGGCATTGCCGGTTAGGACATATGTCTCAAAAGGGAATGAGAATATTGTCTCGTTTTGGTTATGTTCAATTTCTCAGACTTTTCAGTTTGTGAGCATTGTCTTTATGGTGAACAAACACAATCACCACACAAAAGGGGAAGCACTTGGAAAAGTGAGACATTAGAGTTAGTGCATAGTGATGTGTGTGGACCTATGCCTAACGTATACATGGGAGGTTCATTATACTTTGTTACATTCATAGATGAATTCTCACGGAAAGTGTGGGTATATCCTCTCAGGAAGAAGGATGAATTTCTTTCAAATTTGAAAATTTTGTGGCATTACTGCTCCATATAGCCCTCCACAAAATGGTATTGCTGAGAGGATGAACCGTACCATATAAGAGAAGTTACATAGCATGTTGTCTAATGCAGAGTTGCCTAATAGTTTTTGGGAGGAAGTGTTAGGAACTATTGTCCATCTTATTAATAGATCTCCTATAACAAGGCTTTAGATGAGAAGGTACCTGAAGAGCTTTGGTCAAGGAAGCCACCTTCTTACAAGCATCTTAGAGTCTTTGGCTGTGAAGCGTACTGCCATGTTCCAAAGGAGTTTCGAAGCAAGTTGTCTCCTAAGTCAAAGAAATGCATATTTATTGGCTATGGCAATCTTGGCAAGATGGGATTTTGGTTATGGGATCTTGAAGCTAAAAAGATATTTCGCAGCAATGACGTATACTTCAATGAAGAAAAGATGCATAAGAATCATGTGGATACATTGGAGGTTAGGAGATTTATCTTCCAAGAAGATGGAGTTGTCCGCAATAGGTTTAAAGTGCCTAATGTTAGACAACAAGGACAAAATCCTCCTGTAGTACAAGATGTTGCTAAGGGACAACCCGCTCAAGCAGTTATTAGAAGGTCTACAAGAGTTTCAAGGCCTCCTGATAGATTTACTCCCTCATTGGACTACATTATCTTGATAGATTACGGAGAGCCTTCCTGCTATAAGGAAGCCATGTCAATGGATGACAAGTCAAAGTGGAGAAAGCTATGCAATCAGAAATGGGCTCGTTGCATAAGAATCAAACTTGGAAGTTGGTTCGGTTGCCTAAAGGTAAAAAGGCATTACCATGCAAATGGGTGTATAAACTTTCTTTTGCAAAGTTGAAGAGGACAAAAAACCGGTTAGGAATCGTGGGAATTGGCTTGAATGAAGACGTTTTGATAGGCCAAAACAGATCTGCAAAAACGTGTTGCAATTTATGCTGCTTCTCCACCTGCTTCCCCGCTAAGCTCCAATGGTGCTCCCAATCCCTGATCTCTGATACCAGTTGAAGTGCATGTGTGAGAGCGTGTGTGTGTGTGTGTGTGTGTGTAGCAATGGAGGAGAGAGAAGAAGAGAGGAGACACATGCTTGGGTGGACTTCAAACACAATATTTTTAGGGTTATGAGTCCTTATTGTTTTATGTAGAATAAATGGTCAATGTTAGTTCCCGGTTATTCTCTGGCTGCCCATAACTTAGGAGTGGCACATTGTGCTTTACCACCCCAACAAATATTCTTTTCCAAAAGCCCCATCCTCTAGAGAAAAACAAGGACATTCTAGGGCGGTATATGGTCGGCATCGTCTACAAACTTGAAAGTCATCGATGGAACTCCCCCTAGAGGACTATTCACTTATACTCCTCTGTTTAGTATATGGCACGAGTCAAAGAAGGGCCTCATTGGCCGGTTAAAAGTGAGTTGCTTAGTAGAGGCAATGGGCATTTATGGAAGCCTGATTGTGTCCCATAGATGTTTGTGGACATATCAAGGCAAGGGCTAGAAAAATACATTCTCCCTAACCGGTGAAAATAAGAGACTTCTCTCGATTTCTAGATCAAAATTTGAAGCTTGTGCCAGTAATTATCCTAAATCTTGTGTAAATCTTTCAATTTCCTTAATGAAAAGCTTAGAATCTAACCGAGGTTTTATAATTTCATCTGGTTAAAATACACTAGACCTCGGTTTTTACTTTTCTAACACTAGGACTCAAGGCATTTGGGTGAAGAAGCCACAAGAGTCGATGTAGACACTACCATCACCGGTCTGAGGAAATGAGTGAAAATTCCCTCGTTCGATAGAATCTAGAGATAAGGTCTCCTCTCTCTCTCTCTCTCTCTCTCTCTCTCTCTCTCTCTCTCTCTCTCTCTCTCTCTCTCTCTCTCTCTCTCTCTCTCTCTCTCTCTCCACCAGTAGGTGCTGCCATAAGGAAGCTTGGTGGGGTGGCTTCTGCATAGATGATTGTTGTGGTACTCATGATGGCATTTTCTATGTTTGTGGTGGAGTCCCCAAAGAAGAACATAGGAATGAAGGTGGGTCATGAGAGGAGTTGGATTCATCTCTCTCTCTCTCTCTCTCTCTCTCTCTCTCTCTCTCTCTCTCTCTCTCTCTCTCTCTCTCTCTCTCTCTCTCTCTCTCTCTCTCTCTCTCTCTCTCTCTCTCTCTCTCTCTCTCTCTCTCTCTCTCTCTCTCTCTCTCTCACACACACACACACACACACACACTCAAATTGGCCTTTATAGGATTTACAAATCGAAAAGCGAAGAGAGCCTAGTTTCTGAATTCTATTGAAATCGGATTTATAAATGCTAATACAGAGATTAATAGCACATTAGAAGGTGTAGAAGCTGAAATAGAACACAATGCTCAATGTGGACATGGTTAGAGAGCAACGGAGTGAAGTTGATGTTTGCAGCACCAACCCTAATCTCTAGCCCTTGTGAAACCTGTCAAAACCAGTGCGGACTGGTTCCAGCAGGATCCGAAGGTCTTTTTATTTTTAAAATAAATATCAACTTCAGAAGGCATTCGTATGACCTTAGTGATCATAATCCAAACCAAGCCACGATGGTGTGGACCAGTCCAGCACAGGTTGCCAGTAATGGAAAATTCGAGCGATCACATTTATATTAAAAAAAAGGCTCTCAGTCATGTTGGACAATATGGACACCTACCGAAAAGGGTACACGAACCCACGGACCCATTTTAGTGGTTGTCTTCACCAACATGCCCGGGAGCCCTTTTTTTAAGGGGATCAAAACCCAAAATACCCCTCAAATTTTAAAAATTCTCAATGAATCCCTCACATTTGGCCAAAAATTCACAAAATGCCCTTCAATTTTATCAAAATTCCAAAAATAGCACTGATCAACTTCAAACATCTCTAAAATATTTTTCTTTTTGCAACACTTCATAGGACGATTGATTCTCCTCAATAAAAGATGATAGATTTAGGTTTAAATGGTATTGAGGCCTCTTCAGATGAAATCGTTCATCATTTTTGGATGCAAATGTCTCTATTGGTGAATAATCTTATCCAAGACAGTAAAATAGATCTCCATTGTCATAAACATTAAATTATGTAAAAGTTGGGGCAAATACATCCCAAAATGATGCAAGGGTATATTGGGAATTTTTGAAATTTGAGGGGTATTTTGGGAATTTCCACAAACTTCAAGGGTACTTTGGAGCTTGTGCCTTTTCACATAGTGTCCTAGGTGGCTCCATGTGTGGATGAGGGAGATGATAGCCACTTACACGTGGACAGAGGACGATCTCTATGACCATCTCTATGTAGAGTCCATCTCTACTTCTTTGTCATACTCTACTGCCATCTCTTTTCCCTTATCACTTTTGAAAATCTCTTCAATTCACAAATAACTTTACTGAAGGACTCGCTCATTTCTTTTGTTTCTTGAAAAAACTCGCTCACCATTTTGTAAGACTCCTATCCAACATGCCTTGAACACTCGAGCTTAAAGTTGTCGATGTTTCACATCGGTCAAATGGCACCAACTATGGGTTTTACATGATGAGATTTGTTAGGTACATTCAAACACAATGTGTGCTACATCTAGGCTATCTTGCAGTTTTACCTCGGGCCCCACAATCTAATAGAAACTTCTTTGTTTCATAGTGACCCGATTTTGGTTAGGGCAGCTAAGTAGGAATAGCTGCCAAGGGATCGGTTCAAGCACAACTGGAAGACCAAATTTCTAGAACCTATCTCGGTTCAGACTAGGCCTTGGCCTCTGGCCCTTGGCTTGGCATTACTCCCCACTTGGAGAAGTGTTTTCGTTTTCAAAAACAAACATGGGAAATTTCTTCTTAAGAACACTAATGTTTTCTCAAGTGGCACCTTCTTCAGATTTGTCTTTCCACATGACTTATGCTTGTCAGCACACATGATGATGTGTACGTAGATTATGATAGTCAAGAATGCACTTAAGTTCATATGGCTAGGCTGGAGGTTCAATGAAATCAACTAATATTTGTTGGTTAATGACATTGTCATCCATATGAAAGCATTTATGTAAATGACTTACATGAAATACCGGAGTGCACAAGTAATGAGAGTTTGCAGGCCTTATCTCAACTTGCTTGAGTATTTTAAAAGGCCCACAATATCTCGGAGATAATTTAGGTGTTGGCGCAGTCTTTAGACATTTTGAATGCTCTAGCACACATAAAAATATATATTTTCCTTTTTTGAAGGTAGTTTTTTGATGTTTCTAATCAAAATACTTTTTGTACGGATCATGTGCTTGTAAAACATTTTGACGAGTAAGTCTCAACATTTCCATATGGTCTTAAGGAAAATCCTTGACCTGGTAAAGTTTCTCAGCTATCAACCCCATCGTAACTACTAACCTAGGTTGAAAACCGTACATAATCATGAAAGGACTAAAACCAGTCGTCACATGCTTGGCACTATTGTAAGAAAACTCTAGAATATGGAGATAATCTTCCCAATCTGATTGCTATTTGCTAATGTATACTCTTAACATATCATCTAGCACTTGATTAACATGTTCAATTTGACCATCCATTTCATGTTGATATCTAGTAATGATGTTGAGTTGTGTACCCAATCATTTGAATGCAACCCTCCAAAAATGACTTAAACTTGGGATCACGATAACACAACCCTCCAAAAATGACTGCTAAACTTGGGATCACAATCACTCACAATATTACTGGGCAACCCGTACAACCTTGTACAAATTGTCGACAAATAACTTAACTAACTCTCTAGTGGGCCTTGATTGGAATAAACTTGCAAAGCTTAGTCAACCAAGATCTACGACCATTCATATCGATTAATGACCTCATACAGTGGTTGGTAAACCCATAATGAAATCCATAGAGATACATTTCCATTTATCAATCTTTGATGGATGCAAGAGACCTCCTTCTTTTAAGTGCTTTTCTTTATTCACTTGACATTTTTGGCAATTCAAGACATAGTCTTGAGCATATCCATGTAAACATGGCCAAAAAAAAAGTTGTTTTACAAGTGCATAAGTTTTCTTTATGCTTAGGTGCCCTGCACTAGGACGGTCATGACAATCATAAAGAATTTGGCACCGAATGATCTCTGCACTTCATCGCTCGAAAAGAGGAGAATTGGGTGTGCAGGTTAAAGACACACTATCAAGATTGGAGTGAGAAGGGTCCCTCATTTTCACATGACTCCACAATTTGGAGTATGTTTCATCATGCTCATATTGCCCTTTAGAGATTCCAAAAACCCACTTCAAAGCTTTGTGAAAAGAAGAGAGTTGATATCAAGCATACAACTTAGAGCATCAACTACCACATTGTATCATCCTTTATGATACTGGAGCTATGCATCATACTTCTGAATAATCTCAGCCCCACCTTGCCTTTTGACCCTTCAAATCGGTTTGTTGTGTAAACCATTTTATAATTTCATGGTCAAACACATCTCAAATTGAGCCTCATACAAATAATCACCCCGTTTTTAAAGCAGACACTATGTGTCAATGGGTCATTGCGAAGGACGTCCATAGCATAGCTTTCTAGCACTAACATACTCATGTCAATACTTAGGGAAGTGACTCGGATGGGGCACAAAGACTCTTTGAGGGTGTCAACCTCAAAAGCTGAACCTAACAAGAAAACATTGGTGCAACAAAAAAGTGTCGATACCAAAAAGCATAAAAAAACAGGATCAAGGGTGCTTATACATGTATGCTAGAATTTCAAAGCCTATGTGAAGACCCAGTGCAGACAAAAGAGTTCGTGATGTGTATGCTTTATGTGGTTTTTTGGGCCAAGGTACACTTTTTGGGTGCCATCAAAAGTGGCTAGTCAAAGAGTGAAAAGTGCATAGATGAAAGTGCCAGAGCTAGTTCTCAAAGTATTCTCCAAGCTAATCTAGACGGCTCCCCAACCAGAGCTAGGGAGTGCAGGTTATGGCAGTTTAAGGGTAAGACTGATTTGCAGATCCTCTCCGGATTGTACGGTTGCCGAGGGATGGTCAGAGGGGGTTTTAATGCATAGATCTAAAGTTCTTGACTTATGGCGCATGTGAGTCTTTTTGGATCAACAATCGGAGTTCAAACAGTTAAGTTATGAGTAGTTAAAGTTTTACCAAGGGCTAGTTCTTTGCCAGTTTGGTTTCCTTGACAAGTGTGCCATCACGGATTTTTTGGAGTTTGCCAGGGTTTTTAGAGGTGGTGTCAACACGTGAAGCCCATTGAAAGTGACAACACATCCATCAGAGTTGAGGATACCAAGTAACTCTCCATCGAAGTCAATGGATAGATGTGGTGAAGTGGTAGCATATGGTTTTTTTCTGTTTTGTAGCACATTGTTCAAGGGTATGAGAGATCCAGAATGCGGCAAGGTTTGGGAGGTTTAAAGTTAGTAACATGAACTTCTATTGAGGCCTTATAGAATTTCACTCGAGAGAATAAGCAAGAATAGGGAGCATTTCCAATTGGGTACCAAAAGAGAATTTTTTTAATGAGTAAATAGGGTTTTTTTTAAGTTCTTGGAGGGGGGCTCCTTAGAAGCCGCCATGTGGCATCCAAATAGTACCACATGGGGAACCATGACCTAGGGATGTGTGGTATACATATAAGACTAAGTCATCAGAATTGTCAACAAAGGGGAGAGAGAGAGGGGGGGAGAGCTCTCTTGGGCCTGGCCATGGTAGGTGCGCTGCATGGCATGTGTGAGTGCTATGTCGACATTGTTAGCGATGGGTATCATTACTATCAAGTCTGGTTCTTGACATTTGGTGGTAGACGGTGTCATGCTTGTTATGTGGTGTTCACAAAGAGGGGGTGCCCATGGGCCCCCTCCCCTTTTGAGGGTTAAAGGGTGCTTACTTGGGTCCCAAGGCACTAGGCACCGCTGCTAAATGTAGGAGATCCTTCCCACGTGGAGTAATGGTCAAGAGAATTTGGCTGCTAACATAAGAAATATCCATCCTAATAAGGGCCTCCCTTTGCCAATTTGAGAGGAGAACACTCGGAGTTCTACAGAGAAAAAAATAGAGAAGGTCTTGTACACTTTTTTTCTTGAAATCAAGCTGCCCTTACCCTTTTGCTTTCAATTTTCCCATGTTAGCAGCTAGCTAACACATATACCACAGATACCATCTTTCGGAGTTCTCATTGTAAAAACACTTATTATTTTGATAAATCCGGATAAACTCCTATTTTTTGGATAAACCTTATAATTGATGAGCCAAGGCTACAAGCTTCCAGATTATATCAATCTGTTAGTACCCATCTTTGGTAGAACTCCCAGATTATTAGTTTTGACCATCAAAAATCTTGGTTAAGGTATAAAAGCCAATTTTTGTAAGTTATTATCAAGTTTTGGATAATGAAATACACAGCGTGAGCTAACGGCGCTCACTTATCTCCTTCTTGCGCTTCCTACTCCCTCCCTAATTGTCACATTGTAGTCACGTTTGTTGCATTGCAACCGCAGGTAAGAGCTCTACACATTGACGTAAGTACATCACAGTAATTCGTAGCTTTTGGCGTCGTCGATTTGCGGCCGAATTTCATCATAACTAGGAATTCACACTTCAAAATCAAAAACTAAGCATAGGCGCGGTATTGGGGCATCATTGCTAAGCATTTAGATGCATTCTGGGTTGAAAACAACTAGGTCAAAATTCCATTTTTGTTAATAATCACGATTTTAGCACTTGACCTAAAGTGGGGTTTGAGACCATAAGCATGTGTGATTAGGTCTTATAAACATGTCCTAGAAGTTTTCTTACGTTTAGATGCCATTTGATGATGCAACGAATGTGATTTATTTGCCAATGAGCGATTGGCTTTTGGTGATTTTGTCACTAGAGTGTAGCTTGATTTAGATGCGAGTTTTAGTTTTTTTTTGAGAGATTGATACCCTCTTATAGCCTCTATGTTTTAGTCGAGTCAGCTTCATCCCATGGATTGACAATTTAATCGTGGTTCTCGCTAAAACTGCATAAGATAGGATAGTGAGATTAGACACCCATCCCACATTTGGCGCTGCTGCCGGGGATCGAAGAGACCTAAACTAGGAAAAAACACGAGCGTTTTGTGAAGTTATCCTTTCACTTCCTATAGGATCCTGTAGAGTACAAAACTTTCTTTTAGAAACCACATAGCCTAAGATTGTTGTCTTTTGCTGTGTAGAGGTAGCTTGGAGGTAATCGTACTTACTGAGTGCCTTTAGGATTGTAGGATTGTAGAATCAGATTAGGATTTTGAGAATGGTTGATAGACAAGACAAGTCTTAAGATCAACGCTCAACTAGTGTTTGTGGACACTTTCCAAATCCCCATTGCATGAGAACCTAGGAGTAGGGCAAGTAAGATCCGAGGTGGATTTCAGAACATTGCTCTCTCTGAATCATTGTGAGTTGTTATTGGAAGTTGAAAAATTTCAGGTCTACGGCTAGAAATAGCACGAAAAGACTCCAAACCACTCAATCCGACTGGAGAGTAAGCTTAAAAGTTGTCTGAACCAGTGGGTAAGCTCAAGGACACTTTGAAGTAAAAATTTCAAGAGTTGGCCAAAACTCAGATAATTTACCTTTTCTTGATATTTTAGGCCAAATTAAGTTTTGATTTGATTCATAGGCTTGAAATAACTCATAAAAGGACCGTCCTTGAAAAAAGTGCAAAAATTGATTTATTTCAAGCCTGAAGTTAATAATCGCAATTATTAACTTTCAGATCAGATTTAACCAAGGTTCATACCATTGACTAATTGCATGTGTACAAACAACTTTTGTAAAGGCACAAAAGTTTTGGATCACCAAACTGGCAAACAACTGGGTAAAAACTAAAGTTTGTACTGACTTTCTGAATCTTGAGTGTAAATTGAGAAAAAGTTTGTACAAATTTGATGAAATTTGATTCATAGGCTTATATTGAGTTGATAAACATGTGTACATGCTCAGCTGACCAAAAAGATGCAAAAAGTTGCCATTAGTAAAAAATAATTGCAATTATTTACATCTGGCCCATTTTTCAAGTTTTTTGACCAAGTCAGCATACCACTAGCTGTACCATGTTGTAATAAGCCCACAAACCAAAGTTGGTCAAATTTGGACCATTGGATTGGAAATTGTGACCAAATTTGCAAAGTTAGTCTGCGGACAGAAAACTGAGGACCATTTGACCAAAACTTGTCCAAATTTGTTCAAACTTGGCTAGAGACCTTAACTTGAGGTGCTTAACAGATCTGTGTCAAGGTTGAGATAAAAATTTGCAAAAATATAGATGGAGTAAATCACGATTATTTACATTTGCTTCAAAACTTGGAAATTTTGCAAATTTGAGCATACCACAAGGTCAAGCATATCTAGTAGACCACAATAATCAATTTTGGTGAAATTTGGATCACAAAAGTGAGACTTAAGCCAGATTCTTGAAATCAGAGTCTGCGGACACAAAACAGTTGATAAACTTGAACAGATTTTGTCCAAATTAGTTGAAACTTGTCTACGGACCTTAACAGGTTGTATAATTGGCAAACCAAGCGAAAAAGTGCAAGACACTGGCAAAAGTAAATAATCGCGATTATTTACTACTGCTACACAGAGCCATCATTTTTTATTTTTGAGCTTGTATAGTGTTGGATCAACATAATACGAATCTACCGAGTAATTTTGGGTTCAATCGGATCCAAATTGGTACATGTTCACTCAGTTTCTAGGTTGCAGATTAATCTTTGATTTTTGCCAAAATCGAGTTGGTTGACTTAATTAGATCGATTTGAAGTGATACACATAGACCAACCATCATAGCTAGCAAAACTATACTATCTTTATAGAAGAATAGCTAACTTGATCAAATTTGTATAGGAATCAGGTTGTAGACGAGGAATTGGTAGCTTGACAGAAAGTGCAATCCAGTCAAGTGGAAATTGACAACAAGCCAATCCAAAGACAAGTACTCTATCCAGGGCTTCGCAAATCCTTATGAACCTTAGATCTGGTCTTGCACTAGGAAATCGGGGCATACTCGGAGAAACCTCCACTAGAGTATCCACCAAAGAAAGTGTGAGTCAAGGCAATTCCTTGCACTGTATTCTTGAAGAAGTCTCAGACACTTTCTCAGATTCAACATCTGAAATGTATTCTTACTCGACTCACTCAGAGACCGGAATGACTGTGCGCTATAAGCATATACTCTCATTTTATAAGACTAACCGCCACACAGAGCTCAGGTTTACCTGGATCCGAACGAAGAGTATGCTAATCGCATTGATGACCATGGTATTGAGTTTGAAGAAGAAATCGGGGCAAATAAACAAGGAAAATGTATATGGACAAAAATGGAACTCAGTATTTACAAGTCAAAAACCTTGACGTGATAGACAAATAGGGATTAGAAGTAAACACCATAATCCCAGATATGTCAGCGAAAGATCTTCTGTGGACTTCGCATGCCAAATCAGGACAATGAACGGCCATGAAGATCATCTATATCTTCAAGATCAAAGATAAGGGATTAGTAGATCTACCAACCTACCTGTTTAGGGATTGTTATACAATAACTTTGTTATGATGACTCCTGAGGAGGTAGAACAAACCAAATATCAAGGGTATTCCATAAGGGATTGGATCTTGCGACAAGGACCAGAAACAATTCCAAGAGATGAACACCGTGAGAGATCATCTGAGAGTAACGTTAAGAAACCAGAAACCACCTCATCATGCAGAAAACCGGGTGACACTATGGCCAGTCCAGGGCTACATGAGTCACTATTTTCGATAGACTGGTTTGAAGGACTCGGAATAGGACCAACTGCCAAGAGACCGGGAGTTGAACCAAACAGACGTGTCAGACCAGCTGATTTTCAAAAATGGGTCAAAAAATACAGTGGATCCATACGACTA
This sequence comes from Adiantum capillus-veneris, assembly GCF_014529385.1. Taxonomy (NCBI): domain Eukaryota; kingdom Viridiplantae; phylum Streptophyta; class Polypodiopsida; order Polypodiales; family Pteridaceae; genus Adiantum; species Adiantum capillus-veneris. The sequence continues at coordinate 95,102,507 of NC_140948.1, forward strand.
CTTAGCAAGCTTTAAGCAAGTGCTAAGAGCAGAGCGTATATTCGATTTCCATACTCAAATCGAGGGGTTTGGATTGACATTAGAAGGAAAAGCATTGACATGGTTCCAAAACATTCCACCAAGGCCAATCATGGATTTAAACACATTACTCAAGTATTTGTAGGTGCTTGTTCTAAAACGGGGATCAAACATAATACGGTAGCTCAAATCTATAGCTTTAAACAGAAACATGCTGAGTTTGTTAGGGATTGTGCAACTCGAATGAAACAAGACATTGCCAGATGCCCAGGGCTAAAGATACCTACAAAAGAATGACTTGTATCTTTGTTTCTAGAGGGACTGCTAAACAAAGAACTTCATGCTATACTCTATAGCAAGAAGCATACAACCCTAGAAGAGCGTGTGTCAGATGCTATTGACTTAGGATACAATTGTGATATTTTCAATGAAGAAGATGTCCCTAAGGATAACCAAAGTGAGAAAACATATCCACTAAACCAGCACAAGTGGGAACGGCTGTTGTAGCACCACTTCAGCCATAGAAGATATGCTCAAAAGGATGAACGACATGATGAACAACATACAAAAAGCACCTATGAGGGGAGCAGGACAAGGGATACCTCAACAAGGACAACCAATTAGGCCACAAAAATGGTGTGCAATCGAGGGTAAATGGACCAACCATGAGACCAACGAGTGCTACTTCTGACCAAAGTATGATGGGAATGTTCAGTACGTGCCCATGAGGCCACAAGGACAACCCATGTACAGATATCAGCTTAATATGGCCCAAGCTCAAAGACCACCACTGGGTAAGGAAAGACCTCAACCTGTGTTTGGTCAACAACCTCCGTATCCAGGACATAATGCAAGTAAAGTACATGCATTCCAAAGGAGTCATAGATGGACAAGCATTAGTGCCAGTTACACCCTTTGCGGAGCCTAGTCCATCTACAGTAATGGTAAAAGGAGATTGGTATAATTCACATTCACCACCAATGGAGGAACCTGTAACTTATGCTCCACGAGAGCTCACACCAATGTATTATGTAGCTAATCAAGGTGTTAGACCTCCCATGGTAAGACCCATGATTAAGCCAAGAACAGGAAACTGTCACAACTGTGGTGCAGATGATCATTGGAAAAATGAATGTCCAGAGCCTGACAAGAACCTCAAGCCGATTGAAGCTTATTGCATACAATGTTGCAAAAAGTGAGGACACTTCCCAGAAGATTGTCCCAAAAATCCTTTAAACAAGAGGAAAATAGTAGTAAATGTAGTCCAAGTGATACCTAGTAGCTCATCTGAGAGTGAACCAATTATTCTAATCAAGGTAATCACTAGAGCTCAAGTGAAGAAAAAGAAACATAACTCCTCTGATGATTCTGAGAACAAAAAATCTGCCTCTCAAAAGACCAAAAGAAGCAAAAGCAAAAGGTATGAATTGACAAAATAGAAACAACGGGCTGAAATCGAGGAGAAAGTAAAAAAGCTATTCCAGGAAATCGTGGAAGAAACTAGAAGCGAAATCAAAGAAACAACCATGAAATCTGGAGGATCAATTTTCATTGATAAAACTTTTGAGCCTATTAATGTAGCCTTGGAAGCCTACCAAGCAGGACTTAAGGCGGGCCAAAACATGGAAAACAAATGGAAAAACTAACCTTCTCCAGACATGGAAGAAGCTAAGCTTGAAGCTTATCAAAATTTGGTAAGAATCACGCAAGAAATGCTGAAAAAACAAAAACCCAAGCTTGAAAGTATCGCAAAATCTGACGAGCTTGTGATAAGAGACACTAAAGAAAAATCTGAATTGGTGGTAGAACCCCACCTTGAAACAAAAGAACCAGAACTTATAGTGTCGAACAACGAAGATGCTTTACACGGAATTCCATTTGTAGAGGAAGACTGGCCAGGACACTTATGGAAAAAAGTTTGAGAGATCAATGATGGGAGCCTAACTCTAAAGTTAGCTCCTATAGAGGAAGTTTGGTTGGACAACCTATCTCCTAATATGGACGTGGATGTACAATCCTTGTATGGGGATTGCGGACTTGAAGCTTCAAGAATGTCAAAACCACTGACCTTGAAAACATTACCCTCTTACTTGGGAGATAACGAAGATGAATCTGTAGTGTGTAAGACCACTCAAGTAAAACGAGTGGAACAGACCCTAGAAGTAAACAATATTCATTCAATCATGTCTACCACCCATCCAATGCACTCTTACCTTGGGAGAACTATTAAAATTTAGATCATATTTATGGAATGATCTACAGAAAACCCTAGAGAAGGTGGGGATAATGGGGCTAATCTCAAAAAAAAAAGGAAAATTGAAAAACAAAATGGATAACAAAGAGATTCGATCTGTTCCAATGAACAAAGTTGGAGAATATTACGAAGGGGTAGAAGGAAACACGACCCTTCCAGTGAAATATAATGACATTGAAACCATGGCAATACTAGATAGTGGAGCAGGCATAGTCATAGCCACGAAAGCAGTATGGGAATCCTGGGGACAACCAACCATTAGACAAACTCGAATGAAATTGCAATTGGTTAATGAACACATTGAAAGACCATTAGGGCTGCTTGAAAAAGTGATAGTCAATTCCTGTGGGATTGAATATCAACACACTTTTTCCATAGTAGACTTTGCGAAGAAACTCAATTACGGAATCATATTGAGAAGACCTTTCATGCGACAGGTACATCTTATCCAAGATTGGGAAAAAAATTATCTGTACTTGATCTAAAAGATCACACTTATAGAGATGTCATGAAAACGCCCATACAAGAGTTCGATTCAATCTCTTCGACTGAAACTAAGCTTCCATCTTGGTTAAACAAAGACACTCCCATTTGGATGTGTGGAGCTTCAAAAAAGGGATCTTAAAACGAGAAGAATGTATCTTAGAAAGGGGTTGCATAGACAAAGCCTATGTACTTGAACCCTTTCCGAAGCATTTGTTTGAGCCATTTGAGTGGACTCAAATTTTAGCGACAATGGATGTATGTGTGAATACGTCTATGCCTACTCAATTTTGCAATGAGGATGGCTACGACATAATTCTCATCCAAATGATTTCAGCCCTCAACATTGAAGATGGAGTTTGACATATAATGAAACATTTGTCAGGAAAATCAAAGAAGAGATTGAGAAACTAAAGGAAGCCAAATTCATTTACGAAATTGAACAAACACATTGGGTGTCTCCAATTGTGGTAGTACCCAAGAAGAATGAAAAATTACGAGTGTGTGTCAATCTCAAAAAAGTGAATACAGCTACCATTAGAGAACTTTCCTCTTCCAATCACTGAGCATGTGTTAGAACGAGTTGCAGGAAAAAAACCTTACAGTTTCTTAGATGGCTTTTTGGGATACAATCAACTTTTGGTTGACCCAAAAGATCAACATAAAACTGCTTTTGCAACGAAATGGGGTATTTTTGCCTATCGGGTTATGTCTTTTGGGTTAACTAATGCTCCAGCCACCTTTCAAAGATTGATGAGCCATGCTTTTAAAGAATATCTATGCGTACATTCATCAATCCGGGCTGATCATTTTGAACACCTCAAAAAGGTATTCGAAAAATGTAGACTTTATAAGAGTTGCCTAAATCCTAAAAAGTGAACATTCATAGGTAGACAAGGAAAATTTCTTGGATATATAGTGTCTAAAAATGGCATAGCTACTAATATGAATAAAATTCATGTCATTGTTGAATTGCCTAGACCATTGTGACCAACAACAGTTAAATTGTAAAACCCATGTATAGCTTGATTACACACTTTGAGTGGACCGAGGCATGTGAAGAATCCTTCATGAAGCTTAAGCAATCTCTCACCTTAGCTCCAATATTAAAAGCACCAGATTGGAATAAGATATTGCACATACATGTAGATGCTTCCAATTTTGCTATCGGTTGTATACTAGCTCAACCAGGAGATGGGAAAATCGATTTTCCTATTTCTTATGCTAGCCGATAGTTGAACCTGGCAAAAAATAATTACACTACCAGAGAAAGAGAAGGATTAGGAACGATCTATGCCGTGAAAAAGTATAGACATTACCTATTAGCAAACAAATTTGTGTTCTTTGTAGACCACCAAGCTTTGTTATATTTGGTCAACAAGCCATGCAGCACAGGAAGAATAGTGAGATGGTTCATCATTCTTCTGGAATTTGATTTCACTGTGGTTGTAAAAAAGGGCACTACACATCAAAGAGCAGATCATTTGTCAAGGATTATTTTAGGAGAATCACCTAAAGGGGTAGACGAAAGCGGTAGACAATGATCTACCAAATGCCTATTTGTTCTCCGTAGGACTGATACCTCGATGGTCGAAAAACATGGTATCATTGATGACCATGCTCAAGTGGATTCACAAATACCACTTCCTATTACAATTGGATTAATCAAGCAATTGGCTATGTATCAATTACTAGCTGGTAGGCTATATAAAAGAAATCGAGATGGAATATTGCTCTTATGTATTAATCCTGAAGAGAAAAACCAGTATCTAAGTCAAGCACATATTACCATAGTAGGAATTCACTTTGCAAAAGATTAAACTATGCAAAGAATCTTGAGACTTGGAGTATTTTGGCCAACTATGAGGAGTGATGTTTGATCTTTTGTAAAGGAATTTCCTCAATGTCAAAACAAACACCCATACTCATGTAACATTGTTTCAAATGTCGCATGTTCCTAAGTGGAGTAACTATCTGGTTACTTACTTATCAAGTTGAACATTTCCTGAGGATATGAGTAAACGTCGTTAAAGAGCAATTGAAACTGAAGCAAGAGACTATGCTCTTATTGGAAACCAATTGTATTAGAGAGATAAGGATCAACATTTACATCTTTGTGCAAATAAAGACGAGTATATTCCGATTATAGAACAAGCACATACTGGATTAGCTGGAGGTCACTTTTCTAGTGAGACCACCGCAAGAGCAATCTTAATGGCAGGCATATGGTGGCCAACACTTTTTGCAGATGCCAAAGAATATGTTCAAAGGTGTGATGCTTGTCAACGAGAAAAAATGCCAACACGTGTAGATAGCATGGCCTTAAGACCAATCATGGGGGCTAGAGCTTTCGCAAAATGGGGTATAGACTTTGTTTGGCCAATACAGCCACCTGCTTATAGAACCCAAGCTCAGTATATCATTGTAGCTACGGACTATTTAATCAAGTGGGCCAAGGCTAAAGCAACTCAAAAGAATGATGCCAGAACCATTGCCGCATTCTTATATGAGTATGTATTCACGAGATATGAACTGCCAATAGAAATTGTCAGTGATCGGGGAACTCATTTCCTCAATGAGGTAATCAAGTATTTGCTTAATGAGTTTATGGTCATCCATAACAAATTAGCTCCCTATCACCCACAAGCAAATGGACAAGCTGAGCATACGAACAAAATTCTTAGCTCGGTATTGGCTAAAGTGGTTAGTTCAGGAAGGACAGACTGGGAAATGAATCTCCATGCAGCTTTATGCACTTATCGAGTTTCATTCAAAACATCTTTAAATGCTATACCCTTTAACCTTGTTTATGGTCTTGATGCCATACTGCCAATGGAATTTCTATTGCCAACATTAAGGGTAGCTAAAAATCTTGAGTGGACTGGACATGAATTGACAGAAAGACTTGAAGATTTAGAAAAGCTAGATGAGCAAACGCTAACTGCCGTAGCTCACATCTATGCACAAAAGCGAAAACAAAAATAGTTTTTTGATTCCCATCTAATAACAAAATTTTTCAAGAAAGGGGACATAGTTTTAGTCTATTCCCTTAAGCAACACATTCCCAAGTTTAAGAAAAAGGGAAATGAACCGTTTATCATTGAATATGTATCTCTAAGTGGAGCAGTAAAGTTGTCCACCCTAGATGGTGAACCAATGGCTAATTAGATTAGTGGATGCCATTTAAAGAAATACAATTTGCCGCTAACCAATGAATTGCTAGAAAGAATGCATGCAGCCAAGCATAGGAGGATTAAAGGACAGCAGATTATTGATGAAGCCCAAGAGGAAGCTCGGCTTTGGGTACTCAAATGGAAAGCTACTCTCAAGAATCAACAGTACCAATTTCCATCAACACTCTGGAAATAGATGACCGACAATGGCAATTGCCTAAAGATGCAGTGTCAACAGATGATGAATGGTTAGACGGAATGGACATGCGCATCAAAGTAAAGCTCAACAATCATAGCACAAATGCTTTGGCCGACACAAGAGCTAGAGTAAATGCAGTCAATTATTCCACATACAAGAAAGCAACAAGTCAAGCATTGACAGTAAGAATAGCAACAATAAAAGGATGCAACAAGAACCCAACACCAACATTGGGAGTAGTCATATTGAACGTGATAGTACATGGATGTTCATGTCCTCATCAGTTTGTATGCTTACCAGATGAACGCATGAATGAGACGATGATTCTTGGAATTCCTTGGATGCGGACATACAAGGCAGTACCAGATTGGGATACAAATCAGCTCAAGCTATCACCTAAAGGCGGGCAACTCATTGTTCCAATTGCACCAAGCAAGGAGTAATGAAAAGGGAGTAATCAGCAGAGCAAGCCATGAAGCAATCAATCTTCTCCATCCTCTCGACAAGCAAATGCTACAAGTAGCATGCAAGGAGTCAGGAAAATTTGGGTACCAAAAGCGCAGCTTAAGGACAAGCCGATTCAAATCTGGGTGCCCAAAACATCACCGACAAAACCAAAGAAGGTTCCAAGGTTCAAAACATAGAGACGAGCTTCTCCGAGCAAGGAACCTAACTTGAAATGGATTTTGCAGAAAAAGAAGCACTTATCTTCTCCACAGACCGTAAAACCAATCAAGCAATGGCGAGTTAAGTCTCAGAAGACTCCACCACACCATTCCACACCAAGCACACCAAGCTACCAATGGCGAGAAAAAGCTCGACAATAATCAAAATTGCTATCAACATCTCAGGCAATCAGTGTGCTGAAGCATCCTAATGGTACAATCAAACAAAGAGTACACAAGCTACAAGATTTTCTCTTTGGAAGACAGCATCAAAAAGCCTCGACATCAGAACCCCTTGAGTTAATTACTCAAGACCCAGCTCTTGCACAGCATATTGGTTTGAACTGCATTGATCTTCAAAGCATGGTAGAGCCAACCACAGCTATGCATAAGATACGATTGTTCAACCCATGCACACAGTCGTCCCGGAGTATGCCATCTAGGAGGGGTGGAAGGGCACTAAGTAATTAAGGGCAATGCTTGAAGAGGGAGGAAAAAGTTCGATGTTAACGTGTGATTTTTTACAAAATCACCTAATAATGCCCTTATAATTCATCATCAAGGGAAAATTCATTGATAATATCTTTCCGATGATTGTAAATAGTGTATATACTATCAAAAAATAGTCTTTTTTGTTATTGTTCATCATTTTTCTTGATAATGAGACTTAAAAATGGAGAAATCCAACAAAAAACAATAAATCTATGTTTTTCAATGGATTTCCTTAATTATTGGATTTTCACTTTGCTTTTTTAGCGCATTTTGTTATTTTCTTTGGTTTTTCAATAAACAAGTCAAAAATTAATAATAAATAGCAAAGGAGCTGAGATGGAAAAACGAAAGACACGGTGGTGATCAAAAAGACAAGGCGGACAAGCACAAAAATTTTCAATGGAATCAGAAGATGAAAGCGGGAAGCCTAAATTAGGCGGCTAAACCTACTTTTGTAAAATTCTTGCTGAATGAGCTACAGGAATCCGATCGGGAAAATTTTTGAGTCTAACATAGATTTCACGGCCTAGTAGGACGAACGGAGGAATCTGGGGAAAAATGGTTCGGGAATTCCGGGTATAGATATCCCAGGTAGGCTAAAACCACCTCATTTCCACTTGTTACCTTTGTAGAGAGAGCTTTTCGACCTCTTTCGCACGTACTTTTCAGAGTCTACAGTTGCCCGTTTTTAGTGTTGTTTCACACGAGACATGAGGGGTAAGTTCTTTACTCATCAATGATCCATTTTGTATGGCCAGTAGCTAGTCTAAACCCCTTAAAAAAACCCTAGAATCCGAGCAGTGCACGAAGACCTACGACCAAAAACTGACCATAGCGGTCTGTCAGCTCTACCAAATCGGATAAGATTTGAACTGTAGCATGCCCTAACATTTTTTCTATATCATCAGTTGACCATTCGACAGGGGTCGAGGAGGTCCCCAATATAAAAGCTAGATTTTTGGCAGATGCCAGAATTTGGTTCTGACTCCATAGACAGCTTGCCTACGAGGTTTATATACAATGTATATGATTGGTTTCATGAAATCAATCAAGCAAAGCCCTCAAAAAGCTGAAAACGGCTCGAAGGCTACAAAGCGTCAAATTCGACATACGACGTCAAACGGACTCCAAATGAGCCAAAATTGGATGAGTTGCTTCACAACTATGTTGCAGACAAGTCCAAAGCCTCAAAAGTGACTGACCAACTCAACAGGTAGTGTAGTTACAGAAATCGGAGATTTCAGAGTCGACAAAGCACAAAGTGGTGCTGGCAAGACCAAACTTTGGTAAAGTTTGGCAAGACCAAACTTTACCAAATTCAATTTAGGACTTGTTTTAGGTATATAGAATGTGTTTAGGTCAAAAAAATTAAGTTTTGCAAGAAAAATGTGACTGTTGCTGTAAATAATCGTGATTATTTACTTTTGAACTATTGTTGCTTGGAAATTGTATCATCACCTCACCTATTATTTGTACACACCTATTGCATGCCAAAAATCAAGTATGAGCCAAAATGATCACATATAACTTGCCAAAAAACGCAAGGAAGTCTTTGCAAGCCAAATTCTGAGTTATGGACCACTTTTATTGATCCAAATCACCTCATATCACATACACAGGGTCTATACAATGCGTAGAACCAAGTTGTACCAAAAAATGTTCATTTTGGTAGAAAGTTAATAATCGTGATTATTTACTTTCATGCCAAAATGGGAGACTTTTGCTATTTTGCCATCATACATCCAAAGTACATGATGTGCTAAGCCCACTAGCCAAGTTTGAACCAATTTGGAGCTCAAAATCTCAAATTTCCTTTACTTTTGTTGCAATTTTTTGTGTGGACTTTATAATTTTGTTTCTTGCATGTTTTTATGCATCTATGCTTGTGCAAAAATTGACTTGAAGCAAATTGGACCAAAATTGGCAGCATTTCATACTAAAGGACATTTCAGAGAAAAAACTATCAAATCTGCTAACTGTGACTCTCTATTCACTGAACAGGAGCCATGCAAGCAGCAGAGAGGCCCAAGAAGAAGCTCAACCAAAAAGAAAAGTTGCAAGAGCTACTAGCATACCAACTGGACCCCGATTCAGTCAAAACTGCCAAGGCAACTTATCTTTCAAAAGAATAGCTTGAAGAGCATCACACCACGTAATCACTGGAAGATTCAAGAGCAAAGAGGGACATGAGGTAGAGCTACAGATTCTAGCAAAAGAAGTGTATGATGTCGCTGCAAAACCCGAGACCAAAGAAGCCAACCGAAGGCTAGGGCTCAAAGATTTCTATGAATGAGAGCGGTGCGGAGTGGACTTCCAGAAGTTACAAGCTTTTGTCCATGATCAAAGTACATGGAATTGCTCAGATTTTTGACCCCCAAGGTAATAAAGTTGAAGTTGTAATAACCAAGGAGATAGTGGAAGAAGCACTCAGACTACCCACAGAAGGAAGGACAATGAGGGCAAGAGACAAGAAAATAGCTAGAACTTTTACTAAAGAAACCACCGCAGCCACCTTTGCAGACCTTATTCACAAACAGGTGGAGGAGCCCGCAAAGTTATACCATCAGCATTTCCATTTCCTTGCTAAGAGGCCGCCAAGGTATACCACACCCAATCATGTGATTGCCACCACCTTTACGCAAGTCCTCAAGTCAACAACCAGGCAACCGATTGAACACACACAATATGTTTTTTCCACATTGAAAGAGACAAAGAAGGAAGGAAAGATCACATACATGGGTGCACCAAAAGTTTTGACCAGGATTTCTTACCATGCCATCGGCATGGCCGACAACCTACCACGTGCCCCAGATCAAAACATTTGAATAGTGTCAGCTACTCCATCTCCTCGAGCTACAAGATCTGCCAAGAGATCATACAAGTCAGATGAAGAGTCTACTGAGAGCTCACCAGAATGGCACAGCAGTGAAAGCTCGAATAACGAAGAAAGGAGAGCGTGCATTGAAGAAATATAGAGAAAAGCCATGGTAGCACACCAGGAGGAACCCGTACAAAATTAAGCCCGGTTTGAACAAGAAAAACACTCTTACCAATGCAACCACCAAGCACAAGGAAAGGACCCGAAAAAGTGGGTGCCTATTGGGCTTAAGGGACCAAGAACCAAGCATCACACCAGGAAGCACGTTGAAGAACCCATGGAAGTACTGGAACGGATGTATCAAGAAGCAGAAGCTCTAAAGCTGAAAGAAGCACAAGAAGTGGCAAGGAAAATGATAGAGACAGTAGAACAACAAAAGAAAGCAGAGGAAGCCATTGCACAAGGAGAAGCACAACATGCTCAAGGTGATGTGTCTCCCCACATCTCTCCTCTTGTCTCTGAACACCAAGATCACCCAATGCCGAGCCCACCACCATCACCGGCACTTAGAACCACAACAATTGAGCCAACAAAAGAAGCAGAACGTGAATAGAAAAAAGCAACTAAATCTACACAAGAACCTGAACAACAAGAAGCAGCAGAATCAGCACAACAAGTAGTTGTATCTACTTAAGAGCAGAAAATAAAGAAAGAGCCAGAGATAGAAAAGGCAGCCATTTCTTCACTAGAAGAGGACACCGCAAAGTTTGAGCACACAAGAGAACAAAAGGCCAAGGAAACACCCTCTACCTCAACACAGCAAGAGAAGGCCGAGGCACCACCCTCTACCTCAATGAAAAAAGATCAGTATCCACAAGGGCAACAACAACAACCAGCCGTCATGACGCAGCCAAAGGACACCCAAGACAGTTAGCACAAAATGAAGACTGGTAGTCAAATGACGAAGTCATCCTGCAAGTTAATGAATATGCTAAGCAAATGCAGGAGATGACAGAACAACTTCGCTCAGCAGCACTTGGCCATAGCATAAGGGCCAAAGAGTTAGAGATTGTGATTGACGCACTCCAAGGGGAGCTAAACGACAGACTCAATGTCATTACCAATCTACAGAGGCAAGTGCAGGAGTTGAGAGCGGAAGTTGGACAACATCAGCTCTCAAGAGATAAGCAACAGAAAGAAATGGGGGAAATGGGTGAGTTGCTCACAAAACTGTCAGATGCATGCAAAGCAACAGATGATCATCTCTGATGGAAGTTACATATGAACTTCTAACTACAACCCCATCAGCTCAAAAGATCCAGGTACAGTTAGATGTAGCTAATGCTTCCCTACAGTACTTAGAACAATGAATCAATGATCAGGCAATATTCTTGCGGCAAATACGAGAGAATCCGGTCATTGCCTTGATCAAAGGAACAGACGAGGTCTACAAGGCATTAGAAAAGAAAAATAAAGACCTTGAGCTGGAGCTGAAATTAGAGCAGTCTTAACGTAGAGACCTAGCCTTGATGCGGGTCCAAAGAGAAGACGAGCTGCTAAAGGAAATAGCTGAACTCAAAAGAGTCAACCAGCTATTGAGAGAGGGAAGGCCGGAAACACAAGAAGAGGCAGGCTCTTCACAGCAACCTCAAATAGAAATCCCCTCAGTCTCATTCGTTGACATGGCGACACAGCCAATAGTAGAGCTAAGTGGCGAGGAGGAGTTTCAAGTACCAACTACCGAAGTAGACAAAGTGCCAATGGTCCAGCTCTCAAAGGATGAAGAAGATGCACTGAAGGAAAAAATTACAGAAGAGGCAGATGAGCAGTGGAAGGCAGCAATGGATTGGGAGTTGATAGTACTTCATTCCGTCAATGTCACACAACTCACTCCCAATCAAATAAATGTGCAATGGTACCAACAATCCCTTCCCTATCCTCTGATTAAAGTGGAGTTGCTGCAAGTAAAAGAAAGGCTTACACCGACATGAAAGTCGAGGGCGCAGATCAAGACCACCCAAAGTGGAGGTTGAGCTGGCTGGACAAGAATCCAAGGTACTTGATTCTGTTCACAAGAGCACCTGCGGCCCTGCAAAAGGATCCTACCTTCTATCATGTACCAAGAGTAAGGACCTGGATAGCACATGAGGCACTACTAAAGAAGCGGCCAACTTGGCTGAATTACCCCAGATTGCTTGTACAAAAAAGGGACAACCGATTGAAGAATACGTGGTGAAAACCCTAAAGGGTGCCATGTCATTCTTTGAAAGTCTATCAGATTTGTCATGTGCAATGCTATACAAAATCTGTCGAATGTTTCTCACCTACATCGAAGTGTTCAATGAGCCAGAGCAAGCAGGTGCCCCTTGGATGTCATTCCTTGAGGGGAACAAAGGGTTGTGCTATGATCTCAGTGGCCAACCTTCCGAAGAAGTCCTCTATGGCTTCTACGCCAGGTGTATGTTTCTACCTTCTCACAATATGCTGGCATTCGAGAAAGCGTTTTACACAGGGTTTTTCACTTGGCGAATGAAAATATTTGGGCCAGTGATTAGCAACCTGACATCAAGGTTTGTAGGCTACTCATCAATGGAACTAAAAAACAGAGTCAGCGTGCAGTTTTGGTAAGTGCCCGATAAAGAGCAAAAAATCAGATACCAAAAGGCACTCAATGCGCTTAAAGACCGCCTCACCAGCCATCAACCCGAAGACTACTTCAGCTCATAAAGCTGCGTCAAGGGACGACACAGGCAAGGAGAAAGGGAATGTTAGCAACAAGCTAACACAGATACCACGAATATCATTTTTCGGAGTTCTCATTCTAAAAAAAAACACTTATTATTTTGATAAATCCAAAATATTGTAACTCCTATTTTTTGGATAAGCCTTGTGATTCATGAGTTGGGGCTACAACTTCCAGATTGTATGAACCTGTCATTGGACATCTTTGGTAGAACTCCCAGATTATTAGTTTTGACCATCAAAAACCTTGGCTAAGGTATAAATGCCAATTTTTGTAAGTTATTATCAAGTTTTGGATAATGAAATACACAGTGTGAGCTAACGGCCCTCACTTCTCTCCTTCTAGCGCTTCCTACTCCCTCCCCGATTGTCACATTGCAATCGTGTTTGTTGCATTGCAGCCGCAGGTAGTAAGAGCTCTACGCATTGACATAAACACATCACAGTAATTTGTAGCTTTTGACGTCGTCGACCCGTGGCCTAATTTCATCATAACTACGAATTTACACTTCAAAATCAAAAACTAAGCATAGGCAGGGTATTGGGGCATCATTGCTAAGCATTTAGATGCATTCTAGGTCAAAAACAACTAGGTCAAAATTCCATTGTTGTTAATAATCACGATTTTGGCATTGACCTAAAGTGGGGTTTGAGACCATAAGCATGTATGCTTAGGTCTTATAAACATATCCTAGAAGTTTCGTTACGTTTGGATGTCATTTGATGCTGCAATGGATGTGATTTGTTTGTCGATGAGCGATTAGCTTTTGGTGATTTCAGTCACTTGAGTGTAGCTTGAGTTAGATGCGAGTTGTTAGTTGTTTTCCGAGATTGACACCCTCTTGTGGCCTCTATACACTAGTCGAGTCAGCTTCATCCCATGGATTGACAATTTAATGGTGGTTCTCACTAAAACTGCAATAAGATAGGATAGTGAGGTTAGACACCCGTCCCACACCCCACACCTCTTCTCTTTTCCATTGGTCCCACTCTTTGGTGTCAGCGTGTGTGTGTGTGTGTGTGTGTTCCCCTTGGCTGTGTTTGGTGTGGTGCAAAGAGGGAGAAAGAGATAAGCATTGTGCATTGGTGGTGCCTGTAATTGAAGCCAGGTAAGTATGATACGAGTGTTCATTCTCTAACGAGTGTGTGCGTTTGCTATTGTGTTGTGGAAGGTGTATGATGAAGAAAATATGTTGTTCTGAAAGTGTTCTTGAGAGGAGTGGGATGCTATGAGTATCCTGGGATATAGAAAGGCAATCTGTGTGTGTTTCTGGGTGTGTTCACATTTCCCCTCTCCATCTTTTGGTGCCCCCAGTGAGGAGCATCCGATTGCTCCTAATTGAAGGTCAAAACGTGATTTTGGTGATGTTGGATGTGCGATTTTGGAAGAGCAGGTGTTGCTGAAAAGATTTGGTCAAGATTTCTTGTTTTCATTGGGGTTGAAGATGCAAAAACATGGCTACAAGATTATGGATTGTCTCTACTAGGAGCAATTTGTCAAAGGAAGAAGGTGCGGTTCAAGTTTTCTTTCTCTTGGTATGTGGCAAAGCGAAGAAGTGGTACGACGGGTTATGTCATGAATATAAGTTGAATTGGATGGCCTTGGAAGTGGCCTCTTGATGCAAATATGTGATGAATACGCAATTGGATGAGCTCAAGTTTAAGTTGAATGGTTTAAAGCAAAGATTGGAGGGTGATTTTTGAGAATTCAAGTGGGAGTTTGAGGCTCTTTCGGGGCAACTTATCAAGGTAACTGATGTAGAAATTTTTTATTTTTTGAAGTTGAGAAAACTTATGGATTGGCTACATGAGGATGTCCGAGATAAGGTTATAGTAGATGGGCTGGTGTCATATGCGGAATCAATGGCTTTTGCAAGAGTTCAAACCAAAAATATTTTGAAGAAACGTCAAGCTAGGCAGGGTTGATCAAGTCCGGTGGTGCCAAAGCCAATTGATGTAGTGGAAAGGAAGGCAAAGCCAATGCAATAGATTCTACATGTGCGTAAAGAGTCGAGGGTTCTTTGGTAGCAGAGAGATAGAGTAGCTCCTATTCCCAAGATGCCGGTTAAAGAGGTTCCAATCGTGGAAGAAGTGCAAGTGTCTCCAAAGGAGATGGAGGATGTCAAGCTCCATGGTTTGTGCAGATCAAAAAGTGGACATTGCAGATGAGGTTGAAGCAGATGAAGTTTCGGACCTTGGGACAAAAGAGGAGGAAAAAATAGGTTATAGCAGTTCTATGGACGTGGATGCAACCTTGGAGATGGATTCTTCCCATTTGAGGTATGTAGAGTATATGATCATTTTCTTGTGGATAAAGATGTGGTAGATATGTGTGAGGAGCAAGGAAAAGTCCAAGAAAAAATACCTGGCATAAATCAAGTAGAGACATACTTAAAGAGTGGGGTGTGAAGTATCCTTTGCTTACGTTGCATGTTCCCACGTTACGATCTTTTGCATGTGGATAAAGATGTGGTAGATATGTGTGAGAAGCAAGGAAAAGTGCAAGCAAAAATTCCAAGAATAAATCAAGTAGAGACATACTTAAAGAGTGGGGTGTGAAGTATCCATTGCTTACATTGCATGTTTCCAAGTTACAAAAGGTCGTGGCTTATTATATGAGGTTGTAGGATGGGACAAGGATATGTCTACGTATCAAGGTTGCCAAACACATGCTTGTTTACACTCGTCCCGGTCTGCTTGTAACCTTTCACTCTTGTTTACTCAAAGCTATCAGTAAGCATTCCTCTATTACACACTGTCCTTGCCCATGTTCATCCGTACATGTCTTGAGTTTACTAAAAGCCATTTCCATTCACTAAGCTTGAGGTTATGCCTATGGTCCTTCTTCACTCAAATCTAGTAGCCTTCCCCATTTGCATACCATCCTTGTCCATGTTTACCCGTACATGTCTTGAGTTTACCAAGGGACATCCCCATTTGTTGAGATTAAGGTTGTGAATAATGTCATTGTTTTTCGAATCTTGTTGTTTTTGCCTATTCCAGCCCATCCTCACCCATGTCTATCCACACATGACTTGAGTTTACATCAAATCCTTCCCCATCCACTAAGTTTGACGGTTACGTAGATTTTCAATGTGTATTGAAATTTGATTGTCAATGTCTACTTTCATTGTTTATCATAGCGGCATTGTCATCGTCGTCTACTCAAAGTGCATGCCAAGGTCACCATAGGTGGTTGGTTGCAAATACTAGTCTTGTAAGTGCAAGACTCACCAATGAGTTTATTTGTTGTTATGTCTATGCGAAGCTTCCAAGGTTGGAAAGGTTAGATTGCATTTGTGTCTTTATGTCCCTTGCTGGTCTACATCCACAAGGGTTCTGTTGGCGGATATGCCGCGACGAACGTCAGCACAGCGAGAACTCACCTAACAAGATTTGTCAGCTAAGGACGAAGCTCGACCCGCAGGCACGTGGCAGCAAGCATAGGGTGTCAATCTACACTCGACCGACTCTCGACTAATTCCTACAAAGGTCTCTAGCCAATGTCTAAGCTACAGCCTTCAAAAGTGCATAAGAGGAGGTTTCCTACAACGCTTCCAAGAGCCAAATACCCATCAAACGTTCTCGAAACGCCACAGAACTTGAAGGAGACCCTACTAACACCAATAGGTCGCTCTCCCTAAGGTCCATGAACCAAAATCCCAACCCTAAACACCTGGTGCAAAATCACATAGGATGTCTGGTCAAAATTTACAGGTTGTCGTTTCCGAAAACTAAAGTGCCTAATGTGTAGCTCTACTCAATGCAAACGCGTGGATATGCTGAAATGCAAAAACGGATAACATATGCTCACCAAATCACCAGATGAAGCTCGTAGGTCGAGCTCGCAAAACCAGACCATACACCCGCAATGTAGGTATCGGCGTGTAGCTCTTGTCGGGGGCAACACACTGCACTTCTCCGCACTCGATTCCGACCAATGCGCGCGTAGCGTCAAGATGAAACTCTCACTCTCTCTCGTACACAATACGCTCACTCACAGACAAAACTTTTTTAAAAATGACAAGGGTTTTTTCATTAAGGTCAAAAGTGGTATAAATACCTTACAATCTCAAACCCTAATGTTCCAATTTAACCATCTACTCAATCTAAATGGGATACAATCTGGAAGCTTCTGTAAGCCCTACTATTTACAAAGGTGAAATGTCGGTTTTTCTCAAAGAATAGTTACAAAAAATAATATTCCACCGAGCTCCGTAGAGTGTGTCCAGCTACTAACACTCCCCCCCTCCTTCTTCATGTCGTCCCCGACATGGCAGTTGAGCTGCTTCTTCAGTATAGGATTTATCTCATCTTGAGAAGGGACTCATATCTCGCATGCTGAGCCAGTAGCGTCGGGCCAAATATATATGTGCTTATCGTGAAGAAGCCGGTGTAGAAGGCTTCTTCAAAGGCCTGGAGGTGATACGAAGGCAAAAACATGATTCTCTCGTAAAGTGCATGTATCACCTCATGGGAAGGATGAGCAGATAGATCGTCTGCATATCTGTATGTATCTTGAAAGAAAAAGATATTGTCTGTTGCCTGGCCTGGTTTAAAGGTTTCAAAGACTGCCAAAATGGTTTTACATATCTTTCTCATCATGATGCAAGATAGGTCAGGCGAGCCAGTGAACAATTTGATGGCGCCCGTTAGGGTTTTCACCATGTTTGCTCACTTATTCTCTCTCCTGCCTTCAAGCCTGGCAGCTTCGGGTAATTGAGCCAAGTGGGTTGGCTTCTCTGCAATAGCTCGTGGGCTTTCCATGTCTTCATCCTTGGTAAGGGTAGAAACTGAGGTTATCCCTAATCACTTTAGGTGCCTCTACTAGATGGATTAAATATTGAGGATATTTTGTGAGCCGTGCCTTTCTCCACCTAGGTTGAGAATCCACTATCAGCTTGATCCCTTCAGGTTTGGAGATATAGCTTTGTACAATAGCATTGTTGGCTCCTCTTTTATTCGTTTGTTGACAGTAGCAGCTTCGTACTTTAGCAGAGGATATGGGAGAGATGGTTGTAGCCATTCACGCCGAAGGTTACTAGCATCTATCTTATGAATGGTCATCGACTTAAACACCCTCTGCTCCCACTCCAATGCATCTCTGGCTGTGTCTTTTACTATCGCTTTTGCCTTCTGCAGCTTTTCTTCTTCTTCTCGTGTCAGATCCTGGGGCTCTTGTGAGGGTCCCACAAGGATTTCCTCTTGCATGGTGGTGTCACTGGATCTGACACATTCTCTATGTTGATCCCCTCCATTACTGCTGGCCCGGTGCTAAACTGCTACTCTTCCGTTTGCTGCTGGCCTCTCAGCTCTTCTATCTGCTTCTGAAGTGTCTTCTTTTCCACTTCCGCTTGCTCTCCCATGTTTACTAGGAGGTTGTTCAGATATGCATTTATTTTCTCCGCCTCCGCGAGCTTTCTCTTGATGGCTTCATTTTCTGCTTGCCATCTCTGAAAATCCTCATCCATCTTCTTCTTCACGGCTTCTAGCTCATTCTTCATGGCTTTGTTCTCTTCTTCCAGGCGGTTTTGCATGACCAGAGACCCCTCGGCCAACATCAACCTTTGTCTTTTCTCTAATGTCAACTCCTTTTGGAGTTCCTTCATTTGTTCTTCATATAAATCAGTCTCTGAAGTCGTGTGAGTCGAGCTAGTAGCTCTGACTCTGGCCGGAGATGCTCGTAGCCTTTGGATGGTTTGATCTTTTACTTTCATCTGGTCTTTCAGCTCGATGACTTCATCCTGGCTTGCTTCATGCTCTATCTCAACCTTTTCCTTGGCATTTCTCAAGGTTTCCACCTCTTTGGATTCTTGAGCAAGTTGTAGAGTTAGGTTGTCCCTTTCTCTCTCTGCATCTATCAATGACTTGTTGATTTTCTTGTATTCCTCTTCAGCTCTTTGAAGCTTGTTTTTGGCTGCTTGATTTTGTTGTTCATCTCCTGGCATCTTTGCAATGCCGCGTCCAAACTAGCTTGCAGCTTTGTTTGTTTGTCCATATGCTCTTGGCTCTGTCTTTGTAGTGAGTTGACTTCATCCTTGATCTGAACTTCATTGGCTTTGAGATTATCAATCTCACTCTCCGTGGCCATTGATCTTTCTCTAAGCTCGGTTAGCTTGTGCATCACCACATCCCAATCATTGGTTGGTGGTTGTAGGTCCACTATATCAGTGGCCATCTCTTTCAGTTCTACTAACCGAAGGCTCTGCATCTTTTCCTTTGGCCTTGTGCTTGCTAGCTCAAATGCTACCGTAGCTGCCTCTTCTCTAGAGTAACCCGCAGCTGGTAGATCAAGAAATATTCTGAAATTCTTTTCTTCTGGATCTAGCTTCTCCACTTTTGGTTCAGCTTCTTCTTTTTGCTCTTTCTCTTGGCTTTTTTCTTGCTTGGAATCTTCTTGTTCATCCTCCTTTTGTTGGGTTTGTGGAGGGATAAGAGGAGGTGGTGATGGCGGTGGGCTGGACTCCTTGCTTGACAGTGGAGTTGTTGGCTTCTTCTTGAATTCCCGGTCCGCCTTGGTCATTCTCTCTCTTTCTTGGCCTTCCTGCTCTTCTAGCAGCTGTCATCTTACTTCATCCACTTCTTCTTCTGTAAAAGGGACATTCGGGATATTTTCTGCCGTAGCATCCAGGATCTCAAAGTTTTTTATGTAGTCTTAGAATCGATCTCGGTGCACCCTTCAAGATGATCCCGACATGGCTTCCAGGGATGGCTTCCACAACTCACTCAAATCTCCTTTGAGTGCTCTCTCGTCTCTGAAGCTTTCCATCAGTCTTTCGAGCCGTGCCGCTTTCTGTGACTTGGTCTCTTTGATCGGCACTTGTACACTTTCCTTCTTTCCTTTCTTCGACTCTGGCGGCTCTTCTAGCACGGTCTCTAATCAGCGCTTCAAACGTGTGGCTACTCTGGGTGCCCTGGGAGGTTCTTCTTCTTTATCTTCTTTCAGCTTTAGCCAATCATTCTGTGAAGGAGGTTCAGGCCAATTTCCTTTGGCGTGTAGTGCTCCATAGACTACTTTTGTTATTAGCTCACTAGGTACAATGTAGGTGGGATTTTTGTTGCCCATCTTCACCAAGTTGTCATGGATGTAAGTCGCATAATTGATCACTTTTGTCTTGCTCTTCTGCATTGCCCAGGTGAAGGTGGTAGAAATGGCTCCAGGTGGCATCCTATACTTTTTTGGCCGCTTTGTACACATGTGGAAGTATTGGTTGTAGAGCTGGCTCATGATAGCCACTTTTGGGTTTGCAATATCCTCAAATGTGTAGTTGTTCTTCTTTTCTGAGTACACCTTGACTTCATCTCGCAGCTTTGTCACACTATCTCCCTTGTTGGAGATGTCGAGTGCAGCTGCCACCACCCTCTCTGTGATGACAATCATGGTATCTGGCTTGCCCTGCAGATCAGTGACTCGGGCCACTCTATCTTCTTTGATTGTAGTTATAAATTCCCACACTCTTTTGATGTCAATTCCTGCTGGCAAAGCTTCATAGTACTTATGTAGATCCTGCTTTTCAAGGAAATCTCCCATCTTGCTTCTGACAAATTCATTGAGCTCCCGTGGTATCATGGGTAGCTCCACTGCATTTCCTTCAAGATCTTTGAATACGGCTTGGTAGATTTTCAAATCATTAGACTCTAGCAAGTCATCCTGAATCCATGTGTTGGTCGGCTTCAGGGTTCCTTCTGGGATCACAAATGGCTCTACTTCTTCCAAGTAGTCTTTTGTTGTCATCCTCTTCTTCTTTGCAGGTGATTTTGCGGCTACCATGGATCCTGTTGCACTAAGTAGTCCAAAGTTAGCGTTTTTCCATATCAGCTGATAAACTGAGTTCTAACTATCCAAATGACTTGAAAATTGAAAATAAAATTTAAAAGGAACTAGGGAAAATCTACATTTGCCCACAGCAGCTTTCTAGCCAAAAATTATCATTTAGACATCCTACGCGTAGGATGTCTATCTTGCCTGTTTTTTGTGAAACTTGGTATGCTGGTGGCCCTTGACCTGTGCAACATGGCTATGTGATTCGAATTGGGTTTGGACATCAAAAAGTGCATTTTTGGGCAGATTCAGGCTTTAGGCTCACAAATTGGGTAGGATGTCCTCAACAGGGAAAAATGATATTCTAATGGGTTGAAAGTTGACATACAGGCTTCTTGCACCCTGTTAATGGCTCCTATGAAGTCAGTTTTTTCACAATAGGTCAAAATCATGCTGGAGACATCCTACGCGTAGGATGTCTTTTTCATCAAAATTACTGGAAGTTGGTTCTGGGGTTAGGTCTTGGCATGTGGAACATGCCCCTGCTCTTGGATTTTGGTTTGGACAAGAATTGGTATTGGTAAGAGCATATGTAGTGTTTTTAGGCTCAAAAAGTGCATCTTGGAGGTGTTGGGGGCTAAATGTGATGAGAATGGCTTGAAACTTGATATATGAGCTTAGGAAGGTGTTATAAGGAGATCTGGAACTGAAAAATGCAAGCTGGGGGCCAAATTGGTCATTTAGACATCCTACGCGTAGGATGTCTATTTCATCATTTTTCACATGTGACCCCACAGATAGCTTGGCTATGTGCTCATGAGTATATTGTGCAAGTTTCATGTGATTTGGACTAGTTTTGGTAGGTCTATGGCCCATTATTGCCTCTATGCTCTGACTTTGTGTTTTCTGATGTGTATGAGGTCAATTTTTGTCCAAATGTGATGAAACTTGGTGGCTAGCATGTAAAGGCTATTCAGAAGCTGTGTGTGATGAGAGATGTTGGGGTTGGTGCCCAGATTTGGCCTTGAGACATCTTACACGTAGGATGTCTCCTGATGAAAATTATATGGTGAGTGCTACTAGTGCCTGCCCTGAGCCCCCTGAGTCCCTTTTAAGCATTATTTCAACAAAAAAGTCAAATTGATAGAAAGAAACTCCCTGTGTGGATTTCAGAGCCTCCGAGCCATTTTTTGACTTTTGGAGTGCTTTTCGGCGATGAAATTTCTTGATGTTGGTCTCTATAGCTTCACAGTCCCTTAGGGATCCTTGCCATATGGTTTTTGTCGACTTTGGCTTCACCGGAGCTCCGTTTGGCAATTTATCGCTCTGGAAGCACCCGTGGTTGCGTTTACATGTCCTCAATGACTTGTGGTGGTCTACCAGCATAGGACTTGGTTGTTGATGGTCTAGGAAAGCCGCTCGTGAAGTCTGGTGGCAAACGGACATGCGGTTTGGCCGTGAGAGCTATTTGACGCTTTGTGTGTCCGATGCCGTTTCTGAAGTTTAGTACCACTTCGGGTCACCGTATGGCCATGTGGGCTATATAGACTTGTCGAGCATGTCAAGATTCTCCTACCCATGAGTTTTGGTAGCATTTGGGCGTCTTTCCGCCGATTTCCATTTGGTGGCCTCTTGCGGGGCTCTAGAAGTTAGGGTTTTTCCCGAGGGTTTTCTACCGCCTTTGGGCATCCAATAGTGGTCTCCTATGCTAGGGTAAGTTTCCGATGAAGTCTCATTGCTTTTGGGTTAGCCATTAGGTGGCCACTTCTACTTGTAGGTCTCTACCGCTCGCTTCCCGTGTGAACCCTACGCTAGTTTTCGTGACAAAACAACAAACATGCGCGAAAAGCTCAAGGTGGTGAGCCTACCTCTCATGTCTGGAGCCTGTCGGATAGTCGTGTGCATCGTAGAAGCTGCTGAAAGTCCCGTTCACTCTAGGTGGCAAGAGCTCTCTCTCAAAAGGCAATAGTAGAAATGAGCTTAAAATGAAGTGAAAAAATCTTATAATGGGGGTCCCTGAACCACTTTCCATGAAATTTGACATGTGCTCCCAACTTCTTGCGAGATGCGGTTTAGGCTCAAAAATTTCTTGATTTGGACTCCATTTGCCCAGTTTCCGAGAAATTTGACGTTTCGGTCAAAATCTGGCCAAAACACGCTTTCCGCTCCATTCACATAATTGCACCCCCAATGTCCCCTAGGTTTTCCTATAGTCACTGATTATCCCCGTATTTTTTGTTTTTCATTACAACCGTTTTTCACCTGCTTTTTGTATTTTTGAAGTTTTTCTACCGATAATTAGTAAAATTAAAAGGAAAATAGCAAATTAAACCCAGAAAATCCCCAAAAATCATAATAAATCAAAAACATCACCGCAAAACACTATATACACTCACATGCAATTTTTATGGCCGGGATTTCTCCATTTTACCAATATTTTGCCCGAATAATGGCTATTTTTACTGATATACACACACCTACGGGCTTGATTTGGTGTTTGGCCCCATATACTTGTAGATTAATGCTGTATGAGGGCATATATACTTGGGTTAGTCTAGAAAATTTTGTAATCAAACGATAACCCTTTAAAAAAATCAAAAAACATGCCGTGTTTTTTGCTCTTTTTGCCATTGGGTCCGCATTTGAGAATGCCTCCCCCCCTCCTAGCCGGAGTCCTCCCGGACAACAAGGTATCGCCTCGGTGTATGTGCCGTGCATGGGTTAAAAATTGTGCTAATGCTTGGCCGTGTAAGGTGGCCCTATATAATGCATACTCGGTCAATGCATGGAAAAATCAATGTTGTGCAAGAGGAGGGTATAAGCAAGACGCTTATGGGCATTCGCCGTCGAGGTTTCCTATTTGTTGTTGATTTGGTTGGCGGATTTTCTTTGCAAGTAAAAGTTGTAACTCTACCGCTCTCTGTTTGATCGTTTTTCTTGCAAAAGTCGCTTGGTTTGCCGCTACTGTCGATATGGCCATGGTTGTCTCCTTGGAGAGGATTGTCGTGTCGGAATTGGCCATAGTCTTTGTCTCTTTTGCTTTCCATTTGTAGCTTTGCTTTGGAGGTTTGTGTAGGTTTATTGCTACTTCCGCGGTTGTCATTGTTTTGTTGCTCATTAACACCCACATAGATCGGTTTGTCGGTTTCATATGTAGTGTTTGTCTGCCTTCCGATGTTGCTTGTAGTGAAGGGAGTTCCGGTTGCTTTGGTTTCGGGATCCAAATGCTAGTCGCATTTAAATTATTACTGAGCATTCTCTTTGGGATCCATATTTGTTTTATTCCCTTGGCTTTTGGTTGAACTGTCTGCTTCTGTTGACTTCTTCTGTTGTATTGGGGTTTGTCTGCCATGTCATCTCTATCCTTCCGCACCCATACTTGTTTGTTGTGTGTTACTAACCTTGATCGTGGCGCTGCGGTCTATGTTGTTTTATTTTTGTATTGAACATGGTTGGAAGTTCCCTGTTTGTTTGCCATGGGTATCGTGTTGTTTTTTAGTGGCACCCATCCTTTTGGTACATTATCCAGTGATTGCATTGCTGACAGCTGATTCTTCCGGGGTTGCTGAGCAAAGGCTACCACCTGTTATTCTTGTGCATGTTGAATTTTTACTGCATCCACATTCCAATCTATCTGCACATTATACTCTTTTTGCCAAGGTTGTCCCAACAACATGGGGTGTTGTGTGCTTTCATCCCCAACCACATAAAACTTGTGTGGGTAAATATATTGATGTATTTGTACATGCAATATAATCCAAGTTTTTAGCGAATGTGATGTACTACCTTCCAGCACTTGTGGAGTAGGATGTAGTTGATCTTTGGGCTTGAGATGTTTGTATAATCTGCAAGAGATTAGATTTTCTTGAGCTCCAGAATCAAGCAATGCAGTCGATTCAACTTGATTGCTACCCACTTTGACTGCAATTATTGGCTCCACTGTGTCTTCATCAAAATTTGTCCATCGAATAGCATTTATTTGCAACGGTGATCCACATTGTTGTTGTTGTCGTAGAAGCCTTCTTTTTGCAATGCGTTCTTTTGCTTCTGCTTGGGCCTCGTCGCAAACCCTCTGTTTCTCCTTCATCCGTTGTTTTTCTTGATGGATTTGTCGAAGCATGTCCTGTGTTAGTGGTAAATGATACTTTTTTAATCGACACCCACTAATCCAATTTGGCATTTCTTCACCTGCTAATGTAGCAAGCTTGACAACTCCACTTTGTGATAAGTCACTAATCACAAAGGGTCCCATCCTTCACTTTTAAGTTTCTTAGAATGTTGCTTCAAGGTATAAACAAGTACATAATCACCTGCTTTGAACTCTTTCGTGCACACATGCTTGTCAAAAAACTCTTTTTGTCTTCTCTTTTTAGCATAGATCGAAGCTACAGCTCTTAAGCGAAGTTCATCTAGCTTTTCAAGATCATCTATTCTTGAAGAGAGCTCATGCCCTATCCATTCTAAGCTTTTCGCTACTCGTAGAGTTGGAATTAAGAACTCTATGGGTAATATAGCGTTTAGACCAAACACCATGTTGTACGCTGTTGTTCCTATGGATGTTTTGTAAGCTACCCGGTATGCCCATAGTGTTGAGTATAACTGCTGATCCCAGTCTGTTCTTGACTCTGATACAATTTTAGTTAGAACAGTGCATAGTGTTTTATTTGTGGCCTCAGCTTGTCCATTTGCCTGTGGATGATATGGAGTAGATTTTCTATATATGACCATGAATTCCTCTAGTAGATATTCAATGACTTCATTAAGAAAATGTGTTCCTCGATCACCGATAATTTCTATTGGTAATCCGTATCGTACAAAGACATTCTCATACAAAAATTGTGCAGTGGTTCTTGTGTCTGCTTTTTGTGTTGCCTTGGCTTCCGCCCATTTTGTGAGATAGTCCGTAGCCACGATGATATATTGGGTATGGGTGCGATATGCAAGGGGTGAAATAGGCCCCACAAAATCAATGTCCAATTTTGCAAATGCCCTTGCTCCCATCATTGGTCGTAGTGGCATCTCATCTCTCTTTATCGGCACTTTAGTGCGCTAACATGCGTCACAACGCTTTACAAACTCCTCAGCATCCATGTGCAATGTAGGCCACCATATTCCTGCGGTTAAAATAATTTTTGCCGTCTTATCGCCTGAAAAATGGCCTCCACTTATTCCTCCATGTGCGTGTTCTAGAATCATCAGGTATTCACTTTCACTTGCACAGATTCTAAGTTGATTGTCCTTTCCTCTCTTATAGAGTTGATTCTCAATTAAATTAAAGTCGCGAGCCTCCAGCTCTATAGCCCTTTTTCGTGCTTTTGTTATGTTTTCAGGAAATGTCCTTGTAGTTAAGAAATCAATGATATATTGACTCCATGCAGGTGCAATGTTTACCTGAAACAATGTCGTGTGATCCACTAGTCGTTTGGCACTACATATAGTACAATTGTTAACATAAACATGTGTGTCAGCATACATAGTTGGCCAATAAACCCCTAATTGTTTCAGTCTCTGGTGTGTTTTCATTGTCGAACAATGAAATGCACAATCCTGGACGTGTGCTTCTTCAAGATAACACTCAAATTCCTCTGGATTTATACGCAATTGTAGAATCTGGTCCGATCCTAGATGATACAGTCGTCCTGCAATCAACTGGAAGTTTTTTGTTTGTCGAATTGTTTGTTGTTTGGATCTGTCTTCCTTGTTATCAAATCTACCTCCAAAGGAAAGAACACTAACAATTTCCTGAGACCATTTGGGTATCATTTCAATATTGAAAAGATACGCATCAGGTATGACATCATCTACTCCTTCAGGAGCTTCCCCGTTTTGCAGCCTTGAAAGATGATCCGCCCGTAGATGAGTTTTACCCTTTTTGACCACCACTATGAAATCAAACTCTAGCAATATAATAAACCAACGTACAATTCGTCCAGTATTGCATGGTTTATTTACCAGATACAAATGAGCTCGATGATCTGTGAAGAGAACAAATTTGTTTGCGAGCAAATAATGCCAAAATTTCTTTATAGCATAAATCATTCCCAACCCCTCTCTTTCAGTGGTTGTGTAGTTCTTCTCTGCACTATTTAACTGTCTGCTTGCATAACAAACTGGGAAATCCATTGTTCTATTTCCAGGTTGAGCCAGAATACTCCCAATTGCATATGCAGAAGCATCAATGTGAACATGGAATATCTTTTCCCAATCTGGTGCTTTAAGTACAGGTGTTGATACAAGGTTTTCCTTAAGCATTTGGAATGAAGTTTCACACTCCTCATTCCAGTCGAAACTAACTAACAAACGATACAGAGGTTGTGCAATGACTGCATACATATATATGAATCTTCGACAATATCCGTAGTGTCCCATGAAGGATTGCACTTGTTTCGCATTAGTAGGCCTGGGCAAGTCTACTATGACTTTGATTTTGTCTAGGTCAGTGGTTATGCCATTTCTTGAGACAATATGCCCTAAGATGCGGCCTTGCCTAACCATAAAAATGCACTTTTCCGAGTTAACACAGATTCGATATGTTCTGCACTTCTCAAATACCTTTTGTAAATGGTCAATATGTTCTTCTTGTAAAAGAGAGTGTACACAAAGATCATCCATATATATTTCTAAGAATATTCTCAGGTATTCTTTGAATGCATGAGTCATTAACCTCTGAAAGGTAGCTGGGGCATTGGTTAAGCCAAAAGGCATAACTCTATACACATATATTCCCTATTCTGTGGCAAATGTTGTTTTGTGTTGATCCTCTATTGCAATTGCCAGTTGATTATACACCAAAAACCCATCTAGAAAGGAATAAGCCCTTTTCCCAGCCACCCTCTCAAGTACATGTTCTGTGATCGACAAGGGATAATTATCCCTTATGGTGGCTGCATTTACCTTTTTGAGGTTTACACACATACGCACATACGCAGCTTTCCATTTACCTTTTTGAGGTTTACACACATACGCAGCTTTCCATTCTTTTTCGGGACAACCACAATGGGTGACACCCAATCTGTATGCTCAATTTCATAGATGAGTTCAGCATACATCAGCTTGTCAATTTCCTCTTTGATTCGTTTAGCAAATGTGTCATTATATGTGTAAGGACGCTGTTTGCTAGGTTTGGCATCTGATTTCAATGGAATTGTATGTTGGCATATCGATGGATCAACTCCTTTGAGGTCTTTGTAGGACCATGCAAACACATCTTTATGCTTCTTCAGAAGTTGTGTTAGCAGTTCTTCTTCTTCACGCTCTAAATCAGTTGCGATATAGACCGGCTGATGCTTTTTGCCTGGCTCAGCGAGGTCTATCCGTTTTGCATTTTCCGGCCCGTCATAAGATTCCTCGTTTATCCTTTCCCTAACTAGTGGTGTCATTATGATTTTTCTGTCCTGGATGGTGAATTTTCGATAGTGGGATGGTACATTAATGTTTCCTTTTTCTAACTCCTCCTTACCATCACTTTCTCCCTCAGTAACCCATACCTCTCGTAATGACCGTTTTAGTTCTTGGTATTTCTTTTTACGCTCCAATTTGGTCCACTCTGTGTCTTTTGCTTTTTCTTGTTTTGATTGTTGAGATTTTTTTTATTTTGTTTCTGTTTTGGCTTTTCGTACTTGTTTTATTTCCTCTTGCGCTCGTTCCCTTTGAACTTTTGAGAATCTGCCTGATATTTGGTCTTTTACACAGTCCTCTGCTTTGACAAGCATTAGATAGTGAGTTTTATCTTTTATCCTAGGCATAGGGTTCTCTCTCATTTTGTTTTCTGCTTGTTTTTTCCTATAGCGTTCCTGGCGTCTAGGGTGTTGATTGGCAAAATCATAGAACTTGATATTTGTTGTTTTCTCCCCACGCTCTCTTGAGCTGTTTGAACACTCGTTATCTGCATTGTTATTTACCTCCAAATGCTCAAAGGAGTTATAAAACTCTTCTTGTTCTGGTGGTTCTACAATTCATCTCCTCCTGGTATAAGGCTTACCATGTACTAGGGTAGCACATCATAGCCATCCTTATCGCAAAATTTTGTTGTTGGGCTATCTGTAATCGTACAGACATCGAATGTTGCTAGTATGTGTTCCCATTCCAGAGGTTCTAGGGCATCTTCAGGAAAAGGTTCCGGAATATAATCCTTATCCTCAATCGCTCTTTCTAAGACGCATTCCTCTCTTTTTAAGCTCCCACAATGTGAAGCGCCGCACATCCATAGCTCTTTTTGTTGCCCTAACCATACTGGGAGTTCGGACCCTGCCAATGTAGCTGAATCAAACTCTTCCACTAGTGTCTGGTTCACATCTTTGTAACTATGGTCTTTCAGGTGTATTTTGGTTGTAGTCTCTCCATGTCTCAGGTATATGTGTTCGTAACCCCAATCCTGGACCATCTTTAAATGTCTCATGAATGGTCTTCCCAAGATGATCTCGTAATTGTTCTTTTTGTCGAAATCGACTATTGCAAACGTATGCTCATACTCGATTTTGCACGAGGTGACAATTACTTTTTCTAAGAGTCCTAGAGGCTTTTCCTTGAGCCCATCTGCAAGTTGCAATTTCATTCTGGTAGCTCTCAAAGCCGGTTTTCCCCATTTTTTCCAGATTTCCTTGGTGGCGATAGCGACTCCTACTCCACTGTCAAGAATAGCTTTGGAAACTACTCCTTGGAATTCTACTGGTAGCGTGGTGTTTCCATCTTCTCCCTCGCAATATTCTCCAACCTTGTTTAAAGGTACTGGCCTAGTGTTTAGTTGAGGCTTGTCCAATTCTCTGATCCCTTCTTGAACCTTCGAGGTGGGGTCTTTTACTCCAAATGTTTCTAAGCATTTGCCTACGGTGGTCCACATGTTTGCTCGTAACCTGAGGAGTTTGGCTAATGTGATTGTGCATGCCACAAGAGTGGACAATAACTCAATCAACCCTTGTGAATCCATCACTCTGTTAGAAGAAAGTCTTTGAGATGGGATTGCTCTCACCTCAGACTTAGCTTCATACTCCCCTAGGTAAGAGGGTAGAGTTTTCAGCTAGTCTAGTTGGCTGTGCCCCGAACTAATTGATCCCTGGTCTCCCCCTTGTGAATGCATATCAAAGTTCATTTGTGATCTTACCTCAAATTCTTCAATAGGAGGTAAGATCTCATTTTTCTCTTTTCTCGTGCTATTCATTTGGTAACTCACCCTGTTAGCTTCGTTGGCATCACGGATTTGCTTCCACAGGTTATCTAGACCATTACAATCCTTACCCATTTCTACCCATGGTTTAGGCTGAAATCCATCCATTGTCTCATCTGTTGTATTTGGCACTATGATAGATTCTCTCATAGACTCAGAGGCATTCGTGAGTCTCTCCTTCGTGTCTACTTGTTTCTCTAAAGTTGGTTTGATAGGGGTTGGAGCTGGTACTTCATGCCAACTTGCAGGTTTGCCAAGCGGGTTTTCTATCAAGGATTGAGTTGTTTCAATCATCTTTCGACACATTTCCAACCTCTATTTTTCTATTTCTGCATATGGATAAGTCATCCATCTTTGCTCTTGGGTTTGGTTGTTTTTGAGTCTGGCTTCGTAAGCTTTTAAAAGTGCGCCTAACTGCTCATTAACCTTTTCTGCCAACACTGATCCTCCTGATCCTACACTTTTGGATTCTGTTATTTCCTTTGGTACTATGGTTGCCGCAATGTGTGAGTTCAGACTAGCTAGATCCTCTAACCGCTCTAACCTATCCTTCGTGTGTTTCAACTCCTCGGATAGAGCCGTTTGCTCTCGTTCTCTCCTGGCTTTCATACGCGCCTTTCTAGCTTTCCAAGTGCTTCTCTGATTTTTCCTTTCTGAACTTGGGGCATTGGTTTTTGGCTCTTCAATTATGGGTTCATTTGTCATTCTTTGAGCTTGGGCTCGTGTCACTGTCTGAATGGGTATTATTGTCTTGTTTTTTGACCCTCCACTGGAAGGCACTGCTTCCAGCATGTTCAAGGTAGTTTTTTCTCCTTTGCTCGGGTTTTTAGGGCAATCAAGAATCAAATGAGTAACTCCACACTCGGTGCAATATGCGTTGACCCTAATGATTTCATCATGAGGACGGTCTCTTAGCCAATGGTCTCCACCACACTTGTAGCAGGGTCCCTTAGGCTGTTGAGGTGCTCCTTGAGCTCCTCTTTGTTGGTATGCATGTCTCTGCCCGCCTATGCCTCCATTGGCTATGAACAACAATGTTCATTCATCCAAGCTATATCTTCCTTCTCCTGCTGCATGTGCAATTGTTGGTGGTCCTGCACTTCCCATCATGCTCCATGGTTCTGGCATTGAGGGTTCTTCCGGTGGATAATAGACAAGATTTGCAGCATATCCATTGGGATCTTCGTAATATGCATGCATAGGCACCAAAGCCTTCTCTTCTGGTTCGGTTACGGTTGGTATGTATCTTATGCCGATTGGTCGTAATCCTGGTAGGGGTGGTTGCTGTCCCAGCACTGGTTGTGGTCTTTCTACACCTACAGGTCCTGGTAGGTTGCCTGCTTGATACCTAGGCATCGGTGGAAGTTGAGGAAATGCTACCTGAGCCTGGGGAGCATAAGGTCTCTCTCTCACATATCCCTTGTTATAATAACATTCCTCCATCACATGGTTTTTCCATTTTTGTTCAATAGCACACCACTTTGGCTGTTTAGCCTGAGGTTTGGCGTACAGGTTAATCTTTTTTAGCACTTCTTCTACAAGCTGGTCCTGGCTTACAGCTACTTCTCCTTTCAGTGTTGTCTTAGCGGACTTGCTTCCACTTTGTTGTGAGGATGAATCATCATCAAGATCCTTGAATTCACCCTCTTTGTAGACCGCACAATTGTCTACAAGGTAAAGAGCCTCCTTAGTTAACTCATTTAACGTTGTGCTCCTCTTGATATGTAAGTCCTTCTGGAGATCTGCATTCCTTAGTCCTTGAATAAATATAAGCATAAGTCTGGACTGACTTGGCAGTTCTTCCACAGGGCAAAACTTCACGTATCTTTTTAGTCTTAGGGCTGCCTTTCGCACAGATTCCCCTTCTTTCTGTTTGAATTTATGGATTTGTGAGACTGTATTATGAGCTATCCCCCTTTGTGAGAATTCCTCGATAAACTCGTCAAACACCTCCTCCATAGACTCAAAGTCTCAATGATCCACAGAGTCAAACCAAGTAGCAGCATCCTCCTCTAGGGTCAGTCCAAACCCTGCAAATTGGGTAGGGAAGTTTAACACCTCTTCAGCTCTAATTACACGCACAAAGGCTGCTACATGATCCCTAGGATCTCTGTTTCCCTTGTATTTCTTGTTTACCCATTTTTGCACTTGAGAAGGTCTAATTCTACGATGGTCTACAAATCTCATCATTGGATCTCCTCGTCCCAATCTATATACCTCCTCTGGCCTTCGGTAGTGGGCATGTTCCTCTCCCAATGGTGCTCCTAAGCCATGATTTCTGACTGTCTTTGCAAGAGATGGTTCATCTCGTCGAACTCGTTCTATGGGTGGTCTTCCAGGCTCTGTTGACCCATGAGTTTTTGGCTTACTCTCGCCTTGATACAGTGAATAGAGTGGTGGTTCTTGTAGATCCCTTAGCCCTCATGTGCTGAATAACCATCTCGGTTTCGGTCTTGTTCTAATGTTGCACTCTGTCGAAGCCATGCCTGCAATGATGGTTGAGTTGCTGGTTGGTTTTGGTAGTTGAACGTCTGTTTTGTCGGGTAGAATGTGAGGTCGCATCGTACTCTTCTGAAAATGGATTTGTCGACTTGCTAGGGGTGTAGGTGACTCTTGGCACTTCTTCGGGGGCATATGTTGATGTTTCTAGAACTGTTGCTTTTTCTACCTCCTC
This sequence comes from Adiantum capillus-veneris, assembly GCF_014529385.1. Classification (NCBI taxonomy): domain Eukaryota; kingdom Viridiplantae; phylum Streptophyta; class Polypodiopsida; order Polypodiales; family Pteridaceae; genus Adiantum; species Adiantum capillus-veneris. The sequence continues at coordinate 95,134,950 of NC_140948.1, forward strand.
TTGGAGAATACGTTTGTATTCTCGGCCGTACCTATCAACAAAAACAATATCCTTTCCCATAGCAATTTCATAAGATAATAAGTAAAGAACCTTGTCTTTGCTTAATTCGTTTGGGTAGGGTTCTTTGCAACGAAAGTAAGAGAGTATTCCCTCGCTCTCATGCTTGTAAATCCCCACATTCTCATTATAGGTTGAGACCCTGGTTGTTTTCTTATCATACATAAAAAGCGCTCCAGGTCGATCAATGTTTGGAGGCAATTCTTGAGTTTTTGAAACCATTTTTCCTTTGCCACGTTATCTCCATATCTATTGTAATCCTCAAGGTTACTAACTATCAGATAGTGGTTCCCATTTTCGTCTCGGAATCTATCTCCATCATCATAGACTCGAAATATTTCTAGTCTCTGAGCAGGTCTTTCTTCAATACAATTACACTTGCGTCCTCGATAGTCAGAATAAACTAGGGCTCCCCTCGAGTTTGTTCCTTCTAAGAATATTATAGTGAACTTGGAATCGTTCAAAGGATTTAGGGAGGTGCTTCCTCCTAGCATTGGTCCTTCATTGGAGAAACCTCCTGGCTGTTGACTACCCATCATGAAGAAGGACTTATCGGATGAAGTGTCAGTATCACTACCCTCCTCAATGATCGGTGCTAATGGATCTAGCCTTGCCTGAGTTACACTCTCTTTTGTGGACACTAAGCTACCCCGATCACCTGCCACCTTTTGGTCTCTAAGAATGTGTCTTCCTGATCTTAAATTCATCAAACTTAGCAATGCAATTTAACACAAATCCAACCACTCATCTGGCAAAGGATCACTTTTCGCACAATTTCTTGCTTTGCCTTTGAATATACATGTACACAAGCGTTTAATTTCGGTAATCGAATCAAAGCATTTAACCGCTAGAGGTGGTTTTAGTAATGATTGGTATAACTGGAGGGTTAACTTCAACCACTACTGTATTTTATACACTTATGATGTTCTGGATTAGGTCTGCTAATCTGGAACTGTACTTCCCTCGGATGTGGTCAATTTACATGGAAAGTATTAATTCCATCTTTGCTTCGTCAAAAGGTCAAACAAGGTCCAATTTCACTTCTGAAAGAAGTTCTGGAACTCTTAAGTCAACTGGAACATCACCCAATCTCCTCATTCAATTTTTCACTTTACTAAGCCCCAGTAGACATCCTACGAGTACGATGTCTCCTGCTCTGTTTTGCCTGGTTTTTGCACTTTGGATTCCCCCTAATGTGCTAAGTCCACAGCTGTTTTTTACTTTTTGATTTGGACACCTATAAGCTGGTCAATGGATCAGAAATCTGTTCCAGAAGCCTGATGTTGGTCTGACCAGTCAAATCAACTCCAATTTGGACCAAAATTGATTAGGAGGCTTGCCTCAGGCTATACAACACCCTACTATGCCTACAGTCAGTTTCTGGCTTCAATTTCATGCATTATACATTCTACGCGTAGCATGTCGAACTACTCAAAATGGCTTTAAATGCAAAGAATAGACTCATATTAAGGTGTTGATCACTTTGGTATGCTCAAAGCTGGGTTTGGAGTGCCAAATCACACAAAACACATCCTATCTGTAGGATGTCTATATGGGCTGTTTGACCCCAAACTTGAGCCACAGCTTCCCCTTGATGTCAGCAACCCAGTGCTATGCTTAGATTTTAGTTTGGATTTCAAAAGACCCCAATTTTAGCTGTTCTAGCCCTTTTCAATCAAAAATGCTAAAATCTGTTTAAAACCCAATTTTCTCACCCAATTGAGATGAAACCCTTCTCAGGCACTCAATAAATCATGCAGATCATGCTCATGCAGCCACCCTATGGTTTTGGTCTTAAAATAATGCCTTAGCAGAATTTGGGTAGGATGTCTGGCAATTTCTGTCTATCTGGTCTTATCCTGTCAAGATATGGTCAAATTTCCACTTTCCAAGTGAAAATAGGGTAAAACCTACCTTCTAAACACACTGGTCAACTCAGAATTTCAAAATTCCCACCAAATCACTCTGTAGACATCCTACGCGTAGGATGTCTCCTGGCTTAAAATTTATTTTTTTCATGACAAAAATGCTCCTGATGCTCTGCAGCTCTCTCAGAAACACTCATAGGAACTTTTGAACTTCACTTCAGCTTTCAAACACTCGTTTGCGTCTTTTGCAACCTTGTGATGAACCTAACAGCAAGTATAACATGCATGAAGTGCTCCAGATCATAAATCATGATGTCCTACCTACCCTACTCCTATTTATCATGTGAAATGGTGATAGTGGTGTCTTGGTTGCTTCCTGGCCTCTCCGGACTCCCAATCTCTCCTCCCACCGCTTCTACCACTCAAACTCCTACTCTCTACACCACAACTCAACTAATACCTAAAACTACCTAAGTCGAAGGGTCTAGGCCAGACACTCGCTCCCTAGACTCCTCCTAAGACCTAGAGAGTCCTCCACCCTCTGATCCTATCTAAATATAAAACGAGACTCTGGCAATCCAGAGAATCCCTATCCTCAAGGACTAGTCTCGGTCACCTACCTAGGTTTTTTCCGGCAACGGCGCCAATGTTGGCGGATACGCCGCGACGAACGTCAGCACAGCGAGAACTCACCTAACAAGATTTGTCAGCTAAGGACGAAGCTCGACCCGCAGGCGCGTGGAAGCAAGCATAGGGTGTCAATCTACACTCGACCAACTCTTGACTAATTCCTACAGAGGTCTCTACCCAATCTCTAAGCTACAGCCTTCAGGAGTGCATAAGAGGAGGTTTCCTACAACGCTTCCAAGAGCCAAATACCCATCAAACGTTCTCGAAACACCACAGAACTTGAAGGAGACCCTACTAACACCAATAGGTCGCTCTCCCTAAGGTCCATGAACCAAAATCCCAACCCTAACCACCTAGTGCAAAATCACGTAGGATGTCTGGTCGAAATTTGCAGATCGTCGTTTCCAAAAACTAAAGTGCCTAATGTGTAGCTCTACTCAATGCGAACACGTGGATATGTTGAAATGCAAAAACGGATAACGTATGCTCACCGAATCACCAGATGAAGCTCGTAGGTCGAGCTCACAAAACCAGACCGTACACCCGCAATGTAGGTATCGGCGCATAGCTCTCGTCGGGGGCAACACACTGCACTTCTCCGCACTCGATTCCGACCACCGGTGTGCGCGTAGCATCAAGATGAATCTCTCACTCTCTCTCGTACACAGTACGCTCACTCATAGACAGAACTTTTTTAAAAATGACAAGGGTTTTTTTCATTAAGGTCAAAAGTGGTATAAATACCTTACAATCTCAAACCCTAATGTTCCAATTTAACCATCTACTCAATCTAAATGTCAAAAATGGGATACAATCTGGTAGCTTTTGTAAGCCTCACTATTTACAAAGGTGAAATGTCGGTTTTTCTCAAAGAATAGTTACAAAAAATAATATTCCGCCAAGCTCCGTAGGGTGTGTCCAGCTACTAACAGGTTCTCTCCAAACTGCAAAACATTGTCATTGTTTTTTAACTTTGTGCATGGTAATACATGTGTCCCTTTCATGAAAATTCTTTTTGTGTGATGCATCTTCCTTTATGCATAGCTACCTGCAGACACTTAGGTTGTCCCTATGTCATTTTGCGTAATTGCATTTGTCCATCACAATGCATGTTTAGACACTCAAGATTGCACGTCAGTTTTAACCCAAAATTTGTTGAGCTTGCCATTGGTATCTCCATAAAGCTAGCACCAACAAAAGGCACATTAAGGGAAAAGATACATTTGCAAAGATGAAGCAAGACTTGGCCCCTATCCCTCCATCCCACACAAGGCTAACACTAGCAAGCCAGCATGAGACGCAAGACTTATCCTATTTACTTTGATGTACATACTACCCTAATGTTGTATACGCTACCCTAAGGCCTATTTACTTGGATGCACTACCCTTATGCTGTATTTGGGGCCTTATTTGCTGGTTGTCTAGATTTACAATTGCCACCACTTTTGATCCTCCCTATGGGGCTTTGGTAGCTTCAGGTAGATAGTGAGGGAGATTTTAAACCCTACAATAAATGGAAAATGGAGTAGCTGAGATCAAGATGCGTAGAATGCTAGTGAGGGAGACCAAATCCAATGCACCAACATCACACAACCCTAAGCTATCTAGTGACAATTATGGTGATCTCTTGATGTCTGAAAACCCAAATACACACAAGTGAAGTGGAATGCCATGCAAACAAATTGGAGCTCATGTCAGTTTCACCACATGGAAGGATTACAAGGCCAGATCCAATGCACCAACATAGCACAACCAAAAATTATCTAGCCATAATTATGGTGCACTTTTGTCGTTTGAGAACCCGAATACAAACAAGGAAACAAGATTTTCATTCTAAAAAAATTTAAACTAGTGCCAAGCTTCCATGAGAAAGTATTGCCAAAGAGCTCTTGTGCATGCATCCTTGCTATATAATATAACCAAAGGAGAAGCTACAAGCACTAGATTATGCCTATAGTATACTATCACCCACATCCACACAATGCTTATGGTACACCCAACAAATATATACACCCAAGAGGATGGAGTATGTGCATACATGCCCGCACGAGGCTCATGTCAAATAGAAATTGATACCAATACATTTCCTCATGAATCCCTCTACCTATCACAGGTCATCGGATGCATATAATGTAAGGAATTTCTTCAGCTACATATGTTACCCTAAATCTTCAACCACCCAACAAAGTTTCTAGACAACAAGCAACTCACATACACAAGACCATGAGCGTTTGTGGTGCAAGGAACATTTCAAGTGTTGAGGCATTTGCCAAATAGATTGTGAAGGTTCTCTGTATTATCTCAATCTGGATATATGTGCAATTGACAATCTTCCCCTCTTGAATGTTATTAGTGAAGAGTGTAACATGCTGATGAAGAAGAGGCAACTCCAACTAGCAAAATATTCTTACTACAACGATGAGGACAAAATATTTGGCATCTCCTTTAGAAGTGGACTTGCCTCCTTCCACATTGATGCTTGTGCCTTAAAACACCTATAGTAGAAGCTCTAGCCGCAGGGACAGAGACCATCTTAGGATCAACCCTCTATCCACTGTCAACAATAGCTACTCGGGGTGCCCCATGGCCAAGTGGTTTCAAGGTAACTTGAGCTTGGATCTATCTAACTGAGCCCTTTGTTGGCATTTCAATTGCATTGGGGACAATCAAATTGGAGATGCTCTTTCTTGAGATCAACAACTGACTTTGAATAATAGGTTGAAGTCTGATGTCACATTTGTGCATGTTGTCCTCAAGGGTTTTTAGAAGACCTCTCAAGTCATAGATGCAACCACCTATCAATGCTCAATTTGTCTCCCCTAATCACCATGTCTTGTGTTGCCTCTATAGATGGTGACCCTTGTTCCTTGGTTCCATGAATGCACTGTACATCTACTACCTGGCTAAGAGCATGCAAACTATCAAGGGTTGGGAGAACAAATCAAAGGAGAGGGAAGCTCCTTTTGACTATTACCCAATTCCCATGAGGTGATTGCACTCTAATCCTCCCAATCTACACAATCACAGTAGTTGCATTCCATGCTCACATGATACCATTGCAATGGAGATGACATGCTAAGGATTTTGAAGTGGAAAGTGCTCTCATATATCACTTCAAGCATAGAGGATTCACTCTCAAATCTTTTGAGGATTGCTTCACCTATTGCCAATCTAGCTGTATGTTGCTTACTCCCCTTAAATCTGCTAAAACAAGAGCCAAAGGCATGAGAAACAAGAGAGTTAAATGCAACCTGGGTGAAAATGCAATAAATCTCAATATTGTGTGCTTGCTCTTACCAATTTCTTGCTTTTTTTGGAAGAACTCAAGCAATGTTCCCCTGACGAGTGTTTCATGTAGCAAATCTCCCACAAGCACATGCAAGAGAACTAGACAAGTCTATCTTTGCATTGAGAAAATTATACTTGATATCCTACCATAATCTCTCAACTAGGTTTATGGTATCAACATTCCCATGTGGAAATCAATGCCCAAAACTCAACCACCTTCTTTGTAGATACAAGTTGGACCACACCAACTATTTGAGACATAATGCTGTATATTCTCATGTCCTGAGTATGTATGCAACAATTTCGTGTATCTCCTATCAAACATCTCCTTGAGTGGTGGTGCATGCATTAGGTTTGACAAAGCGACTGTACACATCATCTCGCTTGTCTCTAGAGACATGCACAGACAAGTAAACAATAGCTTGTATTTGCATGACATGCCAAAAAAGAGAAAATATTGACCAATTAATGAATCACAAACCTGTGGTAGGAGGTTCTCCACCCATGCCATCTTCACATGGAACCAACAAAGCAACACATAAAATGCTACTTGTTTATGGCCACCCTTCTTTGCCTTCAATCCAACAATGAGGGTGTCTTCATGGAACACCTTGTGAATTGCTTCTAGCTCCTCTTGATTCTTGTCAACGACAATGGCGACGGGCCGAATTGCACCTAGCCTTGCTAACACCATCTTGAAAATCAACTCCAAGACCCATTTTTCTTGGTTGGTTCCAACATTGCTTGTACACAGCATTATCCATATTGGAAGACCCACACCATTTTGGTTGGGCAAGACATTATCATAGAGAGGCAACCCAAATATGTTTGTCTTGAATGTGTTGTCTATAGCCTATGCATTATGTCGTGAGAAGCGAAAATCCATTTCCAACACCACTCATCTTCAATGATGAGGATGAACGTCTACTTTCATCAAGTGCTTACGGGTTATATGGCTGCACAAAAATGGCTTGATGCAAGGCACTATGGCATGAGCAAGACAAAATTATAACCAAAGCAAGAAGACCTGCATCCAATGCTATAATCTTTAGCTCTTGCAAGCAAATAGCTTTTGCAAGCATTGCAGCCCAATCATGGTCTACAAAATGTCTTGAAAATACAAAATACATCAAATAGCTACTAGTGATCATCCCTAACCAAAACCCCCATCATTAGGAAGGGAATGGGGTATAGGAGGGCCTCTTTATTGGCAGGAAATGCTTAAAGCTTAAGCCAAGTCTGACCAAGCCTAAAAGAGAGGGCAAAAAGGCCTATGCTGAGATTTTTAAAAATACGAGCTATTTTAACCCAAAAGAGAGGTGGGTAGCTAAATTTTAAAATGTCTTTTTCCCATCTGTCTCCTCTCTCTCGTAGATCTACTCTCTTTCCCACTCTCTTCCTTTAATGTTTCTCTCTCTCTCTCTCTCTCTCTCTCTCTCTCTCTCTCTCTCTCTCTCTCTCTCTCTCTCTCTCTCTCTCTCTCTCTCTCTCTCTCTCTCATGCTTCTCCCACTCCAGATCCAGGTGAGAGCAATGGAAAACTCCATTACCTCTGTGTACAACAACATTTCTCTCTGTTAAACTCTCATGATCAACATCTTGAATTCAAAGGAGATCGAGCTACACTCCCTCTCTTTCTTCCCTCCACAACATAATCCTTTTCTACTATCTCTGAGTACACTCCACTTTTTTTCTCCTTAGCTAACTTTTCCTGCTTGCAGCAGTCACCATTACACATTCTCTCTCTAAACTGCTTGATTAGCTAACAAATATGTCATTCAATCACCCTCCACTGCAAGACATTACTAAAAGGCCAAAACAATATCGATTAAACGCTGATTTGGAGCAGGAGTACGCTACTGTATGACTTGGCACATCAAATCCCAATGTTGCAGATGAGCTACGGGTGCAAGGCAATCAACTTATGGGTTGATGGGCACATCTACCCTAGTGATCCAATGACCAATGCACCACTACCCTTTCGTAATGTCATTGAGCTTGTGCATTTTATTGGAGATGGAAGAGACAGACTGTTTGGCTACTGCTAGAGATTGTATTCAGCTTTTGTCAATGAAAGGGAAGCAAGTAAACATCTCTTTGCTGCCTATTCATCATTGCAAGAGAAGTCTGCGAAAGATCTACATCAAGTTAGAGAGGAAGCCAACAAGAAGACGAAGCAACTGAACGATGAGATGGCGAATCTCAATGAAAAAGTACAACAAAAAAAAAAAGAGCAGGAGCGTCGACTAGACAATTATGTTCAACTACAACACACTTCACAGAATATGCATCGACAAATTGATAATCTCACACACATTTCCCCGGGCTACCACATTTGTAAGTTCAAGAGACAAGCAATGTCCTTGCTATCCTCAAGTGGTGGAGCTCGAAAAAAACGTGTCCATCAAACTCGGTAAGAATATGGATGCAAGATTCTGATTTTCTACATGTTCAGCAAGTTGGTGTAACACTAATTCAATGTGCAAAAACTTGGCTCCAATGATGATGGTGATGGCCAGTTTTTAAAACCACGGCCGCGAGAACTAACCCCAATCAGGGGGAGCCTAATAATAAGCAACGAAGAAAAAAAAAGGTTTTTTAAGTGTGTCGCCCCACCACCCTTTCTTTCCCATGCATACACCCACAATGGGTCGACCCTCCCTTGCCCACACTCGCTCCATCCCTCCTCCATTATCACCAAAGGACAGCTTCTCTCTCTCTCTCTCTTACTTGGCTCCACCAAACCACCTCCCTCATTTCTGTGTCACCAAGCCCATAGGGCGCATAAAACAATTTTCTCCCTAGGTACTAAACTCTTGTCAAAGTGCAGCTTAAGTTGCACCCCATTCACCATGTTTATAAGCAGCTTACCATTTGATCGCACCAATTGATAGGTCCCGTTTGGAAAAGCTTTTTGTACTCTGTACAGAACCGCCTACTTCTTTTCTCGTATTTCATCACTAGGTTCTCCTCACTCTATTCTTATCTGGCAAGCTTTGATTAAACTTGGCAATCCATTTCTCCCACTTCTTTACATAGTAGCCTGTTGTTGTTGTTGCCTCTCTGTCCATCCGCAAAGCCTCGGGATTGACAATTTGATCTTGTAAATCTCCTGCTGTGTGGCATCAACTCGCCACATTCCCTTCAAAGCTCCTAGTTGTGTGCACACTAACAACACTGATTTTTTACCATATACCAACTTGAATAGGGTGAACTCGGTAGACACTTTGTAAGATGTCATGTACGCCTATAAACACTTCTCAAGATTTGGATCCCACTCTTCTTCCTACTTGTAAACAACTTTGTTAGCATCTTGATGATTTGCCCATTTGCACTCTTCACTAGACCATTGTATTGAGGATGGTAGGGTGAAGAGAACTAGTGTTGAATGCCCAACTTCTCAATCAATGCCCACATAAGCTTGCTTCTAAATCCCTTTCCTCTATCAGAAACGAGCACCAATGGTACTCCAAAATGATAACAAATATTATAGAAAACAAATTGAGCCACAACATAAGCATTTACCTCCTTAATTGCCTTCGTCTCCACCCACCTGGTCTCTTGAGTACATAAGGGACTCATTTTTGTTTGTGGATGCATGCTCAAAGGGAAGGTTATTCACCATGATGTGTCTTCTTGGCCCAAGAGAAGAAACTCCAAGTCCTCTTCAAGAATTTCAATTGAGGCATGCTTGTTTTAAGCAGAGCAAGAGATTACATCCATCATGATCAGTATCAAACAAGGTTGGTGCTAGTTCAGTCAATAAAGACTCACAGAGTGAGCATGTCTCTAAAAGAATGCGTGTGTCACCAAGGTGGGAATGCAAGTAGGAGGAATAGCAATGAAAACAAAAGGTGACCAAAAAAGCCTAAGAGATGTGGGTGTCCATTCAAGCTGGTTGTGCAACACTTTCATGATGGAGAGAAGGTGATTATCGTGGTCCATGACACTCATGAAGGGCACCAACCTAGTTCTCTCTTGTTTGTCAACCAAGGCGGGCCTCCAACACCCCCTCACCCCCCACTCACTCCCTCTCTCTCCCTAGCCCGCTGCAGCTCAACCTCTCTCTCCCCACCATTGACTCTCTCTCCCTCTCACGTTCTCTGTCCGATACCGCCATGCATGGGTGCCAGAAACAGTTTCTCTCTCTCTCTCTCTCTCTCTCTCTCTCTCTCTCTCTCTCTCTCTCTCTCTCTCTAGACACACACACATACACTCTCACCCACACACCCCCTCACCCCTTCAGCCTCTCGCTCTTCCCATCCCTCATTCTCTCTCTCTCTCCCTCCCTCTCACTCTCCCTCTTGTTCTCTGTTGTCGGCAACAGGCCGCATGGTGCAAGCAACAGTTTCTCTCTCTCTCTCTCTCTCTCTCTCTCTCTCTCTCTCTCTCTCTCTCTCTCTCTCTCTCTCTCTCTCTCTCTCTCTCTCTCTCTCTCTCTCTCTCTCTCTCTCTCTCTCTCTCTCTCTCTCTACCTACACACACACACACACACATACCCCATCCCATTTCCCTCACCCCTCAGCCCTTGCTCTCTCCCCACCTCTCGCTCCCACTCTCTCTCTCTCTCTCTCTCTTCCCCCTTGTTCAGCCCTGGACTGTAGCAATCAAACTCTCTCTCTCTCTCTCTCTCTCTCTCTCTCTCTCTCTCTCTCTCTCTCTCTCTCTCTCTCTCTCTCTCTCTCACACACACACACACACACACATCTACACACACACCCTCACTCACACACACACACACTCCCCATACCCCTCCAATCCCTCTCATACCCTCACGTGCTGCCTCTCTCACCTCTCACTCACGTTCTTTGTAATCAGCAAGCCAGTACGTTAAAAATTTCAAAAATATATATAATAAATTTTATCTATTACTCCCATTTCCACACACACTCTTCTCGTACACACACACACACAGACACACACTTACTCACCCACACACAACCCCATATACCTGCAAGTACACACTCACATGCACACACATACACTGCATGCATATATGCACACACAAGAAGTAAAGAAACAACAAAGCTCGACATCGATGAAGAAGGACGATCAAATCACGCGATAGTGAATCCAAATCAAGAAATGACACCGAAGGCATGCCCCGGCGGGCCCCGAAACTGGCGAACACGCTACACCGACACACCAGTGACGCTCGCCATTCACCGGCATCTTGTCCACAACGCATCTCCGCAGTAACATCCATAGGGTATTATTATTTTCCGGTTTCAAGCCAAAATCTTGTATAAAAAACCACTTGTATATTGCCACCTCTCTCTAGGTGATGGTCACAAAGGCCCACCTAAGAGATATCATTTTAAATTATCCTAAGACAAAGCAAGGGTCAGCCATTTGGGACCCAGCTCCTTGCTTTGTCTCTCCTGATTATTAGGGCCCTAACCTAATCAAATTATCCTAAACTAATGCAGCCTACACCTATAAAAGGGCACTGAGAGGTCACTATCAAGGGGGGCATTTTTGGGAGAGCACTCTGGGAGAGTGGTGTAGCATTTTGTGTGGCGCTTGAGCACTAGGGCTTGGGAAGTTAGCACTATGAGAAGGAAGCTGTGCATACACCCTGACTCCAAGGGTCACCACACACAAGAGTAGAACCTCTGTGTATATGGAATTTCCTGTAGAGAACGCATTATAGGCTCTCTATCTCTCTCTATCACCACAATCGCCATCTCGCTGTAGTTAAGGTTTCTGTAAATATCGCTCTGAATCAAGCTTCCCTCACATCCCAAGGGGTTTTCATCAGCTATATCTCTCTCTCTCTCTCTCTCTCTCTCTCTCTCTCTCTCTCTCTCTCTCTCTCTCTCTCTCTCTCTCTCTCTCTCTCTCTCTCTCTCTCTCTGCAATATTTGTGATATTTTAAATTACCTCTATCCGCGTCCTAGCCGCTCAAAGCTAGGTGGTGCCCCCTTTTTATTTCTCGTGATGAGCTCAGCGTGCACGATCCTGGCGTAGAGGCCGTCGGGGTCTGTTTTGCGCTTTGCACCTGTCATTTGGTGCCCCCACTGAGGAGGGCTTCTCGAAAACCTCCTGTTTACAATGTTGAAAACAACACGTCATCAATCATGGACGAATGGCTACAAGAATTCTCCAATTGGAGAACGAAAGAAGAAGAGACTGAAGAAGCACTGACCGCCTTCATCGAAGTGCTATGGCCAGGTTGTAGCGTCATCAATACCCAAGAGGTAAGCTCCCCATCTTGCATCGCCGCTTAAAAAGAAGGTGAAGGGGAGATTCTCTGCAACGTATATGTTGGCAGTGAAAGTAGCCCGCCTTAAAGACAAGAAGCTACACATGCAAGCAAGAGTCAACGAGTCAAAGGAATTGAGATCGGTCCGACTAACCCCAGTGACAACAGCTGCTCAGAGAACCCAACCACAAGAGGCATCAGAAGAGCTGCAAGTCGTGTTGAGTCGCATCACTACTCATCTTTAAATTATATCCGTGCATCTCGTACAACAAGGGCATGTGTTGGGGTAAAGCCCCATGTGGCCGGTTAGGCCAGGTGCCCGCCCACTATACTTATTCATTATGTACATAATAGAATAAGGGGGCTCATATGTATAGAGTGAGTTTCAGCCCCTGCAAACACAAGGTCTCCTCTTCTCCTCTCTTCTCCATCACTGCACACACTCACACACGCACGCTCTCATTCGCGCACTTCACTTGGTATCAGAGCTCAGGGATTGGGAGCACCATTGGAGCTCATCGAGGAGGCAAGCAGAGAAGCAGTAAAAACTGCAGCACGTTTTTGCATATCTGTTTTGGCCTACCAAAACGTTTTCATTCAAGCCGATTTTCATGACTTTCGACCGGTTTTTCATCCTCTTCAACTTTACAAAAGAAAGTTTTCTCAAAATCTTCACCAATTTTGAGATACGTCACTCAGACTGCCTACACGTCTAGGGTACACAGGTGCAGATTTTTACAGATCTATTTTGACCTGTATAAACAGCACATTTCAGGTCCATTCTCGCATGGCCCAACCGTTTTCATGTGGTCTACAACTTTACAAAAGGAAGTTTCTACAAATTCCGAGCAGTTTGGAAGATATCAGCTGACAGGTTGCAGGGTATTCGAAAAGTTGAAGATTATGTAATGCATATTGTGGTGATTTGCTACTTTCAGAGAGCTCGGATTGAGCTTTTGTCATTCTCTTGTTTTGCGCATTGATGTTTTTCTCTTGGTGAAGAGAGTGTGGGTTGATATTTTCAACACATTTATGTGCACACATTGAGAACACTTTGTGGATGTATGCATTCTTGTGGACTCTCAGGTTCGAGAGTGGCTTCATCACAGGTTATGTGCATTGACTTATGCGATTGAGCAGATTTCGGAAAGTGTGGTGCACAGATTTGTAGAGAGATTTGCAAGAATTTATAGCATGATTGTGAGCTGAATTTTCAGCTAATTTGGATGCTCTTTGATACACATTTAGTACATGCTTGATGCTCGTTTATATTGCCATGTGGATGCACATGATGTGCGCTTTTCGGCGGGTGGTATTCTTCGCCTTGCAATGGCATATGTGGGCTGATTTTCAGCTACTTTGAGCATCAATTTCATATTTTGGTTCGTTTGCATCCAAGTTTATGCTAGTATATGCTTCGCTTGTAGAGTGCGGTTGATGCACTTTGTGTTTTAGATTACAGAATTATTTTCCAAGTTTAAGGAGTTGAGACTTTGGGGCAGCTCATGTATACTTGAGGCGGATTTTGCGCATGACCATCTCATGGTTTTGAGCATGTTTATGGCATGCATGGTTATTATAGTTAGATAGCCAAATATTGTCGAAACTCTGTCGGATTTTTCTTGCGAGTTCATTTGTTTATGCGCATGGTTTGCAATCGTGTTTTGATTGCATTTGGCACTCAGTGGTTGCTTTGCCATAGTGTTTTGGCATTGCATTGTGAGAGTGTTTGCTCACCAGATTATGTCATTTGACATACATGTGGTAATCTCTTCAGGAGGGAGATTTTTTATGATAGTTTCATCGATTACCACATAGTGCTCTTGGATTAGAGCGGGTGTTTTGGCATCATTTGAGTGGTTTTGCTCACTTTGTTTCATTACATTGATCGCCATATTTGCTGATACTTCTCTTAGACAACTTATACTAGCTTATGTTGTATTTTGACAGTACTTGGTGTATGAGTTAGTCAGGATTTGGCTATTGTCAGTTGATCGCCTTGTGCTTGGTCTTGTCACAGTTTATCGCATGGATTTGGCATGTACATCATTGTCAGGGTTTGTGCTTTTCCATACAAATTTTGATGGTTCAAACTTTGAACATTGGAAAGCAGGTATGCATGATGCATTGACTCGGTTGGGCCAAGTGTTTCCACTACAAGGCATTGGTGTTAGGCCAGAGTCTATGACTGACGATGAGTGGGAGGACTTGGATGAGCTTGCACGTTTGACGATCATGTTACACCTTGGTGAGTCTGTCTATCACATTGGTTTGGATGCATGTACAACTAGAGAGTTATGGCAAAGATTGTGCAATGCTTTTGGCACAAATCAGTCTAGAGAGATGCCTACAGTCAAAGGACGATCTTGCAGACATAGAGATGTTGTGTGTTGGCATTGTGGTCATACAGGGCATGTACGTAGGCGTTGTTTTCAGTGGATGAGACAGCGCAGGAGACAACACAAGAGGGATGCTATCACTTTGGATGATGTGGGAGTGGATGTAGCATACGTGGCGACGCATGACGGAGATGTCAACTTTGCTTCCATGTTTACACTTGACTTTCTTACGTCGGTTTTTGACGACACATTACCTTTGCATTGGATACTAGATGTGAATGCTAGGTTTCACGTCACACAGAGTCATGAGTGGTTTAACACATATGCTAGTGGTATGCTTGGACATGTGTGTCTAGCTGATGGTTCATTGCATGACATAGTTGGTGCAAGAGATGTCAGACTATCGTTGACGAGTGGTGCATCATACGTGTTGCGGGATGTACACCATGTGCCAAGTTTGACACAGAGCTTGATCTCTGTGAGTCACTTACGAGACAGTGGATGCCAAGTAGTGTTGGATGAGCACAGTTTCCGATTGCATCGTGGACAGCTAGTCATAGCTAGAGGTGCTAGTGTTGGCACGATTCATGCGATGCGAGTATGTCATGTGCGCGACAGCACAGTTTTCATGAGTACGCAGCCATGCAGAGAGATGAGGCATGTCTCCTTTGCCGATAGGTTGCATGATGCTCCAGTTTGTGAGCATGTTGAGCCAGTTGTGCAGATAGTTGTGCAACAGGGCATGTCATTTGTGGATACGATGACGCATATGGATGACTTGAGTGCTGAGGATTCAGCCGTGATTCAGTCATTCATGGATATGCTGATGTATGTGAGTTAGAGCTAGGCATTGCTCTTACCACACAGGGTTCAAGACAGACAGATGCTCTTGGTGCGCATGTGACGTGTGATGGACACGAGGATGGATTTCAGGGATCGGAGTTCGGGTGTCAAGGTGATTTCCATGAGTGGAGTTCTGAGCCAGATTTGACTGAGATGGTCAGATTGGCAGATATTTCTAGGATTGCATCAGCATTCGGGAGTCTCATGTACGAGATACTCATCTCGAGACCCGAGATTGCATTTGCAATAGGTGCATTTGCAGTCGGAGCAGTTAGTCATGCAGTGACTGACGTTGGCCTTGAGCATAGGGGTACTTTGCAGCGTATGGTGAGATACCTGCAGGATGTGTGCAGCTTTGGTGAGGAGTATGGTCTCAATTGCTGCACACAGATTCAGTGAGGCAGTGGGCGTTGGCTGAGGTCATACTTGTGATGGCCTTGTACAGGTTTTGTACGGTTTCCTTTTCTCTCTCACGGCCACATTGGCCTTTACGTGGGAGGTTGTTGGGGTAAAGCCCCATGTGGCCGGTTAGGCCAGGTGCCTGCCCACTATACTTATTCATTATGTACATAATAGAATAAGGGGGCTCACATGTATAGAGTGAGTTTCAGCCCTTGCAAACACAAGGTCTCCTCTCTTCTCCATCGCTGCACACACTCACACACGCTCTCGTTTACGCATTTCAGCATGCACCTGTCAAAAATCCAGAGCAAGGGAGAGGACAACGAAGGAAAAACCAAGAATACCACTGCTACAATTGTGGGGAGGATGGCCATGGCATGTATTACTGCCCACATCCAAGAAGGCAAAACTTTAATAGAGGAGAAAGACAGAATCGGATCTCTCCACCAAGGGCAAGACCACCACCACCCAAGCAAGCAACCAGGGCCGATTCCACCGGTCCAAACCCTTCAACCACGTGTACAACCACCACCACAACCTCTCATTCCACCGCTACCTTCACCACCTGTTGGAAACCAAGCAGTGAGTGTCATTAGCCTGGAAGCTAAAGGGAAGGCAAAGGTAGAAGAGCTGGCCCGAGAGAAGAACAAAGGAAAAGGAAAAGTAGAAGAAGTGGATGACATGGGAGTGAAGCGTGCCACGCACGAAGAAGCCTCTCAAAGGGAGGAGAAGATGAAAGGAAAAGGCAAGTCTAGCAAGCAGGTATCTAAGCCTCGGCGAAAGATCGACATTGTGGATTTTTCACTGGGTGAGTATGCTAAACCATATGACCTAGTTCAGGATGTATTGATGCAGGGTCCAAAGATAACTTGGCCCCAATTACTCCATCTTGCACCAAGGATGAGGAGATAATGGACGAAGATGGTAAGTACTAGAAAGTCAAGACCAAGGATAGCTAGGGCTACCTCTGGGAGGAATCTTGACGACATCCTATCGATCATGGATGCCCACATCAAGGGGCAACACATCTCAAATGTCTACATAGATGGTGGTGCACAGATATGCGTCATGAGTGAGAAAATGATGCACCATATAGGCCTAGAGGTAAGTAGGCCGGCACCCTGCCAAGCTAAAATGGCAAATAATGTTAGAGTGAAGTGCGTAGGCATTGTGAATGCAGTCAAAGTGAAGGCATTCAACACAAAAGTGGAGGTAGACATTTTTGTCATGCCACACAAAGGGGAGGGCTACCTATCATTCTTGGAAGACCATGGCTCATGGCTATGGAGGCTAAGCAAGACTGAAGTACCGGAATGATCCAAATGAAGGATGCAAAAGGGAAGTCCATATTCTATGACATGAAGACTGGGAAGCAGCACAATCATGATCTTGGAGGCATCGGAAGATGAGTTCACCAGTGACTCTTCAACCACCTCAGGAAAAGAGACGAAAACAATTGAAGAGAGCAATAGTAGCATCAAAGTTATGGGAGTTATCCTCAAAGACCCAAAAAGATTGACACAATCTAAAACACCACTGGAGAACCAAGAGGGACCATCAGGTACGAAACCCTTGGTGGATACAAGTAAGTTACATCGGATGCTCTCCAATGAGTTAACTAGTGAAGAAAGAGAAGAATATATCTCTATGCTTGGTAACTTCACCACAATGTTCATTGATGATTATGACAAGATCACATGCATCACAGTGGTACAACACCGCATAAGACTCAAGGAAGGAAGTAAGCATGTAGTACAAAAGCTCACAAGGCTTGGGGTAATTCAGCAAGAGGCATTGCTCAAAGAGGTAAGGAATTTGCTACTACAGGCAAGCTTCATTTACCTTGTTGAGGACTCAGAGTGGGTCTCTCCAATGGTAGTCACACCAAAGAAGAATGGTAAGTGGAGGGTTTGTATAGACTACAAACCTCTCAACGCAACAATGAAGAGGGATCATTTTCCCTTCCTAGTCCAAGATGAAATTCTCAATGAGGTAGCAGGTCATGAGCGCTACACAGTATGTGATGGCTACTCAGGCTACTTTTAGATTAGCATTGTAGAAGAAGACCAAAAAAAGACAACTTTCATAACACTATGGGGATGTTTTGCTTAGAAGGTGATGCCTTTTGGCCTCATCAACGCTCCGGCCACATTCCAACGCTATGTAAATTTTGTCTTCCAGCCATACTTCGGTAAGTCAATAGGATTTTTTGTAGATTATTTTTGCATCTACAATTCTCGCTCCCTCCATTTGAGCAAGGTCTATGATGGCCTGGCTAGGCTGCAAACCTTGGGTGGCTAGCTTAACATAGATAAGTGTCACATTGGTAAAAGCAAGGTGGCCATGTAATTTCAAAAAAAGGAATTGAGGCTGACCCTAGCAAGATTCAAGCTTTGGTATCTTTGTCATCACCCAGCACAACTAAGCAATTGGTCTCTTTTCTTTAGAAGGTAAGGTATTTGAGCAGGATCATTCACTTGCTCTCTCAAGTGGTTCTCCCTCTACAACAAGTCACCCATAAAGATGTCTTCCTATGGAGTGAAAAAAATGAGCAACAGTTGAGCGAAGTGAAACAGATCCTGGCTACACTTCCCACCATTGCACCCCTTAGATGGGACGAGCCATTTTATGTTAACCCCAGTGAAGGAAGTGATACACTTGGAGCCGTACTAATGCAAAAGGACCCCCAAACCTCTTTCATGCATACTATCTACTTCTCTAGTCGCGTCATGACCCCATCAGAAAAAGGATTCACCGCGATAGAACACATGGTGTCGGCATTGATGCTTGCCACTACAAAGTTCCGCTCTTATTTATTGCCTAGACCCTTTGTAATTCTGACAATGGAAGAGGTCTTTCCGTATGTGATGCAACACATGGATGTCTCATCTAGAATCTCTAAGTGGCTTGTTAGATTACAAGATTTTGATTAAACCATGCAGGTAGAAAACTCCAACAGGGCTAGTCTAGCAGGTATTCTTACTCATCGTCACTATGAGAAGAAGCTAAAGGTCAACACAGAAGGTAAAGAAGTGACACCAATAGTAGAAATTCCTAAGCTAGAGAACTCATTCTCTTTTCTTTGATGGAGCATACAAAAGAACAGTGGATCAGTCTGCAACTGGCATCATCATTTTCAATGAGCAAAAGGAAAAGGTATTCTCTATTGGAGAGCTGCTACACTCCCAGTCCAACAATGAAGCAGAGTATGCGGCTTTAATTTTTGGATTAGAACAATGTGTTTTGCAAGGGGTTCAACACCTAAATGTGTTTGGCAATGCCATGCTTTTGATAAAGCAGATAAATGACACTTGGATTTGTAAAAATCATGTTTTACTTGGCCAATTATGCCAAGTTAAGGTTCTTTTAAGAAAGTTTGAAGGAGTGCAGTTATTTCATGTCCCTAGGGTAGAAAATCAAGAGGCAGATGCTCTAGCCACCAAGGAAAGAATACAAGATGTTCCCATAGGAGCAATCAAACTGAAACTACCCCTCTTTCAGGGTAGCGATGCTATGCCTGGTATCATCAGCTTCTTAGATAAAGGAGAATGTCCTAAAGGGTACACCAAGGCCAGAAACAATGGCTTCTCCGAAAGGCAACAAGATATCGCCTTGTAAACAGCAACTTATATTGCAAGGGCAAAGACCAAATTCTAACGCGAGTGCAAATCTCCAGTGAGATCACGGAGGTAATTTCAAGTTGCCATGATGGTGTCTGCGGCGGCCATTTTGCTCTAGATACCAGTAGGAAGATTCTACAGGCAAAATTTTCTTGGCTTAGTCTGAACAGGGATGTGCATCATTGGTGTAAAACATGCAAAGCTTGTCAAGTGTCCAGTGATCATACACTAACCTATGAGCCAAACTCCTATCATCTCATATGGCCCGTTTGAGAAGCGGGAAATAGATGCAATTGGTCCTTTACCAAGGGCCCAATCAACTAAACTATACATTCTAGATGGTGTAGACTACATGACCCGATGGGTGAAAGCAGCAGTCAAATCTTCAAAGTAGATATCGATGTTGGCAAACAGCCCAAGAAATGGCAAAGTTCATATTTGAGCACATTTGTTGCCGTTTTGGCACACCTCTAGAGATAATATATGATAGAGGGCCAGGTTTCAAAGGTGATTTGGTGGGAGAACTGATGAAAAAGTTAGTCATTACACGCCGACACTCCACCCCATACTATCCACAGTGCAATGGTCTAGTGGAAAAGGTAAATGGCATGATTTGTAAGATCATCACAAAGCAGGTGAATAACCACACAAGTGATTAGGATAAGCATCTCATGGCCGCTCTTTGGGCCTACTGCACAACATTCCGAACATCACCAGGTTTCACCCCTTTTCATCTGGTATATGGGAAAGAGGCCATTCTACCCATTGAGGTACAGATAGCCAGCTTGCGAGTTATGTCTAGTCAGTTACAGCGCCCAATTGCCCATCTCCACAACCACATTTTGGATCTATAAAGGCTTTATCTAGATAGGGAAGATGCAATCAACCATTATGCAGCACAAGCAGAGCGACGCCGACTCACATTCAATCAAGGGCTTAAGGAAAAGGGTATGGAGAAAGGCATGTTAGTGTTGAGATACAACAATAGATTTGATATTAGGAAAGATAAGAAGTTTCAGCCCAGATAGGAAGGGCCATTTATTGTCAAAAAGCGATACGCCAATGGCAACTACAAATTGATGGAAGCAGATGGTCGGATTCACAAGACCAGAGTCAATGGATGGAGGCTAAAAAGATACTTCTTAAGGTTTGATCCAGAGTTCATGCTAGATATTCCAGAGGAGGGAGAACCCTCAAACTCCACTGCTAGAGAATCAAAAGTTGAGCTAGAAGCATGAATGCCTCTAGCCAGAAGGGGAGGGCTAATGACGGCTAGTTTTCAAAACCGCGGTCGCAAGAACTAACCCCACTCAGGGGGAGCCTAATAATAAGCAACGAAGGAAAAAAAACATTTTTTTAAGTCACCGCCCCGTCACCCTTTTCCCTCCCATGCATACGCCCACAGGTGGGCCGCCCCTCCCTTGCCCACACTCGCTCCATCCCTCCTCCATTATCACGAAAGGACAGCTTCTCTCTCCCTTGCTTGGCTCCGCCAACCCACCTCCCTCTCTCTCTCCCTCGTTTTTGTGTCACCAAGTCCATAGGGCACATAAAATAATTTTCTCCCTCTTAGCAGCCGCCATGCATGGGACGAGTCTCCCTCCTCTCTTTCATTATTCACACAACACACACACACACACTCTCACACCTACTTCCCATCTCTCCCCTCTCGTCCACACTCTCTCGTCCTCAGCAAGATACTATCTCTCTCGCTCTCTCTCTCTCCCTCTTTTTTGTCAACCAAGGCGGATCTCCGACACCCCCTCACCCCCCACTCACTCCCTCTCTCTCCTTGGCCCGCTGCTGCAGCTCAACCTCTCTCTCCACACCGTTGATTCTCTCTCCCTTTCACGTTCTCTGTCGGATACCGCCATGCATGGGTGCAAGAAACAGTTTCTTTCTCTCTCTAAACACACACACATACACTCTCACCCACACACACCCTCACCCCTTCAGCCTCTCGCTCTCCCCATCCCTCATTCTCTCTCTCTCTCTCTCTCTCTCTCTCTCTACATACACACATACCCCTATACACACACACACACACATATCCCATCCCATTCCCCTCACCCCTTGCTCTCTCCCCACCTCTCGCTCCCGCTCTCTCTCTCTTCCTCCTCGTTCAGCCTTGGCCCGCTACAGCAATCAAACTCTCTCTCTCTCTCTCTCTCTCTCTCTCTCTCTCTCTCTCAAAAAACGCAGCCGTTTTTTGACCTAGTAGACAGCAGTCCACTCTTTTGATCATAACTTCTTCATCCGAACTCCGATTTGGGTGATCTATAGCCTCAATCGAAGAGCACGAAGTCCTCTACGCATTGATGTAAAGACAAAAAATTTCAGAGTTATGGAAGGCATTTTTGTAGCAGCATTTCCGAAGTGAACAGGTTCAACAAAATTGATTCTCATCTCCTATTTTACATACAATGTCTTCCGGCACTCGCAAGGGTTCTTCTTCTTCAACAAGGTCCACAACCATTGTGGAAAATGATCCAAAATCTCCTAAGTGTGGAGATAGCAACACAACCACCCAACCAACGACATCGGAAACCATGATCATGTCGTACTTGGTATCATTGCAAGAGACCGTAAACAAACAAGGCGAAGACTTATGAGCACTTGCAATGGAGAATGGCACACTAAGGGTACTTGTGGTTGAGAATGGGAATCTCAAGAGGACACTTGAGATGCAAACAACACGTTTGATGCAACTTGAAGAGGAAGTCAAGGAATGTAAACGCTCTCTTGTGGACTTGAATGCTTTGAAGGAGCGGATGAGCAAAGTAGAGCATGACCATGTATTGAAAGAGGAGAAATTTGACACTATGAGCCGGGATGTATGCGACATGAAAAATGTATGCACAAACAAGTCTTGGGCTGATGTATGTGGTAGCAATGTGGTTTCTAATTCCTCACTCATGCAAGCTATGGTTCAAACAAAGAATGTTGAGAATGTGGATGTGGAGGAGTTGAAGGAACGGGAGCGACGTTCCAAGAACATTGTTATTCGTGGAATTCCCGAAGAGAAGTTAGAGACACCTCCTTCTCTTGCCATTGTTATTGAAGATTTCTTCAAAACCCACTTTGGCATGTCCGGAGTTATGGTCTATGGAGCACATAGAGTGGGGAAGCAAGGAGCTCCTCGCTCGGGAGAACGGCCAATTGTATGCACCATGCCGGATGAGACCAAGCGAAAGATTATCCTTGATAATAGTTGGATCTATTTGAGGGATACAAAATGTTTTGTATGTGAAGATCGCACTATTAAGCAACAAAATATGCGTCGCAAGGCATATGAGGAAAAGAATAATAAAAACAAGGAGATCTCTCATGAAGAAAATGTGCCCAAGGAGGAGGCAAGTCTCTCAAGCAAATAGGGATGCGTGACCTATGAGACCGAGTTACAATTGAAAATATGCTTTTGGAATTGTAATGGATACCCATGGAATGCGGGGGTTGGCATTGATGAACTAACAAGCAAAGCCGATGTTGTACTTCTTGTTGAAACTTGGGAGCATCATACACAAAGGATTAACGGCTTGGAGGATTACAATGTACATTCATTGATGTGGTCAAAGAATCTCAAGCAACGAAGAGGACAAGGAGGGTTAGCATGTATGGTTAAGAAAGGATTGGAAGATTTTGTATCAATTGTGAAAGATGACAAGTACAAACGTTATGTATGGCTGAAAATTATGACACCAAAAAGAGCACCCATTTTTGTAGCCGGTTGCTACATTCCTCATCATGATTCTCCCTTTTATGCTTGCATGGATAGAGTCAACCATTTTCTGATTTGGAAGAGTACATTGCTTATTTCAAAGGTGAAGGTGATGTTATTGTATTTGGGGATATGAATGCTCGCACAAAAACATTGCAGCATGATACTCAACAATTTGATATGCCATACATTTCAAGGGAGTTGGAGGAAGTTCACTTGTATGATCGTACTTCAATGGATGAGAAAGAGCCGGATCACTATGGAAAGTTACTTTTACACATGTGTAATAGCACGGGTATGCTCATTGCCAATGGTGTATCTTTGTGGAGTGGAACCAATGGATTTACATGTAGGAGACATAATGGGGATAGTGTGATTGACTATATGCTACTCTCTGAAGCCATCATGTATCGCATAAAGAGTTTTATGTTTGGTCAATGGACCCCGGAATCCGACCATCGCACCTTATGTATTGACCTTTCATGTGGAGAAGCAACTAAGCATGATAATCTCAGCCAAAGGAAAGAGAAGTTATCACTATGTATGGATTTCAAACGGGCACCAATGTACATTGAAATGGTTGAGCAAAAATTATGGATGACAAAGCTTCAATGTGATGCACCATTGGAAACTAAATGGGAAGCTTTCAAGAAAGCTATTTGTTCTTGTGCGGAAGAATGCTTTGCCATAAAGCATCTCCATGGTATCAACAAAGATAGATCACGCAAAAGGTGGTTTGATAAAGAATGTCAAGATGCTCGAAAGTCCTTGATAAAGCTTGATGCAACTATGGACAAAGACAACTATCAAAGTCATTTGCATACATACAAGGCATTGATTCAAAAGAAGAGAAGAAGATGGGAAGTAAAGCAACAAGAATTTCAAGTCCAAGAAAAGGCACATGCATGTGGAAGATTTTGGAGAAACTTGAGAGGCAAGCGGGTTGAGAATTTTGGTAACTTGAGTCTAGTGGATATATTGTAGGCAATTAAATGAGCAAGCAAATACTGAAAAAATGTCATTTTATGGTTCACTCCCATGTATGCCGTCTTTTTTTACTATTGAGGATGTATGCGGTGGGCTTGAAAAGTTGGCCACTCGCAAAGCGGGAGATCTTCAAGGTATCAAGCCAGAGATGATCAAATGGACAAGAGATTTTACCCATGAGTGGATGTGTGATATGTTCAACCTTGCACTTCAACATGGTATGCCTTATGATTGGAGTACTAATTGGGTTAAGCCTTTGCATAAAGGAGGGGATGTAAAGAATGTAAGCAACTACCGGACTATAATGATTGGGTCTCTTATGGAAAAGTTGTTTGGGTGCATAATGGAGATGAAATTGAGTGATTGGGCTGAAGAGAATGACAAGCGTGCAAAGGGACAAGCGGGTTTTCGTCGATGCCATAGCACCATTGATCATCTTGTCACTCTTCGTGTTCTCATGGAGGAAAGTCGGTTGAAAGGCAAGCGATTGTATTATTGTTTTGTGGACTTTAAGAAAGCCTTTGATATGATTCCATGTAACAATTTGTGGAGAAGGATGGAAGAACTCCAAGTGCCAAGTGAGTTTATGCTTGCGGTTTCTCGAATCTATGAGAAGGTGATTTGTCAATTGCGCATGGGAAGAGAAATTTCAGAAATTTTTGTAAGCACTATTGGGGTTAAACAAGGATGTCCATTGTCACCAACTCTCTTTGGTCTATGCATCGATCAATTGGAACAAATGGTACTTGACTTTATGCAAGAAGAAGGCATTGAAGAGGTCACTATTTGCAATGCGGTAATCATGCTTTTGTTGTATGCGGATGATGTAGTGCTTCTAGCACACACTTTAGAAGATGCACAAAAGCTTATGGTTGTCCTTGAGAACTTTTGCTTGCATAGTGGGCTGATTGTAAATGAATCCAAAACAAAGGTTATGCTTGTGAAAACCAACCATAAGGAGAAGCCATGCACTGTGTACAACAACGAGACACTTGAAGTTGTTGAGAGATTTAAGTACCTTGGCCTTGAGGTTCCATCCAATCACAAGTGGCATGAATGTGCTATGCGTCGTTTGGAAGCGGGAAAGAGAGCATATTATGCATTTGAGAACATGTGTAATGCGGGAAACATCAAGTGTTGGGTTCTCAAGAAGTATCTTTTTGATGCATTGGTGACACCTGTTCTTCTTTATGGAGTTGAAGTGTGGGGCGGGAGCATCTCAAAGTCTACTTGGAAAGATTTTGAGAATGTCCAAAAGCATTTTCTTACAAACTTTCTCCAAGTTAAGACACAAACACCATATATGCTCCTACTTCTTGAGTCGAGATCTCTTCCAATTGAGGTTATGGGCATGGAAAGGGTTGTGGAGTACATGATAAAGATGCGTCAAAACCCCTCACATCGACTTCCTACAATTGCATGGGAAGCAAGCAAAAAAGTTCAAAAGACGCATAAAAGCAAGATCTTGAGCACGGGATGGATGCAAGACATAAAGAAGTGGTTTGGGAGATGGGATGCATTACACTTGCTACATGATGCTTCAATTGACTCTCAAGTGAATGAAGCTTTTCTACAACGCCAATGTATTACGGCTTTGGGAGAAATCCGGTGGGTCACGCTTCATACATAACACCACCTATATTGCCCCCAACTACAAAACCATGTTCTTCGCTGAGAGAGGAAACCGTACTCACACTTACATGCTTGAGCCTATTCCCTTGTCTGCGATACGCACTATCGCAGCAATTCGGCTTAGCTCCCATTTCCTTCAATGCGAGATAGGGCGTTGGGGCAATGGAGAAGAGTCAAATTGATTGTGCACATTATGCTCACTGCAAGTTCGAGAGTCTGAGTGCCACACACTACTAGAGTGCTCAGCTTTTGATCACATCCGAACTTGCTTCTCTCACATTTTCAGCCATAACTTAGACCTACACACTTTCCTCTCCCAGCCAAAGTGTGGGCTCTCCATTGCGACTCTCATCACTACAATTTTGGAGCATCGAGAGTCACTCATCAGCCATACACATACTACATCACATGTAACTTTGGTCCCATAGGTCATATTTGACCTCCGAGGACGATAATAAAATCTATCTATCTATCTCTCTCTCTCTCTCTCTCTCTCTCTCTCTCTCTCTCTCTCTCTCTCTCTCTCTCTCTCTCTCTCTCTCTCGTACACACACACACACTCCCCATACCCCTCTAATCCCTCTCACACCCTCAAGTGCTCCCACTCTCACTCTCACTCACGTTCTCTGTAATCAGCAAGCCAGCACGTTAAAAATTACAAAAAATATATAATAAATCTTATTTATTACTCCCGTTCCCACACACACTCTTCTCGTACACACACACACACACACACACACACTTACAAACACACACACACAACCCCATATACATGCACGTACACACTCACATGCACACACATACACTGCACACATATACGCACACACAAGAAGTAAAGAAACAACAAAGCTTGACATCGACGAAGAAGGACGGGCAAATCACGCGATAGCGACGCCAAATCAAGAACTGACACCGAAGGTATGCCCCGGTCGGCCCCGAAACTGGCGAACGCGCTACACTGACACACCAGCGAGGCCCGCCATTCATCGACATCTCGTCCATGATGCATCTTCGCAGTAACATCCATAAGGTATTATTATTTTCCAGTTTCAAGCCAAAATCTTGTATTAAAAAACACTTCTATATTGCCACCTCTCTCTAGGTGATGGTCACAAAGGCCCACTTAGGAGATATCATTTTAAATTCTTCTAAGACAAAGCAAGGGTCAACCATCTGGGACCCAACTCCTTGCTTTGTCTCTCCTGATTAGGGCCCTAACCTAATCAGATTATTCTAAACTAATGCAGCTTGCACCTATAAAAGGGTACTGAGAGGTCACTATCGAGGGGGGCATTTTTGGGAGAGCACTCTGGGAGAGTGGTAGCATTTTGAGCGGCACTTGAGCACTGGGGCTTGGGAAGTTAGCACTATGATAAGGAAGCTATGCACACAACGTGACTCCAAGGGTCACCACACACAAGAGAACCTCCATGTATATGGAATTTCCTCTAGAGAATGCACTATAGGCTTTCTATCTCTCACTATCTCTCTCTATCACCGCAGTCGCCATCTTGCCATAGCTAAGGTTTCTGTAAATATCGCTTTGAATCAAGCTTCCCTCACATCCCGAGGGGTTTTCATCAGCTACGTCTCTCTCTCTCTCTCTCTCTCTCTCTCTCTCTGTGTGTGTGTGTGTGTGTGTGTGTGTGTGTGTGTGTGTGTGTGTGTGTGTGTGTGTGTATGTGTGTGTGTGTGTGTGTGTGTGTGTATGTGTGTGTGTGTGTGCAGTATTTGTGCTATTTTAAATTACCGTTGTTCGCATCCTAGCCGCTCAAAGCTAGGTGGTGCCCCTCTTTCATTTCCTGTGAGACGAGCTCGGCGTGCAGGGTCTTGGCGTAGAGGCCGTCAGGGTCGGTTTTGCGCTTTGCACCCGTCAATGGGAATCGATTCCGATGCTCAAACAACATGACGTGATTTGCTGCAGCATATCATAAATCCAAAGGAGTTGGTTGAGCTACTAGATGATCCATCCAATGATGACATTGCTAATGTTTTGCGGCACAAGTATTTCAGTGAGCTAAAGAGCATTGTGTCACCTCAAGAGATGATGGAGGTGTGTGATAGCACAAGAATAAGTTTCAAGGCCTATGAGGCTTTGTATAGAACTGTCACACTTAATCATCGGACAAAAGGTTTGTTTAGGTTTTTGCCAGGTCCTTACAATGTCAATGTGGCAAAAAAGTGCGCCAATAATGATGTTGCAAGCTTGTTGGGTGGATTTTAGTATGTGGAGGATGACATGCCATTAGAAGACAACAAATTCTTCCGCTACAATGAGTTCAACAATGTGTATGTTGACTGGTTGAAGCTCCAAGAGTCAATGATAAGATTTTATGGGTTAACACAAGAAGATTGTGATGGCAAAGTGATATTTGTTATGAAGCTTGATGAGTGCCAAGTTGTTAAAGGTCAACGACTCAAGAGGGTAAGTGTTACGTTGATGAGTAGGGACTTGATGGGTGTCGATGTCAAGCTAAATGCGAATGAGAAGGGAAACACGTGTTTAGGTGTTTAGTCAAAGAAGAATATTTGGTGGCTGGCAGCTTTTCATCTCCCACATGCACATGAGGCTCTGAAATGGTATTTCAATCACAGCACAATCGTTGATGTCATTTGGTAACAACAAGGGCATAGATTCCATGTTTCAGGTTTTGGAACGTTCCAAGTTGAGTGGCATTTGGCAAGACTTAAAAACACTCAAGTGTATATTTGGGTGCAAGCAAGGTGCAATGACCCTCTTTCCATGCATTTATTGCTGCCACAATAAAGTCTCGATGGGAACTCAGGGCAAGGGTGCAAAGGCCAGCAAGTCGAAAGGTGGTAAGGGTAAGGGTGGCGAAGTTACAATCAACTCTGCAAAAGGTGTACCCACTACACAAGTAGTGGATAAAGCACTACAACAATGGTTTCAAGGTATCCTCAGTTGTGACTAGCAAGTACCCCCTAATCAAAACATGGATGATCCAAATTGGGATCCTATTCTTCCAATACCAATGATAAATGTGCATGTGTCCATCCTTCATGCCCGTCTATGAATTCTTGACAAGTTGCTTATGCTCCATATTAAGTACGCTTGGAATATGGAACCTGTAGAAAGAAGAGAAGAGTGTATACGAGAACTCAAATCTATTCTATCGAGTGTTGGTCTACATGGGGGTGCATTTGAGCTATCAAATGTAAGATCCTCAATTTTTGGGTCTCTTCTACAAAAATTGAGTCTCTTCTACAAATAAGAAAAATAGCTTTCAATATCTATTTAGCCAAATTTTGACTTAAGATACTTGATTGACAATATTGTAAGGTTCTAAAGTAAAAAGCAAGGTCGTTTCCATATTCCAATAGGTTAGACGGACATTTGGTGCAGTTTTGAAAAAATTCACTATTTTTAGCTTTTTCATGCTTTTTGGTGCTTTTTTGCGAAAAGCAAGGTCGGATCCGTAATCTACGTGTTCTATGGAAGCTCAATTTTGTAAAAATCTACTTCTTGAGTGCTTTTCACGCTATTTATAGTTTTTCATGATTTTTGGTGCTTTTTAGTGAAAAACGAGTTCGCTTTCTTATTCCAGTGGGATGAGAGGAACCCGTGGTTCAATTTTAAAATTTTTTACTTGTTACGCTATTTTTAGCTTTTCGTGCTTTTTGACGTTTTTGAAAAGCAATGTGCTTTTTATGATGACCTAAATGTAAAAATATTAATTTTAGTCTCCATCGAGTTTAAAAATGATCACCCAGAGCAAAAATGGGATCAGACGGGCTTTTTACAAGAAATACTTTTATAAAAAGCGATACCGTAAATATGCCGGGGCAATGCGGGAAAGTCATAATTATGTCGAGACATTACGGTGCGGCATAATCTAGCTACAATTTTCATTAGTTGGCCAGATACTGCTCGGATGGTCAATTTTGCTGTAAAAAATGAATGGTATGTCATAAAATCTAATATCTAACCAACCCAAATGATTTTTTTGTATTAAACTAATTATTTTATATGGGAGAATAAATGAGAACAAGGGTTAGAATATAGACATGTGCTTATGGATCTGTCTCAACATGGGGCCAAGGTTAAAAGGGGTCCAAATGAGAGATGGTATGTTAAAGAGCAATGCTACCTAATGGAGCTTAAAGATCGTAGGGTTAGCTTCATTAAATACCTCCAAAAGTTACTGTTCAAAAGTCCTTTGACCTTAGGCAAGCTAAAATTGACCTTGAGGTGGGAATCCTACCCAAGCATGAGCTGCTTGTTGGCTTGCTAAGTGTTAGTGGCAACCTTACCCAAAAGCTTGAGGTATTTCTCACATGCTTAAATGACTAAAATTCTTGAAGTATTCAATTCAAAGATAACTCTCAAGAGTCCTCAACTTTTCCATGCTTGATTGACTAAGTCCTTGAAGTATTCAATTCAACCAAATGAATTGATAAACATAAAAGACACATGTTCAAATGATCCTCCACATATGGCCCTCATGATGTGTTTGAATGTTATTGAATAAGTTTTAAAGAGGTCCAATGAGAATTTAGATACATAAAAATAAATAATTAAGTTATTTCTCTCAAAGAGGAAAAAGAGGACACGTGTCCAAATGAAATAATAAAATAATACGAGAGAGAGAGGTGTGGACCAAGCATGAGAGGGGGGGTATACTCTCCCACACACACACAAACATTCTCTCATTGTGTGGAGTGCAAAGTGCAAGAGCTCCATCTCCTTCTCCGAGCTTGTTGAGAAGTGGAGAGCCTACACCAACACTATTGGCTATGGAATGCAAATCCAACCAAGAGCCATGCTTCAATGCTTAAGCTTGCCATCTTCTCCATCTTCATTACTATGATATTATGGGATGCTAAGCAAGAAGAGTGATGATAAGTGAGGAACTATTTCTTTCTCCTATGGATGATTCTTCTTCCTCTATCCTCATTTTCCACTAGCTCTCTCCACCTCTTCGAAGGTGTTTGAGGCCTTGGGACTGAGGCTTGGGATAGCTAATGCTTTTTGCAAAGTTTATGTTAGGCTCGTGATGCATGAAGCTTTCCATATTCATAGCATCACCAAGGTCACAAGGAACACAAAGATTGTATTGTAACAAGTCTCTCTTGATGGGAGAATCTATAATACAAATGGATTTTGGAGGGGGGACCGGCTCCAAGTAAATCCGGTCCTCAACTATTATCATGTTCTCTAATACTCTCTCTCTTGCAAAAGTATTGTTCATACCAAGTTAATTAAGTACTATGTTCATGTTGCTACCATCAATTAATTTCACTCTCTATGTTCTCAAAGTAATCTCACAAAAATGCTCACTCTAATTCTCTTAATTCCGCTATTCTCAAAGTTCATAGGCCATTTCCATTAAATTGATAGCAGAGCATTTGGTTTCTCTTTTCTTGCTTAAGAAGAGAGGTCCTTAAGTATCCTATTAATGGTTGATTTTGTTAATTGTATTAGGGTAAGTGGGACTGAGGATCTATTATTGGTTTTGTTGAGCCCACTATGCGGGATATGGTGCACACCTCGGGAGCTTTGGTCTTAATAATGGGGTCTTTTTAGACTTACCTATGGCTTTACCATTATTGAGCCATAAGAAGTTCTAAAGGACCTATCCCTCTGCAATTCTGCTATGTTAGACCCACCCCACTACTCTCTATAATTAACCAATCCGAGCCGTGGGTGTAGATACTTAAGTGCTTATTTTCAAAGGCTTAGAGGAGTAGCAACTAAGGTTTTGAGTTGCTAAAGAATACACTGAGTAAACACATAAGTATAATTAGCATGGCTGATAATAACCAAGAGAGTAGAATGAATATTGATAACTTTGATTTTGCACATGAAGGTGCTAATGATGATGCCCCCATGTTTATCAATTATCTTGTTACTAGATTGCATCAAGCTATGGGCAACCCTACTTTGCAAGCTGAAGTTACTAAACGACTCTGTGCTTATGGGATTTCCCTTCCTCTCCAAGAGGAGAGAGAGCTTAGGAGGCCTCTTGATGAGACCCCCAAAAGAAGACTCACTCCCATACGAGAGGAGGAATCCAACGAACAAGAAAGTAATGAATCCCTAAGTTCCTCTAAAGATGTGGCTCCACGAAGATGGCGGTCTAGACGATCACCAACTCCTCCCATGAGGAAACGGTCAACACACAGTCCTTCTCCTCGTCACTCCAAAAGAGAAGAGAGGAAACAAAGGAAGAAAAGGTCAAGAAAGAGGTCACCCTCTTCTCCTTCTTCTTCACCTTTCTCCTCTCCTGACGAAAGCTATGCCTATTCTCCTAGAGAATACAAGGGGAGAGGACATCGCAAATCATACCCTGCATGGCGAATATCACAAAACTCAAGAAGTTCAAAGAGGGAGGAAAGAGTATCTCTTTTCTCACCTAAGATGGCACCTTTGGTGCCACCAACAAAGTATTGGCCTTCATCCTACCATTTGATGCGGTCTTTGGAGACAAGGGCTTCACGGAGTCCTCCAAGTTACGCCATGTAGCTATGCACTTCCAAAAATCGGCTCGTCAATGGTGGGCTAGCCTTCGTGGCAATGGGGAAGCTCCGAAGACATAGAAAACTCTACGAGTTTCCATCATGAAGAAATTTCTTGCAAGCAATGCAAAGGACAAAGTACTTACTAAATGGTGCAGTTTGAAGCTTCTCTCACATGAATCTATTCACAAGTATGTGGACAAGTTTTTGGATTTACATCTCAAGGATACTGTCTTCCAAAAGATAGACTTCGCCAAGCAAAAGCAACAATTTTGTGCGGGATTACCTGAAGAAATGGCCGAGTATGTTCATTCCCAACGGCCTGGTTCTATCATCGAAGTAATCCACCACACCATGGTTGCTTCCCGCATCAATTTCTAACAAGAGGCTAGACGGAATGTCAAACCCATGGAAAACAAAGACAAAAATGAAGCAAAGGGGAAAACCAATGCCCGAAATTCTTCCCAAGGCACATCCTACAACAACAACAATAGGTCCGAGGAGAAGGGAGTTTACAAAGGTTAAAAAAAACCCTCTCTCATGAAGAGCTTGAAGCTTTTCGCAAGGACCATAAGTGTTTTAAGTGTGGGGAGTAAGGACATGGCTATCGTTCTTGCCCCAGGAAAAAATGCTCGCAATGAGACTCCTAGGGCTTCCACCATCGAAGCTCCAAAAGAGGATGTTCATTGCAAAGGATCATCTCTCTCCTATGCTTGGAGAAAGGTAAGGGAGAATGATGCCTTCATCTTGTTTGACCCTGGCTCTACTCACAACTTCATATCAACGGAGTTGGCCACCAAGTTGGGCATTCAAGCTTTTGAGATGGGAGATATTGTAACGGCTGACACAGCTTTCAAGGGACAACACGCCTCCGTTACTCCCTTGATTGGGAAGTTGAGGCTTCATGTCGCTATGTTGACAAAGAAGACTTTTTCATCTCTCCTCTCCAACATGAGGATGCTATCCTAGGGGCACCATGGTTTGGTCGCATGGCTACCAACATGAAGTTCCTTGAAAGGAGAATCTACTTCACCTACAGGGGAAAGAACATGTATATAGATGCTAATGAGTCTGGTCGTATTATACCACTTGTACATTCACCAGTTTTTGATAAGTCAATGAAAAGCTTGATTTTTGCATACATGATTTTTGTCAAAGAATCCACTAATGGCGCTAATGGTTTATCAAATGAAAATGGTAGGAATCGAGAAGAGTTAGACTTGTCTACTTTTCTAAATGGATTCCAAGATGTTTTCATCGATATCCCTATGGACTTCCCTCCAAAAAGAGGGGATGATGACCATCGAATTGAGCTCCTGCCAAGAAGCTCACCGCCTAACAAGCCTCCTTATTGAGTTTCCCAAGCTCAACAAGAGGAGATCATGAGGCAAGTACAAGAATTGATAGACAAAGGGTGGTGAGGCCTAGCTCCTCTCCCTTTTGTTCTCCAGTCCTTTTAGTGCAAAAGATTCTCATATGCTTAAATGACTAAAGTTCTTGAAGTATTCAATTCAAAGATAACTCTCAACAAGCCTCAATGTTTCCATGCTTGATTGACTAAGTCCTTGAAATATTCAATTCAACCAAATGACTTAATAAACATAAAAGACACATGTTCAAATGATCCTCCACATGTGGCCCTCATGATGTGTTTGACTGTTATTGGATAGGTTTTAACGAGGTCCAATGAGAATTTAGATACATAAAAATAAATAATTAAGTTCTTCATAAGCTCTTCTCTCGAGAAGAAGAAGAAGAAGAAGGACATTCTCTCTCTACATAAGCTCTTCTCCATAATCTCTTCTCTTGAGAAGAAGAAGAAGAAGAAGAAGAAGAAGAAGGACATTCTCTCTCTACTTGCTTGTTATCTTCTTTCGTTTCACGATGTAGGCGCTCTTCGGAAGCTCTCGTGGCGGATACCTCTACGTAGCTCTTATCACCGCTCTCTTGCGACAATGCAAGATGCCTTTGGACAACCCCTAATCAATTTTAAAGCACAGTGAGAAGCTCTAAACTCCATAGGTATCATCTCTCTCTCTCTCTCTCTCTCTCTCTCTCTCTCTCTCTCTCTCTCTCTCTCTCTATCGATTTTCTGCGTAGTCACCCTCTCGGTGATTGTTTTTTCGCATAAGAGTGCATCTATGGATTAACTGAGTACATACAAAGTTGCCCCATGATTATTTTATCATGTTTAACACATTGATTTATGCAAATGATGCGTTTATGATCACATACTACATAAAAAGTGCTTTTTTCACGTCATAGAGACGGTAGGGACACTGTTTTTTATCATAAAACACAAACCATTATGAATCAACCCAAACCCTTTGTACCAAATATAAAACACATAATTTATAACATTTTCTCTTTTTGGTGTCATGTGAAAAATATGCACAAGCTAAGAGATATGGTCAAAAAACAGTTTACTGCCCACTACAAGCACTTGTTTGACTCTAGGCTCCTTGGAGAACCACTATATAGATTCACGGATGGACAAACCCACTTAACCAATTGAAAAGCTTGATGAAACTTGATGATCAATTAATTTAGGTCTCCGTTATCACTTCAGGAATGCGAGTTATTAATCACTCTATAATTGGTTTTACCTACACGCGTTGGGGTGCTACCAAGGGGGAGTTTTGGTTTGTTTTGGTGAGTTAATTTCAATTATTAGATGGCCATAAACTTATCTGGGAGTATATGGTTAAACATCCTGAACCGCATACGCAGATATGAATAAAGTGGCTTTCTTTTGGGGTTATCAAAATTGGATGTGGTCAAAATTGGATTTTTATATCATGATTAGTTGCTGGTCATACACTTTTTATGCATGAAAGAATCACGTCTTAAGGGTCACACGTGTGTGGATCCGATTGATCGCAGGAGATGTGTCAAACTCCAAGTGTGGGAGTTGGTTCAGTGTGATTATGATTCATGGTCAAGGCTAAGGTTCCCTTATGGATTACGGTTGATATTCTATGGTGTAAGCCGATGTGGCTCATGGTTTTTTTTTGGGGGTTTGATTATGTTGCCAAAATTTTTGCAGCCGTGTTATATTCTAAAGTGGTTATGCAGGATTGGTCGTGTCTCACCCAAGTTGGGTGGTATGCTCGCATGTGTGATGTGATTGGATTATGGTTTATGGTTTTGAAATTGGATCATGAAGTGATTTGGATGGTTTATGGTAGACGTGTAAGGGTAGAGACCCTGTACAGTCTAATTGCTTGGGAAAGATTGTTTGTGCATCTAGGAAGTGCTATTGTGATTGGACTCATGTGTTATGTTTCTCATGGCAGCGTCGCTACAAGACTAAGATCACCTACATCGCTTAGCCTTAGACTAAAGGGTCACTGACCTGGGGCTTTGCTGGATCGGGGGTATTGCCTAGGTCTTCTTCTTTTTGTTAGGCTCATCTACACGGTTAGTGCATCGGGGGTTGAATGACTTACACGGTTAATGCATCGGGGATTTTGCCTTGCCTTTGTCTAAACACCCGGTGCTGGGCATCGAAGAGGCGTGGCACCTAAAGTGGTCTAGTCTCTCTCTCTCTCTCTCTCTCTCTCTCTCTCTCTCTCTCTCTCTCTCTCTCTCTCTCTCTCTCTCTCTCTCTCTCTCTCTCTCTCTCTCTCTCTCCGCGCAACACGGTGTACACATATATTCATCCTCCACAATGTTATATTTTTCTTGAGTACGTTTTCATTCATAACACCCATTCAGGGGTAGCACTAGTCGCTAGTTACCTCTGGATGCAGTCTGGCTCATGGCCTAAATTCCATGCTTGGTTGGGCTCTGAGAACTCCTCCCCTATGTAAATGCTTCCGCAACTCTGATGTATATTGAAAATCGTATAAAAGTGTAAATTGTATATTTTGTGCATAGACCCCCAGACGAACCCAGTTAGCCTTTAGTACTGCTTATCATCCTCAAACTGATGGGCAGACAAAAAGGAAAAATCAAATCATTGAAGACATGTTGAGAGCTTATTATATGCATGAGCAGAGTAAATGGACTAGATATTTGTATTTGGTTGAATTTGCGTATAATTCATCATTCCAACGCTCAATTGGAATGTCTTCTTTTCAAGCATTGTATGGACAAAAGTGTCTTGCTCCACTTAAATGGGCATACCCTCTCATACAAGTTCAAGCATCCAAAGAAATGTTGGATGAAATGCAACTACAAACCGAGCAAGATATTAAAACTGCTCAAGATAGACAAAAGAGTTATGCTAATCCAAAACGATCTACCATACTTTTTGAAGAGGGCAATATGGTAATTTTGAGAGTGAAACCCAAACATAGTTTCTTATCAATGGGTAAGTGTAAGAAGCTAAGTGTCAGATATTGTGGACCTTTTGTAATCAGAGAACGTGTTAATGATCAAGCTTATAGACTGTTGTTACCACCACACATAAAGGTACATGATGTTTTTCACGTCAGCTTACTTAAGAAGTATGTACCTGATCCACAACATTTTCTTGATGATTCTCTATTATCTACATCTACTGATGGGACTTTTGAAGTATATCCCGAAGCAATACTTCAGAGCAAAACCAAGCCTCTACATAATCGGCGGACCATTATTGAACACCTTGTTAAATGGTTAACGTATCCTCAAGAAGATGCCACTTGGGAATGTGATGATGTAATGAGACTAAATTATCTAGATTTCATGTCGAGGTGAGGACACCTCGAATTTTTCAAGTGTGGGAGGATGTAAGATACCCAATTTTTGGGTCTCTTCTAAAAATAAGAAAAATAGCTTTCAATATCTATTTAGCCAAATTTTGACTTAAGATGCTTGATTGACAGTATTAGAAGGTTCTAAAGTAAAAACCAAGCTTGTTTCCATATTCCAATAAGTTAAACAGACGTTTGGTGCAGTTTTGAAAAAATCCGTTATTTTTAGTTTTTTCATGTTTTTTTGCAAAAAGCAAGTTCGGATCCTTAATCTACGTGTTCCAAAGAAGCTATGGTTCAATTTTATAAAAATCTACTATTTGAGTACTTTTCCCGCTATTTATAGTTTTTATGATTTTTGGTGTTTTTTAGAGAAAAGCGAGTCCGCTTTCTTATTCCAGTGGTGGATGAGGGGAACCCGTGGTTCAATTTTAGAAAATTTTCTTTTTACGCTATTTTTAGCTTTTCGTGCTTTTCAGCGTTTTTGAAAAGCAATTTGTTTTTTATGATGACCTAAATGTAAAAATATTAATTTTAGTCTCTGTCGCATTTAAAAATGATAACCCAGAGCAAAAACGAGACCAGACGGGATTTTTACGAGAAATATTTTTATATAAAGCGGTAACGTAGATATGTCGGGGCAGTGCGGGAAAGTCATAATTATGTCAGGACATTACAGTGCGGCATAGTCTAGCTACAGTTTCCATTAGTTGGCCAAATACTACTCGGATGGTCAATTTTGCTGTAAAAATTGAATGATAAGTGGGAGAGTTGACCACGAAAAGCAAAGGCTTGTTTTTAGGAAAGATTGGAGCTTTTTCCCAAAAGCTAGGGGCTATTCCAAGTAAGAAACTAGCGCTACCTATCTGCTTGGGGCGCACTCCAACCAGCTGCAGAGCCTATAAATTCACTTGCAAGCCTCATTTTCAGTGCCGTCTGTTGCATCTACTACCACAAGACTATACTCTATTATACGGAGTGGTGCAAGCTCTTCATCACCATCTCCATAAGCTCTTCTCTCGAGAAGAAGAAGAAGAAGAAGAAGAAGAAGAAGAAGAAGAAGAAGACAGATGTTCTCTCTCTACTTGCTTATTATCTTCTCTCTCGTTTCACAGTGTACGCGCTCTCCGGAAGCTCTTGTGGCGGATACCTCTACGTAGCTCTCATCACCGCTCTCTTGCGGCAAAGCAAGAAGACTTACGACAGCCCTAATCTATTCTAAAGCATGTTGAGAAGCTCTAAACTCCATAGCCATCATCTCTCTCTCTCTCTCTCTCTCTCTCTCTCTCTCTCTCTCTCTCTCTCTCTCTCTCTCTCTCTCTCTCTATTTTCTGTGTAGTCACCCTCTCGGTGATTGTTTTTTCGTATATGAGTACATATATGGATTAACCAAGTACATACAAAGTTACCCCATGACTATTTCATCATGTTTAACACGTTGATTTATGCACATGAGGCTTTTATGATCATGTACGTGCATAAAAAGCGCTTTTTGTTTCACGTCATATAAACGATAGGGACACTATTTTGATCATAAATCACAAACCATTATGAATCAGTCCAAACCCTTTACATCAGAGATAAAACACATCATTTAGAACATTTTCTCTCTTTGGTGTCATGTAAAAAACACGCACGAGCTAAGAGATATGGTCAAAAACCAGTTTGTTGCCCACTACATAACCACAATTTTTGACTCCAGGCTCCTTTGAGAACCACTATATAGATACACCGGATGGAAAAACCCACTTAACCAATTGAAAAGCTTGATGAAACTTGATGATAAATGAATTTAGGTCTCTGTTATCACTTCGAGAATGCGCGTTATTAATCACTCTATATCCGGTTGTACCTACACGTGTAGGGGTGCTACCAAGGGAGGTACCATACGTCATGAGTTGACCGATCTATTTTTATATGTTTTATGGTTTGTTCTGGTGAGTTTATTTCAATTATTAGATGACCATAAACTTATGTGGGAGTATATGGTTAAACATCTCGAACTGCATAGGCAAATATGAATAAAGTGGCTTCCTTTTGGGGTACCGTTTGTTGTATGAGTACTATATAGGGTGAAGTGATGTGATAGAGTGATAGTCTATATTATGGAGCTGATCTTGATTCATTGGTTTGAGGTCAAATACTTTCATTTTCATGTTTTGCATACTCTAAAAATGCCAAAAATTTGTTTTTTGCATATGTGTGAAGTTATGGTTTATGGTTGACCTAAAGGTCGGAGCTGTTTTGTACCATGTTTATGGTAATGGAATGTTATCATATGATGTATGGAAACTCATGGATCGATGTGGATGCCTCATATGCATGGTTATGACTGCTTTCCACCTTTCTAGGTCAAAAATTAGACCTATGTGCTAGAGAGGTGAAGTGCAAGTGTGATGCATCAACTTTGCATAGTTGGATATTGTCAAAATTGGATTTTTATATCATGATTAATTGCTCATTGAACACTTCTTATGCATGAAAGAATCACGTCTTAAGGGTCACAGGTGTGTGGACTCCGATTGATTGCAGCAGATGTGTCAAACTCCAAGTGTGGGAATTGGTTCAGTTATGATTCATGGTCAAGGGTTGAGATTCCCTTATGGATTATGGTTGATATTCTATGGTGTAGACCGGTGTGGCTCATGGTTTTTTTTTTGGGTTCAATCATGTTGCCGAAATTTTTGCAGCCATGTTATGTTCTAAAGTGGTTAGGCTGGATTGGTCGTGTCTCACCCAAGTTGGGTGGAGGTTTCGCCCGTGTGATGTGATTGGATTATGGTTTATGGTTTTGGAATTGGATCATGAAATGATTTGGATGGTTTATGGTAGATGTGTAAGGGTAGAGACCTTGTACAGACTAATTCCTTGGGAAAGATTGTTTGTGCATCTGGGAAGTGCTATTGTGATTGGACTCATGTGTTATGTTTCTCATGGCAGTGTCACTACAAGACTAGGATCACCTATATCGCTTAGCCTTAGACTAAAGGGTCGTTGATTTGGAGATTTGTTGGATCAGGGGTGTTGCTTAGGTCTTCTTCTTTTTGTTAGGCTCATCTACACGGTTAGTGCGTCGGGGGTTGAATGACCTACACACCTAACGCGTCAAGAATTTTGCCTTGGCTTTGCCTAAACACCCGATGCTAGGCATCGAAGAGACGTGGCGCCTAAATTGGTATGGTTAGTGTTGATACCCTACCACCTGTTGGTATTTGGGATCCTTTCAAAGCTCGGGTTCATGGAGGGAGGCGAAGCGGCCTGAGCCTATGTCTGGCTCACGTAGGTTGGAGGTGTTTTGGCTTGCTCCCGGCGAAGTGAAATTCTCTCTGTCCGTAGTAGAGCAGAAGTGGATGGGTGGACCGGTCGATCCCTACACAGGGTCCTATGCTCTGCTAGTTGTTTTGTCATAAACTTTTTGATGTTATGGTATACCCAGATTTTGTCATTGCATTAATACATGGTTGCATGTTCCATTTATATGGGCATTTAAAGATTCTCTATTGTCATCTTCTCATGTCTCTGTGCACTCTATTTCACCCTCCACTATATTATCTCTCTCTTTCTTCGCGCAACACGATGTACACATATATTCACCCTCCACAATGTTATATTTTTCTTGAGTACGTTTTCATTCATAACACCCATTCAAGGGTAGCAATAGTCACTAGGTACCTCTGGATGCAGTCCGCGGCTCATGGCCTGAACTTCATCCTTGGTTGGGTGCTGAGAACTCCTCTATGCAAATTCTTCCACAACTCTGATGTATATTGAAAATCGTATAAAAGTATAAATTGTTTATTTTGTGCATAGACCCCTGGGGAGGGGTATCTCTCACCTGGAATCAGAGCCAATGCTTAAGGTTATGGGGATAGCCTAAAGCCCGATACTAGTCGGGTTAGTTATGCATCATGCATGCATTCATGAATGTTGTTTGGAAAAAGATATTGTATTCATGATGCATGTATAAGTGACATTGCTTGGTGGTACTTGTTTGACTTGTCTTCTTGAGTGGGAGTGTTTGGTTTGAGTTATGCTGAAGTGGTTGAAGTGTTAAACAACGTCAATGAAATTTCTTTGAATGTTAGTTTTGTAGTAACAAATGGCTCCCAGAGTGACGTCTGAATGCTTTAGCCAAGGGAATGAGGTTTTGTCTATAGTGTTCAACAATATGGTGACACGATTGTCCAGGGATGACGGGAACTCTTTTACCTTAGAAATCAGGACCATAGTCTTTGGCATACCAGGAAGCACAACTTGTTGGAAGAGTGTTGACTGTAGTTACCTTACCCGTCACCAAGAATCCGTCCATCAATTCTTCATCTATATTGATGACGGTCCAAGAGATTGGTTTGCCAACCTCAGACTACTTCAACTCAAATTATGGTTAGGCCTAGAAGACATCTTCTACTACTTGGAGATGCGTTCCCAAATGTTATGAATTTCCAAAGTCGCTAAGAAGTTTGAAGCTCTTGCAACCGTCATAGGAAGAGAAAAGCTAGAGAATAATTACAGACCACGTTGTCACGTGGGAGGTCTGAGAGGGTACCCTGTTATGAGAGTTAAAAGAACATTTAGAGAATTAGCACCAAGACACCCATAATATTGTAATGAAATCATAAAGATCAAATTTTGATGAATAAAAGAAACCTAGGCTTAGTTTTTGTTCACATGTGTACTAAGTTTTCTCTCTCATTGTCTTGTTTTAGATGGATCTTCTTAATTGTCTTGATGAGCTCCCGAGTGATTTTGCACAAAGAATATGTTCTAATTATGCGGTTGGATTCAGTCTCGATTGGGACACAAGTGCCTGATAGGTTCATGACTAACCCACAGCTTTGGGTAAAGGAAAAGATCCAAGAAGGCGATGTTAAAGTGCAAGGATATGTTCTTTACCTTAACGTATGCTCTCTTTTGGACATACCGAGTTGTGAACTCATACTTAGTAAGAAGGCCCTTATATTTAACCAAACATACGGTTTTTGTGAGAAGGTCATAATTAGAGTATGGAAGAAGTCAAATGGCGGCAACCAATTCTATTATGTACACCAGGATTGGTTCAGTAGAGTCTATGGACCTATTCACAGATACAACCCTCACAATGTTACCATTACCTTTGATGACTACGAGAAACCAAGGTGCATTGGTGAGTTTACTCGAGCACAACCAATAGCAACTCGAGTAGAGACTTCTACAAAAATGATGTAAACAAACGGCATGCTCATGTAAATTGCTGCACTGGATTATCACTCAAGGATGTATCACGGGGGGAAGAATGGTGCAAAAAGAAAGATGCGACATTTAGTGCCAATTTGAAGTGTTAAACTTTAATATCCGAGATGTGAACAAGTATATGGGTAGGACCACAATTGTAGGGACCAACGATTGGTTCATAGGACCCTTTCTTATTTATGTATCTCCTTAGAAACACTATGGATCTTTTTGGTCTTTTAAGGTTATAAAAATTTGATTTTGATATAACACATATTGTTTTGAGGATATAATATTTGAGTTTGAATCTTGTTTTTCATCAATTTAACTAACTTGAGTGATGGGGTGTGTGGAGATGAATGACCGTTTACCTCGAGGAATATGGGTGGATATACTCTCTCGCCTTATGGTGAAAGAGCATTTCCAATTTGCAGTGGAAGTGCAAAGGCTTGTCACTACCACACACAATGGGGAAGAGAAGAAAAGGTAGATTTTTACAAATTTCATTGTACCAAATACATTTGGAGCTTGGTATCATTATGCTGCAAAGAATCCCGAGTTTAGACCACCTCAGCATAAAACCTTGCATGTTGGGAGTATCGAGTGGATACAATCTAAGTTGGGAACGGAGATTGTAGTCACTAATGAAATATTGTACATAAATGCTTATGAACTTACCCTAAGACCGACAAAAGAAACGTGGATGGCCAGAAACATACTTTCTTTAGTAATGGCTACGGGCGGATGCTTTGACATTGTTATATTTAATGTATGGGAACGACAATGCGAAAATAATGACCGACATTCCTATAGTCCAGTACCTTGGGAGTTATTCTTTGACTTATTTGGGAAGTCACCAATCTACAATCCTCGCAATTATACAATGTCTACAGCAGACCTCAGTGCCTTGCTGATTATGCAAATATTCACAGGTCAGTGGGATCTGCTTTCTTCGATGACTACTTCGGGTACAAAAAGGCGGATTATTCACACCAAAATGGGAGTAACTGTAACAACAAATCTCTTACTCAAGAATGGTATGACTCACATGCCAACGAAGAAATGTTATAGCCAAATATCATAAAGGATTATTGGATCAACCATCAGACTTACTCAAGGAATGGGACGACTATACTCCATTGGTGGAAGGATGTCACAATGGGTATTCCCAAGTGCATTATGTTGGAGCCACTAGGATTTATTAAAAACTTTTGAGATACCTTGTAGACTTTTGAAAACCCAAAGTTTTGTAATAAAGAAATTGGGGTTAATTTATTCATTATTCTTTCTCCTATTTCTTCTCATCTTATCTTTAAATGTCTATTATATTTGAACTTCGAGCGGAATAGAATATTTTACTAAGTGTGACCTTGGTTGATATGGTGCAGTAAGTTACCATGCCTCCTATAGTAAATGCGGCTGCCGCTAACGCAAATGCACCTATTGTTCGTCAACACACCATCATCAATAGAGACATCGATGCTATGCTTCACAAGTCTCAACCTGTGAATTTTAGCGAGGAAGGCAAATATGTAGGCAAAATTCTTGAAGATTGGATTGAGCGCATGGATAACTACTTTGACTTAGCCCATTCGTCAACGGTAAACAAAGCTATCATCGTCACTAAGGTTAAACTAGAGAAAACAGTTAAGCGTTGGTGGAGAGACCATTGCAAAGAAAACAATGTTGATCCTAATGTTGCAACTTGGGATTATCTTAAGACCCAACTTAAGAAGAACTATCAGAACAAAGTTTATCATTCATATCGTATGAATGAGTTTCTTGATAGTACTCAAGGAACCAGAGATCTGGAATCATGCTACCAACATTTCTTAACCTTTGTCAAGTATGCTCCAACAGGGATGACTCAAGAGGTCAAGGTAGCTCGATTCGTGTCAGGGCTACATAATCCTATGAAGACTAGACTTCAGAGTCTTTGTCTTACCAATTTTGCAGATGTCCTTGATGCGGAAAAACCCATTGAAATAGAGTTATCTACTATCGAAAAGAGGAAATCAGAACTTGTTCCTGTTCGTGAAATCAAAAGACCTCATCCCAGAGAGGAACAAAGATCTGGAAATTCACAACAAAGAAGAGAGAACTTATTACGTATGAAAGCTAAACAGGATCATTTATGCTATACTTGTCTTGAGCTTGGTCACGATTATGAATATAGAAACTTCAACCCGAATTGAAAAGTCAGAAATTTTAGACCCAGACCATCGGCAATTCATAGGAACTTCAATCAACAGAACTTTAACCAAAACCAGAGAGACCATTAAAACCAGGGGAATTTTAGACCAGACAATCTACCTTTTGTTCGAAATGGACCGCCTGTCAACAATAACGACAATGGAAATGTTAACCGTCAACTTCATCGAGGAGAAGGAGGGAATCAAAGACCTCAAGCTGACATAACTCAAGGGACTAGAGGTGAAGACAATCAGGCAAACGTGTATATTCATGCTACTATTGAACATCAGCGGGTGGATGAACAATTTTCAGTTATTCAAACCCCATTGGAGTATCGAGTAACCATTTTACCTCACTGATTGATTTAGGGAGTACACGTTCTTTCATATCTCCTAAGTGCATCAGAAACCTCATTTTGCCTGAACACCTTGACCCAGACCTTATGATAGAATTAGCTACGGGTAGGAAGGTTAGATCTTCTATTTCAGTGGGTAACTTGAATTTTACTTTGGATGGTCATAATACTTTTGCAAACTTTAGAGTTTTACCCATAGGAATTTATAATGGAATTCTAGGAATGGATTGGCTTAAAGCCAATGATGTTCACATACATTGTAAAGACGCTTCATTGACTTTTGAAAATGACCAAAACTCTAAAGTTACAGTTATTGGGAAACGGGGGAAGCCTAAGCTCAGGCTAGTGAA
Organism: Adiantum capillus-veneris; assembly: GCF_014529385.1. Classification (NCBI taxonomy): domain Eukaryota; kingdom Viridiplantae; phylum Streptophyta; class Polypodiopsida; order Polypodiales; family Pteridaceae; genus Adiantum; species Adiantum capillus-veneris. Next base: position 95,179,800 of record NC_140948.1, read on the forward strand.
CTTTACCAAACTTATGAAGAGTCATAGGAAGAATGGAAGGATTTATGCAATAAACTTAACCCTACGGAGAAGAAGATAGATTCACTTGAACTCGAATGGATAACAAAATTTGATTATGTATTTCCTGAGGAACTTTCACAGTGATCACCCAAGCGTGATGTTGATCATGCAATAGAGCTTACTCCAGGAGATCAACCAGTTACTTGTAGACCTTACAAAATGCCAGTACCTAAATCTGTGGAACTCAAGGAGCAATTAACTCAACTTCTTGAACAAGGCTTTATTCGACCCAACGTTTCTCCATGGAGTACTCTTGTTCTCTTTAATCAAAAGAAGGACGGTACTTTACATCTTTGTATTGATTATTGTGGATTGAACCAATTAACAGTCAAGAGTAAGTATGCAATACCAAGGAGTGATGAACTGTTTGATTTATTACATGGATCTTCTATCTTCAAAGATTGATCTTAAGTCAGGGTATTACTAGATCCGAATCAAAGAGGAGGACATACCAAAGACAGGATTTAATACTCGTTTTGGACATTATGAATTTACAGTTATGCCTTTTGGACTTACTAATGGTCCTGCAACTTTTAATTGTCTTATGATCGACGTGTTTCGAGAGCATCTTGATGATTTTGTTCTTGTCTTCTTTAATGATATCCTGGTTTACTTGAGAAATATAGAAGAACATGAACAACATGTGCAACGAGTACTTGAACTTCTCCGTCAAAATCAACTTTATGCCAAACGTAGCAAGTGCACCTTTTTTAATAACAGGGTGGAATATTTGGGATTTATTATATCCAAGGATGGTGTTTCTACTGACTCAAGTAAGATCGAAGCTGTCATAACTTGGCCTACACCAAAATCAGTACAAGAAGTACATGGCTTTCTTGGTTTGGCAGGGTGGTATCGTACATTTATTGAAGGTTATGCTAAGATTGCATCTCCATTGACTAATATGCTTAAAAAGGCTAAAGTGTTTACTTGAAATGAACCTACTCAAGCTAGTTTTGAGAAACTCAAAGAAGTTTTGGTGAATGCTCCCATACTACAGCTTCCAGACTTCTCAAAGACATTCACTATGCTCACTGATGCAAGTGGACAAGCAATTGGTGGCGTTCTGTCTCAAGAAGGAAAACCAGTAGCTTATGAATATCGTAAGGTACGTATACATGAGTTAAATTATCCTACACATGACTTGGAATTATTGGTTGTTGTACATGCTCTTAAAGTATGTCGACATTATCTTCTTGGAAGGAGATTTGAACTGCATACCGACCATAAAAGCCTAAAGTGGATCTACACCCAACTTGACCTTAATATGCCGCAACGAAGATGGATAGAGTTGTTATGCGAATATGATTAGGAATAAAAAAAAAAAATGGGAAAGAAAATCTTGTGGCCGATGCTTTGAGCAGGAAGAGTACTATAGCGGCTGTCACAACCTCTACTACTTCTTTAATTGACCTTATTTGAGAAGGTATGACTAATGACCCGTATTACTTAAGAATCTAGTACTTAATGAACTTAAATAATTGCACAGAGAAGCAAGAAAGGCAAATCAAAGGTTTTCACGTTGAAGGTGATGACCTTTACTTCGATAATCTTCTTTGTATTTCAAATCAAAGTGGAATCAAACTTTAGATATTACAGGAAGCTCATGATATATCTATAGCGGGACATCCAAGATACATTAAGACTTACTCTATTGTAAGAAAGAATTTCTTTTGGCCAAGACTAAACCGTGATGTATTGAACTATGTTACAAGATGTTTAACATGTCAACGTATTAAAGATGAAATAATTCGATACCCCAGTAAGCTTCAACCTATTGATGCTCCACAAATGAAATTGGAATGCATATCCATGGATTTCATTACAGAACTTCCTACATCTCTGGGATATAACTCTATTTTTGTGGTTGTTGATATGCTTACAAAAATGACCCATTTATTTCCAGTCAAGACAACATTTATGGCTAAGGATATAGCTCAAGTTTTCATGAAAGGTGTTTTCATGTATCATGGTTCACTTCAACGGATAATCTCTGATCGTGATGCGAAGTTCACCTCAAAATTTTGGAGAGCCTTATTCTCAACTACACGAACCTAGTTAGCCTTTAGTATTGCTTATCATCCTCAAACTGATGGGCAGACAAAAAGGACAAATCAAACCATTGAAGACATGTTGAGAGCTTATTGTATGCATGAGCAGAGTAAATGGACTAGATATTTGTATTTGGTTGAATTTGTGTATAATTCATCATTCCAACGCTCATTATGACACTTTGTTGCCTCTTTTTAGTGGTGGAAGTACGAATGTAAATTCCAATGAGGCAAATGTACACTCTATGGGGGTTTTTGAAAATGTTACAAATCAGCCTATTACTAATTCAAATGCACATGATGTACTTGATGAGGAAAGGGTTGAAAATGAGCAGGCTACAGGTATTCCTAAATGGCTGATGCATACTTTGCATGACAGTAAATTGGATGGACCTTTGTCTATCGCACTCATTCAGGCTCTCGCCATGCATCTTATGCATCAGATTGTTATGCTTTGGCTGTGTCTAGCTTACATTATGTTGACGAACCTCTGTCTTTTGATGAAGCACAAAATTCAAAAAATTGGATGGATGCCATGAAATCAGAATATGATGCACTTATAGAAAATAAAACATGGACTTTATGTGATTTACCTCTTGGCGAAAAGGCCAATGGTACAAGGTGGGTTTACAAGTTGAAACACAAGCCGGATGGTGAGATTGATCACTATAAGGCTCGACTTGTTGCAAAGGGTTATGCACAGGCAAAAGGCATAGATTATGAAGAGACTTTTGCTCCAACTTGTCGTATGACTACTGTGTGTTTTCTATGTGCATCGGCAGCGCATTTTGGTTGGGATGTACATCAGTCAGACATTGCTTCTACTTTCTTGAATGGTGACATATTTGAGGAAGTTTATGTAACGCAGCCTCGCGGTTTTGTCAAGAAAGGACAAGAGGATAAGGTGTGCAAATGTAAAAAAGCTTTTTATGGGTTGAAGAAATCTCCTCATGTTTGGTATGAGAAGGTTGACACTCATTTGGTCAAACGAGGCTTTCGTAACAGTCCAACAGAAAGCACATAAAGCGTGAGGGTGATGTACTTCTCATTGTGGTTCTTTATGTAGATGATTTGCTTATCACTGGACCAAATGAGAGACATATTGCTGAATTTAAGGCTGATTTGAATGCTACTTTCAAGATGAAAGATTTGGGGCTGTTGCATCATTACTTGGGTGTACAATTTAAGCAGTATGATGGTGGTATTGCCTTGTGTCAGAAAAGTTAATATAAACATTGCTATGTAAGTTTGGACTTGAGGATTGCAAACCTATTGCCACTCCCATGGAAACAGGTTTGAAATTGAGTCTTCATGATGTTGGTGATCCTACAGATGTCACTCTTTACCAAACTGCTATTGGATGCCTCATTTATGTATGCAACACGAGGTCAGATATTCAGTTTGCAGTCTCACAGGTTAGCAGATTTATGCATAGCCTAGGGTCTAAGGATTGGCAGGCTGTCAAGAGTGTTTTCCACTACTTGAGTGGCACTTTACATCTTGGCTTGTTTTATACCAAGGGGGGATCATTGCCGCCAGACTTACATGCTTTTTCGGACTCAGATTGGGCTATTTTGACACGCAAGTGTCCACAAGTGGTTTTTTTTTTCATGCTTGGCAATTCATGTATATCATGGTTGAGCAAGAAGCAACCTACTGTGGCCACTTTGTGTTGTGAGGCTGAGTACAGGGAAGTCTTCACAGCTACGGTTGAGTGTGTATGGATCAGACGCCTTATGGCTGATTTGGGTGTTGGACATGACACTGCCAACACTATCTACACTGACAGTCAAAGCGCATTGGCAGTTGCGAGGAACCCTATTTTTCATGCTCCCACAAAGCACATTGAGGTGCATTACCACTATGTCAGGGAGAGGCTCTCAACAGGAAAAATCAACTTGGCTTATGTGCCAACATAGGATAGCCTTGCATATATTGTCACAAAGGCATTGTCTCGTGAGAAGTTCGAAGCTTTTTGCAAAGCTTTGGGCTTACTCCCCTTTGTGGACTGATCATGTCCTTAGAGCACGGCACTTGCCTTTACTCATGTGCCAACTCTCGTTCACCGCATCACTCCAAGGGGGATTTGTTACCATATACATGTGGTAGTGATGTGTGTGAACGCACTAGGACCGTCGAGGCATTTTTTCCCTCTTTAGGAGGTTTTTTCCCCCGTGCATTGTATATATGCCCATCACTCTAGGGCTATCTATCTTTCCATCGCACACTAAGTAATACACTCTCTATTGTGTGCCTTGAGCTTCGTCTTCTCCAAGCTGTGTGTGTTTTTCTTTAACCCTAATTCCAACAAGACTTAGCCGCAATGAGGGTGATCACTAAAAGAGGCATCAAGTGAGGAAAGTTTGCACAAAAATAAGATAGGACATGTGCATCATGGAAAGTAGAAAGAATTAACACAATATAAACTCGAGCAAGAACCTCACAATGTGAAGTATGCATCGAGCATAAGCTTAGTCTTGCAAAAAGGGACCATTTTCTTGACCATGTATTTCAAGGAAAAATCTGGTGGACAATTGGTAATTGTGTCAAAATCTAGGGTATTTGCTAGAAATACCCAATTTTGGACCTTGGAAATCAAGCTCTCATGGATATACAATCGGCTATTTTTTATTTTAACTGGGAAATTTTGCCTTCAAATAGGGATAGGGGAGCACCAAAGAGATGCAAGCAGACTCAACCACAATGAATCCTAGTTGAAAGGTGTTGCACACCGTGGATGGTGTGCAAGAATTTAACACAACATCAACTGAGACCCAAAACTTCACAATGTGAAGCCTACATGTTTGCTATACAGCCAAGAAGCCTACATGCCTAACATTGAAAGAAGCATTAAATAGGAAATGTTGGCACAAAAATGAGGTAGTTGACAAGGCATGCGCACCACAGAAGGTCGAAAGAATGAACACAACATTAGCTGGTCCTAAACTGGAGCAAAAACTTCACAATGTGAAGCATAGATGACCAAGAAATATACCTAGATATGCCTAGATTCGCCTTTAAGGCAAGTGCAAGGTATAGTGTCATGGTAGTCATCCGTATATGTTGACATGACCATCAACTAATTTACTAAATACATCATGCATGGTATTTACTAAATACTATATCCCAACTAATGTGTGTGTGTAGAACTAGGGTCTAATATATACCCTCAAACACCAACACCACACTCATGCACATGCGAACACACACACACACACACACACACACACACACACACACACACACACACACAAGCATACATAAATGCAAAGGTCTACATATCGATTTTATGTGATAGCTCCAGAGATATAAGGCAAACTCAAACACAATGAACCCTACCACTAAAAGAAGCATTGACTAGAGAAAATATACACAAACTTAAGGTACTTGACAGTACAAAACACACAATGTAGTGCTATGCCCACAAAAAGACATAGTGATAGGCAAATATAAACAAAGAGAATGAATAGCAAAGCAAAAAAATAGAAGAAAGAGTTCTAGAGCACTATACATGCACGTCATAGCCTTCGTCAATTCGCTTTTGAATGCCGGCAATGCATTTTTAAATGGTGTAATCATAAGCTTTCATGCGCTCCTTCACAATCTTGTTGACGAATTCATCCCTAGGCATTGTGAGGGCCGTAGCCCGTGCCCGTGCGTGCAGGGAAGGGGAAGGGGAATACAACAAAGGGGCAAACACCACTCTATACAAGGAGAGAGTGAGTGGGATTCTTTTTTTTGTATGTATAAAGAACAAGGGTTAATAAGTGAGCTAGTGAGGGTAGGGAGAAAAAGGGTCGAGCGAACATGGGCCTTTACCCCTATCTCCCACTTAAAGGCCAATGTGGCCATAAGTGGCAATGACTAAAGCTAGTATATGCAATCATAAAGCACGAAAGCTTCAACATTGCACAAATTTTTTCAGCCTACACCCATTAACTTGATTCAATGTGCAATCTGCTTCATAGCTAGGCTCTTTGTAAGAGCATCTACTGGGTTGTCATGAGTGTGGATCTTCACAAGCTCCAAGCACTTATCTGTCAATTGATCTCGAATGAAATGATACCTCACCTCAATGTGTTTTGACTTGGAGTGAAAAAAAGTATTCCTTGCCAAATCAATGGCACTATGACTATCACAATGCAAAATTGGAACCTCCTTAATGTCTAAATCTCCCACTAAACGCGCCAACCAAATAGCTTCCTTGCTGGTATCTGATATTGCAACGTACTCAACCTCTATAGTGGAAGAAGAAGTACAATCTTGGAGAGATGATCTCCAAGAAATGGCTCAACCAGCAAATATGAAAATATAGCCAGACATAGATCTCATGTTGTCTCTACAAGCCGCATAATCTACATTAGTGTAACCAACAATAGATGCATCACTATTAGCAAAGAGTAAAAAATTTCTTGTTGTACCCTTCAAATATCTGAGAATGTGTTTCATCATTGTCTAATGTTGCTTGTCAGGATTAACCTAACTACTCCCACTACAAATGCAATGTTTGGCCTTGTAGCTACCATAGCATACATAAGACTACCTACAACTGAAGAATATGGCACACTTTTTCTCTCTCAGCATCTAACTTGGGAGAATCTTTCGTTCAGAGTTTCAATATGATAGTAGTGGGGTATTCACTGCCTTCGTCCCTTGCATATTGAAACAATGCAAGACCTTATGTATAGGATTCCTGAGACAACTCAAGAATACCCTTTTTCCTCTCTCTCTCTCTCTCTCTCTCTCTCTCTCTCGACGCGTACCAAGAAAATGATTTGCTTCGCCCAAGTCCTTTATAAAAAAGTTATTGTTTAACATTTGCTTCAATTTGACAATCTCCTAATTGGACTTTCTTGCAATGAGCATGTCATCTACATATAAAATGAGAATGACTAAAGAATCATCACTGAGTTTCTTTGTATACAAGCATTGATCCTCTTGACTCCTAAAACCTCGGGACTGCATAAAAGGATCAAAATTTTGATACCATTGCCTTGAACCTTGCTTTAAGCCGTAAAGTAATTTTGTGAGTTTGCATAGAAGCTCCTCCCTGCTAGGCTTCAAAACCTTCAGGTTGCTGCATGTAAACATCCTCTTCTAGATCCCCGTGAAGAAAGACCATCTTCACATCCATTTGGACAAGTTCCATGTCCTCAAGGGATACTAGGCCAAGCATCGTGTGCAGTGTAGTCATTTTGACCACCGACAACAAGATTTCATCAAGATCAACTCCTTTGTGTTGCTTGAATCTCTTAGCAACCAATCTAACCTTGTACTTGGGCTTGGGATTATCAGTGTAAACTTCTTCTTGTAAACTCACTTGCAAGGTAAGGCATGCTTGCCTTCTGGCATTTCAACCATGTCCCATGTCTCATTATTAACAGTTGAGTTGTACTTAGTTTGCATGGCATGGCCTACTCCCACTTGACCTTGTCATCCATTTGCATGGCTTCTTTGTAACAAAATGGCTCATTGCACTCGGTCAAGATGACATAGACCAACTATGGCTGTAATCGCTTAAGGGGACGTGAGGATCTTATAGATCATCTCAAAGCCTTACTACTACTCTCTTCCCTATCGGTTGGAGCACTGCTAGTGGAAGGTACATCACTAGTCTTTTGACTTTTCACAAATTTTGAAGCAATGTCCTCAAATGTGACTTTTCTATACTCAACCTCTTTGATAGGTTTCTTGTGCATATTCAATTCATTGAAGACAACATGTGAGCTGAAAATTAATTTGTTAGATTTTGGGGCGCCAAAGATGATATCCCATCTCTCCATCTACACCATAACCAAGGAAAATGCACTTGTATGACTTTGGGGTTTTTCCAAAGCTCTCGAGACACGTGCATATGCCTTGCATCCAAAGACACACAAATGATCATAATGTGGTTTCTTTTCAAACCACAGCTCCTTTGGAATATGGAAATTCAATGGCGTAGTACTAGGTGACCAATTGATGATATATACTACTGTCAGTACTACCTCTACCCAAAAACCTTAAGTCAGATTCACCATAGAAAGCATGGCTATGAATCTCTCTTGAATTGTACGATTCATTCTTTCTGCAACTCCATTTTGATTGGGTGTGTAAGGTGAAGTAAGTTGCCTCTTATTTTCCACAAAATTCTTAAATTCCTTCGAGATATATTCTCCACCATTATCAATCCTTAAGCTTTTGATCTTCTTGCCAAACTGATTTTCTACCAATGTTAAGAATTTATAGAAAGCAGAGAAGACATGATTCTTATGTCATAAAGGATAAACCCACACCGTCCTAGTGGAACTGTTTATGAAAGTCACAAAATAGCTAGGTCCACCTAGAGACTTGGTCAGTATAGGACCGCAAACTTCACCTACTACGCCACAACAACTCATTAGACAACAGCTTGGCTATGGATATACAATCCTCTTTTACACATGAAACAAACAAAGAGTAAAACATTCCATGTTTCTGACCCTTGAGAATCACAAGATTTCCATGCATGATGACAATGAACCGTTCCCAAAGGTGGTCATGTAACCCGAGTCGCCAAGCTAACCAACAGATATCAAACTTTTTGTTAACTTGGGAATGTGTCTGCCATTCTTGACTATGAATTCCATGCCATCTAGCTTGATGTTTCAAACACCATTTATCTCAAGCTCATAGGCATCACCAAGCTTCACTTTGCCACGAGCATGTGCATACATAGAGAACCATTCTCTATGAGCTGTCACATGGAAACTGACTCCAGAATCTATGACCCAATTTTGATCAAAGTGTCATGCCAAGGGCAACCCTCGGGTCACGGACTGGGGCCAAGGGCCGACTGCCAAGGTGTGGACAGGGGAATACCATATGTGGACCGCCAAGGGCCTACATAAAGGGCGGTAGGAAGGACGTATTCCCAAGGCAGTTCCTCGCGGCTTTACAATGGTATCAAAGCTTTAAGATTTTTGGGACCAAAGAGGGCGTGGTCTCTCAAGTTTGCATGTTGCTGCATGCTCATGCAATAGAGAGAGTCGTAGAGAGGAATATGACGACCTGTGTGCATGCACTCTTGGAGCAATCAGGAGGTCGAGATTGACCTGCATCAAACTACAAAAGAAGAGGCTCAGCGGGGTCGCACTAATGCAAGGAACATTTCCTGTTGCTGGCGTGCATGCAATGGAGCACCACAACAGGTGCTCTCTCCCTCCCTCTCTCTTTCACTGTTCGCTGGCTCGTTGCCATAGCCAAATGAGAGCTTCTTTTCATATTCAACACCCAAGGCCTTTGGCCTTAGGGCAATTAAATTGAAACAAGAGAGGTTGCCCACGGGCCAACCCCCCCTTTTCACGCCTTGGACCTCTGTCCTCTACACCAAGGCAAGTCGTCGTACCGAGGTGAGCAACATAAGCTTTTCCAAGTGCTGATTTTTTGAATATTTTGGAAATTCATAGCAATTCTCAAGTAGGCAAGAATTCAAGAGGAGGATTGCGGTTCAAAACCCTTGCCATAGCCAACATTTTTTAGCGAGATCTACATGGCAGGCCGGCGTCAAACAAAAATTTAAGTAATAGCACTGCTTCATCGACAACAAGCTTGAAGGGAGGTTCTTTGGCAACAACAGTTACCAGATTTATTGGTTTTTGTTTGGAATTGATACAGTTTTTTTCAAAAAATGATTACGAATTGACTAAGTAATTAGCAAGGCTATTTAATGGAAACTGTAGTGATTACTACGACTACGGGCATCTTGAGTCAAGGTACTCATTCTTTTCTTGCTAGCATTGCACATAGTTTCCATGGATTCCAACATTAATATGACATTTGATTTTGAGGATCATACACCCAACCCTCCCAATGATGGCTAGCGGCCAGATACTCTCACAGAGGGTACCCGCACGGCTACGGGAGAGGATGATAATTATGAATTGCTTCATATTCAGGAGTTTCGAGCACTTCAAGCACACATACTTGTGATGGAGAAAATGTTTCCATCTTTGAATTATAATGTTACTAAATTATCCACTTTAATACTGCATTATATGCAACAACAGGCCAAGGGTCCTCATACACATATGTAGGAGCAAGGCTTTAATTAGGGATTGGGCCCCCATCCGGATTCTTTGAACTCTCTCACCCAAAAGGAGGTGGACAATTTGTTGAAAAATACAAAGCCGTCTACTTTTAAGGGGGAGTAAAGAGAGCGCAATAAAGATGCGGTGAATATCTTTCTCAATAAATGGGAAGGAATTCACAATGTGCGACGTACTCTGGATGTAGTCAGGGCATTGCACACAAGTCTGACATTAGAAGGCAAGGCATACAAATGGTGGATGTCTCTCAAGGATAAGAACATCATACCACAGACTTGGGAAGCCTTTGAGACTATATTTAGAAAGAATGTCCACAAATGAAGCGGACATAAATTGGTCAGCTTGGGATAAGTGTTCCATGTGACAACATAAAACATTTTTGGAATATATCTCGCACTATCGGGATGTAATCCTCAAGCTGGAAGGGTTAGATACTTTTAGGCAAGTGTGTGGGTTTATCTGCGGTCTAACATTAGAGCTTAAGAAGCATGTCAAGACTCAAGATCTCAAGACGCTTGAGAGGGCTATAGTGCAAGCTCATATCCACGATGAATTGCTACAAGCAAACAAATTATATGCCAAAGAGTCAAAGTGTGATTTTCTCCAGGAGGAAATTCACTATCTAGGGCATGTCATCTCAGCTAATGGGCTGCATATGGATCGATCCAAGGTGGATGCCATTTGCAGGTGGCCTTCTCCCAAAAATCTAAAAGAGTTACACATTTTCTTGGGGTTTGCAGTGTTTTATCAAAGGTTCGTTAAAAACTATGCTCACATTGTTGTGCCCATGATGGACCAATTGGTCAAAATGTACGACAAGCGCAGGATTGGTATAAGAAGTACGCTAATGAGAAACGTCGGCAAGTTACCTTCACGGAAGGGGAAGAGGTATTTTTGTGTGTGCCATAGCATTCAAAAATTCTGAAGACTAAGCCAACACCTAAATTATCTCTAAGATATTGTGGGCCTTTTGAGATACTCAATCGAGTTGGTGATCGAGCTTACAAACTCTCATTACCTGCACACTCTCGTATTCATCCAGTATTTCATGTAAGTTGTTTACGTAAACGCTTGCATAGGGATGAAAACGTCATTGACCAGCAGATTCTGGTTGATTTTGTTGAACCTCCTACCCCAACCGCATGAACTTGAGCAAATCTTAGATCATCATGATTTACGCACGCGTCATCATGTACGTTGATAAGCTTTAGTCAAGTGGAAAGTTGACGTGAAGAAGGTGCCTGTTGGGAAAACATTAGTGTGCTTAAGAAGAAGTTTTCCACTTTTGTTTTCGAGGACGAAAGCACTTCTCGAAAGGGGGAGTAATGTCATGCCAAGGGCAACCCAGGGGGGTCACGGACCATGCCAAGGGTCGACTGCCAAGGTGGGACAGAGGAATACCATATGCGGACGGCCAAGGGCCTACAGAAAGGGTGGTAGGGAGGGCGTATTCCCAAGGCAGTTCCTCAGGGCTTTACACAAAGCTAGCATCTTGTGTAATAAGAGAACCTGGTCTAAGATCTGATGTAAAGACTAGAACATATGAGGAACTATGGACCTCAAGCACATCTACAATTCTAGGAGACTCTATTACATTGAGCTCCTCAATCTGAGCTTTTCCCTTGCCATCATTGTCAGACCTTTTGTTATCTTGAAAATTTTTCTTGTCTCTCTGACATGCATGACAATATTTCTTCAAGTGTCCTTTCTTATGGCAATAAGAGCACTCGAAATTGCGTGAAGAACCTCTAGATTTGCTTCAAGAATTCGTGCAATCCTTATGTTTGGCACGATTATGATTGTGACCTCTCTGACATTTGCCACTGGTAACATATGCATCACCTTGCTTTGTAGTCTTCATTGACTTCTTATGCATTTCTTCACTAAGTAGACGGGAAACTACAACATCGTAGGCCACCTTGCTCTAGGCGCAGAGTTCCTAATCGCTTTGCAAAATATGTCCCACGAAGAGGGTAAAGAGCACAATAAGAATATGGATTGCACTTCATCGTCAAATTCTAGTCCTTGTGATGTCAATCGATAGAAAAATACATTGAATGCATTCAAGTGCTCGAAAATCGTGTCACCTTCTTTGATGCAAAGCTCAAAAAGCTTCCTTATCAAGTACACTTTGTTACTTGCACTTTTGCTCTCATATGTGTTGCGTAGCTTGTCCCACAAGGATCTAGGAATAGCTTCACTCAGTATGGTAAAAGATACAGATTCGGCTAAGTGGAAGCGAATAGTGGACTTGGATTTTGCTTCTAGCATCTTCCACTACGCTTCTGTATAGCCATCTCCTTGATTATGCTTGAAGATTGGCTCTAATTGACCTTTTTGGGTTAGTACTGCTGTTCCTGCATAGAGAAATTTGTGCTATTAAACTTTTTGATATTGTAAATGTCCTTCTCAACATAAAAGGCCATTTCTGCAAGGCTTGAGCATTATGACGAGAACACCAAAGTTATGGTGAGAAAACCTGACAAGATTTTGACAAAACCTTCTTTGTAACGAAGGCAAAATCTCAAGCCAATACAATGCTCAAATCCTCATAAAATGCATAGATAGACTCGTCAAAAAATTTGACAGAGTCTCCTTTGTTTGGGAAGTGAAAACTCGACCCCAATGATGCATAAAACGTATAAAATCAACTCAAAAGAGTATTCTGTGCATAACCTCTCAATTGTCACTGACAAACGAGTGCCATACATGGTGTCAAGCAAAATATCCCATCAGGTACATAATCTATGGTGAGGGCATCGTAATGGGAAACTCCAACAACCTCTATCATCAAAGGTATCTCAATATTCGAGAATACCCCAGCTCAATAAAACCTCACAAAGGGCCCTCCAAAATGCTAAGCAGACACAATGACTAGCCATGGTCTTAGAAAGGGGTCTTCCGGCTCGAGTCTTAGAGATGGCCGAGAAATTGTCAAAAATGACCAAGAAATGGCTCCACACGATGTACAGTTGGCAGTATCCACAACTCAACTTACATGAGTAAGCAATTGTGCACAAACAAGCACCAGAAACTGATGCAAATAGTATACAAAATCCATGCGGGGATACTTGCTCTCAAAAGAGCTCAATAGCACTATGTATGCTAAAAAAGTATGTGTTTGTCCATGCATAACAACAATTCACAAAGAAACTCTTTCCAAAACCATTGCCAAGAATGCTTGTGAAGTCACTATACAAATGTGTGTCTAAAACCTAGAGATGATGCATGTACAATGCGCACTAAAGCTTGTCAATGTGTCAGGCCATAGAGAAAGGAGGCCCATGCAGGCTCAAAAGCCCCCTGCAAACCTGCTATGAGAAAGCCTGTATGTTGTTGTCAACCAAAATTTCATGCCCACTTACGCCACCGAACAAAAGTGCCAAACAACGCGAATGCTCGAAGCCGAAACATAACCGAAAGCCGAAGTACATGTATGTAGCTGATGTTGAGGGTTGCATGTTGAAAATCTGCGGCATAATGTATAGGATGTCGAGAAAGAACGCTAAGGATAGTCTATGCCATGTCGGAGTGCTGATGCCGATGTGATGTTGAACGTCGAGAAAAGCTGATGCTCTCTCTCTCTCTCTCTCTCTCTCTCTCTCTCTCTCTCTCTCTCTCTCTCTCTCTCTCTCTCTCCGCCAAACTTGCTAAAAACGTGAAAATTCGTTCGATGCCGCAATTCGAAAAGATAATGTTGTCGATGTCAAGAACCAATACCGAAAACCAAAACCGTACGTGTGTGTGTGTGTGTGTGTGTGTGTATGGGTGTGCACACAACCACACACAACCAAGGTCTTGAATTCTTATGTGACCGCCTATTTTCCCTACAAATTTCAAACTGCACGTTGCCCATTGACCCTCCTTTGCAATACGTGTGTGTGTGTGTACACACACTCTATACACAACACTTTGAAGCAAAGAAATAGAAAAAAAAAACGTTCTCCCTGTTTCTATTGTTGCTCGGACAGACCAGAGAGAACAATGTATGTGTATGTGTGAACCACTCTGCTTGCGCTGATTGCACTTGTTCACACACACAATGTATGTGTGTGTGTGAACCACTCTGCTTGCGCTGACTGCACTTGTTTACTCGCAATGTGTGTGTGTGTGTGTACACTCAATCACAAACAACCAATGCAAGCTTGAGAAATCCCCTGCTGCTCGACTCTGTACCACTGCCCACTACGAGATGCCCGATTCTCTACTTGCTCTATGCCAAATTCACCTACTGAAATCTGATCCTCCTCTAGCTACTCGATTCTACATTACACTACCTTCAATTGTCATGCTTCTCTATTTCAGCACCCCTGTTGTCCCTACACAAGCGCATTGCTCTCTTGGTGTCCGATTCTACACATTATCCCACTTCTTTCCTTGCAGGCGCTGCTCCTTGCTGTTCAGGTTCCTAGAGGGATGCAATTTTCTTCAAGATACCGTTCTTGAGTTGGGAGGCCTGCACACGCGGGGTGGAGAGGGGATGGGCAGGGATCAGAGACTAGCTTTGATACGAGTTTTGAGGGTTGTGTGCCCATGCCCGTGTGTGGAGGGAGGGAAGAGGAACACAAAAAAGGGGGAAACACCACTTTGTAGAAGTGAGAGGGCTTTTCTTTTTAATATGTATAAAGAACAATGGTTAGTAAATGAGTTAGTGAGGGTAGGGAGAAAAAGGGTAAGGTGGCTACATGACTTTACCCCAACACAACTTATCCCATTTCCCCTCCTCTCTTCTACGTTTGAGGTTCTCAACCTTCCTCACATTCAATGACCATTTCTTTCTTCATTCGCAAAACGTGCCTTTGTGTGCTTTTGCCATCAATGCTTGTCCTGCCATGTTTCAGGTGCTTTGCCTCTAGAACCCGTTGACACATTCAATGCACCGCATGCTTTCTATAATGGGATCTCCACATCCAAGCCATGATCTCTTTTGAGGTGTCTCTCCATCCGCCACCTAACAAGCTCAAAATGGAATTGATTTGGGCACTCCTTGCTGGCTCGACATTGTCGTGCAAGCCTACCGTGCGGTGAAAAAGCCTCTACATACGTCAATGGCTGAACATTAGGCCAAAACCCCTTCCCACTGATGTCATGATCAATAAACGAATCATCCTTTCGTGCATCTCGATGGGTGGTCCTTGCACCACGACTTCCTTTGGAACCACTCTCTTCCTCTTTGGGAAATGAATTACTTGTGGGTTTCGAAGAATCCGTCTCCTCCAGATGATGCATCACATGCCCTCCTTGAAAAGGTCCTTGAACTTTTCCGGAGGCTTTTCACGCAACCGTGGACCGTTTCACGTGGGCGGTGGATAGGACATGTTGTGTGGGTGTAGCCTCAGGTTGTTTTGAGTTGCTTGTGGATACATTTGAGACTTTTTCCCCTGTGTGCCTCCTTTCTTCACTCCCTCCACTAGCCTACGAGGTGCCATCTACAATAAACAGAGGGCTTGAGGCACATATCATCACCTCGTTGATTGAGATCCTCCCCCTACTCGGCCTCAACCCACACAACCTTATCCGCCTTGATAGGCCTAGGCGGTGTAGGACAGAACCTTGTTTGCTCCCATGTTCCCACGCCTTGTGCAATCCCTGTGATGCTCACTGTTTGCAGAACCTGAGGCTTGCAAGCTTGCCCACCTCCCCGTTGTGGCCTTGCATCAAGGCTCCACAGTTGTGCAAGTAGAGATGTCTCTGACCCTCTCACCCCTCACTTCCCATAGACTCCCGCCGTCCTATGCATGCAACACTCCAAGCCCCCTAAGCTGCGACCCCAACCCTCACTCCTCACAATCCTCATGCAACGTACAACCTCTAGCATGGAGATGCCGCACTCCACCTCAACCCAAATTTTGCAAGTGTGGCCCCCCTTGCCCACCCGAGAGCTCCACGCAAGCGCTCGATCCACATTTACTTTTTAAGCGCTTATTTACTTTTTCTTTTTGCTTGTGTGGATGTTGCAGATCGCCCTGAAAACCGCGAATCACTACCCCTCCCTTGATTCCACTATTGGAGCTTCCTTTACTACCCTGTGGCATATAGTGCTCCCCCCCCCCGCCCCCAAACACACACACCCATGGGTTCTCACATATGCAAGGGCCCTTGTCCTAGTTCTTAACCTTTGTTGTGGTTCTTATAAAATGCACCCCATTTGGCTGTGAGGGGTGCATATTTGTGGTTAGCTAAATCTGATGCCAAAGTTTGATCATTTAGGCCCTTGTCACACACGTCCACCTGAACGTGTGTCAAGATGAGGTGGCAAAACCTGGTTGGCTTAACACCTCATTCGTTGCTTTCCAAAACGATCCGAGGTAGACCCCTCGCCCATTCCTGCTCAGTAGTGGACACGCAAAAGAGGTAACGTGAAGTCAAAATATTGGGTTTGAGTGCTAGGCATCATCCTACATAATCAGAATTGTTTCCATGTGGCCTGAGGCCATTAGCTGAATGAAAAAGTGAAAATATTAAATATAAACTATGTTCGTTGTGTGTGACTAGAAGAGCGCCCAAATGGGTCTTTTACGGGCCTGTTTGCTGCATGTGTGTGATAGGGGCCTTATACGTTGTGAAGGTTTGGTCAGGTAGCATTCGGATTCATTGGAACATATAGTTGGACAAAGGTATCTTGAAGATATGGCAAAATGATATCAACAGGACAAGCGGCCTCCCACCCCTTGACATATACCTTGACTATGTATGTTGCAACGAGAAATGCGGGCAGAAGTTGAACCGCCGACCCACAATCTCATAGCCAGCTTTCCAGAAGCTCATAGGCTATTTGGTGCTTCCTCTGATGCAGTTGTAACTTTCATTTTCATGTCTCGGCTGTGTGAATGAACTAAATGAGGGAAAGGCACAATGATGCTCGAGTTTTTATGCAATCGGAATGCATCCTTAGTCCATAGGAAACTGGCGACAAAAGCGTACGCCCTAGGATTCTGGGTGCATAGTCTTGGTCGTTCTTCTTGTGCACTTTTCTAGTGTATGAGGAGAGCGGCCGGGAGTGCCCTACCCGACTCCTAAAACAAACAAAACAAACATCCTTAGTCACAAGGTAACGAGATGGTAGATTTTCTGCATTTGCGTGAGAACACTCTGTGATGAAGAGGGGCCAGGGTTTTTTAATGGCAGGCAAATGCTTTTGTGTGTGCATCTTTTGAGACTTTTACCGCAGGAAAGAATCAAAGGGGGAATTTTGGAGCTGGGATGGGACTCCGACTCACTCCGTGGGATGAGGGACCGCCGACAAGCCTGACCGGTAGTCTTTCACAAGTACGGCCGTCGTCTTCTCGTGGTTGTGGAGTCTGCAGTCTCGACTCTCTCCAGAAAGCTGCCAATGGCGCGCGCACACATGCACTCTCTTCAGAATCTCTGAATCTGAGTTCTCTCTCTAATAGCCGCTCGGGCCTCCCTCGGCGAAACTCTCTTTTTCTCTCTCTAAGTATGCGCGCACATAAAATACTCAATTCAAACACGCGCAAGCTCGCGCTCTCTCTCTCTCTCAGTCTCTCTCAGACTCTCTCTTCCCTGCGTGCGCGACTGCCCATTCTCTAGGCTAGCCTGGCTAGGTAGGCTTGCCAGGCCTGCGTATAATCGTCGAAGACTCGAAGCGCGCAAATCATCACATGATTCACCGAGCAGAAGAAGAGTCTATAGCCAGCTGGGAAGACAGAAGACAAGTCGCAGCAGGGAAGGAACAGGGGTTACAGCCTACAGGGCATCATCATATGCTGCTTACCACTGACCAGTCTCCGCCCCCTGTCCCTGCTTTTGCCCTTTTGCGACTTTGCCCACTACAATCCACCGGTTAAATCATACCCAATCTTGCTTTTTGCTGCCAATCCCTGCTCAAACTCCCATCATCATTCTTCTCCCTCATCCCTTCTCTTATAGTTTTCATCACAACATTTTGCAGGACTAGGACAGGCTAGGAGCCCTTTTTTCTCGTCTATTTTGGCTGCTACGGCTACGGCTATGGAAGTAGACTACCACACTCGTGAGTCCGTGACTTTTCCGTTGCTTGTTCTTCTTCAGTAAGACAACTGTAAACCTTGTGAAGTATGTAAGCTCCCTCTGTTTGCTACCCTCTCTTTTGGATATGCCTATGCCTATGGCTATGGCTTCCTAGTAGAGAAAAATTGGACCATGCTTTTCTGCAGCGTGTACTCTACCATACCTTTGGTGAATGCAATCAAGGCCTGTTCTAGTGTCGTAATCTACCCATGTTTGGGCCTATACTACTGCGCCTTGTTGATTATTCTGCAATTTACACCCATTTGCGTCAGAATTCCTGCATAGAGCTTATTGTGGGCGCGTGATTGAAGGTCAGCTTGAATGCAAGGCCATTCTCAACTCTAGCAGTGCTAACGATGAGTTCGTCTTTGCTACCTGAGGCGGTGTCTGTTGCAGCCTATGCCAAGAAGGAGGGCAGGGTGAGAAGCCATCTCCAAACATTAGTAACGGAGAACGTCGTGGTTGCCCTGAATGCAGGAAAAGAAATCACAAAGCATGCACTGGAGTGGGCTCTCAGCAACGTGGTGCAAGGCGGAGATCATATAACACTCATTGCTCTACTACAAGGAAAAAATGGTAATTCTAAGTTTAGGCTCTTTCTCCTTAGTGGTCAATTTAAGGTTTGCTTACTACCCTACATTTTAGCTTATGCTGGGTCCCCATCAGTGAGCGATCGAGCTGCCTGTGCTTAGGTTGAGTTTCATTGAGGTTGCATCAAATTGGAGGGATCCATACGACAGTCTTTGCGGTTCTTTGTGTGTCCAAATGCACAATGCCAAATGCATTTTTACTTGCATTTTGCGCTCACAAGATCTAAATATGTATGGAAGGACGTTGACAGTTTGAGTGAGTAAAGCTCCCAGCTTAGTGTTGTGCTGTTTACCTACCAGGAAAGAAGCTATGGAGCTTCCCCAGGCTGGGTGGAGATTGTGCCAACAGGTCCAATAAAGGCGGGAAAAATGCAAACTTACAAGAAAGGGAGGAGGATGTGACTGACTCTTGCTCTGTAATGATGCAACAGCTGCATAATCTTTGTGACTCTAAGCAGGTTAGGCACTGCAAGGATTGATGTTTCATATCAATTTATTTCCAACTTGTGATAACCGTTGATATGCTGTACAGGTCAAAGTCAGTGTAAGGGTTGTGCCAGCAGCTGCAAAGGGTACCACAGCCATGGAAGCGCAAAGAGTGAAAGCCACTTGGGTTGTGCTTGACAGGTAGTTTTGACATGCTTTTTAGATGTTTACAGCCTGAGCCTGTTCTTTTGTCATTCATTATATTTGTACATACATACATACATTCATACATATGCGCACATTCATACATATGCACGTACGTGCGTGTGTATGGGTCTATGTATGTACACACACACACACACACACACACACACACACACACACACACACACACACACAGTCAGAATAACCATGATGTTTAGAACATGGGCTAGTGGTATTATATGACCATTCTCCCAGTGACATACTTTTTCTTCCACTTCAGCCAGCTCAGGAAAGAAGAGAGCAAGTATTGCATGGAGCAGCTGCAATGCAACCTTGTTGTAGTGAAGCGCTTGGATGCAAAGATTCTACGGCTCAACTTGAAGGCTTGTGTTGACCCAGAAAGAAGTCGCGTTGAGTGCTCGACGTCAAGCACTTCTAAGACAACCGGTGCTGCCAACTTGAGCCCACATGAAGCTTTTAATGACAGAGAAGCCCTAAGCAGCCTTATCTCCTCTATCCATGGCAAGCAAACTTACACCATCTCTGAAGAAGCAACTTCTTCAGGCAGCCCGGGTGGGAGAACCCCTTTTACGGCCACTGACAAGGGCACATCCTCAGCATCTAGTTCGGAGTCAAGCACATCCCCAGTGACAAGAAATGAGGCAATGAAGGCATGCACTAGTCAAAGGGTCAATGATATGTTAATTGTGGAGACTGATTCAGCATCTGATTATGAGTTTGGCGATGTTCCTTCTGATGCTGATTCTAGTAGTGACGACTCTTATCAAGTCGTTAAGGGGCGCCGTCCTATATCGAGAACTGCCAATGCCAGCCCGGAGCACAGGTGTAAAAGCTCTTCCGTCCAATACTTTCAGTCTTCAGATCTCATGTCTGGGCGATGGCTTGACTACAGCTTAACTGCTGGTAAGGGCTTGATTGTTGTGCACTTACTCTTGAAGTTTTTACATGCTGAGAACCATACATCAAAAGCTTGCTCCATGTGTGTGTATACTTTTATCTTTAAGGCAGATCTTGATTTTCTTGCTTGAAATAAAGTGTGCCTGCATGATAGGATTGCCTTCTGGGTTTCTGTAATGCAGCTGCCAAAAGAGAGAGCTATTCAGTGGACCCATGGATGCCAACAACCAAGCTCAAACCAAACTCTACTAATGCTACTCCTAGAGCACACCCAAAGCATCATGGTAGGATACTTACTACTCCGACTTCCCCTTCAGGTTCTTCAAAGAGGTTCACAGTGAATTCCAGGCTATCACTGAGCATGAGAGAAGGTGGGTCAGGTCTTCATCAAGGAAGCCCTTCATCAGAAGGGCCAAAGTCAGCAGGTCAATCTTATCAAAGGCACCTTCGGAATGCCCAGTCATTGAATACAAACTCCAGGAGTTGTACACGAAGGTTCGAGCTAGATAAGAGCAATTGGGTAAAGAGGGCACTTACCACAAAGGAACTGGTGGAGAGGTTTGCTGCATGGGACCCAGACTCTGCTCTTGAAAGTGAGTTTGGAAATGGCGGCTTGTCCAAATGTGGAGATTTTGAGAGAACCTCTAGTATCAGAAGAGCTATGTCCCTATCAATACACATGCCTCCTGGTCCTCCTCCATTGTGCTCAATTTGCCAGCACAAAGCTCCTGTTTTTGGAAAGCCTCCAAGGAGGTTTGCCTATGCCGAGCTCGAACTTGCTACTGGAGGCTTCTCTCAGGCAAACTTTTTAGCCGAGGGGGGTTTTGGGTCTGTACATAGGGGTGTCCTTCCTGATGGCCAAGCTGTCGCAGTCAAACAGCATAAGCTTGCCAGCTCTCAAGGCGATATTGAGTTCTGTTCAGAGGTAGAAGTTTTGAGCTGTGCACAACACCGAAATGTTGTCATGTTGATTGGCTACTGCATAGAAGACAAGAGGAGATTATTGGTCTATGAGTTCATCTGCAATGGATCTTTAGACTCCCATCTTTATGGTATTACTCCATTTCCCTCTCCCTAGGTGTATGCAGATACATGCCTGCCCAAAATTGTTATATGCTTGTATACACTGGGAATTCTTTTTATTATGTTGAGATTCTAAGGCATTCAATCATCTCGGTCTGATTCTTTTGAAGGCAGAGACAAAGGTGCCTTAGAATGGGTATCTCGCCAGAAAGTTGCAGTGGGGGCTGCTCGGGGGCTGAGATACTTGCACGAGGAATGCCGTGTTGGTTGCATTGTACACCGTGACATGCGGCCTAACAACATTCTACTGACACATGACTACGAACCTATGGTGGGCATAATGATAAGGCTGGTGTTGGCCATTTTTTTCATGTCCCCTGGCTCATCACTTGCTGTTTGATATCACTTAGGTTGGAGATTTTGGTCTTGCAAGATGGCAACCAGATGGTGATCTTGGAGTTCAAACTCGTGTTATTGGGACCTTTGGGTGCGTTTTGTATCATGATGTATGCTTGGAGAAAAATCTGCAACCATGTTCTGCTCCTTAGTTGTCACCTCCTTTCTAAATCTTCTGCCCAGGGCACTGCCTGCATTTCTGCATAGCTTAAGTTGATTTTCCATGCAGGTATTTGGCACCTGAATATGCACAAAGTGGCCAGATTACGGAAAAAGCGGATGTATATTCATTTGGTGTCGTTCTCTTGGAGTTAGCAACTGGGCGGAAGGCTGTGGACCTGAATCGGCCAAAGGGTCAGCAATGCCTAACAGAATGGGTTAGTGTTGCAAAATGCCTCAAAGTATTAACTTTTTGTTTTTTTTTTTACCGCCAATGCCTTAGTAGTCCCTATTTTTCCTCTTTGTCAGCTCCTGAGGGAGGATGTTGTGAGTCTTCACCTTGTTCTCCTAGCGTGTTTTAGGCCCAAGGTGTCGCACTGTACACATCACTTCAAGTCACATTGATTTGACACCTTTTTCTTGTTTGCAACTCTAGGGAATCAGTTTTGCCATTGTAATATTAGTCTACATCATATACTGTTTATTTTTGAATCCTCCTATTGCTTCAAAGGGGGTATCAGTGAGGTACAATTGATGATGCACGATCTAGGGCTGAATGCTGGTTGCAAAAATGCACATTTGCACACCGATGGGAGCGGGATCTATGGCTGAATGCTGGCTGATAAAACATGGATCTAGCAGAAAAATAAACGGCAAAAAAGCAGCAGATTAAATGCTTGCAAATGAGTATCCAATGGGACCGATGTGGGCAGCAGAGGGGTGCCTTCCATGGTTTAGGTGAGCAGCAGATGGAGGCTGGGATGGATGAGCAAAACGCTGAGGATGGCTGCAAGAGAAGGGTATGGTCACTTGCAAAAAATGCCAGAGGGAGGGGCTGGCAAAGAGGCAGTGATGATGCTTCTAGTGCCGAACGCTAGAGAATGAGGGAGAAAGCTCGTTAAACGAGCTTTTAGACGTCGAGATTTGAATCCCTGACCTTCGGATGTTGATGCGTCTACTTGCAAACTAATGACTGCAATATGGATCAACGATGGCCTTGTTGGTTACCTACAAACAAGTACCTTTACTTCCCCAACTTGGAATTGAACCGATTCTACAAGTTACAACAAATGGATGCTTGTAAAGTATACGAATGGCTTGCCAATGCAAATATCCACGAAGGTTACTCCTACGTGGGAGAATTGTTGAGTTCTAGATTTGATTGCAATGTGCTCCTAGAATAAGCAATGGGAATAGTAGAAGAGAAGGCGAGATGGTGGCAGGTATGGGCAACAGAGTACAAATAGCTGCTAAAAAAGGCTCAAGGGTGCTCTTTGACTCCTGCTTCTTGTCATATGAAGCGAGCAAATCTCAATATTCACAAAATGCTTGAGGGTGCTCTTTGACTCCTGCTTCTTGTCATCTGACGCAAGCAAATATTGATACTCACCATCTAAATCTTTACGTCTTTGGTGCATGTTTGCAACCATGTGATCAATGATGTCGAAGGATTAACGGCTGATAAGCATGCAAGGCCTCATTATATCGAGGTGGTCTGTCCTTCACACAACGACAACTATTCTCATGTACGCGCACTGCAACTGCATTTTGCATCTACGGTAGTTGCATTCCAGCCTTATAGGCGAATGGCCCCACAAGCAATGGCAGTTTTTGCAATTTAGAGAGTGAAGTAGTGTATTTGGGGAAAATGCTGAAACACACTTCGACATTAGAAGCAAAAGTTCTAGATTGGATGGTTAATGCAAAATCAAATAATGTTAGATGCAATGGAAAGAGAAAATTGATAAGATGAAGCAATCACAATGCTTATGTTCCCGTGCATCAATGGATGTGCCTTTACGTTAATGGTAGTTCCATTGCAGTAATGGTTAATGATAGTTCCTTTGTAGTAATGGTGAAGTCTTTCTTAGAAAGAACAGACATAGATTTAAGTTGATGGAGAGAGACATCTCTAAATGTAGATAGGCAGGTATTCATGCAATCTTGTATAAAGAATGATAGCTTTATGTATGGAGGGAGGGAGGGAGGGCGGGGGGGGGGGGGGGGGGGGGGGGGGGGAGAGAGAGAGAGAGAGAGAGAGAGAGAGAGAGAGAGAGAGAGAGATTTGATTTGATTTGATATTTACGTCCTCGGTGGGCCAAAATGACCCTTGGGACCCTCGGAAACTCTAAGCAAACTCCCCTTGCGGGGGTGTGTGGTGTGTAGCACCCTTTGCCTTTTCCATGAGTAGTGTGTGATGTTCTAGAATACTGGCTAGGTATATGCCTAGAGCTGTAGGAGATGGGTCGGTTTTAGAGAGCAATTCCTCAAGAGTAGTGCATCCCCTTGTAAGCTGCTGCAAATCAACGCGTATGTCGGTGTATGCAGGGCATTCTAGAGTCACATGTGTCTCATCCTCAATCTTTTGTAAACTGCATTGGGTGCATTCTCTTTGGCTTGCATCAATTTTCAGCCATCCTCCTGTCTCTACTTTCAGCTTGTGAGCTCTCATACGCATCATAGTGATGGCTCTTCTTGCTCGGTGACACATAGGAGTTCTTATGTGAACTTGTGTTTCTGACATTTTGTATGCCTCCCAATACTTTGTGTGTACATGTTTGCAGTAGTATTCAAATTTAGATTTGTGTGTAGCCGTCTTCCATTTGTTGTGGAGACTGTCTAGCACTGTCAGCTCAAAATTCAGCATATAATCTCCTTCTTTTCCTTCTTCGATAGGCATGTCTACATATGCTTCCACATTCCATCTTGCAAACCATCTCTTAATGTCTTGTACCAAACTTGAGGAGAGGATTTTGCTCTTGTTGGTTTTTTGTGGTGCACAACCGACTCCCCATGCCACTTGTGGTATTCTACTGGGAGACATCTTCTTCACTTTCATAATGTATTTGTACATTCTCTGCAATGCTTTCATTTCTAATGGCTTGTTGCCTGTTTCCAACATCATCACGAAGTATGGTGTCGTCAATTTGACCCCCAGATGTCTACATAAGAACTTCTTTTGTATCTTTTCTATTTCGTTCCATGTACTGGCCGATATGCTAGCACCCCAAACTTCTACCCCGTATAGTATGGTCTGTACTACGCATGTTTCAAATACCATTGCTTTGATCTCCCATCTTCAGATATTGCTTTGTGTACACATATTCTCAAATTGGTAGTATTTGGCCTTGCCCGCATCAAGTCTGCTTCTTACACAACTTCCCCATGCATGATTGGAAGGAATATCCACTCCCAAATATTTAAAACTATCCACCACTTCGATTGCTTGGTCTAGGTACATCACCTTGGGTTGATTTTCTATTTTGTGTGTTCTTATGGACATAATCTTCGTCTTTTTCACATTGATAGCTAAGCCCGTTGCTTCACAGAAAGCATGCACTGCATCCATTGATCTTTGTAATGACCTGAGGTTATATGCAAAAAGGACTACATCATCCGCATATATGAGAAGCCAAAGTATGAAAGCTCCAATACTTGGTCTATCTTCTTCTTGTGCGAGTGCTTGTTGTATGAAGTCCTCAAGTTGATCTATGCGTAATCCAAAAAGTGTTGGGGACAGAGGGCAGCCTTGTTTCACTCCCATGTTACTTTCGAACTCTTGGGAGAAACCCGTTTGCATTTTCAACATGCATCTCACCTTTTTGTAGAGACGAGCCACTGCCGCTCTAAGGTGTATCGGTACTCCAATGTTTTCCATTCTTTTCCACAAACCATCTCTGCAAACTGTGTCGAATGCTTTTTTGAAGTCCACAAAACAACAATACAAAGTTTTGCCCTTCAATCGGCTTTCTTCCATCAATACTCTGAGCGACATGAGGTGATCTATAGTGCTGTATTGACATCTAAAGCCTGCTTGACCAATTGCACGTTTGTCATTACATTCAGCCCATACACTGATCTCTTTTTTCAAAATGCTACCCAAGAGTTTTGCCATGCATGAACCAACCATAATAGTGCGATAGTTTTCTGGCTGATTTCTGTCCCCACTTTTGAATAGGGCCTTAATCCAGTTTTCTTGCCAATCTGCGGGTAGATCTTGCGTGGCTGCTTGATTTAGGAGTCTATGGATCCATTCCTTGGCCACCTTGCCTGACCATTTCAGCATTTCCGAGCTCATGTTATTGGTGTCTAGTGCTTTCCCATTCTCAAGCTTTTGTATACCTTTTAGAGTTGCCTTCATAGTCAAGGGTTCTTTCGTTTGCAACTCGGGTTGATTTCCAATCATTTCCTTAGCATCTTTGTGTACATAAAGTTGTTCCACATAAGCATACATGTCTTCTTGGCTGATGTCTCCCATTATATCCTGTCGTTTCCCTTTCATTTTCCACCATGCCCCTTTCGGGTTCTCTTTGAAATGCTTGATCTCTTTTTGTTCTTTTTCCAGCTCATATCTTCTTCTTTTCTTTCGTAGGAGTGCATTATATTCTTTGACTAAAGGTGTCCATTCCTCCTCTGACTTGAGTGTCATTCTCAACTTGTGTTTGGCTGCCTTACATTCTTCATCAAACCATGAATTATGTGGCATGCCTTTTGCATCTTTCTTCTGTTTGCGAGCTCTACCCATTACAACTTCAAGGGTTGTGATCATTGCTTGTTTGAAAATTAGCCACGTGTCTTCAACATTGCAGGGCATGTCATGTACCATGAGTATGCTATCAAGAAAAGTCGCATATTCCTTTTTCTTTTCTATTTGCATTTTGTATGACCAAGTCGGCTCTGCTGCATCTTTTCCTTCCTTTGTGTGGGCACTCGTAACCATACGAGAATGGGTGTGTGGTCCGAGTTTGGGGATCGTTCTCCCACCGCAAAATCATGTATTATGTGTGATCCATCGTAACTAACCAACATGTAGTCAATGGTGCTCATCCCTTTATTGGCCGTGTAGCATGTGTATTTACCCGAGTTTGCAAATTTCTGCGATCCATTTATGAATAACATTTGCATGGAGTTCATCATGCTAATCAAGGCTGATCCTTGTGGATTTGTTATTTGGTCATGAGAGCACCTCTCCCACATAGGATCGGGGGTGTCATATCCCTCCTTATTGGCAGGATGTAGTGTGAAATCCACAACTTGCATTTGAGTGTGTGCTATACGAGCATTCAAGTCTCCCATAAGCATGACTATGCCCTCTTGTGTGTAGGTTTCAATATCTGCATACAATTCTCCAAAAGGATCTCCTTTGTCTATTTTGAAGGCATTATAGAATGACGACTCTCTATGCGGTATGTAGCATCCATCAAGGAATATTGGCTTATCCTTTGTCTCAATTTTGATCCAGATATATCTTTTATATTCATCAACCTTGCTTATTTTGATCACCTTGTGCAATTCCTCCTTGTACATCACTGCAACCCCGCCTTGACCCCTCATTTTCATACTTGGCATCCATATGGATTGTGTCATATATCCCTCAATGCAAGGGATACGGCATGCATCATGTTCCCATGTTTCAAGCAAAAACAGTACATCTGCTTTAGGCAAAACTTCTTGCAGACCATCTCCTTTGTGCCAGGGGAAACCCCGACAATTCCAACTTGTTACGTGTATATCTGTGATCCCATGGATCCCTACCTGTCATGCCTCCTGTCATGTCCCCGTATTGGGGGATGCGTTCTTCTTTATGCGTTCTTCATATGCTTGTCTCCGTTCTTTTTGTTGCATGGGCGTCCTGTCCTCACTAATGTAGATTGTGCTATCTTTCAAGAAAATCCGTGCATTCTCAAGGATGATGGCTCGTTTGCGCGCATCTAACAATGTGCATACAATCGCACGATTGCCCTCGGCTCTTTTTTTGCCCACACGGTGTGCCCCGTATATGACCATGTCTTGCATTCCAAACTTGTCTGTGATGATATCTGTTACATGCGTGTTCAATGTGAGCACTTTTTCATTGTCAGATTCGGGTACGCCACTAATCACAATGTTCATATTGCGTTTCTCGCGTTCATGGTATTCTGTCTCATCCACATTTACATACCTATCTGTCGCATGTGATATAGCATGTGAATTCGCATGGCCATTCCTTACTACATTTGCCCATGAGTTTGCATGCCCAAGTACATTTTGTTGTGTGTCGCATACATTTGCAAGCTTCTCCTCTTGGGTAGTTACTTGCTTGTTTAAAGTGTCTTGTAATGCTTGAAATTTCTCTTCTTGTTCCGTGATTTTCAAGTCTTGCATCTTGATTGTGTGCTCTAACTCCTGGCTTTTGAGAGTAAGTTTCTTAATGTCCTCACTCTGCCTCATCATCATTTCTTGCATAGATATAATGAGACCCCATATGTCTTGCATAGAGCATACAACCGGACCGTCCATTCTTGTGATTGTACCTGTGTTTTTCCCTGTACTTGTACTTGTCCCTGTACCTGTACCTGTCTCTGTTTTGGGTGGAGTAGCTAGAGAGAGAGAGAGAGAGAGAGAGAGAGAGAGAGAGAGAGAGAGAGAGAGAGAGAGAGAGAGAGAGAGAGAGAGAGAGAGAGAGAGAGAGAGAGAGAGAGAGATGTTATATTAACGTCTTCAAAAGGCCAAAGTGACCTATGAGACCAGAAAGTTACAATGTGGTGGATCTGATACAAAGTCAGAGCAACAAGATGACAGAATGATAGAATGACAAAATGACAAAATAAAATACTATGGAATCCTAAACTGCTAGGTGTGGACTAAGCAGCTAAACAACTAGCTGGGATAGCTAGATCACATGAGATCTAGCATCGGTCGCTGGCGGATCTCATCAATCTCCTCCATGGTCAGTAGTCTGACCGGGCTTCGTGCATGTCGAGCCAAAGTGACCCGAATCCTCTGATGCAGCCTCCGTCGATGCTGTGTAGTCCTCCGCAGTCGTGGGCGTCTAGATCTCCCCAGCTCAGTCGCTCGGTCGATCAGTATGCCTCTGGTGTAAAGCGACGAGCTCTGTTGTGGTAGTAACTCCCCCGGGTGTCCAGTGTGCATGTCGAGCCAAAGTGACCCGAATCCTCTGATGCAGCCTCCGTCGATGCTGTGTAGTCCTCCGTAGTCGTGGGCATCTGGATCTCCCCAGCTCAGTCGCTCGGTCGATCAGTATGCCTCTGGTGTAAAGCGACGAGCTCTGCTGTGGTAGTAACTCCTCAGGGTGTCCAGTGGAAACTCTAAAGAAGTCTGTGATCTGTCTCTGAGATTGGCTAGCCTCTCCTCCCATCAGGCTCTCTCTGTGTCTGCGCAGCTCGAGCAAGAACAAACCCAGGCATCTCTGATCCTCGTGCCGCATGACTCTAGAGAATGGTCCAAAGCCCTCTCTGAACAAGCAATGGAAGCGGCCTCGTATCTCGTAGTAGACGGGGCAGTGGCATGTGTAGTGCAACTTTGTCTCAGGCTCGATGTCACACAGGGGGGATGTCCTGGCCTCTGTTGGTACTGCGCTGTATCTTCCAGGCTCGATCCGCAGCTGGTGTGAAGATGTGCGCACCTGGCCAATAGCACATCGTATCCCATGAGACAAGTGGGTGTCCATGTATTTGGGCCTCGTCACAAAACCATCCTTCGTAAGCTGGAGGAGATGCTCTCTGTAGAAAGCCATCTTCGTGCCCAGCTCCTGTGCTAGCTGTATCCATGTCCTCTTGGTGTCTAGCTGAGTCAAGTCCTGGCGAACGAGCCTGGTGATATCGGACTGTGTAAGAGTCAGAGAGGGCGCATCCAGTGAGTACTGGAAGGGAGGCAATCTGTCTATGCTGAACCCATGCGCCTGAAACCATGATTTCATCTCCCCATACCAGCATGCTGTATCTCCCTGCATGGCTAATTGTCGAGAGGACTCAAGTGCAAGGCGTGCAGATCTGTCTCTGGGAAGTTCCCACATGCGGTGTATGACGGAGACAGATCTGGTGAGCGCCTCAACCACCAGTGGGGGGGCAGCTAGCTCTGCTCGTATAATAGCACGTGGTACTGAAGCCTTGGCTCTAATGAGCCGCGAGATCATAGAGACTAGAGGCTTCTCCATGTCCCCCCATCCATCACTACGGCTTGTCCTCCCGTGATGATCCAGTGAAGGTCCCCAAATCTCAGCTCCATAAAGCAATGCAGAAGCCACCATAGTGTCAAAGAGCCAGAGCTTCGTTCGAGGCTCCTGAAACTGAACCTGTGAACACATCCTTTCCAATCTACCCAATGCTGCATGGGCTCTGGTCAATCTAGTCTCTGCTGCCCTCAATGAAAATGCTGGCCCACTAAAAACCACTCCAAGGTAAGTGTAAGCATCTGTATACTCCACCTTCTCCTGCCCGTATGTGAAGGCGGGTGTTGACCTCCTGATCCACTGTGGGGTGGTATTAAATACCATGACCTTGGTTTTACCAAGGTTGACGGACAAATCACTTTCCTGGGCAAACCTATGCAAAGCATCCAAGTGACATTGCATCCCCTCCGGAGAGTCGGAGATCAACACAATATCATCAGCATATAACAATAGTGGAATCCATGTCCCTGCCAGCTGTGCACCTCTATCACCATCTCTCTCAATGTAGTTAGAAACCTCATCTACATACATACCAAATAGAGTAGGAGAGAGTGGGCAGCCATGCTTCACCCCAATAGTGGAGTAAACTGGTGTGGATAGACCCTTTGGGGTGCGTACATGCCCCACTATTGACCTGTATAATGCCATGACCCCCCAAATGAGCTCTGTGGGTACTCCCATTGCTGTAATATGCGCATCAATCTAGCTGTGGGCACTGTGTCAAATGCTTTGTGGAAATCCACAAAGCTACAATAGATCTGTCTCCCATGCGATCTGCCCTCCTCAATGATGGCTCTGAGTGTCGAGATATGGTCAAGAGTAGAAAAACCCCTGCTGAAACCTACCTACCGGGCTGCGCGTATCCCCTCCCTCTCTGCCCATCTACTCAGCTGCTGCTCAAGAAGATGAGAGAGAGAGAGAGAGAGAGAGAGAGAGAGAGAGAGAGAGAGAGAGAGAGAGAGAGAGAGAGAGAGAGAGAGAGAGAGAGAGAGAGAGAGAGAGAGAGAGAGAGAAGGGTCATCCAATCATCTCGTTCCGCATCGGAGCTCTTGATATTTTGGGTTAGCAAAGCTAGCCATCACACCTAGACCGCGTTGATCTTGAAAGGGGTTTGTCGATGCACTAAGATCACATACATAAGCAATCTCACCCAACTTGGAAGCATATGCTTCATAAACTACGTTGCATCATAGATGATTATAGATGTAAGCACAAGACAGAGAGACGTAAACTCCCCCATGAGTACTCTCCCCGAGAATTTAAGACTCGGCCATGAGATATTCAAAGGCCAAATATACAACCAAACGCTCCCCAGACTGTAGCCTGCATCGCTTGGAGGTTTTTCCAGTTACAACTTAACGCTCCCCACACAGTAGCGTGTGCTGTTTAGAGGCCATACACATCTAGATGCCCTCTAGACGGCAGCTTGCATCATCCAAGGTTTTCGAAACAACATCGAAACACGCATCAAAATCAAAATCAAGCAAATTCAATCGGCACTGAGATAAGTTCAAAATAGATAAATCCTATTTCAAACAAATTACAAACAATATTCTCTAAGAGAGTTCTAAAGTGTAAAGTGTTAGACTTACACCACTCTGCTGCTTCACAGGTCTGGGGCATACTCGTACGACTAGTATGTCTCCGGGCTCGCCACCCATAGTCTAAGTTGTACTTGGTCCGACCGCCCGAGTTTGGGGCCGGCTGCCCACTTTGTCCGGGCGCCCTTACATATTTCCATATATCATTTTTCTGTTGGGTCGTGGGGATTTTATCAGGCCTTGCCCTATCTCCCCTTGGGCATCTATTTATAGGGCCAGGGGGGTTCCCACTTCCACATCTCACAGAGATTATACTGATTGTATTGAGGGTCTTCTGTTGATGGTAGTCATGGGGGGCTAATCGCCCCCTCTTCACCATCTCTAGCGTTTGTATGTAGATGAGGTCTCTGACTACAATGACAGAGAGGGCGACAGAGGCGCTCAGCTAGTAGGGACATGGATCCCTTTATTATTATATGCTGATGATATTGTGTTGATATCAGGGTCACCAAAGGGCATGCAGAGACAGTTGGATGCATTGCACAACTTTGCAGAGGATAGTGGATTGTCTGTGAACCTTGGTAAAACCACGGTTATGGTGTTTAACACCACACCACAGTGGGTCAAGAGATCGGCACCTACACTCGTATATGGTCAGGACACTGTGGAGTACACAGATAAATATACATATCTGGGGGTGGTATTCACGGGACCGAGGTTTACTCTGAGGAGAGCAGCAGAGACTAGACTGTCCAGAGCCTATGCGGCATTGGGAGGGCTAGAGAGGATGTGTTCACAGGTTCAGTTTCAAGAACCACGAACAAAGCTATGGCTCTTTGATACTTTGGTTGCTTCACCTATGCTTAATGGGGTCCAGGTTTGGGGACCATCTGTGAATCATGACAGTTGGAGGAGCTTGGAGAGACCCTTGGTATTTATGATATCCCGGATGATTAGAGCCAAGGCCTCCGTACCACATGCTATTTATTCGAGCGGGGGTAGCCGCCCCTCCTATAGAGATTGAGGCTCTTACCAGATCAGTGTCCTTTATGCACAGTCTATGGGATACACATAGAGGCAGATATATTAGATTGGCTCTTGAGTCCTCTAGACAGTTAGCGATGCAGGGAGACGCATCATGTTGGTATGCGTAGATGACCTCATGGTTTCAGAGGCATGGTTTCAGCATGGATAGATTGCCTCCTTTTTAGTATTCCTTGGATGCACCCTCCCTGCCAGTCACACGGACGGAGATCACTAGACTCGTTTGTCAGGATCTTATACAGTTGGACACCAGGAGGACATGGGTAGAGCCGATGCAGGAGTTGGGCACGAAGATGGCTGTCTACAAAGAGCATCTTCTCCAACTTTCAGGAGATGGGTTTGTGATTCGTCCGAGCTACATGGACACTCATTTGTCTCATGGTCTGCGATGTGCTATTGGTCAGATTCGTACATCCTCACACTAGCTGGAGATTGAGACGGGTAGATTCAGAGGGATACCACCGGAGTCTAGGATATGCCAACTATGCGATAGAGAGCCAGAGACATAGCTACACTACATATGCCATTGCATTGTGTTTTATGAGATACGAGGGCGCTTCGATTGCGTATTCAGGGAGGGTTTTGGACCCCTAGATAGAGTCATGAGGTATCAGGATTAGAGATGCCTTGGCTTATATCTACTTGAGCTACTCCGACATAGAGATAGTCTGCTGAGGAGACATGGAGTACGACAATCACATAGACAGATCACAGACTTCTTTGGATCGAGGGAGCCAGGAGACCAACCACCAGCACAGGGTTGTACCCACATTCATACCAGAGGCACCCTCATTGACAGGGCGACTGAGATCGGGAGATCGAGACAACCACGACCGAGACGCAGGAGCACACTCGATCGACGGAGACTCCAGCAGAGGATTAGAGGCACGACACCCAGAGTGTCATTGAGGGCCTATTCTACATTTTCACATTTCACATTTCACATTTCACACTTCATTTTCAGTTTTCATTTTTTACATTCAGTACTTTTTGTACTTGTACTTCAGACATTGTATTAGATTCACCACTTTGTATCCGATGGTCTCATAGGTCATTTTGGCCTTTTGAAGACGTTAATATATCATTTCATTTCATTTCTCTCTCTCTCTCTCTCTCTCACACACACACACACACACACACACACACACACACACACACACACACACACACACACACACACACACACACACACACCTGCATACGCGCACTCACATGGTATCAGTCGCCAGTTGAGATCCAAGGCGCTTTCTCCACATTAGGTACTCCTCCGAAGGGATCACAACAGCCAGCGTTTTTGGAGAATCACCATCTATCTCAGCAACCAAGGCTAGCCGCTAGCGCTAGCGTTTTTGCAGCTTTTCATCGCGAGAAGTGCTAAAATTCTGTCTAGCACTTTTGCATTACTCAGCGTTTTTGCAACCAAGCCTTACGTTTTTGCTTCTACAGGCATCGATCACCCTCTCGCTTTCTTGGCGCTCCCTCCTTGCAAAGAAATGCAACCTAAGGCATCAGATCAGCCTTGCGTTTCTGGAACAAATCCGTGTTTTCAAAAGTTGCTGCGTATTCTGAGGTTGCTGCGTTTTCTGCAATCGCTAAGCCTCTTGTAGACACGGGAGCAGCCAATGCACCCCTGGGAGTCTTCTACACTGCCTGGGATTTGCAGATCTACGCCATTCTCAGGTATCTACACCCAACCGGTACTTATCTGGCACTTACTACTTGCTGTTTTTTATCTGTTTTCAGCCCCTTGACGGGTGAGAAGTGTGAGATCCCCCTCATCTAAACCTCTGCGACGCTCTCGTACTGATCGGTGGTGTATAGGCACGCTGAAATCTCTGGTACAGCAGCGCTTTCAGCACCCTTTGCAATGTTTTTTGGGCGGACAGCAGGCTGAATTTTTGCCTATTGTGTGGTCGATCATTCCATTGCTTGTCAGGACACTATCTGGTGGTTGTCTGAGCGGTCATTGTGGATTGCTACAGCTTTGGAGACGGTACCTTCTACGGCGACGTGAGATCCTATTTCTCGATACTCGGGAGATCCATTCATTCCAGCCATCATTCGGTGGTTGCGCACTCCAGAGAGGGTGGTGACTTGTGGTTTGTTTTGGACACACCTATGTACTCATCAGAGGAGTTCACACAAGATATGGCCATGCTCATGGCATTAGAGAGGACACCACCATCTTGGGTGGACAGACACCACTTGACCTCGACACGTTAGATCACTTGCTTACATAGGAACATCTACATGGACTTACAAAGAGGATCTTGGATCTCTTCTTGGACAGGTTCATTGCTTGGATCTACAGTCTGGAGTGGGACTTCAGTGCTTTGGACTCTCTTGGAGAGTTTACCCGTGAGATTCGGGAGATCAGGCACCCCGCGACTACATCCGGAGTCGCCCAGAGCTTGGCTTGGATGGTAGTACAATTGCTCTTCTATACTCCTGATCATTTGGATTGCTACCTTCAGAGTTGCTTACACTCACCCTTCGCGACCTTACAAGAGACTTATCCCCCGACCTGGGCAGTAGGACACTCCCAGCTCATTCACATTGAGAGCCAAACCGAGTTGCGGTTTGGTGGCGTTGTTGGCGCGGATTGTGTTTTGGTTGACACCGGAGGATTGGAGGCAAGAGATACAGGTAAGATGGCACAGACAGATTGGTCTGGCCTTTCCTCTTCTCAGAGGATCTTCACAGCGCAAACTTCTTAGTCTGGCTTCTTAGTACACGATGATTACGGTACAGGCAACATGGTTTGACCACACCTCTTCTCAGAGGTCCTTCACAGTGCAGACTGTTGAGTCTGGCTTTTCCCTCATCTTGGATTACCCTACCTACTGACAAGACACCATCCAGTGGTGGTCCGTGCGGTCTCTCTGTCACAAACTGCTGACGTGTCAAAGCCTAAAGAATGGAGCCAACTTATAGATGCCAGCAGAAAAAGAAGTCCTACCAACTTATGGGGACCCCGTCCGATGGGGCCCCAGTGACATAAAGGGATCAAAATAAAGCACAATCCATACACACACACAAATTGCGTAGCTGCTGATGACGTGGCAGATTTTCAAAAAACACACTGGCTGATGACGTGGTAGGTTGTACAGATTTTCGCGTTTTGCGTTGGTTGATGACGTGGCAGGCTGTACGGATTTTCGGAAGTTATGCTGACAGCTTTTGGCATTGCTTTTGGGACCAGAAGCTGTTGAGTTTTGAAGGCTTTTCACTGTAACTGCTTTTCAGGCCAAGGGCCTTTAAATATGAGGTTAGGGCTCATTCTCTGGCATGCTTCCTGGAGAAGGTGCAGAGTCTCGAGTATCGGCTTGTACTGTGTTGATGCAATATAAAGAAATACCGAAAGGGGCTTCAAGGTTTGGGGCCAATACTCTTTGGGGTGGAATTCCGCCACTCCGTGTCGCGAGTCGTCTCTCTCTCTCTCTCTCTCTCTCTCTCTCTCAGTTCAGTTGTTATTGAAGTGCTAAAAGTCTGTTCTTTTTTGTTGGCACGTGGTGCCCATCTTGTGACAGTGGTATCAGAGCATCAGACGTGTGCTTTTTTGAAAGCATATCGGTCCCACAAAAGAGCAAACAGAGCAAACCAGAGACTTATGAAATTTATTCGAGGTATCTTCGTCCTCCAACCCGGACTTATTAGCCACTCCCACCCTTACTTCATCGCGCATCGGGCGCGCTCCCGTCTTCATGCTCATGTCTTACAAGGCATAAGCCATTAAGATCACTTGCAAGAGAAGGATCCAAGATTCATTTCGAGCTGCTGTTTTTCTCAGAGACAGTACCATGCAGATGTTGATGGCTACCAAGCAGCATACTCCAAGTACTTGGCAATCTTTCAAGAAAAATTTTGCCCGAAGTTGTATGGTTTCTGACATCTTCCTATGGAGTGCAACTTCTGGCAGAGTGGGGTATCCTTGAGACTACCATCGCCGCCAGAGGAACACTGTCTGTCCAAGAGCTGATGGACCTTGCTGTGCTCAGCTACGACCTTATGAAAGGAATCTAACCCTAATTTTTGGTGCAGGTTTCAGGATGGAAAGTCAGTCGACTTTTCGAGCTCGGCTAATGTCGAGATTGATTTTTAAGTTTGAATTTTGTTTGACTTCTGTTTGAGAACTTGTTTGGTGATCCTGTTTGGAATTTGTTTGAAATGGATGGTATCTGTTTTGAACCTGTCTTGGTGCCGATTTGAATTGTTTGACTCTGGATTTCAATACTAGTTTCATCGATCGCTGATTGTACTCTCAGGTGGAGAAGTGAGAAATATTGTTATGGTATAGTGTGAACCTCGGAACGACGCAGGCTGATGCCTGGGGAGCGTTCCGTTGTATGCTAGAAAACCTCCGAACGACGTAGGCCGATGCCTCGGGAGCGTTTGGTTGTATGCTTGAACCTCCAAGCGACGTAGACTGCGGTCTGGGGAGCGTTTGGTTGTACAGTCCTCTTGGCTCATGGCCCGGACCTTTTAGGTTATTTGCGGGGGAGTGACGAGGTAGTCGTTAAGTAGCTTCATACCGCAGACTGTTTGTCTCGGGGGAGTGCTCAGCGACGTTGTTTGTTGTGTCTTGTAACATGCATCTGTAAGCATTTGTGTTGCATTGCGATGTGCCAATTACTGAATATTCCTAATTGGATGAGATTGCCTGGGTATGTAATTTTAGTGCATCAAGACACCCGTGGAAGATCAGTGCGGTATGGGTGTGATGGCTAATTTTACTACGCCGGAATATCAAGAGTTTCGATCTGGAGGAAAGGAGAAGCTAACTCCTTGATAAAAAGAGCCGAAAGGAGAAGCTAACTCCTTAACAAAAAAGAGAAAACTGATTGTCCCTCGGAATGTCTTTCGGAATGACCCTCAATTTTTTTATTTTTTTTGAGCTAACTTGAGTTGTTTTGCAGATATGCTGTAATCGCGGACGATTACTCTCTTTCAAGAAGGGGAGATGTCACAAACTGTTGACGTGTCAAAGCCTAAAGAAGGAGCCAACTTACAGATGCCGACCGAGGGGCCTAAACCCTAAGAAGAACAAGTAGCAGCAGAAGAAGAAGTCCTACCAACTTATGGGGACCCCGTCCGATGGGGCCCCAATGACAATGGGATTAAAATAAAGCACGACCCACACACACACAAATTGCGTAGCTGCTGATGACGTGGCAGATTTATGAAAAATACTTTGGCTGATGACGTGGCTGTCACAAAACGGGAGCGTACACGAGCACTTAGAAAATCTGAAAATTATAATTCTTTGAAAACATGAGAGAAAGGATAAGATCGACATAGTATTGGGGACCAGAAGATGGGCTGGTCCCCCCCTGTTAAGAGTTCTTTTATTCAGGGAGAACTCTTATACAAGCACGAGAACCCGAGGAAACCCCTCCGCTCTGTAATCTTAGACCCGAAGGTCGTGCTTTCCTGTAAAGGGCTTGGGCACAAGGCCGTTCCTTCCCGTAAGGGACTTAGGCGTGAAGCCGTCCTTTCCCGTAAGGGCCTTCCCACACAAACACGCGACAACAATTCGTATGGCGAATCCACAATAGATACCTGTTGCTCTTGCGCGGGAAAAAGCGACTTCCGTGCTTCGTAGTCTCGCGATCTCTTGCGGCAGAGTCTTCTCTTGCTGACGTTGGTACCCCCTTTGAGTGAGGGCATGTGGTGCTTTTATAGCTCCCTGGCCACGGCACGAATAGCTGCTCGCGTAGAGATCGCGGCCGTTTTTTTTTTTTTTCCTTTTCTTTACGCTGTTCTACCCGAAATAGGGAGAGAGAATTCGTTGGCTGGTTTTGTTGCTTTATCTTCTAAGTGGCTGCCCACTTATTAAGTGGGCGGCCGGCATATTTTAAAATTGGTCTGAACCTGCCCAAAAAGCTCAATAAAACCTTATAAGTTAAAACCAATGCATTTAACAACACTTCCTAGACGTCCCTGGATGCAACCACATGCACGAATGCAATGCAAACATAGATTCCTCGCGGGAAAGCGTCTGCCTTCCCGCGATTGTTCCTGCTTTTCGTAAAAAGCTTCATTGAACCCATCTTTATTCTTGTGCTTGCGTTCTTACGCGTATTTTCTTACTCAGTTCGGATTTCCTCCTTAGCCTACGGGATGCCCCCTTACTGATGCATCCGTCACCCATCATGTGACGCATCAGAGGCACTCGTAACCCGGCTCCTTCCACCGAACTTACGGAAACTCCTTCGCGATGTTTATCGTCACCCATCAAATGACACATCAGAGTTGTCTGTTCCTGATGGCAGTTCCTGTAGCTACAATCTTTTTAACAGTTCTTAGTGCACATAATAAAATATCCTAAAAAAGAGATTTAATCATTAAAAATAAGAAAATAGTCCAATTAGCAACAGTGGCAGACTGTACGGATTTCCTTAAATTACGCTGGCAGCTTTTGGCATTGCTTTTGGTACCAGAAGCTTTTGAGTGTAAAAGGCTTTTCACTGTAACTGCTTTTTAGGCCAAGGGCCTTTAAATATGAGGTTAGGGCTCATTCTCTGGCATGCTTCCCGGAGAAGTTACAGAGTCTCGAGTACCGGCTTGTACTGTGTTGATACAATATAAAGAAATATTGAAAGGGGCGTCAAGGTTTGGGGCCAATACTCTCTGGGGTGGAATTTCGCCACTCCGTGTCGCGTGTCGTCTCTCTCTCTCTCTCTGTTCAATTGTTATTGAAGTGCTAAAAGTCTGTTCAGTCTGTTCTTTTCTATTAGCACGTGATGCCCGTCTTGTGACACTCTCGGTGACTGGTGCAACTTACGGTAGCTTCTATAGTGCAGACTGCTTAGTTTGGCTTTCCTTGATTCGGACGACGTTTACGTTGCAGATTGCTACATCTGGCCTTCCTGGGGTTTTTCACAGCTTAGCCACTTGGCCACACTGGGTTGCAGGTTCATGCATTGACAGGCTTGCGGTCATTCCCATGACGGTTCTTGGGCTTCCCTTTTTTCTCCAAACGGTTTGACTACATACACCACAGATCCTATTGGGCATGACACTTGCAGGTCTATTGGCACTTGTTTTACGACAAGGAGTTGTTTTCACACTCAAGACCTCCACGCAGTATCTTCACCCTGTATCCTCGGAGTACATTAGTTTGCCACATTGCTCGTGATGGTTCTTTACCATGGAGATTTCTTGGCAGTCGTGACACCCAAGACTACTGCAATACTCGCGGAGTTCGCCGGAGTTTTGTCCTTCAATGGACATCGCAGCAGACATTTTCATCATTTGCCTCACATTTTCGGCTTCATGCGGTTTGTTCAGCATTATGTGTTGAGAGGGGGTGTTAGACTTACACCACTCTGCTGCTTCACAAGTCTAGGGCATACTTGTACGACTTGTATGTCTCTAGTCTAGGTAGTACCTGGTCCGGCCGCCCAAGTTTGGGGTAGGCCGTCCACTTTGTCCGGGCTTCCTCACATATTTCCATATATCATTTTTCTGTTGGGTCATGGGGATTTTATCAAGCCTTGCCCTACCTCCCCTTGGGCACCCACTTCCACATCTCACAGAGATCATACTAATTGTACTATGGGTCTTCTGTTTATGGTAGTCATATTGGGCTGATCGCCCCCCCTCTCTCTCTCTCTCTCTCTCTCTCTCTCTCTCTCTCTCTCTCTCTCTCTCTCTCTCTCTCTCTCTCTCTCTCTCTCACGCTTCCGCACACACGCGCACTCTCAAATAAATCTATCTAAATGCAGAGCAATATTAAAATCATTCTGGGTTTGTCTCAGACTCTCAATCAGTCAAACTCGAAGGACGACTGACTTTCTATTCTGCTAAGCCAAAGGTCGGACAAATGAAAAGCAAAGGTCGGATGATTGAAAAGCCAAGGGTCAAGGGCACCCAAAAGGCTAGGTTTTTACCTATATAAAGATCCTTTGAGGGCATTTGTGGTGGATCATCAGTTTTTTGGGCGATCTCTCTCCTTGAGCATTTCTTGAAGACGACAAAGACTTGAGTCTTGTGAAGATCAAGAAGGCTTTGAGCACTTGTGACAACAACTTGTATTGACCTTCTTTTGCAATATAAAAGAAATACCCTTCGGGGGCGCTCGTCTTGAGGGCCTATGCTTCTAGAGAAGGAATTCCGCCTTCCTATGTCTCATGTTTGGTTTCTCTCTCTCTCTCTCTCTCTCTCTCTCTCTCTCTCTCTCTCTATTTTCAAGTAGAAGTGTTAGCTATTGTGATTCACCTTGTGCTTCACATTCATAAAGGTTTCATTGGTATCAGAGCCCAGTTGATTGTTCTTCTACAAACAATCTGATTCTTCCCACAGTAGCAGAGCACGATGGTTTCAGAGCCTACGTCTCACGAAAGTGAAGAGGAGAGCAAGAATGAAGAAGTACAGCTTGGGAACAACATCGAAGAGAAGGATCTTGTAGAGGTCGTTTTCTCTGAGGTGGATGACGAAGAAGTAGCCAAAACAGAAACCATGCAACTCAAACAACAGTAAAGCAGTGAAAGGCAGACAATCCACGACCTTTGGCAAGGGTGACTCAGAAAAAGATTGGTTACAGCAAAATGGGAAAGGCAGAAGGCCCGACTCAACATGCGGTCAGATAGATTTATGGGGAGACAATCTGTTTTCCTTTAAGCAGCCGATGGTTTGTGTTCAACTCAACAGTTTCTATAATGCTCATTATGGAAGTCTTGAAGACAAAGCAAGCGATCCTTTTGCTAGATATGAGGAATTCGAGCGACGTGGATTGGAAATGCTTATCGACAAGTATGTGCCATTGGTGAAGTTCGCCTATAAAAATATAGTTTGTACATCGATAGGGAAGGCCCCATTTAAGATTGTTGATTTATTCTCTCATTTTGACTAATGACTTATTATTTGATTGAGAATGATTGGATGGTATGATTACTATGGATAAATCGAGTGCATCAAAAGTTCCAATTTGGATGAGATAAACTGGGTATGTGGTTTTAGTGCATCAAGACACCTGTCAAAGATCGGTGAGATCTAGATGTGATGGCTAATATTGCTACTCCAGGATATCAAAAGTTCTAATGAAGATGAGATGGTTGGATAGAAATCTGATTGATTCCTTTGCATCAAACTTTCAAAGACATCCGTGGAGTTCAAGATAAGAACTGGATGTGATGACTAGTCTGATTGATTGTAGTGCATATGAAGTATCTGAGAGTTCAAGATTGAACCAGATAGTTATGCCTAGATACATGTGATGCATGCCATGTGGTTGTACTATTCATGCATGTACATGATTGATTGATTAATTGATAAATATTATTGTGTTACCATTGTTCTTTTTGGTAGATGCAATGGAGGACGATTACTATTTTTTCGACAGGGGGTATGTCACAAATCAACCCTAAAAGTGAGGCGCATAACACAAATCAACCCTAGAGAGCGGGGTGCCCTTCTTTTTATAAGCCAAGGGATTGGACAAATGAAAAGCCAAAGGTCGGACAATTGAGAAGCAAAGGGTCAAGGGCACCCAAAGGCTAGGCTTTTACCTATATAAAGACCTCTTGAGGGCATTTGTGGTGGATCATCAGTTTTTGGGCGATCTCTCTCTTTGAGAATTTTTTGAAGACGACAAAGGCTTGAGTCTTGTGAAGATCAAGAAGGCTTTGAGCACTTGCTAGATCTGGATCTGGACCTCAGATGAGAAACTTTGCCATTGCACGATCACAAGGCTTGTGAAAGCCTGCCTTGAGGAGGCTTTGCACCGTAGAGACGATCTCCAAGCATTGTCTCTGTTGCCTATGAAAAACGTTGGGGCTGACTTGCTGAGCAAAAACGCTATCAGGTGCAATTGAATTGAAATGGTGAAGATCTAGGTTTTACAATACCACAAATCCTTCACTTTTTTTTCCTTGTGTTAGTGATTGCTTTTAGCTTGAATGATGGTTTCTTTTGAAGAGAGAGAGAGAGAGAGAGAGAGAGAGAGAGAGAGAGAGAGAGAGAGAGACCCGATGGGGTCCCAACCAACCCAATCAAGGGCCCCCCACAGCGTTGTCGATGTGGTATGTAACAGACTTGGACACTCCAAGTCAAGAATCAACCGGGACAGCACCAAATAACCACTTCAAACAATTCACAGATCACAATAGATTTGCACTAGCCCGGCGGAGTTCTGTGCCTAGAGATATTGGCCCCAAAGACTGGCGCCCCTTTCGGTATTTCTTTTTATATTAATCAGATCAAAGTACAAGAAAGTGGCTAGGGTTTCACTCTCAGACTCTGCGTCCAGATGCTCCGAGAAATGAAGCCCTCACCACGTATTTAAAAGTACAAGGGATGCCCAAAAGCAGAGCCCCAAAAGCTTCAAAATCAAAAGCAATTTGTTTCTCTCTCACAAACTC
Source organism: Adiantum capillus-veneris (assembly GCF_014529385.1). Classification (NCBI taxonomy): domain Eukaryota; kingdom Viridiplantae; phylum Streptophyta; class Polypodiopsida; order Polypodiales; family Pteridaceae; genus Adiantum; species Adiantum capillus-veneris. The sequence goes on from NC_140948.1 coordinate 95,222,600, forward strand.
TTTTGAGTTTCTAAAAAAAAGCAAATTACTTTTTCTCTCTCTCTTTCTCTTGCTTATTTGCGTAGAAAAAAGCAGAAAGCATCGCCCAAAAGCTGTCAGCGCAAATTGCGGCGCAATTTCCGGAATTCCGTACCAGCTGCCACGTCAGCATCCCGGCAGATTTTAGGGTTTGCTGAAATTAGGGTTTCAGCCAGAAATTAGGGTTTCCTGCAAATTAGGGTTTCCTGCAAATTAGGGTTTCTGGCAGATTTTAGGGTTTGCAGGAATTTTAGGGTTTCAGTCAGAAATTAGGGTTTCTGCTGTCCGCCACGTCATCACTTTGTGACATACCCCCCTCTTGAAAGCATTGTAATCGACCGCGATTACGCCTGCAAAACCGACAAAAGCCATAAACTGTCTTAGCAGACAGATTGTTAGTACCTACGTACTAGGAACACACATCTAGCACATGTACAAAATCGACAGTCGCATCACACGATATCACAGGACATCACATGACATTCAACATTCATTCGGATCTTAGACATCTAGGAACACACATCTAGCACATGTACAAAATCGACAGTCGCATCACACGATATCACAGGACATCACATGACATTCAACATTCATTCGGATCTTAGACCATGATTTATCGGCAATGTAGCTAGCAATCACATCTAGGTCCAATCGGGACCTCATCGATGTCCGATTGACTAACCCCTATTGCAACCATGTCTATTCGAGATGAGTCAGACCAAAATGCTGCAGTCATTTCGACTATCAGTTCCTGCACTCAAAAGATGTCAAGAACAAATCAGTATCATTATCAGGAATTCCATTCCATAAAGTCATACAGCAGAATACTGTCCCCAAAGAGCTGGTCTAACGGTAAGGCTTTGGCCTCTCAACCTATGGGTTGTGGGTTCAAATCCCCCGTTGGGTCACACTCTAGAGGGACACCTTGTGCTCACCTGGTGTTCACGTTGCTAGGGCTCTTGCCCTTGGACACTCGAGTGCATCCTCCTCCTGGGGTGGGTCACCCGAGGAGGAGGTTCCTAGCTGGTTGCTACGAGTTCTCTCCGTCGTTCCCAGCATGTGGTGCATCAATTAGGTGGCCATGGTGATGCCTACGCGTGGCTCTTGCCCGATGGTACTCGGCCCTTGCCCGACCATGTAACATGGCTAATATTTGGAAGGGATAAGCACCTCCCCCTGTGGGCCCTATGGTGTGTCGAAAAAAAAAAAGAATACTGTCAGCTCTCAGTATCCCTGAAGCTCAAGGAGACATCAGTGATTCTAGTATCAAAATCAAGGCATCTGTAGACAAAGGAGTGGAGCGACTCCCCTCTTGTGCATCCCACTGCACCATATCTCCGGCCAAGCTGAATTCTAGGTTCCATTTGGAGTAGACTATGCTAAACCAAAAGCATCGAGGTAAAGTTTCACAATCTGAGGAGTATCTGCTAGGTCCTCCTCCATCCACTTCGCATCAAGTGCAGGATAATTCTTGAACTTAACCAAGAACCGCCTTCAGACTTTACCCTTATTCTTCGTATCCTTATGTGCCAAAATCTGTTCAGGAACAAGGATCTCCTCGTTTTCTTTCACTTCGGGTTGCTCATCAGGCTCCCCATCATCAGGCACATCACCTTTAAAAGGTTTCAAGAGACTCACATGAAATGCATTGTGATCCTCCAAGTATCTGGCAGTTTCAATCGGAAGGACACATCATTTATCTTTTTCAGTAATCTAGAAAGGGCCGTAGTATCGCATACTAAGCTTTGGAAAAAGCCTCTCCTTTACTTTTTTCTTTCGTAGGCGTGCCTTTTCAAAACGTAAGAGCACCCAATCATCCTCCTTCAATTTCATGCCGCGACGATGGCGATCCGCTGCCTTCTTATGTCGTTCTTGAGACTTCTGCAAAGTCTCGCGAACCTTGGCAAAAGCCGTATCCAGATCTCGTGTATATTCATCCGCTTCAAAGATCTTATCTTTCGTGCTTAGGAAGGGTGGAACCTTCGTAGCACCTTCAACAATGTCAAATGGCGCCTTCCCCGTCGAAGAGTGTATCGCGTTATTGTAGGCAAATTCCACCAAAAGTAAATATCTTTCCCATTGAGTCTTCTGCTATGAGATATAAGACTTCAATAAATCTAGAACCACTGAATTGGCAATCTCGGATTGCCCGTCAGTCTGCGGGTGGAACGATGACGAGAACTGCAACCGCGTGACAATGTTCTCCCAAATTGCTTTCCAAAACAAACTCGTAAAACTGGGGTCTCTGTCGGAGACAATCGTCTCAGGCATGCCATGTAATATGAAAATCTTGGCCACAAACAGTCTTGCTAAATGATCCGGCTTGACTGTTTTCTTCATTGGAATGAAGTGAGCCTGTTTGCTAAATTTGTCAATAACAGTCCAGATACGATCGTGACCACTTTGTGTTCTCGGGAGATCAAAAATGAAATCCATCGCTATACTTTCCCAGGGGCGAGTGGGTATGGGTAAAGGCTGTAACAATCCCTGTGCCTTATGCCTGTCAAACTTGACCTTCTGGCATACCAAGCAACTGCGCACAAACTCTTCCACATCCTTCTTGAGTCTCGGCCAAAAGAAGTATCTCTCTACCCCTTTCATGGTGGTGGCAATGCCGCGGTGACCCGTAAAAGGTGGACAATGGCATTCAGTCATAACCTTTTCCCTCAACTGTTGTGTAACGCACAACATAGTCTTTTTCATCAAGTAGCCTTCCCGAAGGGAGTATCCAGCTACCGTCTCCCCATCGCGTATCCGTGTGAAAATATCTGCAAAATCTGTATCTGTGGCATACTGATTGACCATATCCTCGAAGCTCCTATGATGTATCGCGGAAATAGCCAGAACCAACGGTTTCCGAGACAAAGCATCTGCCACCACATTCTTCTGTCCTTGCACATGGACAATCTGGAAGTGAAACTGTGACAAGATGTTCGCCCATCGCATCTGCTTTTCCGAAAGCTGCTTCTGTGACAAGAAGTAGCGCAAACTCTGATGGTCTGTAAAGACAGTAAAATCCGCTCCGAGTAGGTAATGCCGCCACTGAGTAAGAGCATGGTTAACCGCCAAAAGCTCTTACTCATAAATCTGTGCTGTCATCTCCGGCCTAGAGAACAAACGGCTCTCATAAGCTATGACATGGCCTTCTTGCATCAAGACCGCACCCAGACTACGACCACAAGCATCACTATATACTTCAAATGACTTTTGCAAGTCCCGTAGTCAATTTCTCTTTCAATGTCTGAAAGGCAGTCACCTCTGTGGGCCCCCACGAAAAAGGTACTCCTTTCTGTGTCAAGATATGCAAAGAGGAAGCAACCTCTGCAAACTTTCGTATGAACCTACTGTAGTATGAACACAGTCCCAAGAAGCTTCTAACTTCATGGACATTCCTCAAGTCGGGCCAATCACGGATAGTCTCTATCTTGGCCGGATCCATTTGCACTCCTGCTGCTGACACAATGTGTCCCATAAAGTGTATCTTTGGTAGGAAAAATTCACTTTTCTTTGCATTAATCACTAACTTGTGATCTCGTAATGCCTGAAAGACCTGAAGCAGATGATCTCTGTGTTCTACCTCATTCTTGGAGAAAACAATGATGTAGTCAAAGAAAGTGCCAGCAAATAGCTTGTACTCTCGAAAAATCCTGTCCATCATCCGGTTAAATGTCGCAGGACCATTGGTTAGACCAAAAGGCATCACCAAAAACTCAAATAACCCAAAAGTCGTCCGAAAAGCTGTCTTGTAGACGTCTCCTGACGCTATCCTGATCTGATGATATCCACTCTTCAAGTCAATCTTGCTAAAGCACGAGGATCCTTGTAACCTGTCGAGTATATCATCGATCCTAGGGATCGGCAATCTGTTCTTGATGGTGATTTTGTTGAGAGCTCTATAATCGATGCACATTCTCCAAGATCCGTCTTTCTTCAAAACCAACAACATTCGAGAGCAATACGGTGAAGTACTAGGCTAGACAAGACCCTTTTCCAATAGGTCTTTCACTTGGTTCATAATCTCTTCATTCTGTGCTCGGCTCACATGGTAGGGTGGCCGGTTCGGTGGTGTACTACTAGGTATCAGATCAATGGTATGATCTTCAGGACGAGCAGATGGTAACTCACCTGGCAAGCCTTCTGAGAAGCAATCGGCGTGAGAGTGTAGAAAATCTTGGCGTTCTTTATCAAGCTTAGACATATTTGTCCTATCATCATCACTCAACTCTTTCATAAAGATCGAGTAAACAAAGAGACTGGATTTCATTAATTTTGAAATGACCGAAGCCGATACAATAGGGACAGACTCACCCTTCAATTTAACATCAAGTACAATTGTTCTGCCCTTTTCTGTAGTCAAAGTCGCTTTTCTCGCCCGATAATCGACCACGGCGTTGTTCTTGTGGTACCGAGGAATCCCTAAGAGAACATCACAACCCTCCAAAGGCATTATGAAGAAGTCCTCATGCCCCAAATACCCCTGACAATGCAATCGAAGTTTGCCAATGACAGGTGTAATGGCTACGTCCCTTCCGGGTACCGCTATAACTGCCTCTGCAAGTGGTCCCATCCGATCGGGAGTAATCTCGAGCTGCGCCGCCAATTCCGGTGAAATGAAGTTGGCCTTGGCTCCTCCATCAAAGAAAATCAGGGCCTCTTGATCTTCACTTTGCCCCAAGCTCGGCAAAGTTCTGTACTCTCATTCATGGTGTCGGGATCAGTACCCACACAATCTGGAAGCAGTCCTGTTTTCATCTTGCCTTTTCGTACACGGTCCTCAGCTGCTCTCGAACTCTCAGGCCTTTCGTCGTCCTTGTCATTTCGTTCTTTCTGTGCCTTTTTAGGGTACTTCGCAGAGATATGTCCAAGTTCCCCGCATCCAAAGCACTTCCCCTCCCTGATGAAGCGAGCTCTCTCCTGAGGAGTAAGCTTGGGTCGTGCATCCTTTCTCTCTGGGTTGCTCTTTCTCTTTCTAATTTCATTCCCAGAAGTCTGTCCGGTTCGTTGTGTCGTGACCTCATCTGTGGGGTAGGTCAAACTGCCAGAGTGAATTGCAAAGCCCTGCTTCGCATGACTTCTGTTCCAAGCAGTGATCTCGGATCTCTGTAGGTAGACCCAAGGTAAACCGCTCAATTTGTTCTCTGAACGAGATCTTCTTGAATGAAGAGGCGGGTAGAAAAGAGCTCCAGAATCTTTCACAGTAAGAATTCACTGTATCGCTCTTGGTCATCCGGAGATGGTTCCAAGCAGCTCGTATATCTCGCTCAAACTCTTGAGTCAACCAACAAGAAATAAAAAGCCTCTTGAATTTCAACCATGTAACTGGCACAGTCTTGCTTAATAGAAGCGTGGACCACCAAGTGCGAGCATTCCCCTTAAAATAAGAGGTAGCTCTCCGAATCTTGGAGTGCTCTGAGTAGCGTCCTCCCGCGAAAGCGATGTCAAACTGCTGTATAAAAGACAGCCTTCGAAGCATCGGAGTATCCCGAGAAAGTATCAAACTTAAGTGCTTGGCCACCTTCCTTAAACTCTCAGACTTTCTTGCTTTTATCTTCGAGAAAGTCATACTGGTTGGCTTTGTAAAAATTCTTCTTGTTCGCATAAAAGTTTCCGTTGTCAGAGTCTGAACTGTCCGTAGACGAGTCCTCTGTAGAAGTGTCACTCACTGGGCGAGACTTAGACTTCTTTGCCTTTTTCTTGCCCTTTCCGAAGCGTTGTTTCTTGCTTCACCTTTTGCTTTTCCTATCTTCTTCGCTTGAGTTTGAAGAGCTAGAAGAACTGTCAGAAGAAGAAGAAGAACTGGGTAAGCCTTCAAACTTGACGCGCTTCTTCAGTTTCTTTGCCTTGTCGAATGTTGACGGACGATCCAAATATCCCAGGAAGTTAGTGCCTTTCTTCTGCTTTTTGCCGTGCTTTTTGTCTTTCTTTTGCACGTCAAAAAGCTGAGCAATCCGTGCATCAACCACGTTCTCCAGTTCCTTCTCTGTATATTTCTTGGAGGTAGAAGGTTTCTTGAGAGCGGGTTTCGGGAGTGGTGTTGTGGTTCTGTGCCACTCCGTCTATACCTCTTCCAAAGAGGTCTGGTTCATATATTTTTCCATCTTCGGCATCATCTTTGTTGCATCATCAATCAATTTACGATGCTCCATCTCTCGCTACTCTGTTGGAGTAGGCCTAGGCGGGCCATACTCCGTGTCGGAATCTTCGTTGTGATCCCTGCCCGCATCTCCAGATGCAGAGGGAGTTGACTAATCATTGCCTGAAGCCATAGGTGCCACGGAAAAAAAATTCGGGGATCGGATTTCTCGTAGAATAGAAATCGGCCATGCTCTGATACCACTGTAACAGACTTGGACACTCCAAGTCAAGAATCAACCGCGACAGCACCAAATAACCACTTCAAACAATTCACAGATCACAATAGATTTGCACTGGCCCGGCGGAGTTCCGTGCCTAGAGATATTGGCCCCAAAGACTGGTGCCCCTTTCGGTATTTCTTTTTATATTAATCAGATCAAAGTACAAGAGAGTGGCTAGGGTTTCACTCTCAGACTCTGCGTCCAGATGCTCTGAGAAATGAAGCCCTCACCACGTATTTAAAAGTACAAGGGATGCCCAAAAGCAGAGCCCCAAAAGCTTCAAAATCAAAAGCAGTTTGTTTCTCTCTCACAAACTCTTTTGAGTTTCTAAAAAAAAAGCAAATTACTCTCTCTCTCTCTCTCTCTCTCTCTCTCTCTCTCTCTCTCTCTCTCGCTTATTTGCGTAGAAAAAAGCAGAAAGCATCGCCCAAAAGCTGTCAGCGCAAATTGGGCGCAATATCCGGAATTCCGTACCAGTTGCCATATCAGCATCCCGGCAGATTTTAGGGTTTGCTGAAATTAGGGTTTCAGCCAGAAATTAGGGTTTTTTTGCAAATTAGGGTTTCTGGCAGATTTTAGGGTTTGCAGGAATTTTAGGGTTTCAGCCAGAAATTAGTGTTTCTGCTCTCCGCCACGTCATCACTTTGTGACATGGTATTTGCTTTTGATCACGTAAATGGAATGTACACATGTGGAATACCTCAAGTGTAGACTTTACCGACTCGAATGATGACTGTCGCCACGGAAACTCCTCGAGATGAGGCACCTCCGGGGCTGATTTGATGCACCTTTGGATCTGTCCTTTTGTGGGATTGCTGATGGCCACCAAGGGTAGATCTGGGATTGATTTGCGCCCCCGATGTGAGAGGAATGAAGGGCTGAAAGATGGCTACAAAAACGCGGATCTGGCGTTCATAATGCAGCCAATCTGACGCATAAAGCAGGGCTGAGAACACAGCTGATTATTGATAGCGATGTGAGCACTCAATGCGGCGAGGGAATGGCCGGGAGAGAGGCTCGATGTGCTGCAAAAAGCTCCGTGTTGCAGCAGAGGGACTAGCGTTAGCAGATCCATGGCTCATCTGGCGAGGGAAAGGACTGAAAATTGAAAACACTAGCTGCTATGGCTGATCCGGCATGAATGCTTGCAATGAAGGTCCAAAACGCTAGGGGCTGATCTGCAAAAACGCTGGGCTGATCTCTGGCGCTGGCTCATTTGATCCAAAACGCTGGTTCTACTCCTCCCTTTATAGGGCAAGATACTGGTTATAAACTTTTCAAGACATAGGCAGGGAAAACTGTCCACCAGACCCAATAAATCATAGAAACGATTTATTAATCAGCTTGTAAGGTGCAGCGGAAGTGAATGTTAACTTTGCTCAAGATGAGTGCTCCGAACTGTGCTCAAGGGTTCCTTTTACTTACGGAAAGGAGAGCCTTCCGTTCCTTTAGTGAGAGAGTGCAATGGACACAAACAAAGTGAATGGACACAGTGAATGGAAGTGCATGAGACTGAGAGATAGAGAAGAGAATACGACACCAGAGACGTTGTAAAACCCTCCTCCGAAGGCCCCACTCTCTATGGCGAGAGCAGTCTACTTATGATTGCACAAATCTCTACAATGCTTGGACTTGTCGACGCCGTCGACGACGACGAGACGGGCTGAAAACTGAAAACGCTAATGGCTAAAATCTTCAAATCTTGTATCTGCTGACTGCTGACTCTATGTCGGTGACGATGTCGATGACGACGATGCGACGACAACGCGCTGAAAACGCAGATGCTGAAATCTGCGTTTTCCGGGCTAAATCTGTAAACCTTGCGGAATGTGACCGTGTGGCGAGGATTTGCTATGGGAAGGTGAGATCTACGAGGTTCGGGGGTTCTTTTGCGAGTGCTGAAGGCTGAAAACTGAAAACGCTAGGTGCTCTGCTGTCCCAAAAACGCTAGGGCCGAAACTGTCCTGCTGTGGAAATCTGCTAATGCTACGGCTGATCTGCTTCTTGCTATCGCCAGGGATCTGCAAGATCCAAAAACGTTGGCTGATCTGGTCCAAAACGCTAGGTTGATGTTGTGGAGCAAAAACGCTAGGTCTCTTGGGGGTTCTGCTGAGAAGTTGCCTGTTGAGCGTGTGCTCCTGCTGCCTCTTCTGCCAGAAAGTGCTAGCGCTAGGTTTTTATTTATACAAACTTAGCAAAATTGCCCTACCTACTTTCCAACAAAAGTCACTTAAAAATAATAAGTGAAAAATGTCAAAAATAGGGAAAATAGGTCTATGCACTATAAAAATGCTAGTGATGGGATCTCACTGGAATCTGTTGGTCATGCTGTGTGCAACTAGAGGATATGCATCCAATCTAAGTGGCTGGACATGCACCGTCTGTGAACAGACTCACAAAAGTGCCAGAACACTTTCTAAGCTAGACTGACTGAACCCTTGTCATGCTGTAGCTTGTCCACGGATACATAGGGTTGGATGTGTCACGTGACACAGTTTTTGACCAAGGCTAAGTTTCAGTTGAAACTGTCGCACATCTATTGATTCGGGAATCCGATCGATGCAGGGAATGGCTCGTTGGATTTCTCTAGCCTCGAACGATATGCACGTCATGCCAGATGGCCATCGTAGTGTAATAACATCTGTCAAAACGCTTGTACAATCCATAAATGTAAGAGGTTTTCAAAACTGGAAAACCTACTCTAATGGATTCGTTTGGACGTGCAGGTCATGCGAACAAGCTCACATAATTGCTGATACTAATCCTCCTAGAATTCTAGACACTCTTATCTAGGAAGACGGGGAAAACTGGCTCTGGAAGTCGATGAAGCATGTCCATGTGTCACACAGAGCCATGTGCACGTGACATCCCCTCTTGCTTAATGAGGTACGTGTATCGAACTCCATGCATGCCATAAGATGGTCTCAAATGAAGTTCCTTCTAGATGATGTCCTCCACGACGACTTTTGAGAGACAGACTCCCCTGGGTCATGTGGAAATGTCCAAAACACAAGGATGGGGATGACGCATCTACACGCAAACAATGGACTGCCTCTTGGATCAACGATGCTCTTGTTGGTTATTGGCGAACAATAACCTTTGCTGCCCCAACTCGGATGGTGTGAACCAAACTGCAAACCGGATGGATGCTCGTCCGAGCGAATGGCGGAATAGACAAATGTCAATGTCCACGAAGGTTACCGGCTAGCCTATGTTGCCCCTATGCAGGAAGATTGGCGAGAGCAACGCCGAACGGGAGATGAAGATGTATACGAACCATGACAAGTCCTGCGTATGATGTCTCATGAAACCGCCAAGTAACTCCTTAAAGATAGATGCTCCTAATGGTTGTGACTATTCCCTCAAAGGTCGCACTTGTTCGCCATGCCTCTTCAACGTATGGTTGGGCCGAGATGGTGTGGATGATGGAAAATTCCCTTGGGTACACATGTTGGCAATGGGTCTTCCCCGGTTCCTCTCCCTCGCACGACGTGCATCTCTTACGCCGCAGGTGTGTGCCCCTTGCTGCATGGCACTCTCTCGTCTTCTAAATTTCACACTTGAGGTGGTTGTACAGTACATTCACACTAAAGGTGGCCACTTTTAATAAGCGGGACCGATTTTTTAACGTTTGGCCACTTCATCAATTTAAGGCAGCCACATTAAAACAAACTCTTCATCAGTGTACGTGGCCCACTCCAAGAACAAATGGAAGTGCGCCATCATCAACCATTTGCTGGTGTCGAGCAACTCAAATCAGGTTTAAGGATCACCATCGACATTCTTGGAATCAGCATAAACAAAAACAGCAACATGAAGCTTTCAAAAGATCTCCCTTTGAAGAGCAATCAACCTCTCCAAAGTGGGCTTACTTAGAGACACGTATGTCCGAGTAAACACATATGCCTACTCGGTAGTGGACAGTCTCGTTGAACAAGTTTCCCTTCGCAAGCCGTGACAGGCTCTTGGTGGTAGGGTTGAAGCTTACTCATTGTTTTTTTGTGCAAGAGGATTCTTGTGAGGTCTAAGAGGCCACATCTACCTCAACCTCCCCCTTCTCAAATGGAAGCCTCAACACTCGTTGAGAAAGTTGAAGATTCAAGAGATGCTTGTTCCTGTGTGACATTCAAAGAGTGGCGTATGCAAGATTGTCACGGTTGATAACAGTGCCATGACATGGGACTTGATAGTTACAGCAGAAGCACTATAGAAATACATTTCCCTTCTCCCAAAGTTTCTACAACTACCCCTGGGTTTTATTTTAAATGGGAGGGAATGTCACAATTGTGACTATGTTACATTGTTATATCTAGTCCTGGATGCAGATATGAACCAATCGTGGAGAACAACTACTTTTGAATGGTTGTGACTATTTGCTCAAAGGTTGTACACATTCGGCGAATAGCCATGCCTCTTTAGCAAATGGCTGCATCTCTACTACGCAGAATGGTCACGACTACAACAAAAAGACACAATTATTGGTCTAGAGGCATGTCTCTTGGCCTATGGTCATGTCTATTCACATGTGTCTCTTCACCTCCTATATAAGGAGTCTATTGTAAACACATTCAATCAATCAACTAAGTCTCTTGTCTTCAAGTCAAGTTCAGTTCTTAAGTCTTAATTATGAGTATAAATACTTAATTAAGGTTTAGAACCTGGAATCCTTACAATTTTCAGTTGCTTTTTGATGTGCTGCGTTACTGGGGTTTTTGGCATAATTGGACAACGTGAAATGCCTTTATTTTTCATTCTGCAAGTGATGTTCAACAACATGTATTCAGGTTGAAAGGTATTTTTCTTTGGAACGTTTCATTGCTGGGGTCATTTCTGTGGCAAATTTATGGGTCTGGAAGCATGGCATCTTGACGGCGACATTCATTGCTTGGTTGTCTAGCATGACTGCTCCATTCAATTCTGGACTTCTAGCCTTTGTACATAGTTGTTTGATGGGTCGTTTGACCACGTACAACTCTTTTAGGTAATCAATATGATTACAGGTAACGAGAGAGAGAGAGAGAGAGAGAGAGAGAGAGAGAGAGAGATGTCCTTCACAGGCACGCCCCCTTTTGGACGATCATTCTACTCAAAACTTAATGGATCCGATGCTTGATGGGAGCTACTCAGATTATGAAGCTTACTGTATGCTGCATGCTGCCTCCCTTTGCATTCGAAAAGACCCTCACCTTCGGCCACGAATGTCTCAGGTATGGAGTCTCTCTCTCTCTCTCTCACACTCACTATGTGTGTGTGAGTAATATGAGTAGTACATATACATGCATGCATATATACACATATGTGTGAACTCATATGCACATACCGATATATACATTTGTGTGTGTGCGCGTGTATGTGGTGTATGCTACATGTACGAGAGAGAGAGAGAGAGAGAGAGAGAGAGAGAGAGAGAGAGAGAGAGAGCTGATTTCATGTGACCATGCTATCTGTTCTGGTGAAGGTCCTTCGCATACTGGAAGGTGACATTGTGATTGATAAGAGTGGTTCGTCCACACCATGCTACAGCAGTAAGCTTGCCTACAACACAAATATGTATGGCAGTCAAAGCAATCGAATTTTAAGTGATTATGTAGCAAGCCGTGTTAAGTCTCTCAGTCCATATCCATCGATAGATACTGGGAAGAAGCTGTCAACAGTTTTCAAGGACTCTCCTATATGCCACACAGAAAGTAAGCTATCTTATAATGCTTTGCGAGCCGCATACAAAGACAGAGGCAATTCGAGAAAGCTATCCTATGGAGATGACATGTGAGTCCCTCGACTATGTTGCCTTATGATCTGTGTACACAGACCAAGGCCAAGCCAGGAAGCTGTTGGAAACAGACTTGACTTGTGAATGTCTATGCCTTGATGTAATTAAGCTATCAGGGCCTCTCCTCTTTGTCCATATTGGCTAGGTGCTTTAAAGGCATATTCTTACTGAAGGGGGCAGTAGAGTTTGCCTTCAGAGCATCTACAATGTACCTTATACCATTTTTTGACTCATCAATTCAATCACAGATCAAATCTGCCTTGAAGGTGGTATATGTAGATTTTTACTGTGAAGGACTTATATGATGTCAAATTCAGGGCTTTTGCATCATTATAAAGGCTTACAGTTTAAGCAGATTGTTTTGTGTCAGAGAACGTACATGGAGACCTTGTTGTGTAAAATACAACCTTGAGGACTGCATGTCTAATTGTACTCCTAGGGAGACATGTTTGAAGCCAAGTCTTTATGATGTTGGAGAATACTTTGATGTCTCTCTCTCTATTAGACAATAGTTGGTTGCCTTATCTATGTATGCATTATGAGGCCAAATATTCAGTTTGTAGTCTTGTAGGTGAGCATATATGTCATAGCCTAGCGTCAAAGCTTTAGAAGTCAATTAGGAGAATCTTTTTCTACTTGAGTGGCACTATACATATTGGGTTGTTTATCCCAAGCAAAGATCATCGTCGCATTTGGTTTTAATCAAAATTTTCAGATTGTTTGTGTGGATCGGTGCATGTTCCATCACTCTCTCTAGGATGGGCATACCGATATGCTGAGGTGATTATTCTCTTGTATGTCTCTCTCTCTCTCTCTATTAGACAATAGTTGGTTGCCTTATCTATGTATGCATTATGAGGCCAAATATTCAGTTTGTAGTCTTGTAGGTGAGCATATTTATCATAGCCTAGCGTCAAAGCTTTAGAAGTCAATTAGGAGGATCTTTTTCTACTTGAGTGGCACTATACATCTTGGGTTGTTTATCCCAAGCAAAGATCATCGTCGCATTTGGTTTTAATCAAGATTCTCAGATTGTTTGTGGTGGATCAATGCATGTTCCATCACTCTCTCTAGGATGGGCATACCGATATGTTGAGGTGATTATTCTCATAAATTTACAGCGTGATTTGGATGCACAGGCATGGGACATGGAGGTTTTTGTTACATTTGTGTAAGGTCTTTGGGGAGTGAGTAACTCAGTTTTGTACATTTTATTCCTCTCTCTCTCTCTCTCTCTCTCTCTCTCTCTCTCTCTCTCTCACACACACACACACACACACACACACACACACACACACACACGTTCTTTTCTGAAAGGACCACCCATCCCCGCTCATGCCCTTGGGCTTTCCTCTCTGCAATAAGTGTTATTAATGAATGGACTCTGTATGCTAAATCTTCTTGCTTTAATGGTCAGATATTTGGTAGTACTATTGATGGAATGATTTAAAAATTTGGATTGAACTTTGGTCAGGGTTTTATTGAACCTTGCATGACCCTCAACTTTTACTGGTTTCTCATATTGGTCTTGGAACCTGCTTAGGTGTAAGGGATTATGGGTTTTGGAAAAAGTTGTGTGAGCTTTAGAGGCTGTTGGTGATGTTCTTGGTTAATGTTTACCTTCTCAACCCTTGATGGTTAGGAAATTCTAGGGTTACTAGTTAATCCTTTGGTTACTCACCCACACCCTCATGTCTCAAGGGTTGAACCATAGTGGGTGCACTTAAAGCCCTCACCTTTACCACTAGGCCAACTTCCTTTCAATAAATTCTATGTACTCTTATCTGATGATCTAAGAAGGGAGGCCCTATTGCACTTTTCTATGGTAGTTCCTTTTCTTCTAAAATTTGCTAGGCGGAGGTGTCTGTCCTAGAAATGTGAGGGAAAAACGGCAAGGCGGAGTGTGTAGAAGCCCTTAACATAAATTTGGATATGCATGAATCATGGACTAGGCTTACTGGCCCTGAAAATTATTAATTGTTGATGGGATTCTCTATTGTATGATTTGCTCCTCTACTATTTTTGATCTGGTCTTGTTGAGTCGTTGATGAGTATAGGTCTGTTGGTATTATCCTATATGTAAAGAATAATCTTGAGAAGCTAATTCTGAAATCCTTGTGTGGGGGACCTCGAAGCTGAATGAGTACTTTATTCTGGGTAAATGTATACAGTGTAAAGGTGAAATTGCTCCGCTTCTGAACTGATTTTAGATCATTTGAAAAAGATTTGTGGACATTGAGAAAATAATTTTTAGTGCTATCAGATATAAGAGGCACATCTTTTAACATTTTTTTTTAATGAAACCAGAGTAATATTTCTAGGCTCAAATGCTTCTGAACCGGGTTCTAAAATCTAGCGTGTGCACACACACACACACACACACACACACACACACACACACACACACACATTTGTGCCCTAGCTTCTTGGATACACATGGCACTGTGTGCACCTCTGCGTTCTAAAAACTCCCAATTGACAATGGTTCAACCAAATTGCTGGCATGAGGGTGATTTATGACCCTACTAAGAGTACTGAGATAGCATGCTATATTTCTAAAACTTTTTGACCCCATTCACATCTCTCATAGAACTAAAAAACTATAGCATGCTATGTTTCTAGAACTTTTTGACCCCATTCACAACTCTCCCAGAGCTAGACTTTACTTGTATAGTGTTGCCAGGAAACAGCCTACTAGATATTCTTAACTTTGTACCCCTTGTAACTATCTTTTTGTGATTTTAGAGCTTCACCCCTTTTCAAGGGTTGGATATACCAACGGAGTTTGTATCACAAGCTACTTTTATGCTTTGTAATGCATTAACGACGAAAAATGCTTAAAATATTTCTTCATCAACTGTCTCTAACTCACATGGTTCACTACTTCAAGTTCTCACTTTCAACGATTGGGTCAGGGTATTGGGGGGTTGCATTGGATAAAAGGGTTCTCTTAGATTACATCTCTTAGCTCCCAATCCTAGCCAAATCCCATAGTGAGGAACTTGCCTCATTTTCTTCCATTGGCTTGGATTTGTCAAATTTTTTGAAGTAGTTATGTGGCCTTAGTCCCTCTTTTGTGGATACCCCTTTTGTCCCTAGCCTACCTACTAGTGGTAACCCATGCCAAGAGATCATGTTAGTGGTCTCATGTGCATGAGTAGTTGGTATTGCCAGTAGCAGTTACATTTGTGTGCACCTCGGGTCGTTCCATTAGGGCAGGATAGATCTATGTCAAATCACCCTTTGGTCACTTGTGTGAGCAGCTTGCTATCAACATGGAGAGCCTTTCCCAAATCTCTCTCTCTCTCTCTCTCTCTCTCTCTCTCTCTCTCTCTCATTCTTAGATGTCCTATCTCTTTCTACCTCAGTGATCTTGCTTCTCCACAGGTGCCTTATTCATATATGTGGCATTGCGTGTGTTCTAGATCAGAGTTGAGGTGTCCACCGGATCACAAGCCAATTCTTGTATTCAATGCATCTTTTGCTGCCACCTTAGACAAAGCCCACATGTGTAGATATCAAGATCTTTCAAAAATCTAAAGTTAAGCACTACCTCACCCACTTATACACTTTTTTGGTCATTGGAGACGACTCATCCAAACACCTCATGACTCTATACACTCATGAACACACATTATTCTTCACCTAGGCAATGTGGTGTTGCATGCGCTGCTAAATACAATAGGACCGTATGGCCTCACAACCACGAAAGCCCATGCGCTCTTGTTACTCATTTTTCTTCATCGTCCTCTATACACACCTATGTGCCCTACTTTAAAGGTTGACTCTCTGGTTTTGCAAGCTTTTGTCCCCCCCCGCCCCGCTCCCCTCCCCTTCCCTTGTGTGTGTGTGTGTGTGTGTGTGTGTGCGTGCGCGCACTCGAGACACATCGCATGAATTGCAAGAAGGAAGCGACAACATGTTTGCACACAATTTGTGTTCGAGTTGAGTTTTTTTCCTATGGAAATATTTAAAGATTGTATATTTAACTGTGATAAATAGTACTTGGAGGATAATAATATACACTTGTTATGATTGAGTTAAATGACGAGTAATATTATTTCAGTCAAACATTGGCTTTTGAACAAGGGATGAGCACCATGCTCGTGGATATGAGTTACAACCATTAAAGTTTTTGATGTCTGGCAATTCAATGATTATAAATTTTATGTTATTGAAGTCAAATGCTAAACCTACTTTGAGATAGTAGAGTATTGATCCCCTTTTTTCCCCAAATTCACAATAGTGAGTGTATGTATATATATTATAAAACGAAAAAAGATTACATAGGCAGCCATGCTCTTTTCGAGCCATGGCATTGGACAACAACTTAGTCACAATGAATAGATACATCGGCTATTAAAGGGTGCCACCTTGAGACCGTTCGAGGCAAAGGAGAGCTTGAACTAACTTGGGATTGCCACCAAGGAGCATGCCTTGCCACAACTCACCCCTTGACAGCCAAGTCAAAGCTAGAACACTAACCCAACAAGAGAACCTCCAAGCATCACTTTTTCTTCTTCTTTCTTTTTAACAAGCTAATTGTGTTGGTCGAAGGTCTCGCAAATGAAATGGCAGCAGGTTATTGATGAAGCCCAAGAGGAAGCTCGACTTCGGGTACTTAAGAGGAAAGCTGCTTTCAAAAATCAACAAACTCCTATTTCCATAAACACTTTAGAACCAGATGAAAGACTATGGGAAATGAAGAAGGATGCCGTGTCAACGGATGATGAATGGTTAGATGGAATGGACCTTCGCATAAAAGTACAATTGAACAATCATATCACAAATGCATTGGTAGATACTGGAGCTCGAATGAATGTAGTCAGTTCTTCCACTTACAAGAAAGCGACGAATCAGTCTTTAGCATCAGGAATATCGGCTCTCAAAGGATGCAACAAAAACCCAACATCGGCATTGGGAGTAGTTAACTTGAATGTCATAGTACATGGATGTTCATGCCCTCATCAATTTGTATGTATACCAGATGAACATATGAATGAAACAATGATTCTTGGAATCTCATGGATGCGGACGTACAGGGCAGTATCAGATTGGGACACCAATAAACTCAAGTTATCACCTAAAGTAGGACAACTCATCGTTCCAATTGCACCGAGCAAAGAGGAATGGAAAAGAGGTCAACCACAGAAGAAACAAGGGAGTCATTAATCTACTTCCTTCTCTAGACAAGCAAATGCTTCAAGTGCATGCAAGGAGTCAGGCAAATATGGGTACCAAAAGCACAAATCAAGGACAATCCATCTAAGATTTGGGTGCCTAAAAACTCATCTACCATACTGACGAAAGTTTCACATCTGACAACTCCGAGAAAAACATCCTTCAGGAGAGAAACTAGCACTATATGGGTTTGGAGGAAAAAGGAGCATCTATCTTCTCCACAAACTGTAAAGCCAATGAAGCAGTGGAAAGTTAAGTATAAAAACACAACCACAACAATTCATCAACAGAAAACCAAGATACTAGTGGAGAGTTAAATCTCAACAACCGCCATCATTCATACCTACAGCCAAGGAAATCAGTGTGCCAAAGCATCCAGATGGTACAATCACACAAAGAGCACACAAATTATAGAATATGTTATTTAGAAAATATCAACAGGAAACCTCGACCATGGAAACCCTTGAGTTAACTACTCAAGACCGAACTCTTGCATAGCGTGCTGGTCTGAAATGCATTGATCTTTAGAGCATGGTAGAGCCAACCACAACTATACATAGACACAATTGTTCAACCCATGCACAAAGTCATCCTGGAGCACTCCATCTAGAAGGGGTGGAAGGGAACTTTAGTAAAATTAAGGGCAATGTTTAATGAAGGAGGAAAAAGTTGGATGTTAACGTATGGTTTTTTCCAAAATTACCTAATAATTCCCTTACAACATCATAAACAAGGAAATTTTAACTGATAACATCTCCCCGATGAGTGTAAAGAGTGTATATACTATCAAAAAATACATTAAAAAATAGCCTTTTTTGCTTATTTTCATCAATTTTTCTTGATAATGGAGCCTAAAAATGGTTCTTAATTACGAATTTTTTACTTTGTTTTTTTTAGTGCATTTTATTATTTTCTTTGATTTTTTCAATAAATTGGTCAAAAATTAATAAATAACAAATGAGCTCAGATGAAGAAATTGAAGATACGCTAATGATCAAAAGAACAAGGCGGATAGAGACAAAAAATTTCAATCAAAACGAGAAGTAGAAGCGGGAAGCCTAAACTACGCTGCCAAGGCCTGTTTCTGCAAATTCTTGCAAAATGAGCTAACAAAGTCCGATTGAAGAAATGTTTGAGTCTAACATAGATTTCACGGCCTAGTAGAACTAACAGGGGAATCTAGGGAAAAATAGTTTGGGAAGTCTGACTATAGATATCCAAGGTAGCCCAAAATCACCGCATTTCCACTAGTCACTCTTGGAGGAGAGAGCTTTCTACCTTCTTCGCGCGAGATTTTCGGAGTCCACAGTCACCCATTTTCAGCGTTGTCTCACATGAGACATGAGGGGTAAGTTCTAAAATTATCAAGATCGTTTCTATACGATCGGGTAGCAAGTCTACGCCCAAAAAAAAACCCTAGAATCCCAGCTGTGTGTACGAATGCTTACAACACAAAAACGACCATAACGGCCTGTCAGCTCAATCGAATTGGACGAAACTTGAACTGTAACATGTCCCTAGATAGTAGAACACCTCCATATCATTAGATGACCATTTGGCAGGGGTCCAGGGGGTCCCAAGTAAATAATCTAGGTTTTTGCCACATAACTAGAATTGGATTTTGACTCCACGGGCAACTTATAGACGAGGTCTATACACAATGTACCTAGATGGTTTCAAGAAAACAATCAAGGCAAGCCCTCAAACAACAGGAAACATCTTGAAGGCTACAAAGTGTCAAATTTGACGTATGAAGTCAAATTGACTTCGAATGAGCCCAAACTGGAAGAGCAACATTGGGACTATGTAGTGGACAAGTCCATGGCTTCAAAAGTGACCAAACAACTCTACACACCAAGTAGTAACAAAAACCGATGATTTCAGAGTCGACATGAGCACGAAGTGATGCCGACACGACCAAATCTTACCCAATTTATTTTAGGACTTGTTTTAGATGTATTAAAGATGTTTAGGTCAAAAAATGATATTTTTATGAGAAAATTATGATTGTAGTTAATAATTGCCATTATTTATTTTTATGCATATTTGGCTTGAAAATCATCATGTCACTTCGCCTATCACTTGTATACATCTATATCATGCCACTTGTCACTTATGAGCCCAAAAGATCAAGAAACTCTCAGATTTTGTCAAAAAACGCACTAAAGTCTTTTTTGTCCAAATTTTGAGTTAACAGTAACATTTTTTGATCCAAATCATCCCATATCTCACACACAGGCTCTATATCATGTCTAAAACTAGCTTGCAACAAAAAATGTCGAATTTGTTGAAGAAGTTAATAATCACGATCATTTACTTTTTTGTCAGAATGAGTCCAAATCTCAACTTTAACCTTATGGGACCAAAGTATATGTTGTGACAAGCCTACCAATCAAGTTTGATCACAAAAACCCAACATCCCTTCATATCTACTGTTTTAGAGTCTCAAGTCTAAATCTGACACCATTTCCACCCAGTGCACTCAAATGAGCCCACACTTCACTCAGAGCATCTAAATCACATATATTTCAAGCCTATGATGTCAAAAATGCAAAAAGTTGAAAAAATTCCCCAGCTGTAAATAATCCCGATTATTTACTTTAGTTTCAAATTTTGCCTGGATTACATGATTTTGATCTCTACATGTTTTTATGCATCTATGCATGCCCCAATTTGATTTGAAGCAAAATGGACATCATTTACCAGCAATTTAGACTCATGGCATTTCAGAGAGGAATCAGTTGAATTTTCTAACTTTGACACTGTATTCTTTTATTAGATGCAATGCAAGCGGCTAAAAAAGCAAAGAAGAGAATGACTCAAAAAGAGAAGCTGCAGGAATTGCCATCTAAATCACATATATTTCAAGCCTGTTATGTCAAAAATGCAAAAAGTTGAAAAAATTCCCCAACTGTAAATAATCGCAATTATTTACTTTAGTCGCAAGTTTTGCATGGATTACATGATTTTGATCTCTATATGGTTTTATGCATCTATGCATGCTCCAAAATTGATTTGAAGCACAATGGACATGATTTACCAGCAATTCAGACTCATGGAATTTCAGAGCAAAATCCATGGATTATTCTTTACACTGTATTCTTCTATTAGGTGCAATGCAAGCAGCTGAAGAAGCACAGAAGAGAATAACTCAAAAAGAGAAGCTGTAGGAATTGCCACCATACCGGTTGGAGCCAAGCTCTGTGAAAACGACAAAGGCAACCTACCTGTCCAAAGGACAACTTGAAGAAAACAACACTATAGTCTTCACTGGTAGGTTCAAAGTGAAGATGGACACCATGTGGAGTTACAATTGCTACCCAAGGAAGTTTATGATGTAGCTACCAGGCCAGACACTAAAGAAGCCAACATAAGACTGGGACTTCGAGAATTCTATGACCAAGAGCCATGTGGAGTGGATTTCCAAAGAGCCTATGAAATGTTGTCCACAATCAAAGAAGATGGATCTGCTCAGATCATGGATTAGCAGGGGCAAAAAGTGAAAGTGGTTATCAACAAAGACATAGTGGCCGAGGCAGTAAAGCTGCCAACAAAAGGTATGACAATGAGGGCCAGGGATAGGAAAACAAAAGGTACATTCACCAAGGATACAGCTGCCGCCAGCTTCTTTGATCTCATTCTAAGGCAAGTGGAGGATCTAGCTCGTGCTTGTCATCAACACTTCCACTTCCTTTCAAAGAGACCGCCACAATACACAACTCCGAATCATGCAGTTGTTACTACTTTCACTCAAGTGTTGAAGTCAACGACAGGGCAAGTTATAGATTACGTGCAATACGTGCTTACAACACTCAAGAGCAAAAAGAAGGAAGGAAAGATAACATATCTGGGTGCCCCAAAGGTTCTAACAAGAATCGCATACCATGCTATTGGAATGGTCGACAACTTGCTGCCTGTCTCATATCAGAATACATGGATAGTATCAGCTCAACCTTCTCCATGAACCACTAGATCAACGAAGAAAAGGGTATATAAATCGATGAGGAATCAACAAAAATCTCACACGAAGCCCACATCAGTGAAATCTCTAACAATGAAGAAACGAGGGCAAGAAGAGAAGAAATGAAGAAGAGAGCAGTGGTAGCCCATCAAGAAGAACCTCAACAGAAAAGGGCCAGGTTTGAAAGAGAGAAACAGTCGTATGAAAGAAGCCGCCAAGCTATAGGAGAAAACCTAAAATCATGGAGCCCAAGGGAGATCAAGGGTCCAAGGACCAAGAACCCCGTGAAGAAGGTCCCAGAGGATTTGAAGGATTTACTTGAGCGGATGTATGCAGAAGTCGAGGCCTTGAAGATACAGGAATCTCTAGAAGCGCAAAGAAAAGCAAGAGAATAATCAGTTGCGTAACAAAGGCAAGTAGAAGCTGCACAACAAACTAAACCACATTATGAACAAGGAGAGATGTCTCCAAGACGCACTTCACCCACTACGGAGCAAGAAGACCATCCCATGCCAAGTCCAAGCCCTTCACCAACAACTGCTAAATCCAATGAAGGCAAGAAAGCAAAGGAAAAAGAGAAGCAACAGGAAGAGGCCAGTTTTGAACAGCCCAAGGGAACAGAAAAAATTGGAGCTCGACCTTCTACAACAACCCAAGCACAATCAGTAGAGGTAGCCACGAAGCCTCAAGAAGAATCAGTTGAACTAGCTACAAGGCCACAAGCAGAATCTGCTACAACGTCGAAAGAGCTGCAAACCGAATCTGTTGAAACCTTTAAGCAACCCCAGGTAGAACTTGAAGAATGGAAATCACGGATGAGGTCATCATTCAGGTTAATGAGTATGCAAAGCAAATGAAGCTAATGACAGAAAATATGCGAACAACAACACTTAGCCACAATGCCAAGGCTAGAGAATTGGAGCAGGTAATAGAAGCTCTACAAGGTGAGCTCGAGGATAGGATGATCATCATTGAAGATATCCCATTAGGGCCAAAAACGTATAAAACAGGGTTGTTTGGTAATCCATGGATTAAGAAATAGGCCAATACTCACTTGACACGTATACAAAAGTATGGCATTCGTATCTCCTCTAGCTTGAGCTTTTGTGCTCCTACTTTAGTGAAAAACATCTAAATGTCACTTTCATTTGGCTAAATTGCCTATACTTGATGGAGTTCTTGTTGTTTTTGATGAATAACATCATATTCTGGGCCCGATGTACAAGTGCTCTTTTCTATTTAATATTGTACAATATTAAGCTAAAAGATACAAAATCTTTCTTTTCAAACAGTGATGATGACACCCATCAACATGGGACCACACCTGTAGACATCCTTTCTGACATTGTTTTGGATCAATGACCACACCGTGTGATTGTGGCTTGATTGATCTAGTCACTCTACCCTCACTCGCCTCCCATTTTGGTAGTGTACCCACATCGTGCGCAAAAGGACTCAATGAATTTTTCACTCCTCCCCCTATAGCACCGTTCCAGCTCTTGCCCACACTGCGCTTGTCATGTGTGAGCTTGTCACCCTCCTATCGCGTTGTTCTAGCTCTACGGCCAAACCACATAAGAACCTTGAATCACCTTGTTAATTGGATTCCTAAGATTTTTCTAAATCATGTGCAAAAGCGCTCAGAGACTTTGACACTCCCCCTGTTGCATAATTTTATCTCATGTGCACACCGCGTGAAGAGGGCATCATAGAGCTTGTCACTCCCCCCCTCATCACATCGTTTTGGCTCCATGCACACACCATGCATAAAACTCTTGAGTGACCTTATTGTTTGGATTCCTATGGTTTTTCTCATATGTACAAGATATTAGCAAAAGGCCTATTTGGTGCCACACTATGCCTTGCTTGCACAATGGGATAGGGGGTAGTTTTAGAATCTCACTACCCCAACCCTCATGTTATGTGGGTCATTTTCAAAACGCCAATTTGATGGCACACTATGCCTTTCTTGCACAACAAGATAGGGGTTAGTTTTAGAATCTCATTACCCCAATCATGACGTGTGGGTTATTTGCATTCACAGATTCACCTTTCTTGCCTACTATAGATCTCTTTTTATATACAGATCTATTAAGCATATTGGACCCAAGCATAGTCACAAAATTACTCGATTCTATTTTACAATATATAATACTTGTAACTATCCCATATGGTGCAAGGAGAGGGGCAGGGAGAATCTCTCCCTGCCCCTCTCCTCGCACCGTACGGGATTGTGCCTCCCGAGGCCTTTTTTGGCCATACCGACCTCTCCGAGTGTCAAAACGAGGCATATAGCCAGTCGTTTCCGGGGTTTTTGGGCATTTTGGACTCATTAATTTTGTCATTTTGCTCTATTTGAAAGTTATAATTAAGTTGAGTCAAAAGAGCTGAAGCAACAAAGTTTTATTAACATGGCTTAAAGGCAAAGGGGCTCGAGGGTGATGAAGCTTCTAATAATGCTGGTCCATGCCAATAGTTTCTAGATGTCATGTTATATGATCATTGTCACATGGAAGTCTACATAGAAGAGTGAAAAAATTTCAAGCTCAAGGTTGATCTCACACAAATGTTAGAATAGTTAAAAGGAAACTTGTCTTAGGAGTTATAGATGAGTAAAACTTGTCTTAGGAGTTATAGATGAGTAAAACTATTGTGTGACAAAGGGAAAATAAAGTGTTAATCCTGATGCTGATGCTGCAGTGTTTAGAGGAACATATGTTGTAACTTTACAAGGTATTATATTGTGAAAATGAATGTTTTGCAAGGAGATTTAAAGTAAATTTACAAGGAATTATATAGTAGTGTTTTGCAAGGAATGATATTGTAACTTTGCATCTAAATAGTCTCCTCCTTGGAATGATTGTGATGTTCAGCAAGGTGGTTGGTGTTGGTTCTTTGATCTCATCCTGTATAATTGCCTCCCTTCGTACCGACTGAGTAGTTATTTTAGTGCATTGCTTCTTCTTTGTAATCCTCCTTTTCTTGTTGATATGAAAAATGAAGTTTGTGCTTAATAATGTGACTTCTATGTGTTGCAATGGGCCCTTGTTTTGCAAGATATGGTCCATGTAGATAGAGCATATGCTGCAGGATATCATGAGATCCAATTTCCAGCTTAGAGAAAACTAAGTGAATCTTTTGGCTTTTAAACCTCCTATTGCAGCATCCTTCAAAACATTTCCTATCCTTTTAGAAATAGTTGGATCCTTCTCCAAATGTAGATGGCCACCATGGAAATCTAGGTATGAGAGTAAGGCTTCAAATTTTTCTATTTACCTTCTAGTTTGTGGATCAACATGATGCAAGCTTACTTCTGTCCATATCCATTTGCTTGCTCCCTTGGCTTTGTAATGCTTGAGCTTAGACACCTGCAGCCTTTGATACACAACCCTCACGATTTCTTACACTTGGTTGAGCTCAATTTCCAATGGAACAACTTAATGAGTTTCTAGGTAGAGTGGGAATGGTGGGAAAGCTTGTGAGGCTGAAGGGAGCTTCTAGCCATAGCAAAACTAGTGAGAAATTTTGGAAAGCTTGTGAGGCTGAAGTGAGCTTCTAGGAAGAGCAAAACTAGTGAGAAAATTTGGAAATCTTGTGAGAGTGAGGAGAGAAAAATGGTTTCCATGCAGATTAGAAATGATGGGAAAACTTGTGAGGTTGAAGTGAGCTTCTAGCCAAGCAAAACTAGTGAGAAAAATTTAAAAGCTTATGATGGTGAAAAGAACAAAATGGTGGTTCCCTTGCAATGGTGAAGAGAAAAAAATCATGGTGGTCCTTCTAGCCAGACTAGAAATGGTGATCCTCTTGCAAAGGTAGAGAGAGCTTGGAAAGTTGTGAGGGTAAGGAGATCCTAATGAAACGGCTTGAGAGAAAGAGTAGTGAGGAAAACCATAATTCAAAAGTGATTTTTTTGTATTTTCCGCCAAGCCAATAAAATAGGTCCAGTACGGGAGAAAATCGTGTGAAAATGACATCTTTTTTTCATATTGAAAGATCTGTATCGAGATACACTTTCAATATCTAAAACAATCAAATTTAGAGCCGTTTTGACCGTCAAATGCTCCACTAATTAGCAAGCTAACCAATTCCTTACACAACCCTTTTAGAGGCCCTTTTGGCCCTAATGCAAGGATAGATTAAAGAGATAAAAAATGAAGCAAAACAACACCAAATTGTCAAGGAAAGGCAATAGAAAGAGATGGAAGATTTAGGGGAGCTTCTCACGAAGCTGTTAGATGTATGCAAAAGCAAGGACCAACAACTGACTAAAGTGACCAATGAACTTTCAATCACTACTCAGTCAGTCCAAAAGATCCAAGTGCAACTAGATGTAGCTAATGTCTCACTGCAATACTCCGAGCAAAGAATCAATGACCAAGCGGCATTTCTAAGGCAGATCAGGGAAAACCCAGCCATAGCTTCACTCAAAGGAGACAGATGAAGTCTACAAGACTTTGGAAAAGAGAAACAAGGACTTGGAACTTGAGTTGAAGCTTGAACAGTCACAAAGACGAGACCTTGCCTTAATGCGAGTACAAAGAGAAGAGCAATTTCTCAAGGAGATAGAGGATTTAGAAAGAGCTAACTAGCTCCTGAGAGAAGGACATACAGAAGCTCAAGAGGAGGTAGGAACCTCTAAACAGTCAATCATAGACATGCCATCAGTCTCCTTTGCAGATATGGAAACACAGCCATCAGAAGGGCTAGCAAGAGATCTGGAGTTTCAAGTGCCAATCATTGAAGAAGAACAAGTTCCAATGGTCCAGCTTTCTATAGCTAAAGAAGATGCACTGAAAGTGAAGACTGTCCATGAAGTAGATGCTGAATGGAAAGCGGCAATGGATTGGGAGTTGAGAGTTCTCTACTCAGTCAATGTAACTTAGCTCACTCCCAACCAAATCAATGCTCAATGGCATCAGCACTCGCTGCCCTACCCTTTGATAAAGGTGGGGCTCAGTGCAAGTCAAAGAAAGACTTTACAAGGATATGCAAGAAGAAGGTTTAGATGCTCTCCGCCCAAAATGGAGAAAAAACTGGCTCAACAAGAACTCACGATATCTCATTCTATTTACAAGAGCACTTGCAACAATACGGAAAGACCCTACATTCTATCCTATACCAAGGGTAAGGACATGGCAGGCACACAATGCATTGAGGAAGAAGAGACAAACTTGGCTCAACTACCCAAGAGTGCGAGCTCTAGAGCAGGGACCAACAACAGAGGACTACATGGTGAAAACCCTAATGGGCACCACGAACTTCTTCAAAAGCTTCCTTGACCTCTCATATGCAATGCTCTATAAAATCTGCAGAATTCTGCTTACATGCATTCAACTTTTCATGAGCCTGAGCAAGCAGGAGCCCCTTGGATGTCTTTCTTAGAAGGTAATAAAGGCTTGTGCTATGATTTGAGCGGACAACCTTTAGAAGAAGTCCTGTACGGCTTCTACGCCAGATGTATGTTTCTGCCATCCAGCAATCTGTTGGCATTTGAAGAGGTTGTTTATATTGGATTCTTCACATGGTGGACAAAGATTTTCGGGCCAGTGATCAACAATCTGACATCAAGGTTTGTTGGCTTTTCTGCCATTGAACTTAAAAACAAAGTCACTATTCAGTTCTTGCAAGTCTCTGACAATGAAAGACGCATCAGATATGAGAAAGCTCTACATGCACTTAAAGACCTTCTCGCTAGCCATCAACCAGAAGACTACTTTAGTCCATGAAACAGTGTCAAGGGACGACACAGTCGAGGAGGGGGGGAATGTTAGCAGCAAGCTAACCCATGTAACATTTTTTGGGAGCTTTGATTGTAAAAAAACTTATTCTTTTGATAAATCGAGAATATTGTAACTCCTATTTTCGAGATGGATATTGTAATCGATGAGGCGAGCCTATAGGCTTCCAAATTGTATCAACTTATCCTTAGTTAGAGCTCCCAGATTATTAGTTTTTGACAAAGAAATGTTGGCTAAGATATAAAAACCAATTTTTGTAAGTTAATTCAAGTTTTGGATAATAGAAACATAGTGTGATCTAACGACACTCACTTCTCTCCTTCTTGTGCTTCTTACTCCCTTCCCGGTTGTTGCATTGCAATGCCATCTGTTGCATTGTTGCAACCGCAGGTAAGAGCTCTACGCATTAATGTAAACATATCATGGTAATCCGTAGATTTTGGCATCACCAACCCACGGCCTAATTTCATTATAAGTAGGAATTTAAGCTAGGAAATCACAAAGTAAGCATAGGTGGGTATGGGGGTATCATTGCTAAGCATTTAGATGCATTCAGGGCAAAAACGATTAGGTAAAAAACTCACTGATGTTAATAATAATAATTTTTACACTTCATCAAAAGTGAAGTTTGAGACCATAAGCATATGTGCTTAGGTCTTTTATACATATCCTAGAAGTTTTGTAACATTTGGATGTCATTTGATGCTGTAACGGTCATGTTTTGTTTGCCGATTAGCGACTAGCTTTTGGTGACTTTGATCATTTGAGTGTAGCTCGTGTTAGATGTGAGTTGTTTATTGTTTTCCAAGAGATTGACACCCTCTTGTAGCCTCTATGCACTAGTCAAGTCATCTTCGTCCCATGGATTGACAATTATGTTCGCGGTTCTTGCTATGTATGCAATAACATAGGATTAAGGTTAGAAACCCATCCCACATGCATAGACTAGCATTTTTCAACTTTGGGTCGTTTAAGAGAGAGTATCCAATTTTAGCTTCCATATGTATTGTTTTCTAAGAATTTGACACATTCCCATGTTTTAGCCATCCTTTGTATTAACAATCAATGTTAGATTATTGCTAGATTATAGAAAATTGAGTGACCATTTAACATAGTGGCGTCTCCCTCTTCTTCGCGGTGAGGAATCCTCCACGACAGCAAGCGTAGAGAGGCGTGCGACACACCATCATCATCTTTGAGCTTACTAGTTTAGGATAGTTGCGTGTTTGGAGCCAT
This sequence comes from Adiantum capillus-veneris, assembly GCF_014529385.1. Taxonomy (NCBI): domain Eukaryota; kingdom Viridiplantae; phylum Streptophyta; class Polypodiopsida; order Polypodiales; family Pteridaceae; genus Adiantum; species Adiantum capillus-veneris. The sequence goes on from NC_140948.1 coordinate 95,250,860, forward strand.
TTGCGGCTCTCACACAGCGTATTGGCAAGGTCCTTGCATTGACACGTGCGACAGACGCGCAAATTTTGGCGCAGTTGCCGTGGAATGCCATACACTAAGCTTGAATGGCACTCTGTGCTTCTTTGTGGTGCAATTTCAATTGTAGGAAAGATAGAGAAGGAAGGTGTGTGTGTTGAGAAGGAGTTTGTTTTGCTAGTGTGTATTGTTTTTTTAAAGGTACCGTGTTCTTTTTGTTAATAAGGTGTTGAAAGGACCGTGTTTTCTCTGTGATAAGGTGTTAGTATTAAGGTTGTAGATCCATAATGTTAGTTCTGTGTAAAGTACAGTAAGTAGTTCTGTTAGCTAAGGAGTTGCTATAGTAGTGTGTTAGTGTGTAATAGTAGTTATATTAGTTGTAAGTAGGTAGGTTAGATGTGTGTGTGCTCACGCGCACAGCGCGGCCGCGGCCACCTTATCCCAAAAAAATAAAAATAAAAATTTTTAAAATAAATTTTAAAGGTAGGATTGGGATTGGAAATATCCCTCAGACCCAAGCCCAGACCCAAGCCCAAGCTCACGCTCAGGCTCATGCCTCAGTCGCCCTTTAAAATTACGTATTTTAGCCTCACATGTAGCTAAATATTGACCTTTTTAAGGACCAACGGAGCTTCAGTTGATCAAATGTTGTGCTATAAAGCACACCACGACCCTCTGAGTGATACACTCGTTTGAGCTATCACACACTTCAATAAAAAAACTGATCATTAAAAAACATTAAAGAACATCAAAAAACGACTGAAAATGGACGCCTAAAAAAGTAAGCGGTTAACCTTTGAGGTTATTCACCGACGCTTGTAGGGTGCCAAAGGCACATGCATCTACGCTCTGGTCGTGTGCTAGATATGGAGCAACTAGAGAGAATTTTGACTTACGCGAGTTCTCATTATCCACTTACCTTAGGTTCCGGGCCCTCGGTGGGACCCAAGGTAGTACAAACCAAGACCCAAACATAGCGGCTAGTGACTCTTCCTCTGACTACGATGTCATGGAGGGTTTCCCAATGCCTAATCCCGATAGCTCAAGCCAAGACATGCATGCCATTGGTCCACGGTCCGGGCCGAGCATGCTTAACCGCTTGAAGGAAACCTTTAGTAGAGCCACTCGCTCGGAACATGGAGCTAACGATGTAAATGAGGGGGGTGGGGAAGTAAATTTTCCATTCATGACCAACATAGACCCTATGCTCTTAGAGAGTGTGCACGTGAATACTCCATTCACTGCACCCCCTGACTCTTGAGAACTATTCCCCTCCGAGGTCATATTACCTGATGGTAGAAGCCTTGCCGAAGTGCAAGAGGTTGAGCAATATATCATTCGGCTAGGGAAAAGGAAATCGAGAGCTTACGCAAGGCGGAGCAACAAAGAGAGTTAAAAGCGAAAGCCCCTATGTCAATATCCTAGCTAGGAGAGAAATCGAGTGCTCTTGAATTAGCGACCACTAAGGGTCAACCCATAGAGAGCCACATTGCATTTAGTTCAAAGGACACCCCTAGCACCTCAAGCCTAAATGGAGTGTTCCTAAATGAGAACTGGGAGTATAAACTACAAACGAAAACTCTAACCGACCTATACACGGGTCACACCTATCACGTGGGTTGGTTAGATGTCCTACAATCCACAACGGGTGCTACTAGTGTGGAGGATCAACAACAAAGAGTTTGTGAGGTCATCCATAGGGTTATTGAGCTAGAGAGACAGAACAAGGGGATCCACATGCCTTCAAAGGGTCTCATGGGATTCTTGGATACAAAGAAGGCTAAACAACCAACCTTATTGCAAATGGAGACTCCCTCGGTAAGTCCGATGGATCCTCCATATGTTGTTTCGCCAGGGGTCTCAGTGCAATGTGAGCCCACAAGTGATAGCTTTATCTTTCCAAGTCTAGCTCATCTTTCCCATGATGACACCACAACTACCATGCCTATCCCAATGATGGGCATGCCGAGAAACACACCATGGACCTCATTTGTTAGCAAAGCACCGCTACATGGTAGCTCAATGCCTGCAACAGTACCTACAAGTGTGTACCAATCGTATAAACCCATGTCACATCCGATGTCTGCTATGCCTAGGGCCACACATATGAACTTTGGGCCACCACATGGCACAACACCGTACCAAACGTGGAACCCAAGGGGCTTCCTATGCGCCAAGCCCAATGCCAATACCTACTCCACATGTAGTCTCTGGAGAACCTCCACCCACGGTTCTTGCTCACTTAGGTGACTTGGCAACATTTGCTTAAGCTATCGGTCGATCTATTGCTAAGAGTATGTGTAACACGCCTGAAAGAGAACCTAGAAGTAAGGCAGTACAAATAGCCAAGCTCACACAAAAATTTCGTGGAGACAGGGATGTGAGAAAGCATATCGAAGTTTGAACAAATATGCGATTATCTAGGAGAACACAATGACCTACATAAGAGTAATGCTTTAAGCCTAACCTTAATTGGGAAGGTAGGGGATTGCTATAGAACCCTAAGGGTGGAAGAAAAAAAGATTTACCCTACTCTTAGGAGATTGTTCTTGAAAGAATACATACGAGAGGGAGTACTTTGGGGTGTAGCCTCTCAACTTCAGAAAGCCCAACGAGAGGAAGGAGAGTCGGTGAGAGACTTTATTAGTCGCTTAAAGCATTTGAATTCTCGTTGTAATCCAAATGCACGCTTCATTAATAACCAATTGCTTGATAGATTCATTAGGGGATTACGACATGAGGATATCTATAATGGCCTAGTCATTAGAGGTATCACCACTTGGGAAGCAGTCACCACCAATGCGATCCAATTGGAGGATAATTTAATGATTCAAGGAGAAAGAATGTCTATTGAGCCTAAATCTATTAGCTCGCAAGCATCGGGGCATCAACCAATGACCCTAAAGCCTATTGATAATGAGCCAAAGATATTTGAGATGACTTTAGCTGATCTCACCAAGGCTATTCAAAAGATTCTTAGAGACAATCGTGCTCCGCAAAACAATCATATGTATCCAAGAAGGGAGAAACATTGGTGCTCAGTATGCTATGAACCACATGGTACCAGTGAATGCCCTACTTTTAGAGTAAAATTCAATGGGAACTGCAATGCCTGTGGGAGGTATGGTCATCAAGCTAAGGATTGCATAGTATTTAAGCGCACGATGGCCAATAGACCAATCTTAGCATGGATAGACACAAACCTCGACTGCCTGATTCCACCTCTTGAACAAACAACACAACACATGGTCCCTAGGGCCCAAAATGTTGTTCAAACAACACCCTTACCACCTCCAGTGCTAGGATTGCAACCACCACATCCAAGAATTACTTCTGTGAATCAAGTGGGTTGTGAGTCATCTATTGCTTGTTTGGAAGGCTGTGAGGAAGATATAGACCTTAATATTGCCTATGGGATGGATGTGCTTGAAGAAAGTCTATAATACTACATGGAGGACTATTGGGGATAAGTCAAACCTGTCTATCAAGTAGCTGCTCTTGCTGCAAGAGACCAAAATATCAATTACACTACTAAGAGACCACCTCTTCAATGCTATGAGTGTGGAGGTCCACATCGTGTGGCCGAGTGTCCTATTAGGCTACAAAAGAATGCCACACCAATGCAAACCAATCAAGCGAGCATGTCTACAATGCCGATACTCATGCGTAATCGATGTGGCATAGATCATTTGATTGCCCAATGTCCAAATAATCCAAATGCACCAAAGATCACGTCATTAAACTTGATTGAGGTTACCGAGGAGCCATTACAAAGTACACCTGTGGAACTAGTAAACATACTCACACGATCGATGCTCCAAAAACAAAATTATATTCTTGAGGAAAGAGACATGGCATCAATTGCCCAATCTAAAAAAAAGAAGAAAACATGAAGGAAAAGATCGCAAAAAGTAACGAAGTCAAACCCTAGTTCAAAGACCAACATAGGGACTGGTGATGACCCCGTATATATGAATGACGCTGAAGAGGATTCTGATTCAGGTGAAACCATGGAGACCAAAACGATCACTAAGATAGAAACCAACAAGGAAGATCTTCATGAGCCACAATGGACAGGATCCAAGAAGAAGATAATAACTTATCCAAACCCTACATAGGAGATCGAGCGGGTCAAGCAATCAAGGAGTTTGGTAGAAGATACCCAAAGGGATCTAGAACCAGCACCTAGGCAAATCCAGATTACAGACACCGTGTTCCCTATGCAACAACAACCTCACCAAGTCCATAGACCCTTAGCCATACCTAGTGTCATCCAAGAAGAAAGTGACTTAAAGTCATGGGAAAGTGTACTCACTTCTTGATGGAAATAATGTTTACAGAGGGACTACCTGATCCTATCAAAGAAATGGAGATCCCATCTTCCCTACATCAAGGGACTGAAGCCTAAAAGGTGCCATTAAATGTTGCCAAATTGATGGATTTCATGTCTTTAGAAGTTAGAACCACCATCATGTCCAAACTATATAAAGACCCTGAGCTAGTCTCAGCTCTTCGAGCCTTCCTCAATGGAGAACTGAAGTTTGGGCTACCACAATTTGTACAGATGGATGGAGCTGGGGAGATGCCAATAGAGGAGGAACATTTAGATCCACAACCCAACCTAGATGAGAACCTTGTTATAGAAATACCTGTTAACAAGTTGGGACAATACTTTGAGGGTGATGAATCCAATGCGACCATACCAATCACTACTAAGGGATTAACTGTGAAGGAATCCTTGATGGTAGCACTGGGGTTAACATTGTGATTAGAAATGGCTGGGAAACTATGGGAGGACCTCACCTTGCGACCACAACCATAGTAGTGAAGATGGCCAATGGGTCTATTGTTAAACCTATTGGGATGCTAGAAGGTCTTAAGTCAAGGTCTTTGGATATAAAATAAGAGTTACCTTCATTGTTATGGATTTATCCAAGCACACTATGGAATCTGAGACGATCTTAGGACGTCCTTTCATGAGGGAAGCAAAAATGGTGCATGAATGGGCTAAAAACTACGTCTACTTGCAGTTCCACGATTCTGTCATTCGAGTGGATCTTGTAACTGGTCAAGCATATCCCCTAGGAAACAGGTTTATAATTGATCATAGATCTGACACCACAGTTCACTCGGCCCCATTGCAGTATTGTTACACGTGTAAAGTGGACACTGATGGTGGGGAAGATTCTCCTTATATGGATGTACTACCTGGGATGACTGAGTCAGACAATGTGGATTGGGTCCACCTAGCAGCAACCATAGACACTTGGGTAAATAGGGGGACGACCTGTGTAACACCTGAGGGGGATGAAATGCCACCACTCGTACCCTTAAATATGCCAGAAGCAATGCATATAGCTTTTGATGAAAAAAAATCTGAGTTAAATCTCAGTGCAAATGTGGGGACAAACCATTCAGGGCCTAGTGGTACCCTAGATGACAATCTATCCAAGGGAGCAGAAGACACAAGTTGAAATTCCTCTAGTGGCTCTTTACTAGAGATGATCCGTAATAAAAAATTAGACAAGAGGAGTAAGAGATATAAGAGGTGACGGTATCAAGCAAATAAGAGGCGACGGTATCAAGCAAATATGCGTGCTAGAATAAATGAAAAGAAATCTACCGCAGAATGGCTTAATTATAGAGGGGCATGTGATGCTCATCGAAAGTTGGTAGATAACTAGGGTGAATACCTTTAAAGCGTTATGTGGTGTAGTCCACAATCCATTGACATCGCACAACTAGAGGCTACAGAGAAGCCAAAGTTGAGCCCTACCGTAAGGAGACGACAAAATCAAGAGTTAGCTCAACAACAAAAGGGATTGGAAGTGAAATCATAGTCCACAAAACAACAGGACCCCACAACCTTACACCCTGCACCTGAACATTTCAAATCCTATACCACAGAGGAATGTAAGGTTGTGTATACAAAGGCTCAAAGAAAACCTATCGATGGGAGCAATGGAGTCTATGACGGTCCAACAACAGTTAAGGAAATAGAGTTAGCAAACCCAGGAGAAGAGTCCAAACCTGTTTTCATTGCCCAAGTTATGACAGAGACTGAGGAGTGTGTACTTAAAGAACTTCTCAAGAATTCATGGATATATTTGCCTGGACATATCATGATATGAAATGTGTTCCACCTTCCGTGGTGCAGCACACAATCCCCATGAATAGCATGGCTAAACCAATTCAACAACGACCCTATCTAATGAATCCTAAATATGCAAAGATTGTTCAAGAAGAGTTGAAAAGCTTGTGGAATGCGGATTCATATACCCTATTGAGCACTAAGAATGAGTGTCTCCAATAGTGATTGTGCCAAAAAAGAATGGGAAACTCAGAGTATGCATGGATCTCAAGAAGGTCAATGCCGCCACTAGGAGGGACCATTACCCCTTGCCATATTCAAAACATGTGCTTGAAAGAGTTGTAGGGAAGGAAGCTTATAGCTTTTTAGATGGGTACTCTGGCTACAATCAAATCACAATTGCGCTGGAGGACCAAGATAAAATAGCCTTTATAACCAAATTTGGAGTGTTTGAAATTTCGTGTTATGGCTTTTGGCTTAACCAATGCCCCTGCTACCTTTCAAAGATTAATAAACACTGCTTTTAGAGACTATTTGAGGGAGTTTTGCGAAGCTTTTTTAGATGACCTTTGTGTTTATTCCTCTTGGAAAGAACATCTATCATGCTTACGAAAATTATTTGAGAAGTGCAGATTGTATTGCATCTCCTTAAACCCTTTCAAAATGCCAATTTTGGGTTAAACATGGAGTCATTTTAGGGCATATAGTTTCCAAAAATGGGATTTCCACATATGAGAGCAAAATTAAAGACATTGCTAAATTGCCACCTCCTACAAACTATAAAGGAGTTCAAAGGTTCATGGGCCATGTTGGTTATTATCGACGGTTTATTTTAGACTTTGCCGAGATAGCTCGTCCTTTGTACAAGCTTCTTATTGAGTTCCAATGGACCGTAGAGTGTGACCATGCTTATGAGTCATTGAAAAAGACCTTGACTAGCACTCCTATTCTACGAGTGCCCGATTGGAATGTAATTTTCCATGTGCATATTGATGCATCGAACTTTGCTATTGGGTGTGTTCTAGCTCAACCAGGAGAACATAAATTGGACTACCCCATTAGCTTTGCAAGTCGTCAATTGAATGATGCCGAGAGAAACTACACCACTACAGAGCGAGAAGGTTTAGGTATGATTTATGGAGTGCAAAAATTTCGCTACTACCTTCTGGCCAACAAGTTCTTTTTCTATGTTGATCATCAAGCCTTGTTGTATCTAGTAAATAAACCTTGTTCCACGAGAAGAATTACACGATGGTTGTTAATTCTCCTTGAGTTTGATTTTACCGTTGTGGTGAGTCCTAGTAAAAGACATGTCATGGTGGATCATTTGTCTCGCATACCGAATGGTGAAGCCCCTACCTGAGTCAATGATGAGTTGCCCGATACTTCTATATTCCTAGTCAAAACCATATCTGAATGAAGTGAGAAGATTGTGAACTTTCTAGTTGATGGTTTTCCACTCAAAGAGCTTCGTAAGGACATAGCTCAAAAACTGTTAAAAGAATGTGAACCTTACTCTCTCATTGCAGGAACTCTCTACAGGCTAGGGAAGGATGATAATATTAGACGTTGTGCCCGTGAGGACGAGTATTTATACATATTGCAAGAGCCCACATGGGTATAGCCGAAGGAAATTTCTCAGAGGAACTAATAGCTAGAAAGGTGTTGCAATCAGGCTATTGGTGGCCTACCTTATTCAAGGATGCATGACTTTTTGCAAAAGGATGTGATGAATGCTAACGTTACAAGATCACACAACGAAAGGATAAGATGCCCTTACATCCTGTTAAAGTGACTCAACCATTTGAAAAATGGGGTTTGGACTTTGTAGGCCCAATTAGTCCGGAAGCTCGTAGCACTCAATCTTGATATATTATCGTTGCCACTGATTATGTGACAAAGTGGGCGTAAGCCAGGGTGACACATAAAGCCAATGCGAGGTCAACTGCCAAGTTTCTCTTTGAGAACATTATTACAAAATTTGGTTGTCCCTTTGAGATTGTGAGTGACAATGGTACTCATTTTATAAATGGAGTAATAAAAGAACTCACTACCAACTTTATGATAGCTCACCATAAGTCCACACCTTATTATCCACAAGAAAATGGCCAAGTTGAGAGCACCAACAAGACCTTAATCTCTATCTTAACCAAAATGGTGGAAGCTCATCGCACAGATTGGGATTTAAAGCTTACATCAGCTCTATGGGCTTATCATACTGCGTACAAAGTTTCCATTAACTGCACACCGTTTAAGATGGTGTATGGCCAAGAAGCAGTTAAGCCATGGGAGTTTGTCATTCCTAGTCTTCGAGTAGCTTCTCAAGAAGGTTGGGATGGTAACCCCTTAGTTGAGCGATTATATATCCTTGAAAGGCTGGATGAAGAGAGGCAATTAGCTGTGCAAAATGCACTTGTGGAGAAAGATAGGAGGAAGAAATGGTTTGACCGTCATCTAAAGAACAAAGATATCAATGTTGGTGATAAAGTCCTTATGTATGGAGTACGTAACGAAAAGAAAAAGTTGAAATATGCGGGAAAAGGACCATATAGAGTATGTGAGATCACCCCACAAGGAACCATTCATGTGGAGACTCTTGATGGAGTTAAAACCATTGGATTCCTCAATGGGAGCAAATTTAAAAGATACTATGATCCTTTAAGCCAAGAGGAGCTACATGCCATCCATACAAAAAAGACAGCCAAGGCACAAATAGAATTGAAGAAGATACAAGCTCAAGCTGAGGCTAAGGAGCAACAACAACGCATAAGATGAAAACGAGAGCCTAACCTTGGAGTTACACATGCATTCCACGTTGAAATCGACGAGGATTGGTTGGACTCTGACACACCTCTAAGATACCCTATTGAGCTAAACAACACCTATGGAAAAGTTCTATATAACGCCTTATAGGACACGGGTGCTAAATATAATCTGCTATCATATGGGGTGTGGTGTCAGTTAGGGAAGCCACCTCTATCTGAGAGTATTATCCAAGTCAAGGGTGTCAACAAGAAAAGAACTGCGGTTTTTGGAATTTGACACACTTCTGTCAGTTATGACAATGGGGTTGTAGCTGAAGACTTTTTGGTCATGCCTGTTGGAACTATGGAGGGCAATATAAACCTAGGACACACGTTGATGATAGCCACCAAATGCACTATTGATTGGGGGACAGGGGGTGTCACAAAACAGAAACCAACTCTTAGCCCTGCCACTTAAGCCATAGTCCATGAGATATTCCCTCTTGAGGAAATAAAACCCAAAACATTGCATGTCCAAGAGGTTGAACCATATGTCCCCATAGCCCAACTCTCTAGAGCTTCAACTGATGTAGTTGAAATAAAGCTTGAGACACACAAGACCCATCCCAATATAACAAAGAAAAAATACAAGTGGGTCCCTAAAGCTTCTTCAGCGACCATAGCCAGTGCTAAAAGACATGAGCCTGGTAAGAGACGTCCCATTCGCCCCAATAAATTTAAAGAAACGTTGCGTTGGATTCCTAAAAAGCTATTGGAAGCCCAAGGCTACTATAATGGATATGATCAATCCTAGGTGCCAAAATGTAAATTGTTCTCTTACTTGTCACCAGGCCCATGTGAGCTCAATCCTGTGGCTCCAAAACAAATTGAAGATTGCGGAAAGGAAAAAATCATGGAATGCTACACACCTGCTCCAGAGCTAGTTTGGGTACCGAAGAAAGAACGATTTGTTTCACCTAGCTCAGGAACAGGGAGATCAAATGAAGCTTCTTGCTCTTCGTGTAGTTCCTATACGGAAATAGAAGCTTCAACACAACCTCCACCTACCATTGTACATATCCATACAAGCAAGAAAGAGTTTGCACCTCCCGTTGTAAGTTCACCACCTACAACAATGTTGCAAATAAAATCATGGGAGAGTACCTTACCACCCTTGCAACTAGATGAAACACATAGGGCGGTTGAAAACTATTGGTTATAGTCTTCACCCATAACAACTTGGAACAATTAGTTTCAAAAGGTGACGACATCATTCCAAAAGGTATGATCTACCCAAGTAAGGGGGAGTGTTTGCTGACATCCATCATTCACTTGCTTCCTCTCAACCTTCCTCCCTGACCTCTCAATCTCCAATCTTAGGGAATGTATATATAAAGCCTTATACTCACAAAAACAAGATAAAAAAGTAAAAGAGCAAGAGCCATGACACAAAATCATAAAAACACATTATGCAGAAGAACACGACCCTTGTAATATTTTCACTCTAACCATAATCTATTTGCGTGTACAGATATGGCTAGTACGCTAGAGTCATCCACTCCTGCCTTGGGTGAGAGGTACCCTCGTTACTTTTCACAAATGTTTCACATGGTCTTTCCGGTGCTTGCCTGTGTATGGGATTTGGTAGGTACGCTAGCATGTGAGAGGAATTTCGAGGAGTTAGAATGGCTGATACGTCTCTTGACCACGATTGATCCATACTTAGTAGAGAGTGTATCTCCCAATGCACAAGCCTATCCTTTTGACCAAGATGACTATAGGTGTCTAGTGACCTTCTTAATAAACATTGGTGCCTTTGATGATGAAGAAGATTTGCATGATTATACGGATGGCACATATGGTCTCACGGATGATGACTTTGTTTTTTTTGACGACGAGGATAGGGGTTTAGCCTTAGGGTTTTCCCCAATCTCTACACTATCCGATTCCCTTGACTCTCTAGGGGGAGTGCAAATAATTAGATAAGGGTTCCTTATGTTTTTTAGTTGTGTTCAATAAGTGTTGGTACCTTTTCCCACTGATGTGTCTCCTAGGGGTATTCTTTGTGTTTCCTTGTGTGTACATGAACGTGTTGCTATTGTTAGGATTTGGACCTTCATGGTATCTTTCTCTCGTTCACACTTCAAATCAAGCACGGCCATCACACAAACAGGTGTTTCTTGTCCATTAGCATTGCCCCTTATCTTTTTGCATCCATGTTTGTCTGCTTTAATTGTGATTGGTAGCATAATATTCAACACATTTGCTTAGTATCTAACATTAAATTAAATGTAATTTTTGTCATAATCACTTATCTAGGTTTAAAAATTAAGCAGTCTGACTAATCTAGTTTGACCAAGCTAGGTGTCAGAGATCTTCTCTTAATACCATGGAGAATGCCTTCCTAATAATCTATGGTTACTTAGGTTCTTAATCCAATTTAGGCAGCATCATTACATGGCTAAGAATGCATATTTCAGACACACATGACATGGTGGCTCTTGAGATAAGGCAAACAGTTTTAAAGAGTTGTTTCAGTGGTTTTATCATAGAATCCTTCATCGGTTGCAACAAAAACATGTAATGGGATGTTCGGCAATAGAACAAGCAATTAGGCATTTGCAACAAAGGAAACGGAAACGAGTAGAGGCATTCAACAACTCCATTGCTCGTGAAGGCCAGAGAAAGTGGAGAGAGACAATGCAATATGTTAACCATAGGTGGATCAAGAGATTTTGATTTTAGGTCACAACATGTATAAGAGATGCCTAATGATATAATAGATATAGTACAAGTCACAAGTCTCTCAACTTGATGACATAGTGGATATCATTTGGCACATTACCCTTGTATCGGATCATTAAATATTTTCCATAATCTAATAGTTCATTTGGGTTTTGTTTCCCTAAAGTGAGTGCCATTGCTGTGTATGTGTAATAATAAGCTGCATGACAACCAGTGTACCCCGGACAATATCCAAAACATTCTGTAGTAAAAACTTTGTCGACGAGGATAACTTTGTCTGCATTTTGTGGTAGCATTGGTCCACCTAAAAAGCGTGAGAGCGTCTTGAGGGTGAATGTTGCATTACTTCCCACTTGGGACATTCCATTGTGAAATACTAGTATGGGTGCCTCACAGAGTCTGGCAAGGTATTGTTCTAGTGCTGCATCCCTTCCACAATACTCTCTTGTCCGACGACAAAGGAAGTCATTCTTTTTAGAAATACATGATTGTATAGAAAAGGATGACTTAGGGAAAGACAATGACTGCTAGATTTGTTTTTGTTTTTGTTTTTTTTTTGGGGGGGGGGAGGCTTACCATGTAGCTCTCATCTTGCATATAAAAGTCATCCTTCCATAGGTCCACTGACCTCGTGGACCCTTGTGTGGGATGCGTAAACCGGTCCTCTAAGGTTGTTTCTGATAGCTTGGAAGGTGGCCTCATCTGGGAGTGTCTCTCTATAATTTTCTGCCTTATCAAAGCAGAGTTTGATTGGGTTACTAGATGATTCCATCTCCTCATTGTCACTGCTGTCATTAGATACAAATCCACTCCTCCCCTCTTGAAATTTGGAGAGCGTGGCAAGTTCAAAGTCCTCCCTTAAGAAAATATACTTTGAATGTCATGGAGGAAAATGTATGATCTCTCACCAAATTTGAAGTCTGGCAATCCAGAAAGCATCAATGTGGCTTGATTCTCATTAAAGCAGAGAAATCTAAAGGTAGTTTGATGTCAAATGTTTTAACTGTAAGTATTTTGCTTCGTTGCACCTCTTTAGCTTCTACCTCAAGATTAATGTCCTCCTCAATCTCAAGAACCTTATTGGACTCCATGTCCTCATCATCTTGTTCATCGGGTGGTAGATACTCCTCATCCATTACCTCTAAAGGATATTTCAATAGACTAGTAGATAGAGAATTTTGGAATAGATGGAACCCAAAGGATTCTTTAATTAGCTTGCAATCTCATTTGTGAATAGGACACCGTGAGGGTCTATAGATAAAAGGCAGCTGATGGTACTTCTTGTATGACCATCTTGTGGAATCACAATCTTTTAAGTGCACCACCACCATGTCAGCAAGAACCACCCTACCCCTATGGACCTCAAGCTCAAACTTGTCTCTTTTAGACTTGAGGAAATCGCTATGCTGAGCTATAAGGTCACCTAGAATGAATGGGGCATTGAAGGTAGAAGAGACCTTGTCGAACATTTCAGCAGCTCCTGCAGATACTGCAAAATAAAAAATTCTTTCATCCACACATGCATGATTTTCAACCCCTTGCTTACATTTTGTAGATGGCTCATTGGCAGAAGAAAGATCAATGTTTCTCTTTTTGGTGCTAGTCACTTGAAGCTTTTGGCTTACAGGCACTTCGTCTTGTTCTGAAGCTTCTGAGTCATTGAAGGGTTCCTATGTCCCCACAACGTCATCTCCAAGAAATGTATCTTTAGCCAGAGCAAAGTTCACATATCTCTTTAAAGAGCCTCTTAGCAACTTAGGTAGTCTCTCTTCTGATTCCTGTTCACCTAAGACAATGGATCCACCCTTTGTCTCTTCATTATGTGGGAACTTAATCCTAAGAAAAACATAATACATGAAAAAATAGGTAAGTATTGGGACACACCAACATTTAACTTTTTTATTAAATTTGATAGCACATTTCTCCTAAATTGCAAGCTGTTGGTCTCTCTCTCTCTCTCTCTCTCTCTTTATGACAGATTGGTCTCATAGGTCATGTTTGTTTTTTACAAAGTTACTTAGAGCATCTCATTTTATTTGAGTTTCGACTCCTCTCTCTCCTTGTTTTGCTACCCCTTACATGCTCCACGACGTGCGAAGAATGATCAACAGACCAATACTACGTATATGCGTGCCATAGGACAACAAATAAAGGTTTCTTCTCTCTTTCTCTCTCTCTCTCTCTCTCTCTCTCTCTCTCTCTATCTCTCTCTCTCTCTCCCCCCCCCCCCCCCCCCCCCTCGTGTCGGTCTTATTTGAGTGCCTATCCCCCTACATACCCGTTTAGTGCTCTATGGCACACAAACAACAATCGGCTGACCAAAAACACCCATCTGTGCGCCATAAGACAAGTAAAATTGTCATGTCTATTTGTCTCTCTCAAAATGTACATTAAATCATGTCTATAAGAAAAGAGGGGTTAGGCATGGTGACCTTCAAGAGATGCTATTTCTGCATACCTCTCTCTCTCTCTCTCTCTCTCTCTCTCTCTCTCTCTCTCTCTCTCTCTCTCTCTCTCTCTCTCTCTCTCTCTCTCAACCACCCTCTCCCTCTCACTTTGTGTGTGTGTGTGTGTGTACGAGCTCTAGTGTAATTCCACTTACAAATTTTGAAATCGCCCTAAGTGAAATCTCTCTCTCAACCTAGTGAAATGTGCAGAACCTTCTCTCTCTCTTTCTCTCTCTCTCTCTCTCTCATTCTCTCTCATAATCAAATCGTTCATAGTACCGTTGTTGACATGCATGGAAAATAACTACATGCTTTACACATGTCAAACGGCTAAAATTAACTAGTGGGCATTTATTGCACCATATAATTTTTATTGAGAGGTCACTTTCACACAATGGGTTGCACAATATTTGTTGGCATGCTTATTGTAGCACCTGAGAGAGAGAGAGAGAGAGAGAGAGAGAGAGAGAGAGAGAGAGAGAGAGAGAGAGAGAGAGAGAGAGAGAGAGAGAGAGAGAGAGAGAGAAGAAGATACTGCCATCATCCATAGCAAGAGACACGGACAGGGAGAGAGAGACAAAGAGGGACAACATCTCAGAGAGCAACGCACAAGGTGACAATGCAGAGGGTATTGCTGTCCACATATACCTACAGGTATGAGAGAGAGACATAGAGAGGAGACAGAGAGTAGTGTTGTGTGTGTTTGTGTGAATGCTAAACTCGAAATGGTATGTTATTGGGACTGCTACACAAGCCAAAATGACAACCATCCACAATGGTGCACATAGATGATTCTATGTTTAGCTAAACGTCTTACACGTGCTATAATGACACTTTGTCCCGATATGTGTGTGTGTGTGTGTCCCTATATGTGATAGGAAAAAAATTAATGTTGTGGTTAAAATTAGAGCCCTTGTGTGCACAATGGTGTGCGGATATCATTCTATCAGTCTTTAAATCGTTCCCATGCACCATAATGCCACTCTCAAGGAGGGAGAGAGAGAGAGAGAGAGAGAGAGAGAGAGAGAGAGAGAGAGAGAGAGAGAGAGAGAGAGAGAGAGAGAGAGAGAGAGAAAAGAATTTTAATGTTGTGGTAAAAAAGTTGAGCCCTTGTGTGCACAATGGCGCGCGGATATCATTTGATCAGTCGCTAAATCATTCTTGCGTGCCATAATGCCACTTTGAGAGAGAGAGAGAGAGAGAGAGAGAGAGAGAGAGAGAGAGAGAGAGAGAGAGAGAGAGAGAGAGAGAGAGAGAGAGAGAGAGAGAGAGAGAGAGAGATTGGCTTACAGATAAATGGCAAGAACAAAGGCGACTGCGATAAAGGCAAGCAAAGGACCAGGTTTGGCTACTAAAGGAGGAGGAAGATCTGCTAGTAAAAAGAAGAGACGAGGAAAGCCCATGAAAATCTTGAAAGCTCCAAGGATGAATAGGCTCCAAAGACGGATCAGATTGTTTAAGGAAATCACGAGGCTCAAAAATGTATCGAGCTTCTAGTACCAAAGTTTCCATTCCAAAGACTAGTCAGGTCAATATGTGAGGAAGCATGTTTTGAGACCATGAGGTGGAAACCTGTTGCACTGCTAGCACTACAAGAGGTAGCAGAAGATTTTTTGCTGGAATATTTCAATGACATAACAATTGTTGCAGCACATGCACATAGGGTAACGATTATGGACAACGATTGTGAAACTGTGAAAAGATCAAGGTGGAGATATGATAGACTGCTCCAGCCCAATGAATTTATAGATAATAAAATGAAGGAACTTTTGGTTATTCCTCCATCAAAGCCAGAGGTGGTGAATATTGTAGAAGTCACCCATGGTGTGAATACCAGCACCAGGGCTGACCAAGGAAATAAGACGTGCAGAGGAGATAAATAAACTGAAAGCAAAGGAAAAGGCAACACATGCTATAGAAGAAGAGTTTAAAAACTACCACATTGTTACACACGAAATCGATGTTAGCAACAACAAAATTTTGTCATCTATGGAGGAAGGATTAATAGTAAATATACAGCTAGAAGATGGTATAAGAAGACTCGCATTAGATTCTATGGATATCAATATATTGTGGGATTCAGATGCTCAAATCACAGATTCGATTGTATATATCTTCCTGAAGTAAGATGCTTTCACCAGCTCTAGCATATTTTTATTTAGCCTTGAGGCTAGAGACTAACAACATCAAATTGTCTTGTAGTTTGATAAAGAGCCAACAACCTCCACAAAGCTATGCAGAAATATATATATTAGATTCTCAAATTTCTTCCTTTCTCATAATGAAAAATAACCCTATCGGCACATTCGAGAAGTGGCTTGCTGATTGTCCAATGCTGCAAGTAGCAAAACCATAATTTTTCCATATGAGAGCAACCACCACTGGAGCCTCATTTGCATTGAACTTGACAAGCCAGCTGTCTGGACACTAAACTCAATTCGAGGAACGCATCCAAAATTGAGACCGTGAGTATTGAAAATTATAAATTGGTTTTATTTTTTAAATAAAATGAAGATAGTTATTGTGTTGGGTTCATACCAACTCCTCTTGCTTGCAGATGCATAAAAAGATTGTTGCACGTATATGGAAGGCTATGTGGAATAGAGCTATACAGGTTAAAAATTAAGGAAGTCACGGTGCCTTTACAAACTGATGGCAACTTGTGTGGATGGAGATGCCTCCTCTATGCTAAGTATATACTATAAAGATTTTTTGCATTAAAGCCATTCATGTCAAAGATATGCTTTTTTCACAGCATTACTATAACATTGTGATAGTTTGGACAACAATGTGTCTTAGTTCCTTTTTGTTTTTGTTTTGTCTTTTGCAGAGTGCATTGGATAAGTACATCATAGAATATTTGCACCGATACCGTGTCACCCTAATCCAACATCTGCTTGTAATTTCACATATCATGAGCATGGATGCAGAACAAACCCTATTGGATGACCACATTGTAGAGTTAGTGGATGACTGTTGATGGACTGCAACAAAAAAATTTCATAAGGGTAGAGAGAAAAGTCCAAATGAGGGGAAGCCCACACAGGAGCAAGATCACATAGATCGAGGGGCCGATGAAGAAATAAATGTTGAAACTCCCTCTGCGCTTGGAGGGTTTCAGAAGGATAAAGTTTATGTAGAGGGAGGGGCTAAGAAAGAACGCTCTAACCCTCAAGCAGAGCATACCTTTGCCACGTCTCCACCTGTTGAGCTTGAAAATCAAGAGTCTTTATGCCTGACACACAAACAGATCATAGCACATTGAATAAAATTCAGGTGCAATGGACCCCTCAACTCTAGAGACACAAGAGTCTCAAACAAAAGAAGAACAAGAGAAGATGCTCCAAGATGTCAACAGTGAACAAGACAACCTCAATGGATTTGCTACACATCCCTATGATTGTTTCAATAATCATCTATATTAAAGAATATGAAAGTCAACCTATTGTATAACTACTTATTTGTTTTACAAAATGTTTACAGAGACTGATTATTTTGGATGTCAACGGATTGTTGTTGTTTCGGGAGCTGTATGATCTCCACACAAAGATGTCAACATGCACAACTGTAAGATATGCAATCGCAGAGTCATTGGGCATCCAGGAGCCAAGGAATTTATAAAGTTTCAACTTCCAAGGTTCCAAGTTGCGATATGGTCCTCTATGCTGCAGAGAAACCTCAATCCCCTTGTAAATATGGTTTAAAACGTAGCGGGAATCGAACGTTCTCAATTTGATTTTTTGTGTTTGTAGAAGGAGCGTGTTTACATTGAAGGGGACTATGAAAGGGTGGTGGTAATGCGTGTCCTAGTCTCCACCCAACCGTGCTATCTTATAGCCTCCCCTAGCATACACACTGTTTGAAAATGGTAAACGGTCCACAATAGCATGGTGAAAGTTTAGCAACTTTTTCCGTCTTCAGAATTTTTTGAATGCTTCGAAACTTTGAGGAAAACCTTGTCTCCTTCTTTGAAAGTAGCAATACGACAATGCTCATCTACGTACTTCTTATATCGATCTTGTGCTTTCTTAACATTCTGTCAAGCAACTCAAAGCATGTCAAAATGGTCTTGGAGAAAATCCTTCGCTTGTTGTATCTTCTCCTTAGCCAACCCCACTATAACGGGTGATCTAGGTTGAAATCCATATAAAAGCATAAATGGACTAAACCCTGTAGTCACATGCTTTGAACAATTATAAGCAATTTCCAATATAGGTAAGTAGTTTTCCCAATTGGTTTGCTTCTTGCTAACGTACGCTCATAGCATATCCTCTAGCACTTGATTAAATCTTTCTGTTTGACCATCCGTTTCTGGATGATCAGCGATACTTAGATTAAGTTTAGTTTCCAACTTTTGGAACACAGCTCTCCAAAAGTGATTATCGAACTTTCGATCTCTGTCACTAATGATACTAGCTGGAAGACCGTAGAGTTTGCATATACGCTCTACAAATAGACGTGCTAATTTCTATGTCTTAACCGTAGTCTTAGTGGGAATGAATCAACCCATCTTTGTGAGACGGTCTACAATTACCCAAATGGCATCATGTGGCCACAATTTGTAGTAGGTAGTCCTACTACAAAATCCATAGAGATACTCTCCCACTTACCTTGTGGAATCTCTAAAGGATGTAAAAGGACACCTACCTTGAGGCACTCGGCTTTATTAACTTGGCAATGTTGGTAGTTTAGTACTTACTCTTGAACATCATGATGTAAGCCCGGACAATAAAATTGCCGTCGAACTAAGGCATACGTCTTACGGATACCTGGATTATCAGCACTTGGACTATCGTGACACTCAAATAAGATTTGGTGCCTAGTATTTGAGTCCTTTGGACACATACTCTACCTTTGTGGAGTAAGTAGCCATCATCAATTGAAAAATTCTTCCATCACTTAAGCTCTTTCTAAGTAGGGGTGGATCTCTATGTGTTGGAGTTTCTATCTACGCGTGCGGAGACATGTTGATATGGCTGTTTAGAGACATGTGAGTGTGAGGGATCCCTTTTTAAAACTGCACTTCACACTTTAGCATATGATTGATCTTGTGCACACTTGCCACTTAATGACTCCAAAAATCCACTCTTTAGTTCCGTGAAAGCAAGTGAATTAATCTGAGGCATCCGACTTAGTGCATCCGCTACTACATTATATCGCCCCTTGCAATATCGTAGCTTACAATCATAATCTTGAAGGATTTATGCCCATCTAGCTTTACGGCCCTTAAAGTCTATTTGAGTAGTAAACCATTTGATACTCTCATGGTCAAAAACTACTTCAAACTCGGCAGCATATAAATAGTGTCGCCACTTTTGTAAATCATGAATTATGGCATAGAGCTCTCTCTCATTAACATAATAATTCTGTTGAGCTCTATTTAACTTTTTACTTTCAAAGGCTATAGGTCTTCCCTCCTAGAGAAGTACCACACCAATGGCTTATCACTAGCATCATTCTCTACCACAAACGGCTTAAGTGGGTCAATGATTGCTAGGATGAGAGCAGTGGCTATAGCTACCTTGAACTACTCAAAACTACATTTTTGGGCTTCTTCCCAAGAAAAGGTCTTACCTTTTGCATTAAGTTGATCCGTGTTGAGTCGTTTGTGAATTCATAAATTTCACAAGTAACTCCGTAAGATTGCTAACATTTGCATTAAGTGCAGAGAGGTTACATTCAAGTACGCTTTGGCGATTTTCCAAAGTCTTGAAAGCAGCCATATCTACAAGGCCATGATCTCCTAGATCATCGTCATCATGCATATTAGTGTCAGCCGCACCCTTGGTGCTCTGATTTTGATCTACATACTCAAAATCAAACGTGTGTGTATGTGGGATATCCTCACTGGTCATGGTAAACACACACTAATGCAAAGAGAGAAAAAAAAACAACAACTTGTACCTTGTGAAATTGAAGTCTTTGTGTTTTGTATGCTCCGCAATTTGCATTGCATGCAAACCTTGCCTTGCGAGAATTTGAGCGCTTCACTTGTCGTTCGTTGTAAGAACACCTTTGTTGATTCTTCACAAAAACCCGTCGTTTTTGTGAAGGCTTTTGTTCACTTTGAAGCTACCTCCTTGAGGAAAAAAGAATTTTTGGAGAAAAACTTGCCTTCCTCCAGGAAGTGAAAAGGAAGGGTGAAGCTACATCCTTGAAGTTTGAAGCTTCCTTTTCCTTCTAGTTTTTCCTTTCAACACAAGTAGGCTATCTTTCCTTGTTATACACAACAAGGGTCAATAGCTAAATGGTAAGTGTTGGCCTCTTACCCTCATGGGGTGGGTTCAACCCTCCTTCATGCAAGGGTTAAGTGAGCCTTCCTACATGCACAGCCAACGGCGCCAATGAAAGCCTTTGAAGCCTCGATGCCGTTGAGTTGTCGGTCAAGTTTTCCTTGGTTGCCCGCCTTGGTTGTGTGTTAAGTGAGCCTTCCTATGTGCACAGCCAACGGCGCCAATGAAAGTCTTTGAAGCCTCGATGCCGTTGAGTTGTCGTTCAAGTTTGCCTTGGTTTCCCACCTTGGTCGTGCGTTTGGAGGGTGTAGATGGGGCGATCACGGTCGATTTTCGTTGTCTATCCACGTGCTGTGCATAGGAAAGTGTGCCTGTCTTCTTTTGCTGCACAGCGGAGATGT
Organism: Adiantum capillus-veneris; assembly: GCF_014529385.1. Taxonomy (NCBI): domain Eukaryota; kingdom Viridiplantae; phylum Streptophyta; class Polypodiopsida; order Polypodiales; family Pteridaceae; genus Adiantum; species Adiantum capillus-veneris. The sequence continues at coordinate 95,271,536 of NC_140948.1, forward strand.
CGCGATCTGCGGAACGTGGGAGAGAAGCAGAGCGTCGCACGTACATGCAACCCGCTTTTTGCCTCCTCCCAAAAAAAGCTCGGATAAGAGTGAAAGGGCGGTGGTAATGTGTGTGCTAGTCTCCACCCAACTGTCCTATCTTATAGCCTCCCCTAGCGTACACATTGTCTGGCCGTGCCGGTGGCCTTGCTCGTAGGACCGATGTCCTTACAGACTACAACCCTACCAAACCAAATGTACTGCTATTCTATAAACCTTTTTTTCAAATCCATGTCCCACATGATGATATCAACACTTTGTTGATAGATGACACACCCATAAGGGCTTGCTAAATCCACTAGGCACCACTCTCTCCCCACCCTCATTTGAAGGTCATGAGCATGACTTTTATCTAGAGGACATTTTGATCCCTTATCTTTAGAATTTGTATTTCAGTCCATTGACTTACAAATACTCTCAGAAATGCTATGTATTGAGGCGGTCCGGGGCGGGCAACAAGAAGAGCGGCCTCTAAACACCCTTCGAGGTTCCCGTGCTGCTCAATTGGGGCTGGGGCAAGCACAATTAGAGACAACAACAACCCACAGCCAGAAACCAAACAAGAAAAGGGGCACCACCTAGTTGTAGATGCGAACTAGGACGCACGTGATATCTCCTTGTACTCAAACGCACAAAGAGAGGGGAATGCAAGATAGCCACACACACCAAACACAAACATTCACAATGCCAGAGAGAGATAAAGAGCACAAATCAACTTGAGTAACTCATTCTTAGCCTTAAAGACTAGATGCATACAAAGCTTGATGAGAAATAGAGAGACAACACAAAACTTGACCTTGTTGCCAATACACAAATTGTCTTAGGGTCACGGGAGCCCTCTCACCGAGCACCCTCTTACAATTGAAAGTTTTGGCAAACAATTCAACAAGCCCTCAAACCACCAAGCATGAAATGGCACAACAAACTTCAAGGACAATATACCTTCAACCACCTGATGAGCCAACTTATCAAGTCAATTTGGAGAGAAGAGTCGTAGTTGCAGCATACAATTGCACCCAAAACTATGAATCTTATTTATGGACAAGAGTAGGCTACAAGTGTGATTGCAGAGTATAGCATCACTCCACTCCTCTAGATGGCATAACTAACTTCAAGCTTCTCCATGCACCTATGTGTAGTGATGGAATAGAGCACTCACAATGCACACACTCCACACAACTAGGCTTGAAGAGTGGTGTGTTATGTGTTGAGAATGGTGTGGTGTAGTGTGATCATGGGATCCTTTACAAGGGAGAGAAGGGCTCTATTTATAGGTTTTAGAAGCCCCGATTTGGATTAGGCCTAATCAAGTTTATTTGAAGGAATAAAAGATTATGCATATGTTTATTTTTTTTAATGAGGGTGGGTCTCTCTTGTCCTTTGAGTCACATGGATGTGGGCTCAAGAGAAGAGAATTATTGAGGGTGAAAGGAGAGAGGATTGAGTGAATAATTTGGGAGTGCCTACTCTAGTAGAGGGTGCATTTTACAATAAGGTTAGTGGTTAGTAGTTAGTAATTATCACTACAAAATATTTACAAAATCATTCACCAAATGGTGAGATATATGATGAAAAAAGTTAGAGAAGGGATAAGCTTGTAAAGCAAGGTTGAAGCTTGGAGAAGTTGACATTCACCTCTTTACAGCACCGATAAAAGAAGCGGTCAGCATGGCGAAGTAGCACGTGTCGATGAAGCTATGTTATCTTCAAACCTTGAAAAATTCATGATAAAAGCCTTTATTTGCAGAGGTTATCCTTGGATTTTTTTTGATTTTTTGAAGTTCTTTACAAAGCTGAAGAGAGTATGGTAATATGGACATATGTAGAGAGAAAGGGAGACACATAGGGTGTAGAAATGGAGGATGAAGGCTATGGAGGTGTGAGAGATGTGGCAATGGTGAAGAGGGTGAATTAGGACATGGGAGTTGCAGGTTTGGGAGTGGGAAGGAGAGGGAGGAGTGTGTGTGAAAGAGAAAAATGATAAAGTGGAAGAGGGAGTGTGGCTGCATAGCATGGGCAAACTGGGGTCCACCAATAAAATCATAGCTCACAGCTCGTAGCTCAAAAACATATGAAAAAATTTGAGGTGAAAGTTCAGCTCACGAGCTACAACTTTTGTTTGTATCACCTTTTCAAATTCGGGGAGCATGTGTTCTTTAAAAATTCAGCAAAACCGACTGTTTTTTCCACTGCACAAAGTCCTTGTGAGGTCTTTCTTTGGATGATTCTTTTGAATACCTCCAAGAGTGAGCTCCCCATGGTGCATGCATGCATTCCACATACCCTTGACCTTATTTGGTAGGTCTATAATTGAAGATATTGTTGAGATCATAATATAAGTGAATAGTACAACTAAGAAAATCAAATATTGAGGGGTCTAGAAAAATATATACATGTCAAATATAAATAATATAGGTGGAAAAAATATAAAGGGGTCAAAATAAATCTCTCTCATTATAAGTCTACCATAAAAAGATGAATATTTTTGGTGTTCTAATTTATGAGAGTAAAAGAGAATAGATGTAGGAAGGAAAAAATCACAATAGTGAAAAAATATACACATAAATAAAACTAGTTTTTTTGGATTTTTGTTGGGATGGAGTTATACCAAAAATAAGAGAAGCTTGCATAAAATTATTTTTATATGGAATAAAGAGTATGCAAAATGGTAAGAAAAAATATGGTAATGGTGAGTCAATGTACATAGCATAAATAACACACACTTAAGTATAAATATTTAAATAAATACCAAAATAATTATGAAAAATCATTTTATTTAGGCCTTATATACAATGAAATATTTACACACAAATGGGCCATAATATACTTATATTTTTTATATATTTTTTATTTTTTTGGCTCAACTAGCCCAGTGACTAGCTAATTAAGGGTTTTTAAGAAGATATGGGAAAAGTCCCCTAACTCACACACACCTATGTACAATGAAATGGTAGGGATAACCAAAATGTTTGAGTGATTTGATAGGGTGAGGTAGCTTACTATGGTAATTATGGAAAGCCGAAAAACGGCTATCAATATCTAGATTAATATGATTCTTTGTATTTCTCAATGTGGTGCCATGGAAATGTGTGTGTGTGTGTGTGTGTGTAAGAAAGAGAGAGAGAGAGAGAGAGAGAGAGAGAGAGAGAGAGAGATTATACATTAAACTCTGCATATGTTGTTCAAAATATACATTAATCACACTACCAGCTAACAAAGGGACATAGGTGCCATGGAAATGTGTGTGTGTGTGTAAGAGAGAGAGAGAGAGAGAGAGAGAGAGAGAGAGAGAGAGAGAGAGAGAGAGAGATTATACATTAAACTCTGCATATGTTGTTCAAAATATACATTAATCACACTACCAGCTAACAAAGGGACATAGGTAGTGAGACATACCTCATCTTACAATTAAAATAAAGATATAACCAAATTGTGAGAATCATATCACAATTGAAACAAAAGATTTAAATTTCAAGAAACATCGGAATGGAAGTCATGAATATACATTCATCCAAGTTACATTGGCACAATTTGGTTATATCTTTATTTCTACAAACAATCTCTTTTTTCCTTTGTTGCATTACTTTGCGTCCACCAATTAAGAAATAGAATAGTGAGGGCTCGTTCTTCGTGGACTCGTCCACAATGTCGTGCCAAAGTTGCAGAAGGTTTCATTGCTCTCTTATTGTGACCATTGTCACAAGGTTGAGCTCTTTGTTGAATACCTCCACATCATGACACCATTGTTCTCCAGGCTTGCTAACTCTTGATCAATAGGAATAAACTTAGAGTAGCCTGCAACGCTTTGAGAGCACTAATATGAAAAGGAGATAAGAAGGGACTGTGTGCCGATCATGTACTTGGCCACCAAAGTGTCCAATGCAACCTCGCAATGTATGCCGTCCACCTGTTTAACATACCACCCTCTATCAAGCAGCTTGTCACAGAAGCAAGCATCTAGAGATTTACATACCAGCATTGTCTTTGCAACATGTATGTGATAGGTGTGAAATAGTTCCACAAATAAAGGACAAAAATTAGCAATCTTAACTAGTTTAGTGGGCACTGAATTTTGTAGGAACCTTTGCACATCCCTAAAGAACGTGCTTTTGAGAGCTTCACACACGGTGGTGCAACCAAAGTTGGTATGAGCTAGAAAGTGGTCTATGCCAATCAAAGGCTGGAGGCAGGTGCAATGCAGAAGGCTAGAGTAGGTATGGAGTCCTAGGGCAGATTGGTGGCAGCGGGAATGTATGTTTAAAGCAGTTTTTTAGGACAAAAGGCTCAAGATACATGCATATGGGATAGCAGGTGAAGGTGCCTAAAGTGCTAAGTCAGTGCTCTAGAAGGTAGTGTTCAATGTGCTATAGAAGCCGGTCTAGACGGCTTGTCAAATGGAGCCCCGATGTGCAAGATATTGCAGTTCAAAGTTAGAAGGTTTAGCAGATCCTTAACGGGTAGGGCAACTGGGAACACATGGCCTAGGCTGCTTTTAGTGGATGCATGTGTAGAGATTGAATTATGGAGCATGCATGTCTTCTCAGATTGCGAGTCAGAGCTCAAGATAGCAAGTTATGATCAATTGTAGCTTGGTCAAGGGCCAGTTACGGGCCAAGTCAATCGCATGGGAAACTGGGCCATCTGGTGTTTTTTGGTCCTTGACTGAGTTCTAAAGGGCAATGTGCTTCATGTGGAGTAGGCAAGAACTGACTGCGCGTCAATCGGGTTCCGGCTCAGTGAGGTACCACATGTCAAATTTTGGGATTGTTCTTTGAGGAAAGCGTACATGTGATTTTCTTTGTTTTTGACGACCTCAATTTGCGGCCTTGGGAGGCTCAAGAGGTAACGAAGATTGAGCGGGTTGAAGTCCACAATGGAAGTTTTCAGCGGGTTTTTCCGGTTTGGGCATACAGTCATTGAGCCGAAGGGAGCAAGGCTCTGAAGAAGGGGGAGAATTTTCATTTCCAAAGTGGTTTTTAAAGGGGTTTTTTTGGAAAATTAAAGGCCGTTGGAAGCAATCCTTTGTAATTTTGCCATGTGGCGTCTGCAAAACCCATATGAGCAAGTCGAAGGAAAAAGGCCACCGTATATAGGCCAAGGCATGGGTGACGGTAGTTGTACTCATAGTGGTGAGCAAGCTCCTTGGAGCTGTGGCGATGGCGTGGCTCTGTTGGGTGCTGCACTGGCGGCTTACAGCGTCGGCTAGGTGGCACAGGAGGGTGCTAGCACCAGTTTTGGAGGGCTCAGGTGGTGGTCGGTGGTTCTTGCTGGGCGCCGTCCCAGTAGATGGCGTTGCAGGCCGGTGATAGCAATGATTCACGCGCCCTCTTAAGGGCACCTTTTAAGCCCCCCCCCCCCCCCCCCGCACTAGCGATATCGCTAGTGGTGAGGTAAGGGACAGTTCATGCGGAAAGTAAGAGAAAGAGGGAGAGTGGCCGACTAGAGCAGCCGGGTCCGAACTGGGTCGAATGCAAGGAGAGGTGTCCGGTGAAATGAGGGAGAGAGAGAGAGAGGGTTCAAGGGCCGCCATGTGAGCAAGGAACAGTCAGAGAAGATGGCCGGGAGGGAGATGAGCAAAAGGCCACCGAAAGGCCGAGACCATGAGGAGAGAGAAAGAGAAAAAAGAGAAAGCTAGGGGAAGGAGGATCAAGCAAGAAGTGGGTCAAATGGGTCAAACGGAAAATGAGAGCAAAGCCAAGACGACCAAAGGGGCAGATGAAGTGCAGATGGGTCAAAAGCCCAAAGGGACAAATTCAAAGGTATGCAACTGAGCCCGAACCGGGTCGAATGCAAGAAAGGTGTCCGGTGAAATGAGGAAGAGAGAGAGGGTTCAAGGGCCACCCGAAGGGGCCTCCATGTGAGCAAGGAACAATTCGAGAAGATGGCCGAAAAGGAGATGGCCGATTAGAGAAAAAGCCACCCAAAGGCCGAGACCATGAGAAGAGAGGAAGAGAAAAAAGAGAAGGCTAGGGGAAGGAGGATCAAGCAAGAAGTGGGTCAAATGGGTCAAAGGGAAAATGAGAGCAAAGCTAAGCCGACCAAAGGGGCAGATGGAGTGCAGATGGGTCAAAAGCCCAAAGGGACAAATTCAAAGGTAAAAAGGGTAAGGCTAAGAGGGAAAAAGGAAAACAACAAAAAAGATGCCAAGGGGCACTAGCGATGTCGCTAGTGCAACCCCCTCAAGTGAAAAAGAAGGAGAAAGAGAGCAGATGAAATCAAAGCGGCTCCCCTTTTCCAAAGTTTCCAAAAAGGGATCGCAAATGGGCCAATTAGGAGGCAATTTCCAAAGTTGAAAACCCCCCACTATAAAAGTCAAATTTTTAATCAAATTAGGGCCTTTTTTGCTGCTATTTTGAAGCCTGCAACGTGGAGCTCTCTGACAGAGGAGTGTGCCTGTCAAATCCCTTTGTATTTTCTCATGAAAATGGCCATTGTGATGGTAGTGCAAGCCTTTGTACATGCCTTTTGAAGCGTAATCAAGCCATTGTTGCCCCATTTTGTTGTCGTTTCCCTTCCCCCCTTCTCTTTCTCCTGCTCTTGTGTTTCCCCACGATGCCGACAATGTGGATGTGTGTGCCCCCCTCGGACCAATGGTGAGGGAGTGAGATTGAGCGGCTGTGTGTGTGTGTGTGTAAGGGTGGAGACCGACCATGGCAATAGGTGTGTGTTGTGTGGTGGACCTGTGGAGCGTGTGAGGAGTGGAAAAAGAGCAGGTGGTGGTTTGCTAGTGAGAACTGTGTTTTTGAAGGTGTTTTCTGAGAGGATAGGGGTGTTGTGGATACCCTGAGCTATAGAAAGTCCTTTGTTGTTGTGCCGGGTGTGTTCCCCCATTCCCCCTCTCCATCTTCTGGTGCCCCCATGGAGGAGCTATCTGATGCTCCTAATTGATGTCGAAGTGGTGATTTTGGTGATGCCAAAGGTGCAATCTTTGAAGAGCAGGTGCTGCTAGTGATGGCATGGTCCAGTTTTCCCATTTTCATTAGGGTCGAAGACGCGGAAAGCTGGCTCCAAGACTACGGATTGCTCGTGTTGGAAAGCGGTCTATCGAGAGAAGACGGTGCGGTACAGGTGTTTTCGCTCTTGGTTCATGGTAAAGCAAGGCTATGGTTTGATAGCCTCCGTGAAGAAGAAAAGACAAATTGCGAAGCCTTAGAAGCAGCTTTTTGAAGCAGATATGTTGCCGATGTGCAGCTGGACGAAATAAAGTGAAAGCTGGACAATTTGAAGCAAAGCTTGGAAGGTGATTTTCAAGCATTTGAGTGGGAGTTCGAGGCCCTTTGGGGGAAATTGATCAAGGTAACTGCTGTAGAAAATGCCAACTTTTTAAAGTTGAGTAAATTCATCGATTGCCTACATGAGGAAGTGCGTGATAAGGTCGAGATAGATGGCCCGGTGTCATACGAAGAGGGAGTAGCTCTAGCGAAAGGGCGGACCAAAAAGATACTGAAGAAGCGCGAAGCTAGGCAGAGTTTTTAAGGCACTGTGATGCCAAGGAAGTGTGGTGCAGAATAGTTGAGCTGCAGGTGGTGCAAAGAGAAGTGCAAGTGCAAAAAGAACCAATGGTTCTTTGGTTACGGAGAGACAGGATGGTTCTTATGCCGAAGATGCCGGCTAGAATGGTTCCAATTGTGGAGGAAGTGCAGGTGGTTCCAAAGTGGACAAAGGAGGTGCTTCCAAGTTCAAATGCGGATGTAGAAGATCCATTGAAGTGTGGTAAAGGCCAAAAAGTGCGGTTTGTAGACGAGGTCGAAGCGGTAAAGCTAGAGGAGATTCCGAAGCTAGAAACAGAGGAAGAGATTGAGTTGAGTGTTAGTAGCTCTATGGATGCAGACACGAGTGGGGAGACCGAGTCGTCTCAATCCAGGTATGATGAGTTTGACCTCTTGCATGTAAGTGGAGAAGCAGTAAATGTGTACGAGGAGCAGCATAAAGTGCAAGCCGAGGTGCCTAGTGGAGACCGAGTGGAGCGGTCTAGACCTACTAGTTAAGAGCAGGTACAATTAATGTGTGGTACCATGCTAATGGCCATGTTGATGAAGGTGATGTGGAATGTGTCATAATGGTGCAATAGGTGCAAAGCTTTGCCAAAAGAGATAGGAAAGCCTTGCTTATGGTGGCGGAGGGTGATGCAACGATAGAAGAGCAGGTAATTGAAGTTGACAAGCAAGTGGTGCTTATCAACCTTGAAGGGCCAGTGGACGAGGAAGAGCTGGACGATGCTGGAATTGAGTGCATGGCAGGTGAGAAGGGCAGTGTGAAGTCAAAGATAGAGGTGCTTCCTATGCAGCAAATGCACTCTATGATAAGTGATGCGGATTCCAAGGTGGTGTCTAAGCTTTCCAAGGAGGTCCGTGAGTGGTGGTTGAAAGGAATGGTGATAAAAGTGGCTATGCAATGGACCGTTGGGCAAGTGCAAGATCTGGTAGAGGAGGATCTAGCTTTACATGGATGGGAGGGTGGGTTAGGTATGTCAGGTCTATTTGATGTGAGCGATGGTGCATGTATATCTTTGGATGGTGAGCATGATGGTGCTCTATTTAGTGTTCTTGGAGGTGCTTTGTTGCGAGTGGGAAGTTTTCCAATGAGTACATGGAGTGGTAGAAGTATGCTGCTGGCAGTTTGGGTATGCGGTTGGCTATGTGCCTTGGTGTGGCACTATGCAAGGGTGTTATAGGTGGGTGGAAGAGATCAATGTAAGGTGTTTGACCCAGGCGGATGACTATGAGTAAAGCAGGGGGTGGGGAAACCCGCTTGAACAAAAGTGGCGGGTGACAGATGCTAGTTTTTGTACATATGTTAGGGGTTTTGTGGTGTACAGAGAGTTTTTTTTGGGTGTGCAGCTTTTTGGTGCAATCAGCCTATGTGTGGTTGAACATAAATGTTCAACGAGGGCAATAATGGTGCAGCCAAAGTTGGTCCAAGCTAGAAAGTGTTCTATGCCAAGCAAAGGCTGCAGGCAGGTGCAATGCAGAAGGCCAAAGTAGGTATGGAGTCCTGGGCAGACTGGTGGCAGTGGGAATGTATGTTTAAAGCAGCTCTTTAGCCAAAAAGGCTCAAGACAGGTCCAGATGGGATAGCAAGTGAAGGTACCCAAAGTGTTGAGTCAGTGCTCTAGAAGGTAGTGTTCAATGTGCTCTAGAAGCCGGTCCAGATGGCTTGTCAAACAGAGCCCCGGTGTGCAAGATATTGCGGTTCAGAGTTAGAAGGTTTAGCAGTTCCCCGACGGGTAGGGTAGCTGGGGACACGTGGCCCAGGCTACTATCAATGGATGCATGCATAGAGATCAAATTATGGAGCATGCCTGTCTTCTTGAATTGCGGGTCAGAGCTCGGGATAGCAAGTTATGATCAATTGAAGTTTGGTCGGGGGCTAGTTATGGGCCAAGTCAACTGCATGGGAAACCGGGCCATTTGGCATTTTTTGGGACTTGACTGAGTTCAAGAGGGCAATGTGCTTCATGTGGAGTAGGAAGGAACTGATTACGCATCAATCGGGTTCCCGGTCAATGAGGTACCACAGGTCAAAGTTTGGGATTGTTCTTTGAGGAAAGCATACAGATGATTTTCTTTGTTTTTGACGACCTCGGTTTGCGGTCTTGGGAGGCTCAAGAGGTGGTGAAGATTGAGCGGGTCGAAGTCCACAATAGAAGTTTTCAGCGGGTTTTTTCGATTCGGGCATACTGTCATTGAGCCGAATGGAGCAAGGCTCTGAAGAAGGGGGAGAATTTTCATTTCCAAAGTGGTTTTTAAAGGGGTTTTTTTTGGAAAATTAAAGGCCTTTGGAGGCAAGCCTTTGTAATGCTGCCACGCGTCTGCAAAACCCATATGAGCAAGTCGGAGGCGAAAGGCCACCGTATATAGGCCAAGGCATGGGTGATGGTAGTGGTATCGTAGTGGTGAGCAAGCTCCTTGGAGCTGTGGCGATGGCGTGGCTCTGTTGGGCACTACACTAGTGACTTACGGCGCCGGCTAGGTGGCATAGGAGGGTGCGGGTGCCAGTTTTGGCCGACTCAGGCGGTGGCCGACGGTTCTTGCTGGGCGTCGTTAGTAGATGACATGGTGGGCTGGTGATAGTGATGATTCACGTGCCCTCTTAAGGGAACCTTTTAAAGGCACCCCCCCCCCCCCGCACTAGCGATATTGCTAGTGGTGAGGTAAGGGGCAGTTCATGCGGAAAGCAAGAGAAATACAGAGAGTGGCTGGCCAGAGCAGCCGGGCCCGAACCGGGTCAAATGCAAGGAGAGGTGTTCCGCAAAATGAGGGAGCGAGAGAGAGGGTTCAAGGGCCACTTAAAGGGGCCACCATGTGAGCAAGGAACAATCCGAGAAGATGGCCAGAAGGGAGATGGCCGGGCAGAGCAAAAGGCCACCCAAAGGGCGAGACCATGAGGAGATAGAAAGAGAAAAAAGAGAAGGCTAGGGGAAGGAGGATCAAGCAAGAAGTGGGTCAAATGGGTCAAAAAGAAAATGGGAGCAAAGCCAAGCCGACCAAAGGGGCAGATGGAGTGCAGATGGGTCAAAAGCCCAAAGGGACAAATTCAAAGGTATGCAGCTGGGTCGAATGCAAGGAGAGGTGTCCGATGAAATGAGGGAGAGAGAGAGGGTTCAAGGGCCACCCGAAAGGGCCACCATGTGAGCAAGGAATAGTCCAAGATGACCGGAAGGGAGAAGGCCGATCAGAGTAAAAGGCCACCCAAAGGCCGAGACCATTGTTGCTGGATAACCACACATGCAATGAATAATCACCAAAAGATTGAGTTCTGACTAATTTAGGGCTAAGTAGTACTGTGTGTGAGATAGACTTAGAAAATCAGAGAGACAGTGAGAGAGAGAGAGAGAGAGACTCGGACAAAACTCAGAGATTGTATATCAAGAAATCACTACTACAAGTTTTCTAAGCAAGACTCAATACAATCTGACCTACCAAAGTTCCCCATTACCAAGTATAAAGCTGCGCCCTGAATTCAGTTAGAACTGCTTGATTCTTGGCATACACTAACAATATCTGATTAAGGTCTTCAGGCTTACAATTTCTGACTAGCTACTAATAATGAGATAGTACATCCGATATTCGATTTGCTACATATTCGACTTTGTATTTACCCTTTAACACATGGCACGTCCCGGTGGTGGATTTGACAAAATCCGACCCGGATCCACATATCCCTTGATCAATAAAGACCAAGTCAAAAAGAAAGTGCCATCATTACAACATTTCAGACAATGGGTTCATTGGGAAGTACTTCAGAATCTGACAAGTATTCTGGAACAAGCACAATAGGTTCAGAAACTGTCACTGATCCAACAGTAACACCAACAACTACTTCATCATCTGGCAAAATAGTGATCTCCTGCTCATCTGATCTCTAAATTGGATCAATTGATATCTTCTTCTCAGCAAATGCAGATTGTGCAATATTCTTTCCTTTATGATCTTGAACCTGTTTTTTGTACAAATCTCTGTCTTTGTTTAACCGTTCCATCTCCTTGAGTAAATCAGCTTCATGGTTACTGACAAACCCTGATATGACCTTTTCATAAGGATGCTTAATAAGGGAACTCATCTTTTCTTTGAAGTTTGCCCATACTTCCTGCATACCTATTTCCAAATGTTGCCTAAGGACTGACATGTCCCCTTTAGACATAAGAACACCATTGACATCTACTTCCTCTTCTCCCAACACCTGTTTCTCCAATTGCTCCAAAGGTTTTATTCTTTGATTCAAGATCTGATTCTCCACCTGCAACTCTTTATTGACAGTGGTCAACTGTTTCCTCTTGATCGACCTTCTCCCTTACACTTGGATGGAGACAATCCATAAACTGATGCACTTCAAAGAAATCCCCTGGAGGTACATGGTTGATGCCTCTCATTGCACCCAAAGTCCTTTGAAGTGTTTCAAAAAATCTTGAAAGTTATCTTGAACATCTTGCTGCAAACCTCTCAATTTTGTCCTTGCTTCTGCTGCAGTTAGTCTCTTTTCAAACTTGTCAAAAAGTGCCTACTTCACCTGCTCCCATGTTTGCTTTTTGTCTTCCTCTAAACCTTCAAACCACTCGCAAGCTTCTCCTTTGAGTGCAAGAGGAAACACATGAAGCTTTCCTTCATCATTCACAATGTGCATACCAAGTGTATGCCACTCGAAGTCAGCAATCCAGTCTTTCACATCCTCCTCCCCTGTGAGCATTGACCAACTATACGCCATCCCTTCAAAGTCACTTCTCCCTTGCATAAGTTACTCCACAAAATTTGAAGTCTTGTACCTCAACCAAACCACCACTTTTCTTCAATGATGCTCAAACTTCACAACAAAACCTCTTCCCCTGGGTGCACAAACGGCAAATTTTCGCTTCCTAGCCGGATCACCAAAGGATGATGGAGCAAAAGACATCGTGCGCACACTCACACACCCAGACAACACAACACAACAAAATAAATTTACTTAAATTCCACCCCACACACACCACCACTCAAGAGCTCAATGAAAATTCTTCCCACAATCCCCATTCAAACTCCAAACACATCGACCTATAAGCCCTTGCCTGTCGGCAGACACTACAAGGTGAGTCGAGTTGATCAACACTTGTAATCACACTTGATGGTGACCAAAATATACAAGGAAAAATGTAAAAAACTCAAAAACTCCAGCCATAAAAGGACTCTCTCAAACCATTGCAAAACCTTCACCAAACTCCACTCTGTTGGACTCTTTGGAGTAGCCCCAACCCTAATGGCACCGATACAAGGTCACATAGTCTTGCAAAAAACCACACCTTCTTCCCTCAGTTCCTCACACACACACATCCATGGAAACCTCAAAACTTCCATAGACTCTCCCAAGTGAAAATTTGAAGAGAAAAAGCTCTCATTCACTCCTCCACACACTCGAAAACAGGATGCAAATGCGATGGGATTGCATTAGACCACCCGTAGGAACCCTGCTTCCTACCACACACAGAGAGCTGGCAGTGCTGATATTGGGCTTCCAAAGTTCTCCCTCAGCTTGAACCATCACGGCACCGTGAGTTATGTGGAAATTTTAGCCTTTTCACACCAATTTTGCCTTTTTTGGACCCAGTTTTGACCCTCAGCATACATTTTTCACGGGAAAAATACCAAACGGACTAGGCTTGGTCCTTGATACCCAAACATCATTTCCACATGCTCACTTATCATTTTTCACCATTTCTAGGGTGGTGCACTCATCAGCGTAGATTAAGCACTACAAATAGACAGTCATCGCATGTGACAAACTTCCCAGGCGGGATGAGGGTGCCCCCACCTCCACTTGCATTATTTACATTCTTAAAAGCACAAAAAAAATTGTTTAGAGCCAAAAGAAGCCACTTGGAACCATATCTAAGGCGCGAACACCCTATCTTGGCACGTACGTGTGCTTGGCTACCGCCACATGAACTTGACTATTCACAATGTGTACACGTTGCATCATTCTTAAAACTTGAAACCACTTTGCAAAGCTCCCAAATGCATGTATTTACAATTTCTTTGCATATGACCATGCATACACATGCTACTTTGTACATGCCAAAAGCGGTCTATCACCGTTTCCAGAAGATTTATTTGGGCCTCTTGGATGGGACCAAATACTAGCTACTCTAGATGTGTACGTGAACGAAACAACCCCAATAAAATTTTGTGACAAAGAAGGTTTTGACATAATACTTTTCCAAACGGTGAGTGTTATCTTGGAATCAGGGTTGAAAACCAAGGAAACAACAGGAACTCAAAAAATGATTGAGTGAAATCGCATAATTGATAAGGTTTCCATCCGAGATGTGAGCGATGAAAGTGACAAAGAGTTCCAAGATTCACAAGTAGAGTTGATAGGGGGTATGAGCTATCGAGTAGCTCTGATCATGGAGGAATTCCAAAGACCGAGCAAGATTTGTCGAGAAAACCAAAAAGCGAGCAAAACCAACCATTCAAAGAGGACAACGTGTAGAGCATTGTCAAATCTTCGTACATTTTGGGAATACTTGATTTCACATGAGAATTCTTGAAGCTATCAAAGCATGAAAACTTGCCTATTTTTCTCTACATCTAGAGTCACTGTATATAAGAAAAACCAAATATTCTTATAGATGTGTACATTTCATGGCTCTCTCTCTCTCTCTCTCTTTTACATATATATATATGTATATATGTATATATATATATATGTATATATGTATATATATATATATATATGTATATATATATATATGTATATATATACATATATATATATATATATATATATATATATATATATATATATATATATATATATATATATATATATATATATATGTATGTATGTATGTATACACACACACACACACACACACACACACACACACCAACAATTTACATATATTTTTCTAGTAGCATATTTTTGAAATTCAGGATGATGTGTACACCGTAGTGATAGATCATGGTGATAGATGTAAACATGGCTATCATAGGAAGATTCTTATATCATTTAAGTATCAAATGATATTGAGCAAGGAGTAAATGGTCTTGACTCTTCCCCCTATCAATTATAATGACAACCTTTTATATTGCATTTCATCACCTCTGACCTACATGTGACCCTTTATGTGTGTTTCTTCTTCTCTCTCTCTCTCTCTCTCTCTCTCTCTCTCTCTCTCTCTCTCTCACACACACACACACACACACACACACACACACACACACACACACACACACACACACACACACACACACACACACACACAAACAAACAAAACCTAATTTTTGTATAATACATAATTTACAATATATACACATAGTGCAACTCATTGCTCAATAAATCTTTGTGTATGCAAAGTGTCTGTCAGCAGTCAACATTTGCTTGTTTGCCCAAATATGTTGTAACGATCATTTGCAATTGTATCATACATTATATCCTTGAAGAGTGGCAGAAAAGGGTTCAACATCCCTGCTATCAAAGGAAGAGGTATTTGTGGATAGTTTTTTATGAGCAACACAGTTTCTGATTTGATAAATGATCTGCCTTTCTCCACAAGCACAATGCTAGAAATGTCATCATGGGAATGGCCAAAATAGCACTCGTCCAGCTGGGCTTTGTAGAGCAGCAAATTGCAAGTCTCATTTGCATCATTGTCAAGGACCATGTTTACACCACCATTGCACAAGTTTCAAACACCATCAAACAAGATGATTGGGGGTGAGTCTAAGAAAGTAAGCATCGACTTGCTCTCTTTGTGAAAGCACAACATTGCTGCATAACACTCGGTGCCTTTGATTACCTTTGCTTAGCACGACGATGTGGAGCTAGTTGTTAAGGTTGAGGGAGCATATGTGTAAGGTGGAAACCACTTTCAGAGAAACAAGGGAGCTGGCCACCAACATGCTTGTCGTTCCTACTAATAAGCATCAAGTGAAAGCATCTTCTAAGCACAGATGGTGGGAGGATGGTAAAAAGTATTACCATTGCCAGCTACTTCTGCAAGAAGTTAATCAAACATTGAGCTGTACATTCCAAAGCTTGTCTTGAACACTTGTAAAACTTTAATTTTAAAAAAGCTCGTCTCATTCATCAAAATCATGGCCATCTTCACCTGTCGTCTTCACATGGCTCACATCCTTGAAAGGAGAGCTTGTGCCTACAACCAAGGCACGCATTCACTTCATTGCAGCAAGGCCAGAGGGCTCCAAGAAGGCTAGCTTGGTGGCCTTTGAGCTCAAAAGTCTTTGTTTCACGATATATCTCAATAATGAGGAGAGGTTAAGGCGAGAGGGGAGCAAGATGAAGGTGAGCGCATCAGCGGCTGTAGACAGGGGTTACTAGCCAAGGTGGCTAACACCATTCGACAATCAAGTGTGTTGCTTGCAACACCGCATGCTTGTTGAAGCTTCTCTAGAACATGTGCAAGGTTGGGTCATTCTCTCTCTCTCTCTCTCTCTCTCTCTCTCTCTCTCTCTCTCTCTCTCTCTCTCTCTCTCTCTCTCTCTCTCTCTCTCTCTCTCTCTCTCTCACTTGTCAAGAAGCTAGAAGGCAGGCCCTGAGGGGGGGGGGGGGGGGGCGGGGTGGAGACATTGTCAAGAACTCCTTGAAAACTTGATGCGAGTGGCTCTGCACAAGGTCCAAATAACTGCCAGCAGCAGTACAAAAGAGCAGATTTTTATAGAGCGGCACACAACATGACAAACAGGAGAGGAGAGGGGTGGTGGCAACAAATCTATCCTGACCATCATGATCCCTAGCACCTCTCTCTCTCTCTCTGCCGTTTTTTGACCTAGTAGACAACAGTTCACTCTTTTGACCATAACTCGCTCATTTGAACTCCGATTTAGGTGATCTATAGCCTCAATCAAAGAGCAAGAAGCCCTCTACGCATTGATGTAAAGACATAATTTTTTTGTGTAATGGAAGGCTTTGTTGTAACACCATCTCAGAACTAAAAAAACTGCCAAAACTTTTCATTTTTGTTGCCGACTTTGTTGGTATACTTGCAATGCCCACCTCTCTCAGTTTGGCCACCACAATATGTGCTGCACAGTTTGTAAGGCCCCCATATGAGGAGAAGCCGATGGTGCACATATATTTGGTGGATTCCAGCTTTGCACGCTGACGAGATCTCTATTTGTGATCGTGGATGGTACAGAGCAAATTCAGGGGCAACTTTGGAGGCCTCGAGGGCGGAAGCCCCTGAGACTTTTTTTTTGCCCTTCGCCAGAATATTCCTTTTTGCTGGAATATCTTGGCCGGACGATGATCGAAAGACAATCGGAAAATGGCCGTTCGGTGGCCAGTGGCCGGTGGCCGGATTTCCTTGGCCGGAGGCCGATTTCTAGGAGGACTTGTCTACCCAAAAGCGGAGACACATGGGCGCATGGGAGAGTCCTACTAGGACTTGGCTATCTAAGGGTGGATGCACATGGGCGTTTAGAGGCTCCCTTAAATCTATATAAGGAGGCCTTCTCATGAGTAATTTGGTAGAATGGTGTGCACATATGATGCACACAACACATCCTTGTGTAAGGATTGTTAGTCCCTTGTATTCCTACTTGCTCTACTTGTCTAAATCGCCATCTAAGTTCTACCTTGAGAGTGCATGGGTGGATGACACCATCACTTTGTAATGGTGTGCTAATCTAAAGTTTTTGATTTGCCACTAATCTACTTTCCATCGTATCTCTCTCTACTCTCTGTGCTACTAGATCCTTATTGTATTCCGCATTTCTTACATGGTATCAGAGCAATAGGTGCTCGTAGCTAAGAAAGTACAAGAAGTACTTGTATTACTTTCTAAAATCAATTATGTCGGCGTCTTCAAGTGTTGTTGCTGGTGCTACTCTGCTTCACATTCGTCCACCAGCATTCACCGAAGGAAAGCTTGACGGCACCAACTACACATTGTGGAAATTCAAAATTTTTGCAATTCTGGGTTCATATGAATTGTTGGATACAGTGTTGGGGCCAAATGGTGCAGACCCGAAGCCCACTGCAACAAATGATCCGACAAATCCAAGCATTGTAATTCCCCCAGATGCTACTCTTCTACGTGCTTGGAAAAGAAGGAATGCAGATGCATTATGCGCCATTGTCATGTGTGTAAGTGATTCTATCCTCACTTTGATTCAACATACCACTAAAGCACATGAAGCTTGAAAGATATTGACTCACCAATATGAGGTGCACAATCACACCAGAATTCAAAATCTGGAAAATCAGCTTGCTGCTGAAAAACTTGCTGATGGAGACAAAGTGGAGGCCTTTATCAAGTGGATTAAGGATCTCCAAGATCAATTAGCTGCCATTGGTGTGGCTATTTCTCCAAAATATTTAGCTCGACGCTGCATTTGCATACATCTGGCGAGATACAATGGTCTTGTTACGGAACTCAACACTCAGGTTTCGTCCAACCCCTCTTATGTTTGAAGAACTGAGTGCAATGTTGCTTGAAGAGGAGCTACAACTCAGAACCAGGGATGGTGGAGGTGATGTTGCCTTCACAGCCAATGCAAAAGGCAAGGGGACTACGTCAAATGCTTCTAAGAAGAAGCCCAAGAAGAGGAAATTTTCAGGTAGCTATTTTTACTGTGACAAGAAGGGTCATGCTGTTAAAGACTGCAGAAAGAAGAAAGTAGACAAGAAGAACGGCATTGTGCGGGGAGGCACAATACAAGACAGGAGTGAACAGGGTGCACCTACCCCGCAAGGTATTGAGACATTCTCCATTAATTCCTTGCATCCAACACATGTTTAAAAGTAGGTCTACCATGGAGCTTCTTGCGTGGCATGTGAACCATTGCTCAAATGATGGAATGATGCGTGTCCATGCCGATTCACTTGCATGGAGGCACATCGAAACTCAATGGCCAGAGTTTGGGTTGGAGACTCGACACTTGAGGCTTGGGTTAGCAAGTGATGGTGTCAACTCCTTCGGCACTAAGTCTACTTCATGGAGCACTTGGTCTGTGGTGATCGTCAACTACAATATTCCACCATGGGAGACAACAAAGAAGGGAAATATACTTCTTTCCTTGGTTGTTCCGGGGAAGTACAAAGTGTCAAATATTGACATTTACCTCGATCCTCTCATCGAGGAGTTGGAGGAGTTATGGAGAGGCATTCCTGTTGTTGATGTCTCACTTGCAAAGGGGGGGAGAGAGGCCATTGTGAGGGGAATCCTTATGTGGACTATGCATGACTATCCTGGGCTTGGAGAGATTTTCGGTAACCCCCTTTCCTCTATCTCTCTCTCACTCTTTCCCTCTCTCCCTTTAGTTCACTTTACTTCACTCATATCTCTAACCATATGATATGCATGCAGGGTTGTCCACATCGGGGCACAATACATGTCCTACTTGTGGGCCATCTTTGGTGACGGAGGGCCCGATTCCTTGCACAAGGTAATCTATCCAAGCAACCATTGTTTCTTACCCCAAGGGCATAACAAGCACAAGGCTCCAACAAATGGGAAGACTCCTCTAAAGCTCACGATGACAGATTAGGAAACCATTTGGGAAGAACACCACAACAACAATTCGTTTCCGTGTCCTCCACCAAAAGGTATGTAAAGGTACTCCATATTTTTAAAGCTTCCATATTGGAAGGACTTAAAAATACAACATCTCTTGGATCCCATGCACATATTCAAGAATGTATCCCAAACACTATGGGACCACATTATTGGCAAGAAGGACTCTTTGGGTACGAGGGAGGATTTGAGGCTTTTAAAATGTCTCCCCACCTCTGCTACTCCATGTTGTGCCTCAAATGGAAAGATTGAGCTTCCTAAAGCACCATGGATGCTAGCCAAAAAATAATTAGACAAGTGAAGGGTACCATTGCCTCTATTCACACACCAACAAGATACATGAGGTGACTAAAGGGAGCTTTCACAAAAGCGAAGAAGGGTGGAAGTGTTCAATTCTATGGGTTAAAGTCCCATGATTGGCACAAGATGCTTCAGGTAATCTTCATACTCCCTATTATATCTATAGTTTGTGTGTATGACTATCACTCACTTTCCCTTTCCCTGATTTACATTGTAGTTCATTCTGTCAGTGAGTATGTGTATATGTCGGGACAAGAAAGTCAGGGACGCTATTTTAAAACTAGGAGAGCTAGTAAGGTACACCACAAGACTCCACTCAACTAGACCTTTTTTATGTACACAATAATTTCAACTAACACTTAGTGTATCCTGTTGAGCTTATATGTGAAGCTACTCAATATATGGCTTCTCTATATATGGCACCCAGGTCCCCTCTATATATACATCATCTCATGTGTGTATTTTACACACTTTGGGGTTCTACTTCTATGTTCTCTCCTTCTCTCTTAACATGGTATCAGAGAAGTACGTTTTTGTTTTCGATTTTTCTCCTGATCAAAATCGATTTTGCAGAAACTACTCGCGCGAGGGATCGGAATCGATGTGGTCTACAACTTTGCAGAAGGAAGTTTCTTCAAATTCTGCACCGATTTTGAGTTATCGTTCCGGGACTGCGTACATACCTGAAAAACAGCTTCCACGTTTTGTTTTTGAGTTTTTTGCTAATTGGAAACGATTTTGCAGAAACTACCCGCCAAAAAGACCGGAATCGATGTGGTCTACAACTTTGCAGAAGGAAGTTTTTTCAAATTCTGCACCGATTTTGAGTTATCGTTCGCGGACTGCGTACATACCTAAAAAGCAACTTTCGCTTTTTGTTTTTTATTTTTCTGCTAATTCGAAACGATTTTGAAGAAACTACTCGCCCAAAAGACCGGAATCGATGTGGTCTACAACTTTGCAGAAGGAAGTTTCTTCAAATTCTGCACCGATTTTGAGTTATCGTTCATGGACTGCGTACATACGTGAAAAACAGCTTCCGCGTTTTGTTTTTAATTTTTCTACTAATTAGAAACGATTTTGCAGAAACTACCCGCATGAGAGACCGGAATCGATGTGGTCTACAATTTTGCAGAAGGAAGTTTTTTCAAATTCTGCACCGATTTTGAGTTATCGTTCGCGGACTGCGTACATACCTAAAAAGCAACTTCCGCTTTTTGTTTTTGATTTTTCTGCTAATTCGAAACGATTTTGCAGAAACTACTCGCGGAGGAGACCGGAATGGATGTGGTCTAAAACTTTGCAGAAGGAAGTGTTTTCAAATTCTGCACCGATTTTGAGTTATCGTTCGCGGACAGCAAACTACCCGCGTGAGAGACCGGAATCGATGTGTTCTACAACTTTGCAGAAGGAACTACCCGCTATGGGAGACCGGAATCGATGTGGTCTATAACTTTGCAGAAGGAAGTTTCTCTAAATTCTGCACCGATTTTGGGTTATCGTCTCGGACTGTGAATATGTTTGAAAATCAAAATTTTACTTTTTGCTTTTGATTTTTCTCATAATTGAAAACTTCTCAATTATATTTTTCTTCATCAATCATATATTTGTTACTGACGTAACTTTGCTGCAGAAGCCAGTTACACATCGTTCCGATTCAGTCGAGTCGTTGATGATCGTCCAAATTCTATCGAGCTACTGTTGGTACATGATCTTTTGTTATATGATAAACTCGTTCATTGATTCTCGTATAATTATTCTTTTAGAGATATAGTTTACGTCGTTTTATTGATAATTTCTCATTGATACCATAGTGATTTTGATGGTACCATGATGATGTTTTGTTAATACTTTGGTCATGGTGATTTTCGTTGATACCATGATGATATGTCATTGATACCATGGTTATTCTCGGTGGTGCCATGATGATATTTCGTTGATACCATGGTTATTCTCGGTGATTCCATGATGATATTTCGTTGATTCCATGGTGATTTTTGTTGATACCATGATGATGTTTTGTTGATACCATGGTTATTCTCGGTGATACCATGATGTTGTTTCGTTGATACCATGGTTATTCTCGGTGATGCCATGATGATGTTTCGTTGATACCATGGTTATTCTCGGTGATGCCATGATGTTATTTCGTTGATACAATAATTATTCTCGGTGATATCATGATGCTTTTCGTTGATACCATGATCATTTATTCATTTTTATTGATATAATGATGATATTTTGTTAATACTTTGATGGTATTCATTGATCACTACATTGATAAATGTTGTTTTATGTAGTATATACACATATCATTTATATCACGTAATCACACATTTTGTACTTTTACGTTTATACTTTATGTACCATATGTTGTCGTGCGTATATATGTCGTCAAAAGAGTGGCGTCGCGAACCATCTCTTATGGCATTGTGAACGTAATTATTTCATTAACAATGCTAATAATTTTCATGACATGTTTTTTTTTGGAGTCTATGATCTATGTAGGATTGATCAAAGAATTGATTTTATGAAGACAAACTTGGTGACAATAAAAGATTTATGAAGATATGTTTGGTGATGCCATATTGATGACAACATGAAGACATGTTTGGTGATGCGATATTGATGACAAGCTACACAGCAGATTCACGGAGACACTTTTGATTACAAGCTAATCGATAGCTTTTACACCTCTTTATTGAACCTTTGTATTCATTATTGTATTGATAGGATAGGAGTAATGTAACTCCTCATAAAACATTCATTGTAAAAGGAGTGATGTAGCTCCTCGTAAACATTTGTATATTCAATGATTTTTATAATATAACGGTGGGTGTATATAGAGCTGTGGGTTTTTCCCTTGATCCCCCAAGGGTTTTTTTTCATCCACAGTTAGGGACCCTTATTTGAGCGGGGGTGTTGAGCTTATATGTGAAGCTACTCAATATATGGCTTCTCTATATATGGCACCCAGGTCCCCTCTATATATACATCATCTCATGTGTGTATTCTACACACTTTGGGGTTCTACTTCTATGTTCTCTCCTTCTCTCTCAACATATCCTTGTGTGTTTTCTTGCAGATTTGTGAGCTCCAAGGAAATCAAAATAGATGCTTTTCCTGCTGCTCAAACACTTGCAAGAGAAACTGTGTGTGCCATTGAAGATGCATTTCCTTGATCGGTCCTTCTTAGTCAATTTCACCTCTTGGTTCACGTGGTGGAGGAGAGGTTTTTAGAGAGATGGATGTTCTTCTTAGAGAGTTTTTTAAATAATCTCAAAGATTTTGTGCGGCTACGGTCTCAACCAGAGGCATGTATAGCTGAAGGGTGGATTGTTCAAGAGGAATTTGTTTACATATCAGAGTATTTGGCACAAGTTGATCCTTCAATGCCTCACATGTGGTCAGACGAGAAAGATGCAAGGATGACTTCACACTTGCCAAGTGGAAAGGGGAAACTACTTAACATGGATATGAATCTATCCTGAGTGGTCAATAACTTTTGTATTCTCAATGCAAAGATTATGACCAAGTGGGTGGACTTGTGGACAGTGGCAAAGGCAAGGCGTTTGCAAGAGAGGGAAGCATGGAAACAAGCACATGGAGGAAGGAGGGCACCCCCAGTGCCTAGAAACCTTTCATGTTTCCCAAATCTCATTAGTGCAGAGTGGATTCATGAGAGAATGACCGAGGCAAAAGCGCGTGGAGAATACATCACCAGCAAAGAATGGGAGTATGCACGAGGCTACATACCAAAGGTAGAGTACTCATATACTTAAACCATATTGTAACGCTATTTCTTGAAATTATCTTTAATATATATTTGATAAATTATTATATTTTTCTATTTTGTAGTGCCTTTTCTTTAACTCTATGTGGTCAAAGGGTCGTCACTTTCGTACGCGCCACATTGACAAGCGTAGAACCACCATGGATTGTGCCATCATGGGCAACTTTGACACAGATGGTGATGAAGCGAGGTTCTGTGGAACTATTGAAAGGATACTAAAGCTTAATTTTAGAACCTTGCATACCTTCATCTTCGAGTGCAAGTGGTTTGCAAATGTGTCTAGATGACATGAGAATGGCCTCTACATGGTGGACTCTAGTGTGCATCACACAGGGAGGTATTACAATTTAGTTTTACCGCGCAATGGTGAGCAGGTGAGTGACATGTACCTTTTTTATTCTTCACTTGAGCTTCTATTTTATAGGTCATCTATATCCCAACAATCCACCAACCAAAACTTTGGTTCGTAATTCCCGTAACACCTCGAGGGAGAACCATTTTTTCCACTAATGAAGTGGAGACTATCTTTGACCATCTTTCACCTCCGACTTTGGATGAGGTGGAAACAGAGGAGAGGGAGGTCGATGAATCAAGTCCGGCAGTAGCAAGTCCTAGCGAGGATGATTGTCATGATGATGAAGATGATGAGATGGAGGATGACGAACTCAAAGATGTTGAAGGAAATGCATCCACAAACAACAATTCCTTTTCTCTCTTTATTGATTTAGGAGCCATGGGCTTAGAATTGGATGATGCCTCATGTAGAGATTATTTGGAAGATGATTCATAAACATTTTGCAGTTATGAAGTTTTGTGGTCGTGTAATCCATTCATCTCTCTCCCCCCCCTCTTCCTCTCTTTAGATTTGAGAATATGTTCAATTATGTTAATCAATTGATAGTGATTATTTTAGTTGTAACCAAGTGCAATCATATATGCCCCCCCTCTCCTCCTCCCCCCTCTTTCTCTTTCTCTCTCTCTCTCTCTCTCTCTCTCTCTCTCTCTCTCTCTCTCTCTCTCTCTCTCTCTCTCTTAAAATTTGAAAATATTCTTTCATTTCTATTGGGAGGAGAGAAACACCAAAATTTGAAGGGGGGGGGGGGGGGGGGGGGGGGGGGGGGGGGGGGGGGGGGGAAGCCAGAATTTGGTTTAGGGCTAAATTTGGCTGTCGGAAATAACAACGGTAATCTACGTGGTAATAACAACGGTAATCTATGCAATAATAACAGTGATAATATACGCAAAAATATTTTAAACACAAAAAAACCCCCCACCCCCCTCTCTCTTGTTTCTCTACTTGAATTTGCACCTTCTCTCTACAAAACGCGATAAAACAGTGCAGTAAACACTTGGAGATTTTCATAGTGTTGAGCTCTTTGATCATCCATTTGCACGCAAAAAAAAAGATAAATTGATTTAAAGTGTATTAATGGAGCCTTGAAAAGTAGATTAGTTTTGTTGTCTATTTTAAACTATCGTCTTAAAATTACATAAAACATAAGACGTTTGTTGAGCTCTCTGATCATCCGCTTGCAAGTAGATGACTAAAGAGCTCAAACACCTGAGTAATAATGAGAAACAGGTCTTTGGAAAAGTGATTTAAATTGTATTCAATAAAAAATCTGATTGTGTTTTAACTGTTTGAACATCCTTAATCTCTTGTGGAAGTCTTAATGACAATGATGGAGGGGTGTGTTTTAAGGCTATGGCAATATTAAGGGGTGCAACAACTAATATACACTAAGTAATAATGAGAAACTGTGCTCTGGAAAGTGATTTAAAGTGTATTTAATAAGATTTTTTATTGTGTTTTTACTGTTTGAACATCCTTAATGTCTTGTGGGCTTACTGATAAAGGTGGAGAGGTGTTTTTTGAAAATTTTATGCTAAAACAAAGGAGAGCACATATGGAAGTTCTTTGGAGATGCATAGGGGAGATTCTTGCAGACTTCTTTTGTTCTCGTTTCTTTTATGGGAAGATTCTTTCTTGGTCTAATCTGTTATTGGGATACTACTTTTTACCTTTTTATTGTAATCTGAGTCATTGTTAGTGAGTGATAGCCATATTTCTCCCAAAGGCGTGCTGTGCTCCATGCCCTTGCAAAGTTTTTTATAATATGATACCAAACAAACGATCTTGTGCCACACCAAAATAGTTTTCTATCCTCCCCCTACCTAAGGTCTGTGGAAATATTAGGGCTATGGTGCAACACAAGACCGTCATACTAAATTCCAATCAAAACAAAACTTTGTACAACACGGGGAGGGGGTGTGTTGCATTCCCCATCCATGCAACGCCGTTCTGGAATGTGACATTGAGTCCATGGTCCCATGCTTTGAAACAATCACAAAAAAGAAAGTTTGTTAATTAAAGTAGTTCCAACACTTCATTTCACAATGAAAGACATTGGAAATAGGTGAGTATACCTGTGAGCATGAATTATCAGTACAAGGCACAAGTGGTGTCAAAGGCCTTTTTTTCTGAGATGGGGGGCATGAGAGCATTCTCTTTGGAAAAGATAGAAAAAGACAAATACTGGTTAGAATATTTTTCGTTATCGACATGGGTGTGAGGAGGATCTACTAGTGCCAAGAAAGCATTCTCTTTAGGAAAAATAGAAAAAGACAAATATTAGTTAGAGTATTTTCCCTTATCAGATCCACATGAAAATAAGCATCTATACCCCGTGGACCTCCATAAATAAACTACAAGGGGTGTGGTTGCACCCCCATGTCTTGAAAAAAATATCCAAAAGGAAGCCACTACAAAACCTTTTGAAAGCATCTACTCGTGGTAAGAAAGCATTCTCTTTAGGGAAAATAGGAAAAGACAGATACTAGTTTAACTAGTTTCCCTTATCAAATCCACATAAAAATAAGAATAGTTCTATATCCCATGGGTCTCCATGACTCAACTCACAAGGGGTGGGTGAGAGTCTTGTCAATGTCCAATGGATCTAAGCTGCACTTGGAGCCCTTGGGGGATTGGAGGGGTGTGTGTGTGTGTGGGGGGGGGGGGGGGGGGGGGGGGGTTTCACTATGTATAAATTGTGTATATTGCATGCATTCAAGGACGATTTTGAAAATTCTTTATCTATGAGTTTTTTTACAAGAAAAAATTAGACTCTTTTCATACCTTCAATCTATAAAATTTTTCCCAATTTCATTTTATGATATCATTTTGTATATAAGAAATTCAGAAAGAATGAAAACAAATAACACCTTCTGATGCACTCACCTGATAGTCACATAATTAGTAAGTGACCCTCTTGAGTTTGAGTCCTTGCACAATGCTTTGTGGCACCATCACCTCCACCTTGCGTCAAAAGGCCGGGTGGTAGTCCATACGTAGCCCTTGAAAAAAACTTCACAAATAGATGTAGTGAAAAATAGGTAGATGCAAAAAATGGTGTGGTGGGCTTTGTAGTACATAAGGTACTATAGTAGGGTGTGATCACGCATGCTCGCATGGTGGGTGGTGTACCTTCTATGTCTCTAGAACTAGGAAAAAAATTTACCCTCCAAGGACTATGTCATGCTGACCTAATCCCTCCCTAATCCCAGCTGCACCTAAAGGAAGCATGCAAAGCTGCTCTACACTATGAAACCTTGTCATTTTTCAGTCATAAAAAATGTGGTAAGTTGTGCTTATCTAGATGGTCCTCTATGTTTCTATCCCTCAACCATATATAAAGACACGGTCGTCAATATTATACTCATTCCTCAACAGCTAGCAACATGGTAGGTTTTGCTCATCTATATGGATGGACAACTACTTTTCTTTCCTCTATCCATAAATGAAAGTTAGTCATAAACTATGACATGCTAATCCGTAGCATTTGTTCAGGGAGATATGGATGATATATATATTTGATCTTAAGTGAAAAATGCTAAGGTAGATGCATTTGGTGAGATAGGATCCAAGATTGGAGGCAATTAACAACATGGTTATGACCCTTACAGAGGAGGTATATTAACACAAAGATTGCATGCCATTTTTTGACTACTTTTTAAGAGCCTAATTGCAAATATCATGATTTTCAAAAGAGAGAATCTACTCAAAAGGTGTTTCTTGCCTACAAACACAAGTATTACATGAACATGCACAATTTTGGCCTTCAAACCAAGCAAGAAACCAAGGAACACATGGTCATATATCATCCTTGGACTAGCAACCATAGACGTTTCCTTTTTGTTAAGTCAACCACATAAGGCGTATCCTTTTTAATAACAAATTGGATGCAATTTTTAATGTTATCTCTTTTGTGAATGCCATCTATGTAATGTTTATGGATATAGTAATTATTACCTTTTTGATAGATCAATCACCTACACCCGGGTCATTGAGCACCCAAAACATTACCCTAAATTTATCATCAAAAATGTATTTGTGGGGCCTATTACAAATGTATGACAATTTTTGTTCAAAGTTGTCTCTCGTGTGTATGCCTTCTAGGCTAATGTTTCTGAATATTGTAGTGATTCTTGGTTGGTTTCTTACACTATGATATTATGGAGTTTTCCCCACTATCCACTTCAGCATCTTCACTTGCATGTTATCCATATGGTTTACCATCCATTTTTTATTAGGTGATTCTTGTTGTGATGCACCCCATGTATCATTGTGTATCTTTGATGAAACAAAAAGTAATGGCAAAAAGCTCTAAAACATAGTTTCAATTGCAAAAGTACGAAAATAAAAGCTCACAAATAAAATGCACTCATGATTAAGCACGACCATTGATGATAGGTTTTAAGCCTTGTTTTGTTATACATGTACTTACCAGTTATGTGAGCTTGATTATGGCAAAGAGCTTTAAGTGCCTATAGTAGATGCAGATTAAAGATTGGTTTGTAAAGACCGAATGTTGTGCAGGTTAAGAGGGGTTGATGTCGTGCAGCTCCGCTCCCATGCTAAGAAATATAACAGGAAAAGATGCACATCAAGCTTAATTCAAGCTTACCTGATTAATAATCAGTGTTCATGGCTTGCTAACAAGCTAGTTTTACGATTAATGTATGCTAGATGCGGCTTTAAAAGGCCAACATATGCCTTAATGATGCTAAAATAGAGTATTCTTAAAGTGAGCATAGATGGGAGTTTATGATTTTTAACTGTAGTGCTTGAAGTGCTCTATCGTCCTGTCTTTACAGCTCATTGATTGGAGCTACAATGAAGAAGTTATGGAAGTTTGAAGTTGGGGTTGATTGCATATCTGTACCAGATTGGGAAACTTCATATGTGGGTTCAGGGAAGAAGTGAATGCATGGGCCCAAAGTGCTCACTTTGTGGAGCACGTTGTTCTTTTCAGATCATCAATTGGAGCTCTGGTTGCCGAGATATTAGCAGATTAAGTTTCATCGCGGGTCAATTTCGTATTAATTTGATTGTCTCGGTCAATGTGCCATTTAAGAAGTTTTGGGCTTCAACCATGTTCTGGAATATCATGCAGTTAGTATACCAGTAAGTGCTTGATGAGATTTCAGCTAAAAGGGGCTTTGTCGTGCTTGGCACTATCTTAGCCGATATGAATGGAAAATGTGTTGTGAGAGGCAATGCTTTGGTTGATATGTTGTGCCTGACAAGAATATTATTTATTGGAGACTGCTAATAGCAGGAAATGCCCAACACGGCTATGGATTTAGCAGATGAAAATTCAGAGGCCTCTCTCAAAATGCAATCACCTGTACTAGCATCTTGAAGGTTGTGCCAATATCTACGACACATAAATGATAGCAAAATTCACGATGATAGTGTTGGTCAGGGGCTGCTAAAAATTGAAAGCCACGCTAATCATTGATTTGGCTGATGTGTATACCTAATGTGGTGCCCATTAGGAGGTGCTTTGATTAATGTGACCACCAAGGGCCATTAACCCAAAGAGCGGTGGCCACCCCTCCACACTATCTCGCACGGGCGGCTTCAAATGGGATCCACGGTTGAGGTGATTTGGATCGCCAAATACACATTTGAAAATTCGAGACATTTGGTAAATTCGGGGAGAAAAGTAACTTCGGGTAGGCTTGTAAATTTCGGGCAATCCACACCCATGTCTTGAACCCGTGACCTCCCCACTGTGAACCATGTGCACTAACCACTACACCCGCATGCGTTCATTGAAATATAAGTAATTTGAGTATGTCATATTGTAAATTTTGGCCGATTAGTAAATTCGCGGCACAAATATGGAAGGTTCCCATACTATATGCGCCAAATACTTGTTTTTAGGCAATCCAACTCTGCAAAAATTGTCAAAAGTGGGTACACTTGATCTTCCACATGGCTATTTGCAATTTTTTGTCGGTTTTTCATAGAGTATTGAAAATCTTGGTTTTGTACAAGAGTTAATGGAGAATGCAATGGGTACACTTGATCTTCCATATGCCTATTCCCAATTGTTTGTCGGTTTTTCATAGAGTATTGAAAATCTTGGTTTTGTACAGGTTTTGTACAAGAGTTAGTAAAGAATGCAAACTATCGATGATTTTGACAAGAATCATTGCCCTTTAAATTTCATAATTTTCTTTTTTTTGTATAATTTAATGTATTTTTTGAAAGGAGACTTACATTTTTATCAAAAAATGTTCAAAATACCTCAAAAAGAAAAAATGCTCATACAAAATCAGCATTGATGTAAACAAAACCTTGCTTACGAGTCCCACAATATTATTTATGCAAGGTCATAGTAAGGATGAACGGTCAATCATATCCAGTTTTAAGCCCAAATAGGTATAAGAAAGCTAATGCTCCTGATTAACTTGATAGGTTCCGATGCACAACCATGTATAATGAGTGTGCAATCCATTCAAATAGGCTAATGGATGGGAAGAGACAATGAAAACTTGTTGGCCTTTGAAGTTTTGAAAGAGAACTTCAATGAGCTCAGCCAGTGGCTTCTAATGCAAAGTATCAAGCTCCTACACTTTCATGGGTTTCTCTAAAAACTGTTTCCTGCTCATGCCAAGCCACACATCGACGTAGATTGTCATTTGGACATATTTTATAAAGTTGTCTTATGATGAACTCAAAGTGACGGCTTTGCAATGCCAATCTTTTGTGATGATCTCTGTTAAGAATAACCCTGTTTGTAAATAAGCAAGCATGTCCATGCCCATCATTCAAATGCATTGTGATTACAAACAAGGCAATATATGAAAGATCATCTTCAACACCAACAACTTGTACTCAATCCAAAAAGTCTCCAGTTTCAAGATGTGATAAATAATTAGCAACAACTTGTTTCTTCCTTGGTGTATGAAGAATTGTAAATTGAAACTCGGTAAGGATCAACATCCATCTATCAAATTTTCCGTGCAAGGTTTTTTGTGCTAGCAAGTATATCAATGATGAATGATCCACATGAAAAACAAACTTATCATTGAGAAAACAATGCAAAAATGTTTTGACTGGATAGATCATCCCTAAAGCCTTGTGGCAAATGAGTAGGTCCTTTCCATCAAACTCAACTGGTGATTGTCATAGTAAAGTTTAAACCACTCTATACCATTTTTCCACCTTTGCTTACATCAAAACTGCACGGTTGTAACATCTGAAGCATCCATAAAACATGAAATGCAATATCACACGGATGGAGGCTAAATACTAAGGATTTGGAGATTATAGACTTTAACCGCCAAAAGGCATTGCCACATTCTTCATCCCATTGCAACTTTTTTAGCTTCATCTGATTATTCTAGGGTGTGGCAATATTGGCTAGATAAAAAAGCTTTTGGCCAGGCCACCAAATCTGACCCAGACATCTTAACAAATCCTCCATCTAAATAGCTAGAAAATGATTTAGTAGGAAACCATGTAAACATCTATGATGTATGTTTTGTCTAGAGGTGCCT
Organism: Adiantum capillus-veneris; assembly: GCF_014529385.1. Lineage (NCBI taxonomy): Eukaryota > Viridiplantae > Streptophyta > Polypodiopsida > Polypodiales > Pteridaceae > Adiantum > Adiantum capillus-veneris. The sequence continues at coordinate 95,302,528 of NC_140948.1, forward strand.
ACAGGCTCCAAGTTGATTTCTCCTCTGATTTTTCCATAACATCATCTTTTTTTTTGTCACATTCTATCCTTCCACACTTGGACTTTCTGACATTCTGTACGTAAAATACATGCTAATAATGATGGAGCTTAATGCAGAAAGAATACACAAATTACTAGCTCTATCCTTGAATTTAGAAATTTCATCTATTTATAGCGATACTTGAGACCTGCCTATAGCTTTTCTCCCCTTTCTCTTTCTGAAAGCACTTCTTTTAGGGACAACAAGCGTCTCATCTCTCTAAAATGTTACATGTGTAAGCATGCATGCATACGTGTGCGTTGACTCAGCGCAAAGGAGAGGCTACCGAGAGATGCGCAAGCTGAAGGAGTGCAGGTCTGGGCCGGGTGTATCCAAGCATGAGTGCAAGAGAGCAGAAGCGCTAGGGTTTGAAATCAGAGAGAGAGATAGAGAGAGAGAGAGAGAGAGAGAGAGAGAGAGAGAGAGAGAGAGAGAGAGAGAGAGAGAGAGAGAGAGAGAGAGAGAGAGAGAGAGAGAGAGAGAGCTTGCACGATTTGGGGAAAACTCACTTAATGAGTTTGTGGGCTTTCCCACTTTTATTATAAGTGACCTTTAAAAAATATGTCCAGTTCAATGTGAACCTGGACAAAGTATAAAAATGTACAAAAGGGTTTATTTAGGCCTTTAACCCAACAACCACCCACTTAAAGGCATAAATGGTGCCTTTAAGTTAACCAACTCCCACCAGCTGTATGCATTGCTCATGTTGAGCCTTAGCAAGACTCTTGGTAAGAACATCTACAAGGTTATCTTGTGTATTGATCTTAGTCAAGGTGACTAGACCATCCTCCAATACCTGACGTATGAAGTGGTACTGCACACCTATGTGATTGGTACGCACATGAAACATGGCATTTTTTGCTAAATAGACAGCACTCTGGCTATCACATCGCAACACTAGAGTATGAGCATGCATGCCAAGTTCTTTTGCAAGTCTGCTCAACCAAATGGCCTCCTTCGAAGCCTATGTGGATGAAATGTATTTAGCCTCAATAGTACTCAGTGCCACAATTTTTTGCAACCTAAAACACCAAGAGCCTGCACCACCAGCAATAGTAAATACATATCCACTGGTAGATTTCTTGGTATCCATGTCACCTGCCATGTATGCATCACAATCTCCCTACAACTTTAAGTCACTTTTTCCATAACAAATACACTTTGATCGTGTACCTTGCAAATATCTCAGAATGCATTTGACAGCTTCGCAATGCGCTTTGCCAGGATTCGACATGTATCGACTAACAACTCCCACTGCATAAGCAATGTTAGGATGAGTGGAAACCATAGCATACATAAGAAAACCACAAGCTGATGCATAAGGGATTCCCTTCATTGCTTTCAATGCCACCTCATCCTTTAGGTAATCTGCTTTGCTAAGCTTGGTGTATGGAGGTACAGGTACTCCAAGAGGCTTAGCATCAGCCATATTAAATCTGTCAAGTACTTTTGCAATGTACTTTTCTTGAGATAAAAATAGCAAGTTCAGACTTCTATCTCTTTTAATACGCATGCCCAAAATATGCTCTACACCACCCAAATCCTTCATAGCAAATGCTGAATTTAGCTTACGCTTCAGAGCATCGAGACTAGTTGTATGTTTCCCGGCAAGCAGCATGTCATCAACATAGAGAACAAGTATGATGGGACTACCATATTCATCCCTTTTTGTATACAAACAATGATTTGCATGGCTGCGTTTCACGCATTGAGACAACATAAAAGTGTCAAACTTCTTATACCACTGCCGTGATGATTGTTTCAAACCATACAGAGCCCTTTTCAATTTGCATACTAGTTCCTCGCATGTAGGAGCTACAAAACCCTCAGGTTGTTTCATGTATATGTCCTCTTCAATGTCACCATGCAAAAATGTTGTCTTTACATCCATTTGATTCAATTCCAAATCAAGCACCACAACGAGAGCAAAAAGGACACGTAACGTAACCTTTACAACAACAGGAGAAAACATTTCTTGAAAATCAATTCCTTCTTTCTGTGCATATTCTTTTGCAACTAATCTTGCCTTGTACTTTGGTTTTTCATCCACGACCTTAATCTTGTATCACCATATGTTCGGAAGAGCCTTTCTCCCTTTAGGCAATGGCACAAGATCCCAAGTATCATTTGCATACAAGAATTTCATTTCCTCTTACATTGCAAGCTCCCAATTACTGCTTGATTCACATGACTTAGCCTCTTTATAAGTAAGAGAATCACCCTCATCTGACAACATTACATGATGCAAAGAGGGATTAAATTTTTGTGGCTCCCTTCTCAAATGAGTTGACCTACGTACCCAATGATCTACATTCTCAGGCAATGGTTCTACATCATGAGGCAACTCATTTTCAACTCTATCATGCTGTTGAAAATCATTTTCAGCCAATTCAGGTGGCTATCCATCCTTATAAGGAGCATCAATATCATGTTCTACCTCTTCTGGCTCAAGGTTAACTGACTGATTATTAATTTCAGCTTGCAACGATAATGCATCATGAGGATCTTTTTCTACATCAATGGGTGGAACAAAAGGCTGAAATTTGACTGTTTTCTTGTTAGAATCATATTCTTTAGCATTCTTAAGCAATTTTGCCTCATTGAACACTACATCTTGGTTGTGAGTTACCTTTCTAAATTGTGGTAACCACACTCTATAGCCCATTTCACCTTCTTCCCCATAACCTAGGAAGACTCCTTTAATGGACTTCATATCAAGCTTTGTTCTCAAATCCTTGCACAAAACATCAATACATGTGATCCCATAAATTTGGTACACTTGTGTATTGCTATTATAACCTGTAAATTGCCCATTTTGACCTAAAAACAACATGTTTTGGGTTGTTTTGGAAGTTTTGGTGACCTTCTTGACCCCGAAAGCAAGAGGCTTTGTGATAGAAGCGAAAATGGTTACGGGAGAGCAATATAGCTTGCTATTCACTAGCCTGTGCAGGGCCCGTTTCAGACCCTAGAGCTCTGATACCAGTTGAAAGCGCAAAGGAGAGGCTAGCGGGAGATGCGCGAGGTGAAGGAGTGCAGGTCTGGGCCAGGTGTAGCCAAGCATGAGTGTAGTAGAGTAGAAGCGCTAGGAATCAAAATCACAGAGAGAGAGAGAGAGAGAGAGAGAGAGAGAGAGAGAGAGAGAGAGAGAGAGAGAGAGAGAGAGAGAGAGAGAGAGAGAGAGAGAGAGAGCTCACACGATTTGGGGAAAACTCACTTAATGAGTTTGTGGGCTTTCCCACTTTTATTATAAGTGACCTTTAAAAAGTGTGTCCAGGTTCACATTTAAAAAATGTATCCACATTCAAAGTGAACCTGGACAAAGTTTAAAAATGTACAAAAGGGGTTATTTAGGCCTTTAACCCAACATGCATGTGTGTGTGCATGTGTGTGTGTGTGTGTGTGTGTGTGTGTGTGCGTGTGTGTGTGTGTATAATTGTGTATATGTTGGTTTATACACATGTATGTATATTGGCTTGTCTGCATGCATACACATAGTTGTGTTATATAAAGAATACACATATACACATAGAAAAAACCTTTGCACCTTAAGTCCTAAGCCCTAAGCTCCAAACTTCAAGCCTTAAACCCTTATACCCTAAAATTATATCCATAAACCCTAAGAACCCTAAGAACCCTAAGCCCTAAGATTTAAACCTCAAACCCTAAGCCTTAAGCTGAAACCTCTACACCCTAAGCCCTAAGCTCCAAACTTCAAACCCTAAACCCGTATACTCCTAACTCATAACCATAAACCTTAAGAACCCTAACCCTACGTTTCAAACTTCAAACCCTTTCCTATGTACCCTAAACTCTTAACCCTAAATCCTTATCCCTAAGCCCACAACTCATTAATGTAAACCTTAAAACCCTAAGATGATCTTGACTTGAATGCCCTACACCCAACATCCTAATTACTTAGCCATAAACCATAGACCCTACATCTTGAGCCCCAAGTCCTCACCAACTCCATGCTTCATTCTCGCCCACAAGGGTGCAAGTTTTGAAGCGCTTTATGGAAGAATATATGTGATGGTCTAGATGCTCCAAGGGGGCACTCAAAACACCACTAGAGACCAAAGGATTTATTTGCACCATTGATTGATGTCAAAGGGGACCTTATATTGGTATGACCTCTAGTTGTACTATACCTAGTATGGCTAGGTGTTTCTCAATCAATCATTGATCATGATCTTAGCTCAGCTAACATTCAATATGTCCTCATTCTATCTGGGGAGTGAGTGTGCAAGGGTACAACCGATGTTAAGATTTATAAAAATTGTTGGGATAAGCAGTGGTGTCCTAATGTAAGAGATCCATAGGCATGGGAGGATGTCAATGCAATTTTCTTTCCATGGGTGAGAAGGGGGCAACCAAATAATCCAAGTAGGGTGAAGATTTCAAAGCAGGTCTTTGAAGAGGCTCAACATAGCATGAACATCCTAGAAGAAGAATAAAATTTTGATCATGGATTTGTCTTAGCAATTGAGGATTGGGTATTCATTAAGACCAGTTTAGTAACCTAACAAAGCATAAACGTGTTCTTTTAGGGTTTTGGAACAAAAATTGAATACATCGAGTAGAAGTAATTTTTTGGAAACAATCACTAGATGACAAAATAGAAGACTTGAAGCATGCCCATCTCCAACTAGCCATATTCTTCTTATTGACCTTTTGGCCTATCTTTAGGACACCCCTTAACTTCTAATGCTTACTTGGCCTTGCCAAGGCCACCATTATATGTGCTTGCATGGCCAATTAGGATTGAGAGGCTAGGGAAAAACACTTTTTTGACACAAAAATGTATAAATATAGGGTTGGCACATTCACAACCCCTAGATCTACCCTGGGTGAATTGAAGAAATGAACAATTGAGAAGTGTGAAAGATGGGATTAGAGTGCTTGATTTCATTCCAAATTTTTTGCTAGGGGAAACATTCTCTAAACAATGTAGTATATATGTTAACCATATGCAAAAAATGTAATATAAAACTCATTATAATATGATAAGGTCTTCGTCTAGGAAAGATTTAATAATTCTCAACCGTTACAAGTTTGAATTTGTTGACATGACCACATTCCATGTAAGTTTATGTATCGAGTCACCCTAATATCTTGCAAAATGAGTTTTCCATCTACATATATCTTGTGTAGAAAAATAGAAGACAAATAATAGAATATTATTCACATTGCAAAAAAGATAGCAATACATGAATTTAAGGTCCTCAATATGTTCTTAATTGATGTATAAGACAACTTTTGGAATATGTGAGTGATACTAGACTCACATTCAAGTATTTAATACAATCGTGATGATGTGACAACATGCGACAAGACCATGAGAGTCTTTACACAAAAAATACTCTTTGTGTGGGATTAGTTGTCAATTAGGAGTTTTCAATGTGTTTTTGGTAATGTGTTTTGTGTGGGCACTAGGCTTGACTCTACAAAGTGAGCACAAATATGGAATTTACTCATACTATTTGCGCAAAATACATGTTCTAAAAACTGTCAAAAGTGGGTACACTTGATCTTCTATATGCCTATTCGCAATTAATTGTTGGTTTTTCATAGAGGATTGAAGATCTTGGTTCTGCACAAGAGTTAATGGAGAATGCAAACTATGGTTAATTTTGACAGGCATCCTTGCCCTTGAAATTGGATATATTTTTGATTTTTTATATAATATAATGTATTTTTTTAAAAGGAGACCTACATTTTTATCCAAAAATGTTCAAAATACCTCAGAAAAGATAAAATGCTCATACAAAATCAGCATTGATGCAAACAAAACCTTTCTTATGAGTCCCACAATATTATTTATGCGAGGTCATAGTAAGGATGGGAGGTCAATCATATCCAGGTTTTAAGCACAAATAGGTATATAAGAAAGCTAATCCTCTTGATCAACTTGATAGGCTCCCATGCACAACCATGTATAATGAGTGCAATCCATTCAAATAGGGTAATGGATGGAAAGAGACGATGAAAACTTGTTGGCCTTTGATTTTATAAAAGAGAACTTCAATGAGGCAAGCCAGTGGCTTCTAAATCAAAGTATCAAGCTCCTACACCTTCATGGGTTTCTCTAAGAACTACTTCTTGCTCATGCCAAACCACACATCGGCATAGATTGTCATCTGGACATATTTTACAAAGTTGTCTTATGATGAACTCAAAGCGGCGTCTTTGCAATGCCAATCTTTTGTGCTGATCTTTGCTAAGACTAGCCTTGTTTGTAAATAAGCAAGCATGTCCCCATGCCGATCATTCAAATGCATTGTAATTACAAACAAGGCAACATACTAAAGATCATCTTCAACACCAACAACTTGTACTCAATCCAAAAAATCTCAAGTTTCAAGTTGTGATAAATAATCAACAGCAACTTGTTTCTTCCTTGGTGTATGAAGGACTGTAAATTGAAACTTGATAAGGATCAACATCCATCTATCAAATTTTCTGTGCAAGGTTTGTTGTGCTATCAAGTACATCAATGATGAAAGATCCACATGAAAAACAAACTTATCATTGAGCAAACAATGCAAAAATGTTTTGACTTCATAGATAGTCCCTAAAGCCTTCCTTGTTGCAAATGAGTAGATCCTTTCCATCAAACTCAATTGGTGATTGGCATAGTAAAGTTTATACAACTCTATACCATTTTTCCACCTTGGTTTGCATCAAAACTGTACCGGTTGTAACATTTGAAGCATCCATAAAAACATGAAATGGAATATTAGATGGTGGAGGCTAAAACACCGAGGCTTTGGAGAATATAGAAAATTAACCACCAAAAGGCATTGCCACATTCTTCATCCCATTGCAACTTTTTCAGCTTCATCTGATCATTTTAGGGTGCGGCAATATCGGCTAGATATCAAAGTTTTTGGCTAGGCCACACAATCTGACCCAAGCATCTTAACAAATCCTTAAATACTTGGGTGTTTTAGCCATCATGATCAGTTTGACCTTTTTGGGTCTATGACAATAACTTCTATGAAATAATGTGTCTAAGTAGCATGCTGCTCTTTACACAAAAGGAAAATTTTAGAGGGTGAAGACATAACTATGATTCTCGACATTTTTCAAAACACTATTGAAAATGACTCAAATGCTTCTCTTTATCATTGAACACAATGAAATCATTCACAAAGATGTGCATATAATCTATTAAGAATGGGTCAAATATTGCTAAGACTGCTCAGTAAAATGTTGCTTGTGCACTTTTCAACCCAAAAAACATCACCTTTGAGGTGAAGGAACCCCATTTAGTAATGAAGGCAATCTTTTCTCTATCTTCTTATGCCATCTTGTTTTGGTTATAACTCAAGAAACCATCTAAAAATAATACATTTCATGAATTGCTACATCATTGAGCAAGGAATGTGTGAATGGTATCAGGAAAGGATTAGGGATGGTCACATAATTTAGCTTTCGATGATCCACCCAAACACGTAACTTGTAATTTTTTGACAAGACACAATTGATTACAACCAAGTGGATCTTTCTACCGGTGTGATGAATCTCACTCCAAGAAGTTTATCAGTTTCTTCCTTACCTCTAATAACATAATTGGGATTCATGTCTTCTTAAGAAGATGTGCAACATCAATTTCAAACAGCTTGGCTAGGCTCTTGTTGCCTTGCATATGCTCCTCCTCCTCATCTTACAGGCTCTTGATGATATATATTCCTACATAATATTTACGCCAAACTAATGTGGACACTGTGGTACATTTGTGTACACATACTTTCAATTTCTTCTTTCCCTTTTGATAGTGATGATGTTTTTTACCCAAGTCTGTTTTGCATTAGCTTGTCTCAACAACCAAGGCCTCTTGAGAAACAAAGGATCAACACCATTGATATCATCCATCCTTAACACTACAACATAAATCACAAAAGAAAAACCTACAATCATCTTTACCACAAACAGTGTAGGATCAAATTTATTAATGCCAAACTGGGTGCACAATGCCTTTGAGAGCACACTAGCTCATGAATCTTCTTCAAGAAAAACATTTGGCATGCTACTCCTTCAATTCTGACTCTCACTATGGGCACTTGCTCATCATACAAGATTGCCAACATTGCCTCGACCTCACACATCCTCCTTCTTGGCACTACCCTTCTTTTTGTTTTGCTTCCCTTATTGATTAATTTCTTTCACTAGCTTCTTTCTAAATTGAGGAACTAACTCCAATAGTCATGTGTAGTAGTCTTTGTGAGTGTTCCTCTTTAATTGCTCCCACAATGAAATCTCATCCATCTGTACTACATGCTTGCCTTTGTTGGCCTTCTTCTTGCCAACTTTCTTTGCCATTTCATTGTGGACTTTATCCCTAAACATGGGATGCTAAAAATGCACTCTTTTTGGCACTTTGTCTTCCTTAACAAGTACTTCCTTGACATATGAATTAACCAAAATTTGGATTTTGGTTGAATATGTGTAAATGGAGTGTCCTTGATGTTTAAATTTTTTTAAGGCACTTAAGATGTGAGGTAACATGGGTTGCAGCCGAAATGCACCCAAGAACTCCTTTTTCAACTCATCATATATTCTTCTTTGAAACAACCACTAGCATAATTTGGACTTATTTTGTGTCTCTGATTGGTCGTGCATGTGATTGTAGTGGTATCCAATGTTGAAATACCTCTAGATCTACTCCTTTCAGATTTGTATACTCCCAAGCAAATACATCCTTATATGTTTGGAAAAATTGCTTGGCCTTCTCTTTTATTTCTGGTTTTAGATGCTTATTGATTCTAACCGGGATTCCGTTCTTTGATTTCTTGATCATTTGGAAACAATCAATTTGGTCCACCACCTTTTCCTTTTGCCAAAGCTTTAGCTTAGTTTAAGTGATAATTTGGTGAGTAGAAAGGCTACTATTATCTTTGGTCAGCTTATGGAAATGTGTCTAGAGCTAAAGAGGAAATGGAAGTATGTGGTCAACCCTATGAAGAAGGAGCTTGCTAGGGGGCCTATGAGAGTTCTATCTTTAAATGAGCTACATAATATATAGCCTAGTGTGGATACATGGCATAAGAGGAAGTGCATTGGAGAGGCTTATATTGATGGAGGTGCATATGTGTGTGATATCAATCAAGATTGTGTATCAAATTTAAAAAATTCAGGTTTTTGTATGAATCTTTTAAACCAATCAAGGGGGAAGTGCCAATTAGGCAAAATTTGGACTCACAAAGGGGCCCTTTAAGGAGTTTGACTTTACCTCTCTCTACCAAAACGGATGCATGGATAATTTTTTGCAAACAAAATCCAAAGTTGGCGGAGGTTTGACAATTAGAATTTCCTCTTCAAGCTCTATCTACTGATATATAGCACGCCATGAGATTCCTCATATTTTAGAAGATTCTTTTTTTGATTCATCGATGATGTGACAACTCTGTCGGAGAAGAGGACATTGTAACCATCAAAACTCCGCCAACTTTGGAGTTTGTTTGCAAAAATTTATCCATGCACCCATTTTGGTAGAGAGAGGTAAAGTCAAACTCCTTAAAGGGCCCCTTTGTGAGTCCAAATTTTGCCTAGTGAAGTTTGTGAGTTATAAAGGAATTGGAGGTGGATATATTTTATGTTAAAGCATTGGTCAACTTTCATGTTATTCCCATGAGTATTCATGATTTCCCTCTCATACTTGGAAGACAATGGTTATAGGAATCCATGTACATGATTTCCCTCTCATACTTGGAAGACAATGGTTATAGGCAACCATGTACATGATTTCCCTCTCATACTTGGAAGACAATGGCTATAGGAAACCATGTACATGATTGGAGACATGGTACATCTATCATAAAATCTAATATCTAGCTAACCCAAATGATTTTCTCATATTAAACTGATCATTTAATGTGGGAGAATAAACAAGAACAAGGGTTAAAATAGAGTCATGTGCTTCTAGACCTATCTCAGCAGGGGACCAAAGGGAGAGATGGTTGCATCTCAATAGGGGTCCAAAAGGAGACGATCTACCAAAGAGAAATGTGTAATAAGTGCTTCTAGACCTATCTTAGCAGGGGACCAAAAGGAGAGATAGTTGCAGCTCAATACGGGTCCAAAAAGGAGACGGTCTACCAAAGAGCAACGTGCAATAAGTGCTTCTAGACTTATGTTAGCAGGGGACCAAGAGGAGAGATGGTTACATCTCAATAGGGTCCCAAAAGGAGGTAGTCTATCAAAGATAATCGTGCATATAATAGAGCTCAAAAGACCTTAGGGTTAGCTTCATTAAAGACCTCCAAAGGTTAGTGTTAAAAGTACTTAGACCTTAGGCAAACTAGGGTTGTGCTTGAGGTGGGAACCGGGCCCAAGCTTGAGGTTCTTGTCATGCTTGATGAGTAAGGTGCTCGAGGTGCTTGTCATGCTGCTGACTAAGGTTCTTGTCATGCTTGATGAGGAAGGTTCTTGAGAAGCTTCCCATGAATGGGGGGTAAGGTGCTTGAGTCAAAAATAGACCCTACAAAGGAGGGGGAAAACCCCAAAGTTAGGGGAATCTTTGACTTAACCTCCCACTCACCCAAAGGGCACCCCCTTTCTCAAGGAGCACATGGACACATGTCAAGCTCTCCCTATGCTTAGCCACATGGTGTGCTTGAATCCTATTGGCAAGAATGGAGATTCCTTGTGGGCGAGAATGAAAAATGGAGTTGGTGAGGACTTAGGGCTCAGGATGTAGGGTCTATGGTTTATGGTTAGGTAATTAGGGCTCAGGATGTAGGGTCTATGGTTTATGGTTAGGTAATTAGGATTTCAGGTGTAGGGCAATCAAGTCAAGTATATAGGTAAGGGTTTGAAGTTTGAGGCTTAGGGCTAGGGTTCTTAGGGTTTATGGTTACGAGTTAGGATTATAAGGGTTTAGGGTTTGAAGTTTGGAGCTTCGGGCTTAGGGTGTAGAGGTTTAAGCTTAAGGCTTAAGGTTTGAAGCTTAAGCTTAGGGCTTAGGGTTCTTATGGTTTATAGATTAGAGTTTAGGGTATAAGGGTTTAGGGCTTGAAGTTTGGAGCTTAGGACTTAAGACTTAAGGTGCAAAGGTTTTTGCTATGTGTGCATGTGTATTCTTTATATAAAACAGCTATGTGTATGCATGCAAACAAGCCAATATACATACATGCATATAAACCAACATATACACAAATACACACACACACACACACACACACACACACACACACACACACACACACACACACACACACACACACATGCACACACACACACACACACTTATGGATGCATACACATGTAACATTTTAGAGAGATGAGATGCTTGTTGTCCCTAACAAGAATGTGCTTCTAGAAAGAGAAAGGGGAGAAAAGCTATAGGCGGGTCTCAAGTATCTCTATAAATAGATGAAATTTCTAAAATCAAGGACAGAGCTAGTAGTTTGTGTATTCTTTTTGCATTAAGCTCCATCATTATTAGCATCTATTTTACATACAAAATGCCAAAAAGTCCAAGCATGGAAGGATAGAATGTGACAAAAAAAAAAAAGATGATGTTATGGCAAAATCAGACGAGAAATCAAGATGGAGCCTGTAGCCGCCTCTAGACAAACATGCATGATAGATGTTTGCATGGTTCCATACTAAAGCATTTTCTAGTTATTCAGGTAAAAAATTATTCAATCATTTAATGCCAACACAATGGCAAAAACATCAGTTCTAAATGTTGTTCCTCACTAGACCCACATAGACAAATAAGCAACCATACCCCTGCAAACAAGTGCTTTTGCGAGACCAGTTCTGAATACTGGAACCCAAGTACAATCCAGGCCCTGCCCTTGTAGCACCTGCAATTACTGGAGTCCAAAAGATGCATCCTGGACAGGAGTTTTCTGAGAACATTATGTGCTCACCAGGAGGACGACACAACCAAGCATGACCAACAATTTCATCATGACATAATATTTGTTAGTCACAAGAGCGAGAGACATGTGCTAACCCTTCAGCAGCAAAACCACGGAGCCAAAACCACATGTCCATCAAAAGTCAATGTTCCAATCTTGGTTCTATTCCATAAAAAACCCACAAAGCTTCTGGTGTCCATTTTCTAGGCTTGTACCACCACAATCAGTTCTAGTTTCTAGGCTCGTACCACCACAATCATTTCAGACCTTGAACCAAAATCTTGGGAGCTTCATTATCACATCTCCCTTTCATCGAACAAAAACAATCCAATATCTCCCACGCTGACACAAGCCTCCAACAAAAAAATCTCAACTACAGTTTGAGCAAGTACACAACAACCCTCATCAGATTAAAGGATCCATTTTCAGCTTCACAATCTGATGATTTCACATCAATCATTCGATTTTCTCTTGTATGGTAGGCCTATGAAGAAACTCCCTACTAGAAGCATCGATAGAGTACTCTGTTACCAGCTCTGAAGAAAGCGGATCTCAACTTCTTCTGCAATGTCCCAGACCACATAGACGGATAAGAACCCATATCCCTGCAGACGGGTGCTTTCAAGACCGGTTCTAAATGCTGCTCCTCACTAGACCATATAGACAAATAAGCAAATGTACCCCTGTAAACAAGTGTTTTTGCAAGAACAGTTCTAAATACTGCTCCTCATTTAGCTCTCCTATCAAAGTTGAAAAGACCCTGGCACCCTACATTGATCCTAGCAAGAGTTTTGGAGCAAAAGAAACACACCTGGAAGGAATACAAAACACTTGGTAGCTAGCATTAGAGAGTGTCCACTCTCACACCAGAGGGTAAGATCTTCAAGCTGAAAGGTACAAGTGTTCAGAAGGAACCTGCATATCATTATTCACCATAAGTATATACTAAAGTCATTCAGACGGAAACGAATCTCCAACAAAGAAGGTCTATATACAAAGAAGGCTAAGGATGGTAGTTGGCTGATCCTTATTTTGTATGTGGATGACATGTTGATTGCTGGCAAGCACTTGGAAGAAATTTCAGCTTTGAAGTCAAAGATGGCAAAATCGTTTGACATGAAAGACATGGGTGAGGCAAGTCATATACTTGGTATGCGCATTGAGAGAGACAGATCAAAGAAGTTGATTTGGTTATCTCAAACAGAGTATATTGACAAGGTTTTGCAACGTTTCAATATGGAGAAGGGAAAGGTACTGAGTGTTCCATTGCCACCATATGTGAAACTTAAAAAACAAGATTGTCCTGTGTCTGAGGAAGAACAGGCTGAAATGGATAAGATTCCATATGCGTCTGCAGTGGGTAGTTTGATGTATGCAATGATTGCTACTCGCCCAGACATTGCATTTGCAGTGGGAGTAGTAAGTTGATACATGTCAAACCCAGGCAAGAAACATTGGGAGGCAGTGAAAGGAATATTGAGATACCTGAAAGCTACAAAGAGTATGCGTATATGCTATGGGAGTCAGGAGCTAAGTGTAAAGGATTTTACAGACTCAGATTATGCAGGTGACTTAGACAACCAAAGGTCTACGTCAGGGTATGTCTTTACATTGGCTGGTGGAGCAGTATCATGGCGTTCTAGATTACAAGATTGTGTTACTCAGTCTACTATAGAGGCTGAATATGTTGCAGCATCAGAGGCATGCAAAGAATCAATTTGGCTTAATCGACTAGTAACAGATTTGGGAATCAAAGAAGAGATGCCTGTGTTATATTGTGATAGTCAAAGTGCTATACAATTGGCTCGCAATCCAGTTTATCACTCAAAGACAAAGCATGTGGATGTGAAGTATCATTTCATCAGGGAAATGCTCAAGGATAAGCAACTTCAGCTTGTCAAAGTTCACACCACTGAAAATCCTGCTGATCTACTTACAAAAGGACTTCCCTCAGAGAGCTTTGCCCATTTTCGCAAGCAGTTAGGTGTAGGGTAATACATCTCTTGTATATTAGCTTGTATAGTAGCTTCTCTCACACTTAAAGTACCACATTGGACTTTAAGTGGGAGGTTGTTGGGGTATGAAGCCCAATGTGGTCGCCTAGGTAAGTGGGCGGGCCGCCAGGTATGTACACATATTCTTTTGTAAAAACCTAATAAGAACTCACTATGCTCTATACATTACAGTAGAGCGAGTTCACCATATCGTCGTGCTCTTCTTCTTGCACTCTCTCTCGCGTCGCACTTCCGCTCGTACTCCTTCACCAAATGTGACCATCCTAAGATAAAATTAGAAAGTAGTACAATTGTTTAGGTAAATCATACTAAGAAAAAAGTGAGCATTGTCAAATGCTATGCATCCATGCCTGGATAATTCCGGCCTCGACTCAGTGCCTTGAAGATATCAACATCTGCCAGGATTGGTTGATGGATAAACATGTTCTCATTTTGGCTTAGCCCTAGCACACGCAGATAAATAAAATACAAATGTTTACATGCAAGATATGGTTTTTGCTTTGACACTCGTTCCATGAAGTCTGGGCATGTGCACGATGGCTGGTTGCTAATACAAACTTTGTACATCCCCACATGACCATCATCACTTCTTGTCTCTAGTTTGAAGACCTCACTAACACCATCTGCTGCACATATCTCTTCTACAACCTTCGCTCTCAGGGCTAGTGCTAGACTGATCTTGCGAGTAGCATCCTCGGAAATGGAAGTCCGATACCATACACATAGACCATCTCGCACTGTGGCTCTTGCACTGCCTTCAGGAGTGGATGTATCTTTTGACTTGAAAGGAGTGTTTGTCATATTTTGTTCTTGAGCAACTGGCGTTACATTAGATACTCCTTCTTTGCTTAGCTCCACTTGATACCCCCCTTCATGCAATATTTGCACCTCATCCTCCAATAGGTTGGTGCCCACATGCATGGGCCAAGTGTGTGGTGGATGAAGAGGCTGCGGCTCAATGTTTTGGTCTACTATATGACAATGCAAGACATGATCCGGACAAAACCAAAACCATTGACGCACCACACCATTTGGATGTTTTCAATATCCTTCAAACAATGGGGCTGGTATACCAAGGCTAGAACCTGCTATACTACATCCACACCTGCGTCCGCCTCTTGGTGTGCCGCTACATGTGACCCTACTACCTTGTGGAGTTCGACGTATGGCCCACATTGCCTCATTGACCTTGCGCTCAACTACATACTGCCCACCAGAACCTATACTTCGTTTTGGGGTTTGTGATATCCGTTCTTCTGCAAAGTTGATCTTACGTGGTCTTCCACACTTCTTGCGATCTTTGGTGATCGAGTTGTACTCAAGCCTATGTGATGCATCATCTTCCACGTTGATAACCTCATTTGGCTTCCGTTTTTGCCTTGATGTCTCCTTATCTCCTGTTAATGGAGTTGGTTGTTTAGACATTGGAGTGCCCTCAGTAGCCGCATTCACTGCTCTTATCACTTGGCTAGGACGTTTTTCATGGCATTCCGTAAGCTTTTGTATTGATGGACCCTTCCCAATTTTTTTTCCATGGCTGTATGAAATGGCCTTTGTGCTCTGTAAGATGGAATTTGCAAGGTCGGTTGTACATGCATCATATAATGATATGCGTTTACGAAAACCCTCCCCTGCTAGCTAGCTGCTGCCATGCTTGCTCTCCGCAAGGTTAGTGCGTGGAGTGTTTGGTCCATCAGAGCTACTTTCTACGAATGTCATAATGCCACCCCAATGTGCAATACGAATTTCCCACCAACTAAGCCATGAATCCATGTATGGAATGTTACGGTCTATGCAATGACCGTTACACCACCATTGGCGTATCAGACGAGCCTCTACTGCTGGAGCCTCTTTTGTTGGTGTTTGCCTCCACTTCTCACACATTTCTTTGTGTGTGTGTTGAGAAGCTTGCACCACATACTTCATTGTGTGTTGATTCAAGCTTTGCTTCCAATGGAAAAGACAAGAACGCTCTCGGCCGCTCATTGTATTGGTCTTGTCACCACCATTGAAAACAATTCGAACTGCATTCCAATTTGCTTGAGCTTCCCATGTAGCCAAAGAAATTTGCTTTGTCACACCCACATGATATCATTACATCATTAAGGCACTCCCAAAACAAACATTGCGTTTCTATGTCTTCCTGTTTCATTTCACAAGTTGCAATAGTCAAAAGGTCCTGCATGATGCAAATACTTTGTTTTAGAGAGAGTAAATGGAAATCCACAAAGCTCTTAAGGTGCGCCATGTACCTTGGATCATAGACATGACAGGCCATAGTCACCCAATCGTTAACACGTCTGGTGTGATCAAACTGGATCCACGCACGTCGAAGATCACCATCCCGATCTTGTCTCATTCGGTTGACTAGGTCCACACCGGATGCTGGACCAATTGTGGAGATTTTGAAGACATAACATTTCTCCCCCTCCATACCTTGACCAGGAAACCGACTTCCATGGAAAAACTCATATGTGCAGTTTCGCTGCAGTTTTAGGAGTGCATCAATGCCAAAAGATTCTTTGTCAACCCCTCTGCGTAAAATAGATATTGACCTCTGAAACCTGTCAATGTTAAAAGTGTTTAGATCAAAAAATAATTTAGCATAGAGTTTTGCATCGAAATAAGAATCTAGGAAATGCTCATACCAATTATCTTGCACCAATGGGCCCAACTCCTCAGCGATTGCAAATAGCTATTTCTCGCCTAAAATACCTTCGTTGGTGTTGTTGCAAAGAAGTCTTGTACTTATAATTTCTTTTGCCAAACACATTTGAACCTTCTTGGCTCCTGCGTGTGGGTCAACAGTCAAAATCCTTTCCACCATCAGCTTGGTGTTGTCCGTTAGTGTTTTGGATGTGCCGCTGCGCACATCGTGTTGATGTGTGCACCGATGAATCATAACTCTAGTGGCAGTCTCATCGGATGTCATGACATAGTATACTACACAATCACATGTTGCAATACAGAAAGCAATTGCCTTACAAAAATGGCATGTAAGGCTCTTATCTCCAATCTTACAATATTCCCCAGGTCCAGTTGCCTTTTGTATGTACTCGTTGAAATGACTTGTATTGGGAATATGGTAATTAACCAAGCGGACACATTGTTCATTCATGCACTTGAGAGATCCTATGCAATGACTAAGACGCACTACACCTGCAAATACAATATTGGATGTAGTAGGCTTCGACCACAAATGAGGATCATACTTATGCTCCATCGCATCCATATGGTGCAACTTTCCCATGGTAGGTGGAAATTCTAGAACGAGATCTCCATTGTAAGACCTTGGAATCTCTGTAACTTGTTCCACTACTTTTATTTGCATTAACAGCTTTGTCAATGTGCCCTTCTTCTCGGCCTGTAAGAGTTTTTGTCTTGTACTCCTTTTGAAGTTGTTTGAGGGCAAAACTCGAGGGGGGGTACATAGATCTATTAACTCCTTTGGACCGAATTACATCTTTGACGGACTATCCACAATGGAAATGGGAATCATGCTAGGTGAGCCGGCATACTGTGTTTGATGAGATACGTTGACTTTGTATTTACGTGAAAGCTGCTCATCCAATACATAGATGAATTCACCCAAATTGTTGAGAGTCCTCTCAAGAGGCAAATTCATTTCAATATCACCTACTTCGATAACAGCATCTAAAGTTGTAAATTGCATTGGAGAAATTAATTTTAAAAGAAATGATTCAGATAGTATGAATTTACCATTGTAAAAAGGATAAGAAAACTCTTTACCCAAGAAAAATAAAGAGCAAGCCATAATAATATGCTAAGCAAATAATTAAACACAAGATCACATTGTATAAGCTAAAACAAATTGATTATATACTCACGTCTAATAAGTAGTCGTTATAAATTTAAAATTAATATTATTTTATTAATTTAAAAAATTAATGTTAAAAGATATGAAATATTTTTTAAAAAAAAATTGTTACAAAATATTTGTTTGTGACTATGTGTGTGATCACGTGAATTTAGTAATTTTAATTTCTTTTTAAAATGTTTGTGTAAAAGAGATGTGTGAATAATCAAATGTATTAAGGATAGAGAAACGCTATCTAGAGGGAGAGGGGGACAAGGGGCACCAACGCAAGTGGTCGGACCGGGCTGGAGCGTTTTGCGTGGACCGAAGCAAGGCACTAACGCAAGGGGGGCGGAGGGAGAGAGACCAGGGCAATGGGCGGCCGGGTTTTGCATGGAGGGCCGCTGGTAGGGGCGGAGGCGAAGGTTGGGGGGGGGGGGGGGGGGGGGGGCAGGAGCGGGCGGGGCAAGGGGACAGCGGAGGCGGGGCAAGGGGGGCATAGGAGCGGAGGCGCAGGTTGGGTGGGGGCGGAGGTTTGGGGGGGGGGGGGGGGGGGGGGGGCAAGGGGGCGCAGGAGCAGGCGGGGCAAGGGGCAACGGGACAGCGGAGGCAGCGGCAGGCGGGCGGGCCAAGGGGGCGCATAAAGGGCAAGGGGGACGTACGAGCGGAGCGGAGGCGGGGGCGGGCAAAGGGGGGGGAGGAGCGGAGCGGGATAGGCGACCAAGCGCCCATGGCCAACGCATTGGCCGTGGGCGCGTGGGCGCCTATGTGTACTCTACCTCTAGCCACGCGTTGGCCAGAGACAGAGTACACACAGGCGCCCACTCGCCCGCGGTAGTCCACGAGGACACGGCGGCGCGCCTGTCCACATGGACTGGCTACGTGTACCGTCTCTCGGCGACAGTACACATGGCTGGCCACGCGCACTGCCATGCAGGCAATGAGCTGGCCACGTGGCCTACCACGTGTATTCTCGTTGGGCGACAGCACACGTGGCACGACACGTGGTGCCAAAAATGGCACCAAGCGCAGTGCCACGTGTACTGTCACCCAGCGACAATATACGTGGCAGGACACGTGGCCAGCTCATTGCCTATGTGGCAGTGCGCATGGCCACATGGCCGGCCACCTGTACTGTCGGTTGGCGACAGTACACATGGCATGTCCACGTGGACACGCGACGGGCACCTGCGCTAGCATGTCCACGTGGCTTGACACGTGTGTGTGTCCACACACACACACACACACACACACACACACGCAAAAAGCGTTTGTGTGTGTGAACACACACACAAACACAAATGCACACACACACGAGCGTGTGTGTGTGTACACACACACGTTGGCGTGCGTGTGTGCACCACACACACGCGCGTCAATGCAGCGTGTGTGTGTGGCACACACACGTGCGTGCCTGCGTGGAGCGTGTGTGTGTGTGTGTGGCACATACACACGCGCATCTGCGTGCAGAGCATGCGTGTGTGTGTACCACACACACACACACGCACACGTACACACGCACGTGCACGCGCGGATGCGTACGCGTCCACGTGTACGCATCCGTGTCCACACACACACACACACCACACACACATGCGCGCGTGTACATGGCAACACACACACACACACTCCTTTCTCTCACACACACAGTCACAAAAAAATTAAATAATAATAATAATAAATAAATAAACTTTGTAAAGTGACCTTCTCTTCTTCATTTTCTTCTTCTCTATTCTCTTTTGCTACACAGATCTCTCTCTTTCTCTCTGTCAAGTTTCTTTTTGTTCATATCTCAAACTCCAACCTACAAATTCTCATAAATCATCCTATATCTATTTCTTATAAATTATCCTTCTTTCTCGTAAGCATGGGAACAAGAAACCAAACAAAAAATACTGGTGCAGTTGATGAGGTTGATGTTACTACCTCACAAGAAGTACCTCCGTTAGGCACACAGGATACCCAACAATCTCACGCATTGAGTTCTTTGGATCGTATTGTATCCATTGTAACTGGAGTGGCTGGAACATCACAATCAAGCGCCGGACCCAGTCATCGTGTGGAAATAGATACCGCTATTGAGAATGTCAAAGACGAAGCGTTTGGAAACGTTGTCGAAAAACACATTTCTTTGGGTTGGGTGGATTCTCACAGAGTACCATACGATGGGAAACTTCCGCGATTTCCTCTATGTCGACTTCTCTCAAACCCCGCCATCCGCATGCATGATGACCATGTGGCCGATTTGCAACTCTCTATTGCAAACAAAAGCTACCAACCAACCATGGCAAGATTTATTGTTAGTGAACGAATTCTTGGGGAGGATCACAAACAATTTACTCGTTGTGGTCACGCTGCAAGGGATCTTGCAATGTCATATGATTTGGATGAAGAGCTTCGCCAAATCCTAGAGCTTAGTCACATGGTCGAGAGGTACTTTGTGGTTTGGGATGGTAATCACCGACTGGAGGTATGGATGCGGTGGATGAACGAGAATGACATTCCAATTGAGAAAGCACCAAAGGTGGAGTGCGTTCTAGTTGAATTTTAGCCGCATGAGGCAGCGGAGTTTCTATTGGTTTTGGGTATGATCAATAGGTGAGCCCTTTTTTTTTTGCTAATGTAAATGCATTTTATTTGTAAACTATATAAATTACAATTTATTGTTAAACAGGGCCACGAGGGTTTCAATGCCTCACACAACTGCTCATGATATTTTCATGATGAGAAAGCTAGGGTTGGTGAACCCTACATCACTTTTGCAAAAATTCCCCGAAAGAGCGCGTTTGGCAGCAGAAGGGCTTTGAATTTTAGAGGTCCAAACAAGTAAAAGTGGCTAAAATTGCCAATGGCTGTCTTTGCGCAACTACTTTGGAAGGTATGCTTCAAACCAATTGTATATGAGAATATGTTTTTATTACGAAATCTTATTATGTGTATTTTGATTGAGTCTTTGGAAAATGATAGGAAGAGTTCGATCATATGTTTAGTAGTAAAATGGAAGGGCTGCCATCAAAAGGGAGTTTTGACTACGAGTTGGCACCTGACGCATACGAGGAAAGCATCAATCTAGCGCTATCTCAAACGGATCAATAATTTACGTGCAAAGGGCTTGAGATAGCCACCATTGCAAATCCAGAGAATGGCAGCGATTCTTTCCAGAAATGTATTTCATTTACAGGTTGGGGCGAGAAGACCACGAAAATGACACCCTCGAGAGTGGCAGAGGTTGCGCATGCACGCATTAGCCCAACAGAGTAAGTAATAGTCGTTTAAATCATTGGATATATTTCTCTTTTTATTATGTACCAAAAAAAAAAGTCTCACTTTTCCTTTGATAAGAAGTGCCGATTGCTTGATTTTCTCCAAGGCGGTGATGCATCCTTGAAGGAGAAGGGCATCGGTTTGAAGGAGAAGGACTGGATCCAGTGGCTTCGATATCACGTGTACTGGTGGCAGTTGGAAAGGTTAGATTTAGTGAACATTTGCACCAGCTAGCAATTTGTTATGTAACTTGTGACTTATTATTTGCTGTTGCAGGAGAGTGCTTGAGATGGCCGAGAAAATGCAGGCCGAGAATCATGATGTTGCTATCCAACATGAGAAGGATGAAGGTAGGCATGGTTGCACACTTGCCCACACATTATTGACATACAGACGCAAGAACTTTGAGAAGGCCTTCAAGAAGTGGAGTGCTCGGATCAAGTCCACACATGAACCCGAAGAGCAACCCCATTTTGCTTGTACGGCACGATGCTTGTTGTACAGGTTCGACATCTTTAATTGACAAATTAAGAATGTAGTAGGATACACTAATCTTTTTCTATGCAAATGAAAACATTGTGGTCTGTCTTGTAGATGGTGGAGAGATGCTCTTGTCTTTCCCATTCCCGAGCACCCCAGTGATGCATGGTGTAGGTCGGAGAGAGAGGAGACGGGCTTATATCCTGACGAGTGGATAGATGACTTGCAGCCAAAGGGAGCATGGCTCAAGTGTCCTTGGTGGCTGGACTACCCGGACAAGGAGTACCCACCCGAAGAGGAAGAGCTATACATAGGTATGCCTCTATGTAGTTTTTACCTTTGCCATGAAGCAATAGAATATGGGCTCAATAACTCTTCTTCTTTTAATTAATAGCGGAGCATAGTGCGTCACAGAAGAAAGCGGTCGTGATAGAGGATACTCTATCTCCAAACACATCAAAGAAACCAGAGAGGAAGAAACAGACCTCAAGGAAAGACTTGCAAGCACAACCGGCTGACAAGCAACGTGGGAAGAGAAAGAAGAGGGTTGTAGTTTCCAGCGCAACAGTGAGAGCGAGCATGTGGTTGCGGAGTATTCTATAGAAGTCAAGGATAGTGCTCATAGCCTTGGTGCTATGAGTCACAGTGTACCGACACTATCCTTCACTCCCAGACCAGTGCGGGGCATCCAGGAGTCCCCTCCATGTTCACCGTCACATGGTAGGGCTGCAGGGGACCTATCAGACATGGCTAGAGTTGTGGGAGATAACCATGCAGGTACATGAAAATGCTTAATGTTGTGTTGCCCTACCATCACATGGTAGGGCTACAGAGGACCTATCAGACATGGCCAGAGTTGTGGGAGATAACCATCCAGGTACATGAAAATGCTTAATGTTGTGTTGTTCTCTTTAGCATTGCTTGAAAGATATATTTGATCTTATGTTGCTACATACAGATATGCATGTAGAGCCACGCCACCTTGCAGTGCATGCTAGTGCCAAAGAGTTGGCAAAAGCTATTCCAGATGTGTTGTGCAATGACAGGTAAGCCACGCTTATTTACAATCATAGTTATGTGCACACTTATAGTGCTAACAAAAATTACATGCAGTTCTATGCAGTCACTACGTAGATTCTTGGGCTCTCTATCAGGAACAAGGCAGATGAACCCCAGCTTAAGATTGGGTGGTGTACGTTTGGTGTACATGGCCTTTCCCTTACACACTAGGCCACCAATGGGATAGTGACCTTGTGGATGCTCCATTCCTTCTGGCATCCGAGTTTCTTTTGGTGGATGGCATGATTGTGGCGACATGTCATGCAGAACATCTTTCCATCGTCACTTCAAAGGCAGAGGGAGCTGGTTTCCAGCTATTGAGGATATTGTACTTACGGCTATCGGAGGCTAGTAGTACGACTGTTCAGGACTATTTAGAGGGGGTATGTTTTTTTTTTTTATATAATGAATAGTAACTTCATTGTTCGCGGGTCAAAAAATAATGTTTTACTTGCTCCCCGTAGGTTGGTACTTTGTTGCTAGCCATTTTTTCACCCCCTAGAACTGGTGGGTGTCGGCTTCCAAGGTACGATCGAGCGGATGGAGAGATTGCAGCAAATGTACGTGGATTCTCTGCAAATGACGACATATTGTGGGAGAAGCTACCAGGATCAGATTCCACACAGTGGACGGTTGATCGTATGGGCCGGCCTTATCATAGATGTGTTGAGAGGAGTCTAGCGTTTGCCAGGTGGTAGAATTTTTTTGGTAGTCTTTTTTATTGTTTCTATAAAATTATAGGTATAATAAATCTAAAGGTAACTTTTTTTTTGTAGATGGCTACTAGGTACCTTCATAGACATGGGAGATGCTGTGTTGGATTGTTTTGCAGGAGTTGGGACATTGGCAGCACAATGTTTACTACTATGTAGACATTACATCAGCTGTGAGAAGGATTGGGTAGTTTTCAGTGCTTGTGTGGAGCCAACTCAGTGCCTACCTTCCGATTTAGGCTTGATATTGATGTTTCATAGGAGTGTCAGAGCTCAGGTAACTGAACAACCGCAGCAGGTGTCTGAGCAGCTTCATCCGCTTGACCCACCGTTCCCGACACCACTCAGCAGTCAGGGCGGGGGAGTAGCAGCACCATATCCCACTTTCACAGCCACATTTTTGGCATGGCGTGCAATTGGACCGTCTCCCAGTGCATTCATTGCCTCTACATCTGAGGCCCCGCCCGGGGTTGATCCATTGCCTCTTTCACTACCTGCAGCCCCCCCCACATATAGTTCATACCCTTTGCCATTTGGAGTAGTTCCCCCACCATTTGGTGCACTGCCCCCGTTGGCACGACCTTTGTTTCCTCCCAGAGGATATGGCCCCCCACTGCCCTTCTTTCCTCCACGTCACCCATGATGTATCACCCCCCATATGTATTTACTTTGGATGCAATGGAACTCATAGATTTGGGGTTTGCTATTTGAAATAGACCGTAATTGTGTGTAAGGAACTTATATTTCTCTTATTAATGTATTGAATGATTCGCCGGTGTTTTTTGTTTGAATGTAAGTTGGTCGTGAAATGACGATCAAATTTTAGTTGGAGAGAGAGAGAGAGAGAGAGAGAGAGAGAGAGAGAGAGAGAGAGAGAGAGAGAGAGATGGGTAGATTGTCCCTTCTTTTGAGAATCCGCTTGCCCGATTCTTAAAAAGCGCTCGCCAGAAACTACTCGCCCACAAATCGCGTCCTTAGCAAGAGGGGTCGACCAAGATGAGAGAGAAGGCTATTTTTTACTCTAACTCATTGCTACACACACACACACACACACACACACACACACACACAACTCATGTGTTCAAGAAGAACTCCATCTCCTTCTCCAAGCATGGAGAAATAGAGGCCTACTACACCAACAACTCTTGGCTATGGAATGTAAATCCAACCAAGAGCCAAGCTTCAATGGCATGCTCATCTCCTCTACCATGCTAATTACTAAGCTAATCTATGCTATTGAGGTGATTATGTGAGGATAATAGTTCTTTCTCCTAAGATACCTCTTCTTCCTCTCAATCTATCCTCATTCCTGCTAGCTCTCACCATTTTTGAAGGTATGTGAGGTCTTGGGACTGAGGCTAGGGACACTAGGTGTGTTTTTCAAGCATAATTTGATATATGAAGCTTCCATCTTCATTAAACCAACTAGTTTTTTCAAGGAACACAAAGATTGTATTGTACAAAAGTCTCCTTCAATGAGAGAAGCTATAATACAAAGCCTTTATGGAGGGGGGACAGGCTCCATGTAAATCTGGTCCTCAACTATTGTCAATTGTTCTATTTCTCTCTCTTTTCAAGTATTGTCAATGCCAAATTAGCTAGGTGTAAATTTCTATGTTGTTTTCTCAATTAAGTACTTTTCTATGCTCATTAGGAACTTGTTCTTAATGAAATTCTCACTATGTTATCAATTTCCACTACACACAAGTTACTAGTGCATTAAATGTTACATTGGTATCATAGATATTGGTTTCTCTTTTCTTGCTCAAGAAGAGAAGTCCTCAAGTTTGCTACAAATGGTTGGTGTTATTAATTGCAAAAGAGTAAGTAGAATAGGGATTTTTCATCCTTGAAGCACGCCTACTTTATGCAGTTAAAGGAGGCATCGTTGAGAGATATGGTCTTAATAATGGAGTCCTATGGGGCGTGCTTATGGCTTAACCATTATTGAGCTATTAGAAGCTTGACAGGAACCGGTGCTCTCTTGGCTCTGTTGAACCCTCTCTTCTATTCCTTACAATTAATAATATTTGATCCACGAGTATAGATGCTTGAGTGCTTATCTTTGAAGGTAAAGAGGAGTAGCAACTAGGGCTTGAAATGCCAAAGTACAAGTAATAGTTTACAGCTAAAATTTGCTAGTATGGCTAACAAAGGAAAAGAGATTGAAATGAATGTTGTTAGCTTTTATTTTGCTAATGAAGGAGCAACTAATGATTCCCCTATGCTTGTAAACTATCTTGTTTCTAGGCTTCAACAAGCCTTGGGCAACCCATCCCTCCAAGGTGAAGTGCTACAGTAATTGCGCACCCATGGTATTCTCCAAACTCGCCACTAAGAAGAGAGAGTACCTAGGAAGCATCCTAGTGAGACTTCCAAAAGAGGACTCTCTCCGATAAAAAAAAGAAGAAGAGGATCCATACAAAGGGCTCAAAAATCTACTACTCGATGACACATCTCCTTCCCAAAGGAGAACCCAAGTTTCAACGGTAGAGCCCCCACCAAAAGAAAGAGAACGAAGTGAGTCTCCTGCCACCTCGATGGAGATGGCTCCACGAAGATGGAGGGCAAAACGCTCTCGAACACCCCCTAAACGGAAAAGACCATCATCACATAATTCTCTTCACCATAATTCAAAGAGAGATGAGTGAAAACAAGAGAAGAAAAAGGCAAGAAACAGGTCACCCTCTTCTCCATCTTCTTTATCCTCTTCCTCTTCTGAAGAAAGTGATGGTGCAGACAAGGAGGAACAAGGGAAGAAAAAGGCAAGAAAGAGGTCACCCTCTTCTCCATCCTCCTCATACTCTTCCTCTTCTGAAGAAAGTGATGGTGCAGCTCTTGAACCACCTAAAAGAATAGTCCATAGGAAATCCTATGCCGCCTAGAAAAGGTGGTCCAAGCTCAAAAATTTCAACGAGGGAGGAAAGAACATCTCTTTCCTCACCTATGATGATACTTTTGGTGCTACAGACAAAGTCTTGGCCTTTATCCAACAATTCAGTGCAACGTTTGGAGATGAGGGCTTCACGGAGTCCTCTAAGCTACACCATGTAGCTATGCATTTTCAAAATTCCGCCAGGCAATGGTGGTCTAGCCTGCAAGAAGATGGTGAAGCTCCACAAACATGGAAAGCTTTAAGAGCTTCCATTATGAAACAGTTTTTGGCTACCGATACCAAAGACAAAGTACTCATCGAATGGCGAGCCTTGAAGCTCTCTCCCTAGGAATCTATTCACAAATATGTTGCTAAATGAGTCAATGTCAGTTACCAAAATATGCGAAAGACCAAAAACGTACGACTGTACATCAAAGATCAACAGAAAGAAGCAGTGAAGATTGGAGTTACACATTTTTGACATTTTCCCAAAATGGTCATGTATTGTAAATTCCCGATTTATTTCAAGCCATTGTAATATTTTAATGTGTTATGGGCTCAATGGGAGTTCAAGTTGTAAAGACCAGGTTAGTTAGTGTGTTTAGGTTGCAGATTCAGTAAGTGGTGAAGCCCTAAAGGCCTTGGGCGCCGGACATTGCATATTTTTACCCTAGGTATATAAGGCAGTGTGTAAAAGAAATTAGGGTTCTCAAGCTCATTTGTTGAGAGCACTCTTTGATGAGAGCTCTTGAGTTGTGTGGCTATGGAGTCCTTGAGCTTCTCCTTGCTCATGTGACTTGGTTAACATTAATCAACTCCTAATCAATGCTTAATTCTCTTTCACTATGCCTCTTTCCTGCTTCTTATGATTGCCTGATGCTTTGATTAGCTAGATCATAACTAATTAGTGGTTAATCCCTCTCTAATCTTGTGTGATTGCCTCTTTTGCTTGTGTGTGCATGTAGGTTTGATTGGAGTGTGGTGCTCGATAGATCTATGTGTGTGTGCTTGCCATTAGTGTGTTGCATGATAGGATTAGTGTTGTGTGTGTCTTCAATCATTAGTATGTGTGGTTGGGTTGATTAGAGGTGAAGAGAAGTTGTGGAACGGTTGTTTAACCTCACTCCTATCTTCTGGTAGATTTAGCGAGAACCACGATTAAATTGTCAATCCATGGGACAAAGCTGACTCAACTAGTGCATAGAGGCTACAAGAGGTTGTCAATCTCTCTGAAAACAACAAACAACTCGCATCTAACTCATGCTACACTCAAGTGAGTGAAATCACGATTGCTCATCGGCAAACAAATCACATCAGTTACAGCATCAAAGGCCATCGCTCATCGACAAACAAATCACATCCGTTACAGCATCAAAGGACATCCAAACGTAAGGAAACTTCTCGGACAAGTTTATAAGACCTAAGAACACATGCTTATGGTCTCAAATTCCACTTTAGGTCAAGCACAAAAATCACAATTATTAACAGCAGTGGATTTTTGACCTAGTCGTTTTCAACCCAGAATGCATCTAAATGCTTAGCAATGATGCCCCAATACCCCACCTATGCTTAGTTTTTTATTTTGAAGTGTAATTTCCTACTTATGATGAAATTAGGCCGTGGGTCAACGATGCCAAAAGCTACGAAATACTGTGAAATTCTTATGTCAATGCATAGAGCTCTTACCTACGCTTGCAATGCAACAAATGCGATTGCAATGTGACAACTGGGGAGGGAGTAGGAAGCACGAGAAGGAGGGAAGGAAGCGCCGTTACCTCATGCTGTGTATTTCATTATCCAAAACTTAAACATAACTTACAAAAATTGGCTTTTATACCTTAGCCAAGGTTTTTGGTGGTCAAAACTAATAATCTGGGAACTCTTAACTAAAGATGGGTAATAACAGGTTGATACAATTTGGAAGCTTGTAGCCCCGGCTCATCAATTACAAGGTTTATCCAAAAAATAGGAGTTATAATATTCCCGATTTATCAAAATAATAAGTGTTTTTACAATGAGAGCTCCAAAAAATGGTATCTGAGTTAGCTTGCTGCTAATATTTCCCCCCTTCTTGCATGTGTCATCCCTTGACACAGCTTTATGGGCAGAAATAGTCTTTGGGTTGACAGCTGGCGAGGCGGTCTTTAAGTGCATGTAAAGCCTTTTCGTGTCTGATCTTTTTCTCTTTGTCTGGCACCTACAAAAACTGCATAGTGACTCTGTTTTTAAGCTCAATTGCGGAGTAGCCTACAAATCTGAAAGACAGGTTGCTGATCATTGGCCCAAAAATCTTCGTTCACCAAGTGAAGAACCCTGTGTCGAATGCTTCCTCAAACACCAACATATTATGAGAAGGTAAGATCATGCATCGGGCGTAGAAACCATAGAGGACTTCTTCGGAAGGTTGACCACCACTGAGATCGTAGCATAATCCTTTATTGTCCTTGAGGAAAGATATCCATGGGGCACCTGCTTGCTCTGGCTCATGAAAGACTTCAATGCAGGTGAGCAGCATTCGACAAATTTTATAAAGCATCACACATGATAGACCTGGAAGATTTTTGAAGAATAACATAGCGCCCATTAGGATTTTCACCATGTATTCCTCTGTCAGCGATCCCTTTTCTAGAGCTAGCAATCTTGGATAATTCAGCCAGGTTGGCCGCTTCTTTGTTATTGCATCATGTGCTTGTGTAAGAGCCCCAATTATTGGGTTTCTTCTAAAAATAAGAAAAATAGCTTTCAATATCTATTTCGTTGAATTTTGATTGACAGCATTGGAAAGTCGTGATTATGTCGGGATGTTAAGGTGTAGCATACTTGGCTACGGTTTTTATTAGTTGGTTAGATACTGTTTGGATGGTCAAATTTAATGTAAATATTGAATGGTAAGTGGGAGAGTTGACCACCAAAAAGCAAAGACTTGCTTTTAGGAAAGAATGGGTCTTTTTAAAAAAGAGAGGAGGAGCTTAGTTTAGAACTCTTTTCTTGGAAGCCAAGATTCTTCTTAGAGTCTCTAAATCACGCGTCGAAATTCGTGTCTTCGAAAAAAATAATTCTTTTTTAATTTTATAAAAGCTACGAACATGCACAAACTTGTCTCTCCTTGCTCACTCTATTCTTAGGTAGTGCTTTTGGCCTTGGGAGCCTATATAAAGAGCTCTCTTCTTTCACTTTGAGGGAGATACATACACTCTCAGATGCGGAAGCTCTCTTGCCTTGACGTCAGAATTACTTATCTATTATATGAAGTGGTGCAAGCTCTTCATCACCATCTCCATAAACTCTTCTCTCTCGTGAAGAAGAAGAGGAAGGATACTCTCTCTCTATTTTCTTATTATCTTCTCTCTCGTTTCACGGTGTACGCGCTTTCGGAAGTTTTTGTGGCGGATACCTCTACGTAGCTCTCATCACCACTCTCTTGCGGCAAATCAAGAAGCCTTTCAACAACCCCTAATTGATTCTAAATCATGGTGAGAAACCATAAACTCCATAGTCATCATCTCGCTCTCTCTCTCTCTCTCTCTCTCTCTCTCTCTCTCTCTCTCTCTCTCTCTCTCTCTCTCTCTCTCGTTCTCGTTTCTCTACGTAGTCACCCTCTCGGTGATTGTTTTTTTGCATACGAGTGCATGTATGGATTAACCAAGTACATACGAAGTTGCCTCATGATTGTTTCATCATGTTTTAAATATTGATTTATGCACATGTTACCGTTTGTTGTGTGAGTATCATATGGTCAAAGTGACGTGATGGAGTGATAGTCTACATTATAGATCTGAACTTCATGCATTGGATTGAGGTCAAACACTTTCATTTGCGTGTTTTGCATGCTCCCAAAAATGTCAAAAATTTGTTTTTGCACATGTGTGAAGTTATGGTTTATGGTTGACCTAAAGGTCGAAGTTGTTTTGCATCATGTTTATGGTGTTGTAATTTTATCATATGATGTATGGAAACTCATGGATTGATGTGGATGCCTCATATGCATGGTTATGATTGCTTTCCACCTTTCTAGGTCAAAAACTAGCTCTATATGCTAGAGTGGTGAAGTGCAGATGTGATGCATCAACTTTGCATGGTTAGATGTTGTCAAAGACTGGATTTTTATATCAAGTTTAGCCGTTGGTCGGACTCTTTTATGCATGAAAGAATCACATCTTAAGGGTCACATGTGTATAGACTCCGATTGATTGCAAGGATATGTCAAACTCCAAGTGTGGGAGTTGGTTCAGTGTGATTATGATTTATGGTTAAGGGCTGAGATTCCCTCATAGATTGTGGTTGATACTTTATGGTGGAAGCCAGTGTGGCTTATGGTTTTTTTTTGGATTGGGTTATGCTGCCAAAATTTTTGCAGCAATGTTATGTTCTAAAGTGGTTATGCAGGATTGGTCGTGCCTCATCCAAGTAGGGTAAAGAGCTCACCCATGTGATGTGATTGGATTATGGTTTATGGTTTTTGGATTGGATCATGAAGTGATCAAGATGGTTTATGGTAGACATGTAAGGGTAGAAACCCTGTACAGTCTAACTGTTTGGAAAAGGATTCTTTGTGCATCTGGGAAGTGCTATTGTGATTGGACTCATGTGTTATGTTTCTCATGGCACCGTCGCTACAAGACTAGGATCACCTACATCGCTTATCCTTAGACTAAAGGATCGCTGACCTGGGGCTTTGCTAGATCGGGGGTGTTGCATAGGTCTTCTTCTTTTTGTTACGGTCATCTACACGGTTAGTGCATCGGGGGTTGAATGACCTACACGGCTAACGAGTCGGGGATCTTGCCTTGGCTTTGCCTAAACACCCAATGCTGGGCATCGAAGAGGCGGGGCGCCTAAATTGGTATGGTTGGTGTTGATACCCTACCACTTGCTGATATTTGGGATCCTTTCAGAGCTCGGGTTCATGAAGGGAGGAGAAGCGGCCTCATCTATGTCTGGCTCAGGTAGGATGGAGGTGTTCTGGCTCGCTCCCGGCGAAGTGAAATTCTCTCTGTCTATAGTAGAGTGGAAGTGGATGGGCGGACCGATCGATCCCTACACAGGATCGGGTGCTCTACTAGTTATTTTGTCATAAACTTTTTGATGTTATGGTATACCCAGATTTTGTCATTGCATTAATACATGGTTGCCTGTTCCATTTAGATGGGCATTTAAAGATTCTTTATTGTCAGTTTCTCATGTCTCTGTGCACTCTATTTCACCCTCCACTACATTTTCTCTCTCTCTCTCTCTCTCGTTAAGTATGGAGCCTGATTTACCCTTGTAATTTTCTGTGGTAAAAGCGCACATTTGTAAGGACCCCATTATGAGGAGAAGCCATCGTGCGTGAAGGAAAATCACTCACCGGAAACCAAAATTTTCACGGACAAGAATCAAGGGCAACTTTAAAGGCCTCGGGGGCGGAGGCCCCTGAGACTTTTTTTTCGCCGGAATATTATGGCCGGACGGTGGCCGGAAAGTGGTCGGAAAACAACCGGTCGGTTGGCCGGTGGCCGGTAGTCAATGGCCGATGGCCGGTGGTCGGAAGTCAATGGCCGGTGGCCGGTGGCCGAATTCAAAAGCGGACTTGTCTTCTCAAGGGCGGCCACACATGGGCGGATTGGAGGGTCCGATTTGGACTTATTCGCACAAGGGCGGCTACACATGGCTGTCTCTCATAAGAGAGGGCAGCCCTTTTGGCCTATAAAAGGAGGAAATTTCTACACACATTTCATAGTGTGAAGTTGATGCAACAAGGTGAGTGTGAGGTGGTGAGAGTGAAGCAAGGCGGGAGCTCCATTAAGGGTATAATCCCTTTGTAAACTACTTCTTGTTTTGAAGTACTAAAGCCATTGAGTGGCTGCTTTCCCGTGGACGTAGCCCACATTGGGTGAACCACCTATATCGTGTGTACTCTCTCTCTCTCTCTCTCTTCTCTATAATCTCGTGTATATAAATCTGTCTCTCTCCATTAAGTAATCTACTCAATTATCTATTTAGCTACGTCTTATTTCCTAACATCTCTCTTCCCGCAACGCGGTGTACACATATATTCACCCTCCATAATGTTATATTTTTTCTTGAGTACGCTTTCATTCATAACACCCATTCGGGAGTAGCACTAGTCGCTAGGTACCTCTTGATGCAGTTCGGCTCATGGCCTAAACTCCATGCTTGATCGGGCGCTGAGAACTCCTCCCCTATGCAAATGCTTCCGCAACTCTGATGTATATTCAAAATTTTATAAAAGTGTAAATTGTATATTTTGTGCATAGACCCTTGGGAAGGGGTATCTCTCACCTGGTATCAGAGCCGATGCTTAAGGTTATAGGGATAGCCTAAAGCTTGATACTAGTCGGGTTAGTTTTGCATCATGCATGCATTCATGCATGCTGTTTGAGAAAGGATATTGTATTCATGATGCATCTATAAGTGACATTGGTTGGTGGCAGTTGTTTGGCTTGTCTTCTTGAGTGGGGGTGCTTTGTTTGAGTTATGATAAAATGATTGAAGTGTTCAACAACGACGATGTAATTTTTATTTAAATGTTTGTTTTGTAGTAAGAAACGGCTCCCAGAGTGATGTCTGAATGCTTTAGCCAAGGGAATGAGGTTTTGTCCATAGTGTTTAACAACATGGCGACACGATTGTCCAAGGATGAACGAGAACTCTTTGTTGGCGGATACGCCGCGACGGACGTCAGCACAACGAGAACTCACCTAACAAAATTTGTCATCTAAGGACAAAGCTCGACCCGCAGGCGCGTGGAAGCAAGCATAGGGTGTCAACCTACACTCGACCAACTCTTGACTAATTCCTACAGAGGTCTCTACCCAATGTCTAAGCTACAGCCTTCAGGAGTGCATAAGAGGAGATTTCCTATAACGCTTTCAAGAGCCAAATATCCATCAAACGTTTTCGAAACGCCACAGAACTTGAAGGAGACCCTACTAACACCAATAGGTCGCTCTCCCTAAGGTCCATGAACCAAAATCTCAACCATAAACACCTCGTGCAAAATCACGTAGGATGTCTGGTCGAAATTTGCAGGTCGTTGTTTTCGAAAACTAAAGTGCCTAATGTGTAGCTCTACTCAATGCGAACGCGTGGATGTGCTGAAATATAGAAACGGAAAACGTATGCTCACCGAATCACCAGATGAAGCTCGTAGGTCGAGCTCGCAAAACCACACCGTACACCCACAATGTAGGTATCAGCGCGTAGCTCTCATCGGGGGCAACACGCTGTACTTCCCGCACTCGATTCCGACCACCGGTGCATGCGTAGCGTCAAGATGAAACTCTCACTCTCTCTCGTACACAGTACGCTCACTCACAGAAAGAACTTTTTTAAAAATGACAAAGGTTTTTTCATTAAGATCAAAAGTGGTATAAATACCTTACAATCTCAAACCATAATGTTCCAATTTAACCATCTACTCGATCTAAATGTCAAAAATGGGATACAATCTGGAAACTTCTGTAAACCCCAATATTTACAAAGGTGAAATGTTGGGTTTTCTCATTTAAAGAATAATTACAAAAAATAATATTCCACTGAGCAATCATTCTCCGTTGGGTGTGTCCAGCTGCTAACACTCCCCCCCTCCTTGTTTATGTCATCCCCGACATGGCAGTTGAGCTGCTTCTTTAATGTAGGCTTTCGCGCATCTTTAGAAGTGATTCATATCGTGCATGTTGAGCCAGTAGCGTCGGGCCGTATATATCTGTTTTGATGGTGAAGAAGCCGGTGTAGAAGCCTTCTTCAAAGGCCTGGAGGTGATACAAAGGCAAAAACATGATTCTCTGATACAATGAATGCATCACCTCGTGAGAAGGCTGACCAGACAGATCGTATGCACATCTGTATGTATCTTGAAAGAAAAAATAATGTCTATCGCCTGGCTTGGTTTGAAGGTTTCGAAGACTGCCAAAAGGGTTTTACATATTTTTCTCATCATGATGCAAGATAGGTCAAGTGAGTCAGTGAACAATTTGATGGTGCCCGTTAGGGTTTTCACCATGTATTGCTCACTTATTCTCTCACCTGCCTTCAAGCCTGGCAGCTTCGGGTAATTTAACCAAGTGGGTTGGCTTCTCTGCAACAGCTCGTGGGCTTTCCATGTCCTCATCCTTGGTAGAGGGCAGAAACTGAGGTTATCTCTAATCACTTTAGGTGCCTCTACCAGATGGATTAGATATTGAAGATATTTTGTGAGCCATGCCTTTCTCCACCTGGGCTGAGAATCCACTATCAGCTTGACCCCTTCAGGTTTGGAAAAATCTACTTTGTACAATGGCACTGTTGGCTCCTCTTTTATCCGTTTGTTGATAGTAGCAGCTTCGTACTTTAGCAGAGGATATGGGAGAGAGGGCTGTAGCCATTCACGCCGAAGTTTACTGGCATCTATCTTCTGAATAGTCATCGATTTAAACACTCTCTGCTCCCATTCCAATGCTTCTTTGGCTGTGTCTCTGACTTCCGCTTCTATGGCCTTTTGCAACTTCTCTTCTTCTTCTTGTGTCAGATCTTGTGGCTCTTGTGAGGGTCCCACCAGGATTTCCTCTTGCATGGTGGTGTCCACTGGATCTAACACATTCTCTATGTCGATCCCCTCCATGGCTGCTGGCCCAGTGCTAAACTGCTGCTCTTCCGTTTGCTGCTGGCCTCTCAGCTCTTCTATCTGCTTTTGAAGTGTCTTCTTTTCCTCTTCCGCTTGCTCTCCCATGTTTACTAGGAGGTCATTCAGATCGGCATTGATTTTTTTTGCCTCCTCAAGCTTTGTCTTGATGGCTTCTAGATCATTCTTCATGGTCTGATTCTCTTCTTCTAGGCGGTTTTGCATTACCAGTGACCCCTCGGCCAGCATCAGTCTTTGCCACTTCTCCAGTGTTAACTCCTTTTGGAGTTCCTTCATTTGTTCTTCATACAATTCAGTCTCTGAAGTGGTGCCAGTCGAGCTAGCAGCTCGGACTCTGGCCAGAGATGCTCTTAGCCGTTGCATGGTCTGGTCTTTGACTTTAATGTGATCTTTAAGCTCTATTACCTCATCCTGGCTCGCCTCATGCTCTATCTTTGCCTTTTCCTTGGCATTCTTCAGTGTTTCCACTTCTTTGGATTCTTCAACAAGTTATAGAGTTAGGTTGTCCCTTTCTCTCTCTGCACCTATCAATGACTTGCTGATTTTCTTGTATTCCTCTTCAGCTCTTTGAAACTTGTTTTCGGTTGCTTGATTTTGTTGTTCCGTCTCCTAGCATCTTTGAAATGCCTCATCCAAACTAGCTTGTAGCTTTGTTTGTTTGTCTATATGCTCTTGGCTCTGTCTTTGTAATGAGTTGACTTCAGCCTTGATTTGAACTTCATTGGCTTTGAGATTATCAATCTCACTCTCCGTGGCCATTGATCTTGCTCTGAGCCCGGTTAGCTTTTGCATCACCACATCCCAATCATTGGTCGATGGTTGTAGGTCCATTGTATCGGTGGCTATCTCTTTCAGTTCTACTAATCGAAGGCTCTGCATCTGTTCCTTGGGCCTTGTGCTTGCCAATTCAAATGCTACCATAGCTGCCTCTTCTCGAGAGTAACTTGCAGCTAGTAGATCAAGAAATATTTTGAAATTCTTTTCTTCTGGATCTAGCTTCTCCTCTTTTGGTTCAGCTTCTTCTTTCTGCCCTCCCTCTTGGCTCTTCTCTTGCTTGGAATCTTCTTGTTCATCCTCCTTTTGTTGGGTTTGTGGAGGGCTAAGAGGAGGTGGTGATGGGGGTGGGCTGGACTCCGGGATTGACGGTGGAGTCGTTGGCTTCTTCTTGAAATCTCGGTCCGCCTTGGTCTTTCTCTCTCTTTCTTGGCCTTCCTGCTCTTCTAGCAGTTGCCGTCTTACTTCATCCACTTCTTCTTCTGTAAAAGGGACATTCATGATATTTTCTGTTGTAGCATCTAAAATCTCAAAAATTTTGATGTAGTCTTCAAACCAATCTCGGAGCACCCTTCGAGATGATCCCAACATGGCTTCTAGTGATGGCTTCCACAGCTCGCTTAGATCTCCCTTGAGTGCTCTTTCGGCTCTGAAGCTTTCCATTAGCCTTTCTAGCCGCGCCGCTTTCTGTGGCTTGGTCTCTTTGATCGGCACTTGTACACTTTCCTTCTTTCCTTTCTTCAACTCCGGCGGCTCTTCTAGCACGGTTTCTAACCGGCGCTTCCACCTTGTGGCTACTCTGGGTGCCCTGGGAGGTTCTTCTTCTTTATCTTCTTTGAGCTTTAGCCAATCATTCTGTGAAGGAGGTTCATGCCAGTTTCCTTTGGCGTGCAATGCTCCATAGACCACTTTTGTAATTAGCTCACCAGGTACAATGTAGGTGGTATTTTTGTTGCCCATCTTCACCACGTTGTCATGGATGTAACCAACATAATTGATCACTTTCGGCTTGCTCTTCTGCATTGCCCAGGTGAAGGTGGTGGCAATGGCTCCAGGTGGCATTCTGTATTTTTGTGGCCGCTTTGTACACATGTGGAAGTATTGGTTGTAGAGCTGTCTCATGATAGCCACTTTTGGATTTGCAATATCTTCAAATATGTAGTTGTTCTTCTTTTCTGAGTAGACTTTGACTTCATCTCTCCTCTTTGTCACACTATCTCCCTTGTTGGAGATGTCTAGTGCGGCTGCCACCACCCTCTCTGTGATGAAAATCATGGTATCTGGCTTGCCCTGCAAATCAGTGACTCTAGCCACTCCATCTTCGTTGATAGTGCTTACAAATTCCCACATTCTTTTTATGTCAATCCCCGCTGGCAAAGCTTCAAAATAGTTATGTAGATCCAGCTTTTCCAGGTAATCTCCCATCTTGCTTCTAACAAATTCATTGAGCTCCCGTGGTATCATGGGTAGCTCCACTGCATTTCCTTCAGGATCTTTGAACACGCCTTGGTAGATCTTCAAATCATTGGACTCTAGCAAATCATCCTGAATCCATGTGCTGGTTGGCTTCAGGGTTCCTTCTTGGATCACAAATGGCTCTACTTCTTCCAAGTAGTCTTTTATTGTCATCCTCTTCTTCTTTGCAGGTGATTTTGTGGCTGCCATGGATCCTCTCATGTCTAAAGCCTGTCGGGTGGTCGTGCACATCGTAGAAGCCGCTGGAAGTCCCGTTCGCTCTAGGTGGCAAGAGCTCTCTCTCAAAAGGCAATAGTAGAAATGAGCTTAAAATGAAGTGAAAAAA
Organism: Adiantum capillus-veneris; assembly: GCF_014529385.1. Classification (NCBI taxonomy): domain Eukaryota; kingdom Viridiplantae; phylum Streptophyta; class Polypodiopsida; order Polypodiales; family Pteridaceae; genus Adiantum; species Adiantum capillus-veneris. The sequence goes on from NC_140948.1 coordinate 95,339,882, forward strand.
TCTTATAATGGGGGTCCCCGAACCACTTTCCATGAAATTTGACATGTGCTCCCAACTTCTTGCGAGATGCGGTTTAGGCTCAAAAATTTCTTGATTTGGACTGTATTTGCCCAGTTTTCGAGAAATTTGACGTTTCGGTCAAAATCTGGCCAAAACACGCTTTTCGCTCCATTCACATAATTGCACCCCCATTGTACCATAGGTTGTCCTATAGTCACTGAATATCCCCATATTTTTTGTTTTTCATTACGATCGTTTTTAACCTTCTTTTTGTATTTTTGAAGTTTTTATGTCAATAATTAGTAAAATTAAAAAGAAAATAGCAAATTAAACCCAGAAAATCTCCAAAAATCATAATAACTCAAAAACATCACCGCAAAACAATATATACACTCACATGCAATTTTTATGGCCGGATTTCTCCGTTTTACCAATATTTTGTCCGAAAAATGGCTATTTTTACCTATATACACACACCTAGGGGCTTGATTTGGCATTTGGCCCCATATACTTGTAGATTCATGCTGTATAAGGACATATGTACTTGGTTTAGTCCAGAAAATTTTGCAATCAAATGACAACCCTTTAAAATAGTCGCTCTTTTTTCCATTGGGTCCGCATTTGAGAATGCCTCCCCCCCTCCTAGCCGGAGTCCTCCCGAACGACAAGGTATCGCCTTGGAGTATGTGTCGTGCATGGGTTAATAATTTTGCTAATGCTTGGCCGTGTAATGTGGCCCTATATAATGCATACTCGGTCAATGCATGGAAAAATTAATGTTGTGCAAGAGGAGGGTATGAGCAAGATGCTTATTGGCATTCGCTGTCGAGGTTTCCTGTTTGTCGGCAGATATTCTTTGCAAGTAAAAGTTGTAACTCTACCGCTCTCTGTCTGATCGTCTTTCTTGCAAAAGTCTCTTGGTTTGCCGCTACAGTCGAAATGGCCATGGTTGTCTCCTTGGAGAGAATTGTCGTGGCGGAATCGGTAGTAGTCCTTGTCTCTTTTACTTTCCATTTGTAGCTTTGCTTTGGAGGTTTTTGTAGGTTTATTGCTACTTCCGCGGTTGTCATTGTTGTGCTGCTGATTGGCACCCACATAGATCGGTTTGCCGGTTTCATATGTTGTGTGTGTCTGCATGCCGATCTTGCTTGTACTGAAGGGAGTTCCGGTTGCTTGGGTTTCGGGGTCCAAATGCGAGTCGCATGTAAGTTGTTACTGAGCATTCTCTTTGGGATCCATATCTTTTTTATTCCTTGTTTTTTGATTAAACTGTTGGCTTCTGTTGACTTCTTCTGTTGTATGGTGTTTTGTCTGCCGTGTCACCTCTATCCTTCCACATCCATACTTGTTTGTAGTGAACATGGTTACAGTTCCCTATTTGTTCGCCATGGGTATCGTCTTGTTCTTTAGTGGCACCCATCCTTTTGGTTCTTTCTCCAGTGATTTTTTTGTTGCCATCTGGTTCTTCCGGGGTTGCTGAGCAAAGGCTACCACATGTGGTTCTTGTGTATGCTAAATTTTGAATGCATCCGCATTCCAATCTATCTGCACATTATACTCTTTTTTGCCAAGGTTGTCCCAACAACATGGGGTGTTGTGTGCTTTCATCCTCAACCACATAAAACTTGTGTGGGTAACTATATTGATATATTTGTACATGCAATATAGTCTAGCCCAATGTTTTCAGCGAATGTGATGTACTACTTTCCAGCACTTCTGGAGTAGGATGTAGTTGATCTTTGGGCTTGAGCTGTTTGTATAATCTGTAAGAGATTAGATTTGCTTGAGCTCCAGAATCAAGCATGCCATCGATTCAACTTGATTGCTACCCACTTTGATTGCAATTATTGGCTGCACAACAACAACAACAACTTGATTGCTACCCACTTTGATTGCAATTATTGGCTCCACTTTATTCGCAACGGTGATCCACATTGTTGTTGTTGTCGTAGAAGCCTTCTTTTTGCAATGCGTTCTTTTGCTTCTGCTTGGGCCTCTTCACGTACCCGCTGTTTCTCCTTCATCCGTTGTTTTTCTTGATGGATTTGTTGAAGCATATCCTGTGTTAGTGGTAAATGATATTTTTTTAATCGACACCCACTAATCCAATTCGGCATTTCTTCGCCTGCTAATGTAGAAAGCTTGACAGCTCCACCTTGTGATAAGTCACTAATCACAAAGGGTCCCATCCCTCGCTTTTTAAGTTTCTTGGCATGTTGCTTTAAGGTATAAACAAGTACATAATCACCTGTTTTGAACTCTTTCGTGCGCACATGCTTGTCAAAAAACTCTTTTTGTCTTCTCTTTTTAGCATAGATCGAAGCTACAGCTCTCAATCGTAGTTCATCTAGCTTTTCAAGATCATCTATTCTTGAAGAGAGCTCATGCTCTATCTATTCTAAGCTTTTCGCTACTCGTAGAGTTGGAATTAAAAACTCTATGGGTAATATAGCATTTAGACCAAACGCCATGTTGTATAGTGTTGTTCCTATTCATGTTTTGTATGCTACCCTGTATGCCCATAGTGTTAAGTGTAACTGTTGATCCCAGTCTGTCCTTGACTCTGATACAATTTTAGTCAGAACAGTGCACAGTGTTTTATTTGTGGCCTCAGCTTGTCCATTTTCTTGTGGATGATATGGAGAAGATTTTCTATATATGACCATGAATTCCTCTAGCAGATATTCAATGACTTCATTAAGAAAATGTGTTCCTCGATCACTAACAATTTCTATTGGTAATCCGTATCGTACAAAGACATTCTCATACAAAAATTGTGCAGTGATTCGTGTCTGCTTTTTGTGTTGCCTTGGCTTCCGCCCATTTTGTGAGATAGTCCGTAGTCACAATGATATATTGGGTATGGGTGCGATATGCAGGGGGTGAAATAGGCCCCACAAAATCAATGCCCCATTTTGCAAATGCCCTTACTCCCATCATGGGCCGTAGTGGCATCTCATCTCTCTTTATCGGCACCTTGGTGCGCTGACATGCGTCACAACGCTTTACAAACTCCTCAGCATCCATATGCAATGTATGCCACCATATTCCTGCGGTTAAGACAATTTTTGTCGTCCTATCTCTTGAAAAATGACCTCCACTTATACCTCCATGTGCGTGTTCTAGAATCAGCAGGTATTCACTTTCACTTGCACAGATTCTAAGTTGATTGTCCTTTCCTCGCTTATAGAGTTGATTGCCAATTAAATTAAAGTCGCGAGCCTCCATCTCTATAGCCCTTTTCCGTGCTTTTGTTATGTTTTCAGGAAATGTCCTTGTGGTTAAGAAATCAATGATACATTGACTCCATGTAGGTGCAATGTTTACCTGAAACAATGTCACGTGATCCTCTGGTCGTTTGGCACTACATATAGTACAATTGTTAACATGAGCATGTGTGTCAGCATACATAGTTGGCCAATAAACACCTAATTGTTTCAGTCGTTGGTGTGTTTTCATTGTTTGAACAATGAAATACACAATCCTGGACGTGTGCTTCTTCAAGATAACACTCAAATTCCTCCGGATTTATACATAATCGTAGAATCTGGTCCGAATCTAGATGATACAATCGGCCTACAATCAACTGGAAGTTTTTTGTTTGTTGAATTGTTTGTTGTTTGGATATGTCTTCCTTGTTATCAAATCTACCTCCAAAGGAAAGAATGCTAACAATTTCCTGAGACCATTTGGGTATCATTTAAATATTGAAAAGATAACCATCAGGTATGTCATCATCTACTCCTTCAGGAGCTTCCCCGTTTTGTAGCCTTGAAAGATGATCCGCCCGTAGATGAGTTTTACCCTTTTTGACCACCACTGTGAAATCAAACTCTAGCAATATAATAAACCAACATACAATTCTCCCAGTATTGCATGGTTTATTTACCAGATACAAAAGACCTCGATGATCTGTAAATAACACAAATTTGTTTGCGAGCAAATAATACCGAAATTTCTTTACAGCATAAATCATTCCTAACCCCTCTCTTTCAATGGTTGTGTAGTTCTTTTCTGCGCTATTTAGTTGTTGGCTTGCATAACAAACTAGGAAATCCATTATTCCGTCTCAAGGTTGAGCCAGAATACTCCCAATTGTATATGCAGATGCATCAATGTGAACATGGACTATCTTTTCCCAATCTGGTGCTTTAAGTACAGGTGTTGATACAAGTTTTTCCTTCAGCTTTTGGAATGAAGTTTCACACTCCTCAGTCTAGTCGAAACTGAGTAACAAACGATACAGAGATTGTGCAATGACTGCATACATATATATGAATCTTCGATAATATCCGCAGTGTCCCATGAAGGATTGCACTTGTTTCGCATTAGTAGGCATGGGCAGGTCTACTATGACTTTGATTTTGTCTAGGTCAGTGGTTATGCTATTTCTAGAGACAATATGTCCTAAGATGCGGCCTTGCCTAACCATAAAAATTCACTTTTCCGGGTTAAGACAGATTCAATATGTTCTGCATTTCTCAAATACCTTTTGTAAATGGTCAATATGTTCTTCTCGTAGAAGAGAGTGTACACAGAGATCATCCATATATATTTCTAAGAGTATTCTCACGTATTCTTTGAACGCATGAGTCATTAACCTTTGAAAGGTAGCTGGGGCATTGGTTAAGCCAAAAGGCATAACTCTATACGCATATATTCCCCATTATGTGGCAAACGTTGTTTTGTGTTGATCCTCTATTGCAATTGCCAGGTGATTATACCCTGAAAACCCATCTAGAAAGGAATAAGTCCTTTTGCCAGCCTCCCTCTCAAATACATGTTTTGTGATCGGCAAGGGATCATTATCCCTTATGGTGGCTGCATTTACCTTTTTGAGGTTCATACACACTTGCATCTTTCCGTTCTTTTTGAGGACAACCACAATGGGTGACACCCAATCTTTATGCTCAATTTCATAGATGAATTCAGCATCCATCAGCTTGTCAATCTCCTCTTTGATTCGTTTAGCAAATGTGTCATTATATGTGTAAGGACGTTGTTTGCTAGGTTTGGCATCTGATTTCAAAGGAATTGTATGTTGGCATATCGATGGATCAACTCTTTTGAGGTCTTTGTAAGACCATGCAAACACATCTTTATACTTCTTGAGAAGTTGTGTTAGCAGTTCTTCTTCTTCAGGCTCTAAATCAGTTGCGATATAAACCGGCTGAGGCTTTTCGCCTGGCTCAGCGAGGTCTATCCGTTTTGCATTTTTCGGCCCATCATAAGATTCCTGGTTTATTCTTTCCCTGACTGGTGGTGTCATTATGATTTTTCTATCCTGGATGGTGAATTTTTGATAGTGGGATTGTACATTCATGTTTCCTTTTTCTGACTCCTCCTTACCATCACTTTCTCCCTCAGTTGTCCATACCTCTCGTAATGATCGTTTCAGTTCTTGGTATTTCTTTTTACGCTCCAATTTGGTCCACTATGGGTCTTTTGTTTTTTCCTCTTTTGATTTTTGAAATTTTTTTGATTTTGTTTCTGTTTTAGCTTTCCGTACTTGTTTTATTTTCTCTTGCGTTCTTTCCCTTGGCACTCTCGAGAATCCTCATGATATTTGGTCTTTTACACAATCCTCTGCTTTGACAAGCATTAGATAGTGAGTTTTATTTTTTATCCTGGGCATGGGGTTCTCTCTCATTTTGTTTTCTGCTCGTTTCTTTCTATATCGTTCCTGGCGTCTAGGGTGCTGATTGGCAAAATCATAAAACTTGATATTTGTTGTTGTCTCCCCACACTCGCTTGAGCTGTCTGAACACTCTTTATCTGCATCGTTATTCACCTCCAGATGCTCAGAGGAGTTATAAAACTCTTCTTGTTCTAGTGGTTCCACAATCTCATCTCCTCCTGGTATAAGGCTTACCATGTAATAGGGTAGAACATCATAGCCATCCTTATCAAAAAAATTCATCGTTGGGCTATCTGTAATGGTAGAGACATCCAATGTTGCTAGTATGTGTTCCCATTCCAGAGGTTCTAAGGCATCTTCAGGAAAAGGTTCCGTAATATAATCCTTGTCCTCAATAGCTCTTTCTAAGACGCATTCCTCTCTTTTTAAACTCCCACAATGTGAAGCTCCACACATCCATAGCTCTTTTTTTTTCCCTAACCATGCTGGGAGTTCTGACCCTGCCAATGTAGCTGAATCAAACTCTTCCACTGGTGTCTGGTTTACATCTTTGTAACTATGGTCTTTTAAGTGTATTTTGGTTGTAGTCTCGCCATGTCTGAGGTATATGTGGTCATAACCCCAATCTTGGACCATCTTTAATTGTCTCATGAATGGTCTTCCCAAGATGATCTCGTAATTGTTCTTTTTGTCGAAATCGACTATTCCAAATGTATGCTCATACTTGATTCCGCACGAGGTGACAATTACTTTTTCTAAGAGTCCTAGAGGCTTTTCCATGAACCCATCTACCAATTGCAATTTCACTCTGGTAGCTCTCAAAGCTGGTTTTCCCCATTTTTTCCAGATTTCCTTGGTGGCGATAGCGACTCCTACTCCACTGTCAAGAATAGCTTTGGAAACTACTCCTTGGAATTCTATTGGTAGCTTGGTGTTTCCATCTTCTCCCTCATAATATTCTCCAACCTTGTTTAAAGGTACTGGTCTAGTGTTTAGTTGAGGCTTGTCCAATTCTCTGATCCCTTCTTGAAGCTTCGAGGTGGGGTCTTTTACTTCAAATTTTTCCAAGCATTTGTCTATGGTGGTCCACATGTTTGGTCGAAGCCTTAGGAGTTCGGCTAATGTGATTGTGCATGCCACAGGGGTGGACAATAACTCAATCAACCCTTGTGAATCCATCACTTTGTTAGAAGAAATTCTTTGAGATGGGATTGCTCTCACCTCAGACTTGGCTTCATACTCCCCTAGGTAAGAGGGTAGAGTTTTTAGTGAGTCTGGTTGGCTGTGCCCCGAACTAATTGATCCCTGGGCTCCCCCTTGTGAATGCATATCAAAGTTCATTTGTGATCTTGCCTCAAATTCTTCAATAGGAGGTAAGATCTCATTTTTCTCTTTTCTCGTGCTATTCATTTGGTAGCTCACCCTGTTAGCTTCGTTGGCATCACGGATTTGCTTCCACAAGTCATCTAGACCGTTACAATCCCTACCCATTTCTACCAATGTTTTAGGCTGAAAATCACCAATTGTCTCATCTGTTGTATTTGGCACTATGATAGGCTCTCCCCTAGACTCAGAGGCAGCCGTGAGTCTCTCCTTCGTTTCTAATTGTTTCTCTAAAGTTGGTTTGATAGGGGTTGGAGCTGGTACTTCGTTCCACTTGCAGGTTTACCAAGCGGGTTTTCTATCAAGGATTGAGTTGTTTCAATCATCTTTCGACACATTTCCAACCTCTATTTTTCTATTTCTGCATATGGATAAGTCATCAATTTTTGCTCTTGGGTTTGGTTGTTTTTTAGTCTGGCTTCGTATGCTTTTAAAAGTGCGTCTAACTGCTCATTTATCTTTTCTGCCAACACTGATCCTCCTGATCTTGCACTTTTGGGTTCTGCTATTTCCTTGGGTACTATGGTTGCCGCAATGTGTGAGCTTAGACTAACTAAATCCTCTAACCGCTCTAATCTATCCTTTGTGTGTTTTAACCCCTCGGATAGGGCCGTTTGCTCTCGTTCTCTCCTGGCTTTCATACGCACCTTTCTAGCTTTCCAAGTGCTTCTCTGATTTTTCATTTTTGAACTTGGGGCATCGGTTTCTTGGTTCTTCAATTATGGGTTCATTCGTCATTCTTTGAGCTTGAGCTCGTGTCACTACCGGAATAGGTATTACTGTCTCGTTTTCTGACCCTCCACTGGAAGACACTACTTCCAACATGTTCAAGATAGTTTTTGCTCCTTTGCTCGGGTGCTTAGGGCAATTGGGAATTAAATGAGTAATTCCACACTCGGTGAAATATGCGTTGACTCTAATGATTTCATCATGAGGACAGTCTCTTCGCCAATGGTCTCCACCACACTTATAGAAGGGTCCCTTAGGCTTTTGCTCCTTGAGCTTCTCTTTGTTGGTATGCATGTCTCTGCCCGCCCATGCCTCCGTTGGCTATTAACAACAATGTTTGTTCATCCAAGCTATATCTCCCTTCTCCTCCTGCCTGTGCAGTTATTGGTGGTCCTGCACTTCCCATCACGCTCCATGGTTCTGGCGTTGGGGGTTCTTCCGATGGATAATAGACAGGATTTGCAACATATCCATTGGGATCTTCGTAATATGCATGCAGAGGCACCAAAGCCTTCTCTTCTGGTTCGGTTATGGTTGGTGCGTATCTTATGCCGACTGGTCGTAATCCAGGTAGGGGTGGTTGCTGCCCCAACACTGGTTGTGGTCTTTCTACACCTACAGGTCCTGGTAGGTTGCCTGCTTGATACCTAGGCATCGGTGGAAGTTGAGGAAATGCTACCTGAGCCTGGGGAGCATAAGGTCTCTCTCTCACATATCCCTTGTTATAATAACATTCCTCCATCACATGGCACATCACTTTGGCTGTTTAGCCTGAGGTTTGGCGTACAGGTTAATCTTTTTTAGCACTTCTTCTACAAGCTGCTCCTAGCTTACAGCTACTTCTCCTTTCAGTGTTGTCTTAGCGGACTTGCTTCCACTTTGTTGTGAGGATGAATCATCATCAAGATCCTTGAATTCACTCTCTTTGTAGACCGCACAATTGTCTACAAGGTAAAGAGCCTCCTTAGTTAACTCATTTAACGTTGTGCTCCTCTTCATATGTAAGTCCTTCTGGAGATCTGCATTCCTCAGTCCTTGGATAAATATAAGCATAAGGCTGGACTGAGTTGGCAGTCCTTTCACAGGACAGAACTTAACATATCTTTTTAGTCGTAGGGATGCCTTTCGCACAGACTCCCCTTCTTTCTGTTTGAATTTATGGATTTGTGAGACTGTATTATGAGCTATCTCCCTTTGTGACAATTCCTCAATAAACTCGTCAAACACCTCCTCCATAGACTCAAAGTCTCTACGCTCCACAGAGTCAAATCAAGTAGCAGCATCCTCCTCTAGGGTCAGTCCAAACCCTGCAAATTGGGTAGGGAAGTCTAACACCTCTTCAGCTCTAATTACACGCACAAAGGCTGCTACATGATCTCTAGGATCTCTGTTTCCCGTGTATTTCTTGTTTACCCATTTTTTCACTTGAGAAGGTCTAATTCTACGATGGTCTACAAATCTCATCATTGGATCTCCTCGTCCTAATCGATATACCTCCTCTGGCCTTCGGTAGTGGATGGGTTCCTCTCCCAAAGGTGCTCCTAAGCCGTAATTTCTGACGGTTTTTACAAGAGATGGTTCATCTCATCGAACTCGTTCTATGGGTGGTCTTCCAGGCTCTGTTGACCCTTGAGTTTTTGGCTTACTCTCACCTTGATACCGTGAACAGAGTGGTGGTTCTTGTAAGTCCCTTAGCCCTCATGCGGCTGGATAACCATCTCGATTTCGGTCTTGTTCTAATGTTGCACTCTATCGAAGCCATGCCTCCAATGATGGTTGGGTTGCTGGTTGGCTTTGGTATTTGAACGTCTGTTGTTGGGTAGAATGTGAGGTCGTGTCATACTCTTCTGAAAAGGGATTTGTTGATTTGCTAGGGGTGTAGGTGACCCTTGGCACTTCTTTAGGGGCATATGTTGATGTTTCTGGAACTGTTGCCTTTTCTACCTCCTCTGGGAGAATGCGTTTGTATTCTTGCCCGTACGTATCAACAAAAACAATATCCTTCCCCATAGCAATTTCGTAAGAGAATAAGTAAAGAACCTTGTCTCTGCTTTATTCGTTTGGGTAGGGTTCTTTGCATCGAAAGTAAGAGACTATTCCCTCGCTCGTATGCTTGTACATAAAAAGAGCTCCAGGTCGATCAATGTTTGGAGGCGGTTCTTGAGTTTCTGAAACCATTTTTCCTTTTGCCACGTTATCTCCATATCTATTGTAATCCTCAGGGTTACTAACTATCAGATAGTGGTTCCCCTTTTCGTCTCGGAATCTATCTCCATCATCATAGACTCGAATTATCTCCAGTCTCTGAGCAGGCCTTTCTTCAATACAAATACACTTGTGTCCTCGATAGTCAAAATAAACTAGGGCTCCCCTCAAGTTTGTTCCTTCTAAGAAGATTATAGTGAACTTGGAGTCGTTCAAAGGATTTAGGGAGGTGCTTCCTCCAGGCATTGTTCCTTCATTAGAGAAACCTCCTGGCTGCTAACTACCGATCATGAAGAAGGACTTGTCTGATGAAGTGTCACTATCACTACCCTCCTCAATAATTAGTGCTAGTGGATCTAGCCTTGCCTGAGTTACACTCTCCTCGGTGGACACTAAGCTACCCTGATCACCTGTCACCTTTTGATCTCTAAGAATGTGTCTTCTTGATCTTAATTCATCAAACTTAGCAATGCAATTCAACACAAATCCAACCACTCACCTCGCAAAGGATTGGTTTCCGTACAACTTCTTGCTTTGCCCCGCTGAATATACCTATATACAAGCGTTTAATTTTGGCAATTGAATCAAAGCATTTAACCGCTAGAGGTGGTCTTAGTAATGATTGGTATAACTAGAGGGTTAACCTCAACCACTACTGTATTTTATACACTTCTGATGTTGTGGATTAGGTCTACTAATCTGGAACTATACTTCTCTCGGATGTTGGTCAATTTACATGGAAAGTCTTAATTCCGTCTTTGCTCCATCAAAAGGTCAAACAAGGTCCAAATTCACTTCTGAAAGAAGTTTTGGAACCCTCAAGTCAAATGGAACATCACTGTATTTCCTCTGTCAGCTTTTCTCTTCACTAAGCCCCTGTAGACATCCTACGCGTAGGATGTCTCCTGTTCTGTTTTGCCGGGTTTTTTGCACTATAGATTCCCCTTGATGTGCTGAGTCCACAGCTATTTTCACTTTTTGATTTAGACACCTATAAGTTGGTCAATTGGTCAGAAATCTGTTCTAGCAGCCTGATGTTGCTCTGGCCAGTCAAATCAACTCTAATTTGGACCAAAATTGACTAGGAGGCTTGCCTCAGGCTATACAACGCCCTACTATGCCTACAGTCAATTTCTAGCTTCAATTTCATGCATTAGACATTCTACGCGGTAGCATGTCTAATTGCTCAAAATGGCTTCGAATTCAAAGCACAAACTCTCCCTAAGGTGTTGGTCGCTTTGGTATGCTCAAATCTGGGTTTGGAGTGCCAAATCACACAGAACACATCCTACGCGTAGGATGTCTATTTGGTCTGTTTGACCCCAAACTTGAGCCACAGCTTCCCCTTGATGTCAGCAACCCAGTGCTATGCTTAGATTTTGGTTTGGATTTCAAAAGACCCCAATTTTAGCTGTTCTAGCCCTTTTCAATCAAAAATGCTAAAGTCTGTTTAAAACCCAATTTTCTCACTCAATTGAGATGAAACCTTTCTCAGGCACTCAATAAATCATGCAGATCATGCCCATGCAGCCATCCTATGGTTTTGGTCTTAAAATAATGCCTTGGCACAATTTGGGTAGGATGTCTGGCAATTTCTGTCTATCTGGCCTTATCTTGTCAAGATATGGTCAATTTTCCACTTTCTAGGTGAAAATAGGGTAAAAACTACCTTCTGAACACACTGGTCAACTCAAAATTTCAAAATTTCCACTAGATCAGCCTGTAGACATCCTACGCGTAGGATGTCTCATGGCTTCAAATTTAATTTTTTTCCTGACAGAAATGCTCCTTATGCTCTGCAGCTCTATCAGAAACACTCACAGCAACTTTTGAACTTCACTTCAGCTTTCAACCACTCTTTTGCGTCTTTTACAACCTTGTGATGAACCTAACAAGTATAACATGCATGAAGTGCTCCAGATCATAAATCATGATGTCCTACTTACTCTACTACTACTCCTCCTGTGAAATGGTGATATTGGTGTTTTGGTTGCTTCCTGGCCTCTCCGGACTCTCAAGCTCTCCTTTCACCGCCTCTACCACTTCAACTCCTACTCTCTACACCACAACTCAACTAATACCTAAAACTACCTAAGTCTACCTAAGTCGAAGGATCTAGGCCAGACACTCGCTCCCTAAACTCCCTCTAAGACCTAGAGAGTCCTCCACCCTTTGATCCTATCTAAATGTAAATCGAGACTCTGGAAAGCCAGAGAATCCCTATCCTCAAGGACTAGTCTTGGTCACCTACCTAGGGTTTTCGTCCCCGGCAGCGGCGCCAATGTTGGCGGATACGCCGCGACGAACGTCAGCACAGCGAGAACTCACCTAACAAGATTTGTCAGCTACGGAAAAAGCTCGACCCGCAGGCACGACCCGCAGGCACGTGGAAGCAAACATAGGGTGTCAACCTACACTCGACCAACTCTTGACTAATTCCTACAGAGGTCTCTACCCAATGTCTAAGCTACAGCCTTCAGGAGTGCATAAGAGGAGATTTCCTATAACGCTTCCAAGAGCCAAATACCCATCAAACGTTCTCAAAACGCCACAGAACTTAAAGGAGACCCTACTAACACCAATAGGTGGGTCTCCCTAAGGTCCATGAACCAAAATCTCAACCCTAAACACCTGGTGCAAAATCACGTAGGATGTCTGGTCGAAATTTGCATGTCGTTGTTTCTGAAAACTAAAGTACCTAATGTGTAGCTCTACTCAATGCAAATGCGTGGATATGCTGAAATGCGAAAATGGAAAACGTATGCACATCGAATCACCTTATGAAGCTCGTAGGTCGAGCTCGCAAAACCAGACCGTACACCTGCAATGTAGGTATCAGCGCGTAGCTCTCGTCGGGGGCAACATGTTGCACTTCTCCGCACTCAATTCCGACCACCCGTGCGTGCGTAGCGTCAAGATGAAACTCTCACTCTCTCTCGTACACAGTACACTCACTCTCACAGACATAACTTTTTAAAAATGACAAAGGTTTTTTCATTAAGGTCAAAAGTGGTATAAATACCTTACAATCTCAAACCCTAATGTTCCAATTTAACCATCTACTCAATCTAAATGTCAAAAATGGGATACAATCTGGAAACTTCTGTAAGCCCCAATATTTACAAAGGTGAAATGTCAGGTTTTCTCATTTAAACAATAATTACAAAAAATAATATTCCGCCGAGTAATCATTCTCCGTTGGGTGTGTCCAGCTGCTAACACTCTTTTACTTAGAAATTGGGACCAACGTCTTTGGCATACCAGGAAGCACAACTTGTTGGAAGAGTATTGATCGTACTTACCTTACCCGTCACCAGGAATCTTTCCGTCAATTTTTCATCTATATTGACGACAGTCCAAGAGATTGGTTTGTCAACCTCAGACTCCTTCAACTCAGAGTATGGCTAGGCCTAGAAGACATGTTCTACTACTTGGCGATACGTTCCCAAATATTGAGGATTGCTAAAATTACCAAGAAGTTTGAAGCTCTTGCAGCTGTCATAGGAAAAGAAAAGTTAGAGGATAACTATAGACCAGGTTGTCGCGTGGAAGGTCTGAGAGAATATCTTGTTATGAGAGTTAAAAGAATATTTAGAGAATTAGCTCCAAGACACCCATAATATTGTAATGAAATAATAAATATCAAATTTTGAGGAATAGAAGAAGCATAAACTTAGTTTTGATTCACATGTGTACTAAGTTTTCTCTCTTTCTCTTATTATAGATGGATCTTCTTACTTGTCTTGATGAAATCCCGAGTGATTTTGTTCAACGAATCTTTCTCAATTACACGGTTGGATGCAGTCTCCATTGGGGAATTGAAGTGACTCAAGTTTCAAAGGGGACTAGGGATTTCCTTATACCCGACATTTACGTTGCATGGGAGAGTTATATGTTGAAGCTCAACCCGAACAGCGAACACAAGTACCTGATAGATTCGTGACCAACCCACAGCTTTGGGTGAAGGAAAAGATCCAAGAAGGTGATGTTAAAGTGCAAGGATATGTTCTTTACCTTAACTTATGCTCTCTTTTGGACATACCGAGTCATAAACTCGTTCTTAGTTAAAAGGTCCTTATGCTAAACCAAAGATACGGCTTTTGTGAGAAGGTCATAATCAGAGTATGGAAGAAGTCAAATGGCAGCAACCAATTCTATTATGTACCCGAGGTTTGGTTCAATAGAGTCTATGGACCCATTCTCAAGGACAACCCTCACAATATTACCATTACCTTTGATGACTACGAGAAACCAAGGTGCATTAGTGACTTTGCTCGAGCACAACCAATAACAGTGAACTCGAGTAAATATTTCTACAAGAATGATGTAAATGAACGACATGCCCATGTAAACTATTTCAATGGATTACCACCCAAGGATGTGTCAAGGGGAGAAGAATGGTATAAAGAGAAAGACACGGGAAGTTGAAGTGCTAAACTTTGACACCCGAGATGTGAACAAATATAGGGGTAGAACCTTAGTCGTAGGAACCAAGAATTGGTTCATTGGACCCTTTCGTATTTATGTATCTCCCAAGAAACACTATGTATCTTCTTGATCTTATACAGTTATTAAAAAAGAATTGGTTTTTATATAACACATATTATTTTGAGGATATAATACTTGAGTTTGAATCTTGGTTTTTTTTTCCTTCTAATTGACATGAGTGATGGGGTGTGTGTGTAGATGATTGACATCTTACCTTCAGGGATATAGGCGGATATACTCTCTCGCCTTATGGTGGAAGAGCATTTCCAAACTGGAGTGGAAGTACAAAGACTTGTCACTACCACGCATAACGGGGAAGAAAGGAAAAGGTTGATGTCTACGGATTTCGTTGTACCAAATATTTTTAGAGCTTGGTATCACTATGCTGCAGGGAATCCCGAGTTTAGACCACCTTAATATAAACCTTTGCCTATTGGCTGTATCGAGTGGATACATTCTAAGCTGGGAAACGAAATTGTTGTCACAAACCAAATATTGTATATAAACGCGTATGAGCTTACATTAAGACCAACAAAGGAAACGTGTATAGCTAGAAACATATTATCCTTAGTAATGGCTATGAGATGTTTCAGCATTGTTATGTTTAATGTATGGGCGCGACAGTGCGAGAACAATGATCAAAATTCCTATAATCTAGTACCTTGGAAGTTATTCTTTGACTTATTTGGAAAGTCACTAATCTATAATCCTCACAATGTAAAGATTTTAAACAATACCTACAATAGACCTCAGTGCCTTGCGGATTGTGCAAATATTCACAGCTCGGTTGGATGGGACACACCGGATGTGTTTCCAAAGGAATCCGCTTTCTTTGATGACTACTTCGGGTACATGAAGGCGATTATCCACACTAAAATGGGGGTACCTATAACAAACAAATCTCTTACTCAAGAATGGTATAACTCACACGCCAACAAAGAGATGTTCCAGCGGAAGATCGTAAAGGACTATTGGAGTCAACCATCAGACATACTGAAGGAATGGGACAACTATGCTCCATTGGTGGAAGGATGTCACAATGGATATTACCGAGTACATTTTGTTAGAGCCACTAGGATTTATTAGAAACTTCCGAAATACCTTGTAGACTTTTGAAAACCCAAAGTTTTGTGGTATGGAAATTTGATTGATTTATTCACTATTCTTTCTCCTAATTGCTTCTCATCTTATCCTAAACGTCTATTCTATTTGATTTAAGGACTTTGAGTGGAATAGAAAGTTTTGCTAAGTATGACCTTGGTTGATATGGTGCAGTAAGTTACCAAGCCTCCTAGAGGAAATGCGGCTGCTGCTAACGCAAATGCGCCTATTGTTCCTCAACACACCATCATCGATAGAGACATCTGTGCTATGCTTCGCAAGTCTCAACCTGGAAATTTTAGCACACAAGGCAAAGATGTAGGCAAGATTCTTGAAGATTGGATTGAGCGCATGGATGAATACTTTGATTTGTCTCACTCATCGGTAGTGAATAAGGCTATCATCGCTAAGTACAAACTCGAGAAAACAGCCAATCGTTGGTGGAGAGACCATTGCACAGAGAACAATGTTGATCCTAATGCTGCAACTTGGGATTATCTTAAGACCCAACTTAAGAAGAACTGTCAAAACAAAATTTATCATTCAGACCGTATGAATGAGTCTCTTGATTGTACTCAAGGGACCAGAGATTTGGAATCATACTACCAGCATTTCTTAACCCTTGTCAAGTATGCTCTAGCAGGGATGACTCAAGAGGTTAAGGTAGCTCGATTCGTGTCAGGACTATATAATCCTATGAAGACTAGACTCCAAATTCTTTGCCTTACCAATTTTGCAGATGTCCTTGATGCAAGAAAACCCATTGAAGTAGAGTTATCTGCTACCGGAAAGAGGAAACCAGAACCTGTTTCTGTTCGTGAAATCGAAAGACCTCGTCTAGAGGAGGAACAAAGATCTGGAGTTCCACAGCAAAGAAGAGAGAACTTATTACGTATGAAAGCTAGACAGGATCATTTATGCTACACTTTTTTTTATCCTGGTCATCAATCTGGGGATGTCCCTTTAACAACTCAAGCTTCATAGGATTGTTGGACAATTATGAACAAAGAAATTTCAATCCGAATCGAAATTATGAAAACTTTAGACCCAGACCATCGGCAGTTCAGAGGAACTTCAATCAGCAGAATTTTAATCAAAACTAGATACTGCCTCAAAATTCTGCTACCTCATGGATTATGGTTCCCTCATGGATTATGGTTGAGATTCCCTCATGGATTATGGTTGATAATTTATGGTGGAAGCCGATGTGGCTTATGGTTTTTTTTTGGATTGGGTTATGCTGCCGGAATTTTTGCAGCCATGTTATGTTCTAAAGTGGTTATGCAGGATTGGTCGTGCCTCATCCAAGTAGGGTGGAGAGCTCACCCGTGTGATGTGATTGGATTATGGTTTTTGCTTTTTGGATTGGATCATGAAGTGATCAAGATGGTTAATGGTAGACATGTAAGGGTAGAGACCCTGTACAGTCTAATTGTTTGGAAAAGGATTGTTTGTGCATCTGGGAAGTGCTATTGTGATTGGGCTCATGTGTTACGTTTCTCATGGAAGCATCACTACAAGACTAGGATCACCTACATCACTTAGCCTTAGACTAAAGGGTTGCTGACCTAGGGCTTTGCTGGATCGGGGGTGTTGCCTAGGTCTTCTTCTTTTTGTTAGGCTCACCTACATGATTAGTGCATCAGGGGTTGAATGACCTACACGGCTAATGTGTCGGGGATCTTGCCTTGGCTTTGCTTAAACACCCGGTGCTGGGCATTGAAGAGACGGGGTACCTAAACTAGTATGGTTGGTATTGATACCCTACCACCTGCTGGTATTTGGGATCCTTTTAGAGCACGGGTTCATGGAGGGAGGAGAAGCGGCCTCACCTATTTCTGGCTCAGGTAGGATGGAGGTGTTCTAGCTTGCTCCTGGCGAAGTGAAATTCTCTCTGTCCGTAGTAGAGCGGAAGTGGATGGGTGGACCGATCGATCCCTACACAGGTTTTGATGCTCTGCTAGTTATTTTGTCATAAACTTTTTGATGTTATGGTATACCCAGATTTTGTCATTGCATTAATACATGGTTGCCTGTTCCATTTAGATGGGCATTTAAAGATTCCTTGTTGTCAGTTTCTCATGTCTCTATGCACTCTATTTCACCCTCCACTACATTTTATCTCTCTCTCTTCCCGCAAAGGTGTACACATATATTCACCCTCCACAATGTTATATTTTTTCTTGAGTACACTTTCATTCATAACACCCATTCAGGGGTAGCACTAGTCGCTAGGTACCTCTGGATGCAGTCCGGCTCATGGCCTAAACTCCATGCTTGGTCGAGCGCTAAGAACTCCTCCCCTATGCAGATGCTTCCACAACTCTGATGTATATTCAAAATTGTATAAAAATGTAAATTGTATATTTTGTGCATAGACCCCTGGGGAGGGATATCTCTCAGCTTGCCAGGACCAAACTCTTGGTACTGGACAAAAATTTGGATCCTTTTGAAGTACCCAGGTGCTCTTGTGAACAGAATCAAATATCTTGGATTCTTGTTCAGCCAACTCTTCCTCCACTTAGGGTGGTCTTCATCTACGCCTTCTACTTGCATGTCTCTATAAAGTCTTTCTTTGACCTAGAGCAACACCACCTTTATCAAAGGATATGGCAAGAATTTTTTATGCCATTGTGCATTGATTTGATTGGGAGTGAGTTGAATAACATTGACAGAGTGAAGAACTCTCAACTCCTAATCCATCGCTGCTTTCCATTGCTCATCCGTCTCTTGTGTAACCTTTTCTTTGAGTGCATCTTCCTCAGCTTTTGACAGCTGGACCATTGGCACCTCATCTACTTCGATTAATGGTACGAAGAAATCCTCTTTGCCGCGTAGCCCTTCTACTGGCTGTGTTTCCATCTCAACGAAAGAGACTAAGGCAATATCTATATGTGGATGTTCTGAAGTTCCTACTTCTTCATATGTTTCTTGCCGTCCATCTCTCAGCAAAAGCTGGTTGACTCTTTTCAGCTCGGCTATTTCTTTGAGCAACTCTTCTTCTTGTTGCACCCACATTATTGCCAGGTCTCTGTGTTGAGACTGCTCCAGCTTTAGCTCTAGCTCGAGGTCTTTGTTCTTTGTCTCTAGTTCTTTGTACACTTCATCTGTTCCTTCGATCGAGGCAATTGCTGGATTTCTCATATCTGTCGCAAAAAGGTGGCCTGATCATTTATCCTCTGCTCTGAATATTGCAAGGAGGCATTCGCAACATCCAGCTGTACTTGAATCTTCTAAACTAACAGAGTTGTAGTTAGAAGTTCGTTAGGCGTGTGAGTTATACCATTCTTGAGTAAGAGATTTGTTTGTTATAGGTACCCCCATTTTAGTGTGGATAATTGCCTTCATGTACCCGAAGTAGTCATCGAAGAAAGCGGATTCCTTTGGAAACACATCCGGTGTGTCCCATCCAACCGAGCTGTGAATATTTGCACAATCCGCAAGGCACTGAGGTCTGTTGTAGGTATTGTTTAAAATCTTTACATTGCGAGGATTGTAGATTAGTGACTTTCCAAATAAGTCAAAGAATAACTTCCAAGGTACTAGACTATAGGAATTTCGGTCATTGTTCTCGCATTGTCGCCCCCATACATTAAACATAACAATGTTGAAACATCCCGTAGCCATTACTAAGGGTAATATGTTTCTAGCTATATAGGTTTCCTTTGTTGGTCTTAATGTAAGCTCATACACATTTATATACACTATTTGGTTTGTGACAACAATTTCCTTTCCCAGCTTAGAATGTATCCACTCGATACACCCAATAGGCGAAGGTTTATACCATTCTCTTTATGTAAGATACCGAGTATAGATACCCATGGTAGGCTAAGAATGGTATAAAGAGAAAGACACGACTCTTTGACGAAGGTTTATACCATTCTCACCCAATAGGCAAAGAGAAATACACGACTCACACGACAAGATGAAGTGCTAAACTTTGACACCCGAGATGTGAACAAATATAGGAGTAGAACTTTAGTCGTAGGAACCAAGAATTGGTTCATTGGACCCTTTCGTATTTATGTATCTCCCAAGAAACACTATGTATCTTCTTGATCTTCTACAGTTATTAAAAAAAAATGGTTTTTATATAACACATATTATTTTGAGAATATAATACTTGAGTTTGAATCTTGGTTTTTTTTTTCCTTCTAATTGACATGAGTGATGGGGTGTGTGTATAGATGATTGACATCTTACCTTCAGGGATATGGGCGGATATACTCTCTCGCCTTATGGTGGAAGAGCATTTCCAAACTGGAGTGGAAGTACAAAGACTTGTCACTACCACGCATAACGGGGAAGAAAGGAAAAGGTTGATGTCTACGGATTTCGTTGCAAGAATTCTGCAAAAGTAGGTATGGCCACCTAATTTAAGCTTCCCGCTTTCATCTGTCGATTTGATTGAATTTTTTTGTGCATGTCCGCCTTGTCTTTCTAATCATCAGCGTATCTTCAGTTTTTCCATCTGAGATTCTTTGCTATTTATTATTAATTTTTGACTTGTTTATTAAAAAATTAAGGAAAATAACAAATGCGCTAAAAAAAAAAGCAAAGTGAAAATCCAATAATTAAGAAAATCCATTGGAAAACACAGCTTTACTGTTTTTTGTTGGTTTTCTCCATTTTTAAGTCTCAATATCAAGGAAAATGAAAAAAAATAACCTAAAAGGACTATTTTTTTATGATTTTCTGATAGTATATACACTATTTACACTCATCAGGGACATACCATCATTTAATTTTTCCTTGTTGATGATTTATAAGGGCATTTTTAGGTAAATTTGTGAAAAAACATACGTTAACATCAAACTTTTCCTCCCTCTTCAAACATTGCCCTTAATTACTTAGTGCCCTTCCACCCCTCCTAGATGGTGTACTCCGGGAGGACTGTGTGCATGGGTTGAATAATCCTGTCTATGCATAGCCATGGTTAGCTCTACCATGCTTTGAAGATCAATGCAGTTCAAACCATTATGTTGTACAAGAGTTGGGTCTTGAGTAATTAACTCAAGGGTTTTCGATGTCGAGATTTTATGATGCTGTCTTCCAAAGAGAAAATTTGTAGCTTGCGTACTCTTTGCTTGATTGTACCATCAGGATGCTTTAGTATGCAGATTTCCTGAGCAGTTGGTATCAGTGTTGACTGTTGTTGAGCTTTTACCCGCCATTGATATCTTGGTTTGTCTTGGTTAGAATGGTGTGGTTGAGTTTTTTGAGACTTAACTCTCCACTGCTTGATCGGTTTTCTAGTTTGTGGAGAAGATAAGTGCTCCTTTTTCTTCCAAATCCATTTCGTGTTAAGTTCCTTGCTCGGAGATGTTCGTCTCTATGTTTTGATCTTTGGAACCATCTTTGGTTTTGTCGATGACGTTTTGGGCACCCAAATTTGAATTGGTTTGTCTTTAAGCTGTGCTTTTGGTACCCAAATTTTCCTGACTCCTTGCATACTACTTTTAGCATTTACTTGTCGAGAGGATGGAGAAGATTTATTACTTCATGGTTTGCTTTTCTGGTAACTTCCTTTCCATTCCTCCTTGCTTGGTGCAATTAGAACAATGAGTTGTCCGCCTTTAGGTGATAGCTTGAGCTGATTGGTATCCCAATCTAGTATTGCCTTGTATGTTCGCATCCAGGGAATTCCAAGAATCATTGTCTCATTCATGTGTTCATCTAGTAAGCATACAAATGATGAGGACATGAACATCCATGCACTATCACATTCAAGTTGACTACTCCCAAAGTTGGTGGTGGGTTCTTGTTGCATTCTTTAATAGTCGCTACTTCTGTTGTCAATGATGAATGACTTGTTGCTTTCTTGTATGTGGAATAACTAACTGCATATACTCGAGCTCCTGCGTCGACCAATGCATTTGTACTATGATTGTTGAGTTGTACTTTGATGCGAGGTCCATTCCATCTAACCATTCATCATCTGCTGATACTATATCTTTTTGCAATTATTGTAATATGAAATGGCCTAAAATCTTATTTGTAGCGGAAATTAGCATGAACATAGTGGGCATTTCATTAGAATAGATTCCTAATGAGAATTACAAGAGTGCTTGGGTGGAGAGAGCAACAAAAAGCATAACACCTAGTTAGATAGCATCGACAATACTTTCAAAAGAGAGAGCAATTAAGCTATTGACAACAGTTGAGGACCGGACTTGCATGGAGCCGGTCCCCCCTCCAAAAGGCTTTGTATTATGGTTTCTCCCATCAAGAGAGACATTGTACAATACAATTCTTTGTGTTCCTTCAAGACTAGCTAGTGCAATGAAGATGGAAGCTTCATACACCAAGCAAAACACTTAATCAAACACAACTTGAATTATCCCCGTTCTCAGACCCAAGACCTCACACACCTTCGAAGATGGTGAGAGCTAGCAGGGTATGAGAGTAGATTGAGAGGAAAAAGAAGTATCTTACGAGAAAGAAGTACATCTCCTCACATAATCACTCATATTAGCATAGCTTAGCTTAGTAATTAGCTTGGTAGAGAAGATGAGCATGCATTGAAGCTTGGCTCTTGGTTGGATTTGCATCCACATGCCAAGAGAGTGTTGATGTAGGCTTCTATCTCACAAGCTTGGAGTAGGTGATGAGCTCTCCATTAAAGCTTGGGAGGAGATAGAGTATTTTCCCTTCACACATGGTCAAGTGTGAGAGTGTGAGTGTCAATGCCAAGCAAAAATCAGCCCCCTCTCTCTCTTGGGCGAGCCCTAGCTGCTAAGTTAGTCTGGCTTTTGCCTCATTGGACCTCCCCAGGTCAAGCCAATAGGGATTAAGCAGCATAAGTGATAGCCTTCTGACATGTGTCCCCCTTTCCCCTTTTGTGAGAGCTTTAGATAATTAAATAATTAAACTAAACTCTCATTGGACCCCTTTGCCTCCTGGCCAATAGGAATCAGGCAAGCCATGGGGCTCCTGAATGCTCATTGGACCCCTTGGGAGACTGCCCAATAGTCTTCTAGGACACTTAATTCTTATTGGTTTCTTTTATTAAATGTTTTTAAATTAATTAAACTAGATTTACTCTAGCCTAATTCTCATTGGTCCACTTCAAGGGTCTTCCAATAGGAATTGGGCATACCTTGTGGGCATCTGGCCTAGGGAGCTGACATGTGTCCCTCATTCCCTTTGTGTAAAGGGAGCCTGTGTGTGTGTGTGTGGCTTTCTCTCTCATCCCCTAGCTTTGGGGCTCGCCCCCTCCCATGTAGGGATGTAGAAAGACTTTTTGGGCACACACTAAGCATCCAATTTTCCCTAAGGTTGACCTTTGGACACAACCTTTGAATTTTGGAACCTTAGCATTTTGGAAGTCTTAATGGGCTGAACCTTAGGGTCTTTTTAGCCCGTTGTTTCACATGGCTCTTTTGCAGATGGCCCCCCCTTTGGATCCCTATTCTCCCTCCTTTGGATCCCTACTGTGGCCGGTCTGCTAACTTAACCAATATTCTAGCTTTTTCTCCCTTGGCACTTCCCCACATTAAATGATCAGTTTAATATGAGAAAATCATTTAGGAGAATTAGATATTGATTATTATGACATTACCTCTCTCTTGAAATCATAGTCGTCCTCGACTATGGTGTAGAGAAGATAAAGCATATGCATGAGTCCTTTTCTTAGCGGGTAGAGGATCCCTATGTTACCCTACGACATCATTCCATAATGGATGACTAGTCCATTTGGCGCTTGAGAGCCTGAGGCTGCCGCAAGCATGTCTGCACATTAGTCCTATCAGTCTTCCATAGTAGAGTGACAAGCTCTACTTGGTGTTCGGGAGACGTCGTCTCCGCAAACTTGATCTAAGCATGCATACTACTTCATTTTTGTGCACAAATAAAGAAAAAGAGAGTCTTATAAGACAAAAATTTTTGTTCATTTTTAACATTTTGTACATTTGCTTACTCTTGGGAAGCATTGTAAGCATTGACAAGGTTTAGGTTATCCTTTAATTGTATGCCTTGCATCCATCTAGCATCTTCAAAAGGATAATTCTTAAACTTAATAAGATATCGTCGGATAGTCTTACCGCCTCTTAATACCTTGTCTTCATGTCGGAGAATGGACTCGGGCTGCAGCACCTCCTCGTGGTCCACGATCTCCGGTGGGTCTTCAATAGTTGGTTCTTGAGGTGGCTCTCCTTTGTAAGGCTTCAAGAGGCTCACATGAAAAGCATTGTGTATGAGCCAATGATTGGGCAACTTAAGTTGATAGGCCATCTCATTGATTGGCCTAAGAATCTGGAAGGGACCATAGTACCTTTTTGCTAGTTTAGCATAGTACTTTTGCTGGCCCGTAGGATTCTTGCCCGTCGTGTGCCTTAATCGAGCCTTGGGAAATTTTAACAAGACCCAATCGTTTTCTTTAAAGGCTTGGGCTCTTCTGTGCTTGTCAGCAGCAGCCTTTTGCCTTTGCTGTGAGATAGAGATAGCATCCTTAATCTTTTGGAAATTTTCTTGTAGGTCTCGGCTATACTCATCTGCAGCGAAGATCTTCCCATGTACCTTAAGTAGCAAGGGACTTTTTGATCTTCCCTCAATTACCTCGAAAGGTGCTTTTCCTGTAGAAGTATGTACAGTGTTATTGTAAGCATACTCTACTAAGGGTAAGTACTTCTCCCATTGGGATCTTTGATCTACTTCCGTTACATAGGCTTTTAGTAGATCAAGAATAGTTAGGTTAGCTATTTCACTTTGGCCATCAGTTTGTGGATGATAGGCCGAAGAGAAGTTTAGCCTTGTTCCTAAATTCTCAAAGAGACCCTTCCAGAAATTACTGGTCATTCTAGGATCTCTATCCGACACTATGGACATTGGCAAGCCATGGTACTTGAAAATTTGTGAAATGAAGAGGGTTGCCATTTGATGGGCTTTGATAGTCTTTTTGACAGGTATAAAATGAGCTTGTTTACTGAACCTGTCTACTATCGTCCATATTCCCGTATTCCCATGGATAGACTTAGGCAATCCAAAGATAAAATCCATGGATATGCTCTCCCACGGTGAATTAGGGATTGGCAAGGGTTGAAGCAATCCAAGTTGCTTCCCTCTATCAAATTTTGTCTTTTGACATACCACACATTTGGAAACATACTCATGTATGTTCACTTTCATGGTAGGCCAATAGAAATATGTTTCAATTCCCTTTAGGGTAGACTGAATCCCTCTATGCCCCGCATATGGGGG
Organism: Adiantum capillus-veneris; assembly: GCF_014529385.1. Classification (NCBI taxonomy): domain Eukaryota; kingdom Viridiplantae; phylum Streptophyta; class Polypodiopsida; order Polypodiales; family Pteridaceae; genus Adiantum; species Adiantum capillus-veneris. The sequence continues at coordinate 95,364,624 of NC_140948.1, forward strand.
AGCATGAGATTCATACATTACTTTCTCACGTAGTGAGTTAGTAACGCATAGTCTATTGCCATAGAGAAGATAACCATCTTGTAAAGTAAATGGTTCTTCTTTCTTCCCTAATGCAAGGGCTGAAATCACATCTCTAAAATCGGGATCAATAGCATACTCATCTATCATTGAAGATAGATCATTGTGAGTTGCTATGGAAACCGCATTCACTCTCGGTCGTCTTGAGAGTGCATCGGCTACTTGATTATGCTTGCCAGCAATGTGAGCAATATGAAAATGAAATTGCGAAAGGAAATTTGCCCACCTCATTTGTTTGTCGGAGAGCTTGGTCTGCGTCATGAAGTACTTAAGACTTTGGTGATCCGTTCGCAGAATGAAAGGAGTCCCCAATAAATAGTGCTTCCATGAGTCTAAGGCATGTAGAACTGCAAGGAGTTCTTTTTCGTATATGCCTAAAGCTTGCTCAACAGGGTCGAGCCTTCGACTCTCATAGCCTATGGCGTGCCCTTCTTGGAGCAAAACAGCCCCAAGGCAATCACCACAAGCATCACATTGGACCTCAAATGGTTTTGAGAGATCCGGTAGTGTAAGCACAGGTTGAGAGATAAGCTTTTCTTTAAGCTTTTCGAAAGCATTGTTCTCCTTAGCAGACCACGTATACCTAACATTTTTCTTTGTTAGGTCATGTAATGGTCCCGCAATTTGTGAGAACTTTTCTATGAAGCGTCTATAGTATGCACACATACCTATAAAGCTTCTTAGTTCATGAAGATTCCTTGGTTTAGGCCATCCTTTTATTACCTCTAACTTGGATGGATCCATTTGGATTCCATCTTGAGAGATAATGTGACCTAAATATTGAATCTCTTGCAAGAAAAATTCACTTTTCTTTCGATTAACATAAAGTTTATTCTCTCTTAAAACTTGAAATATTACCTGGAGGTGTTGCTTGTGTTCCTCTAATGAATTAGAGTAGATGATAATATCATCAAAGAACACTCCAGTGAAGGTTCGATGAGGTCTGAACAGCTTCTCCATCAAGCGGTTAAATGTGGCTGGTGCATTAGTCAAGCCAAAAGGCATGACAATGTATTCGTAAAGACCAAATGTAGTACGAAATGCGGTCTTTACAATGTCTTGATCAACTATCCTTATTTGATGATAGCCACTTTTTAGGTCAATCCTACTGAAGTAGGTCGATCCTTGTAGCTTATCAAATAGGTCTTCTACCCGTGGAACGGGAAACCTATTCTTGATAGTGATCCTATTTAGTGCTCTATAGTCGACACACATACGATATGTGCCGTCTTTCTTTTGCACTAATAGCACAGGTGAGCAAAATGGAGATGAGCTAGGCCTAACCATGCCCTTCTCAATTAACTCATGCACTTGCCGCATAATCTCCTCTTGTTGAGCTTGAGAAACTCTATAAGGAGGTTTGTTAGGCGGTGAACTTCCTGGAAGAAGTTCAATTGCATGGTCGTCATTACCTCGTTTAGGAGGTAGCTCAGAAGGGATGTCGTCAATAAAGACATCTTGAAACCCCTTGAGAAAATTGGATAACTCTAATTCCTTTTGGTTGCTTTTATTTTCTTTTGCTAAAGCATTAGGTTCATTTTGAGAATCTTTAACAAAAATCATGTACACGGAAATAGAGCTCTTTATTGACTTGTTGAAAGCTGGTGTATGTACAATGGGGATGGTGTTACCCATCTCCCTAGCATCTATATACATGTCCTTTTCCCTGAACTTAAAGGAGATTCTCCTTTCAGGAAATTTAACATGGGCAGCCAGACGGTCAAACCATGGTGCCCCTAGGATTACATCCTCATGCTTGAGAGGAGAGATAAAGAAATCCTCTTTGTCCACATAGCCTTGGACATGAAGCCTCAATTTCCCGATTAAGGGAGTGACTGAAGCTTCTTGCCCCTTGAAGGCACTGTCTGCGGGTAGGATATCTCCCATCTCGTAGGATTGTATGCCTAGCTTGGTGGCTAACTCCATAGATATGAAATTGTGAGTAGAACCAGGGTCAAAGAGAATAAAAGCATCATGTTCTCTTACCTTTCCCCAAGCATGGCATAGAGGAGATCCTTTGTGGTGAGTTTGGTGAATCTCCTCCTCTTGGATTTCAACCAAAGAAGCTCTAGGAGGATCTTGGTGGTTGTTCTTTTGGGGACAAGCGCGGTACGCATGCCCTTGTTCGCCGCACTTGAAACACCGGTTATCTTTACGATAACGCTCAAGCTCTTCAGGAGAGAGTTTATTCTTTCCTTTGTAAACTCCCTTCTCTCTAGCTTTGTTGGAATTGCCCTTAGGAGACTTTTGGACATTGTCCTTCCCCTTAGGCTCATTGGAACCTTTGTTTTCCGGGGGCTTATTATTTCTTTGACCCCCCGTTTGGAAATTGATTCGCGAGGCCACCATAGTATGGTGTATTACCGCCGATATGGTACGTGGCCTTTGGGAGTTGACATACTCCGCCATTTCTTCGGTTAAGCCCGCACAAAATTGTTGCTTTTGCTCTCCAAAATCCAACTTTTTGAAGACAGTGGCTTTGAGTTGTAGGTCTTTGGCATCGGTGGCCAAAAACTGCTTCATAATGGAAGCTCTTAAAGCCTTCCATGTTCGTGGAGCTTCACCGTTGGCTCGTAGGCTAGACCACCATTGTCTGGCGGACTTTTGAAAGTGCATAGCTACATGGCGTAGCTTAGAGGACTCCGTGAAGCCCTCATCTCCAAACGCCGCATCGAATTGCTGGATAAAGGCCAAAACTTTGTCTGTAGCACCGAAGGTGCCATCATAGGTAAGGAAAGAGATGCTCTTCCCTCCCTCTTTGAATTTCTTCAGCTTGGACGACCTCTTCCATGCGGCATAGGATTTCCTATGGCCTCTTCTTTTTGATGGTTCAAAAGTTGCACCATCACTTTCTTCAGAAGATGAAGAATTTGAAGAAGGTGGAGAAGAGGGTGACCTCTTTCTCGCCTTTTTCTTGTCTTGATCTTTGTCGTCTTCACCATAGCTTTCATAAGAGGAAGAGGATGAAGAAGATGGAGAAGAGGGTGTCCTCTTTCTCGCCTTTTTCTTCTCTTGCTTTTTATCATCCCTCTTTGAATTATGGCGTGGAGAAGAGTGTGAGGGTCTTCTCCGCTTTGGTGGTGATGGAGAGCGTTTAGCCCGCCGTCTTCGTGGAGCCATCTCCGTCGAGGTGGCGGGAGACTCGCTTCTTTCTCGTTCCTTCGGTGGAGGCTCTTGAGTTCTCCTTTGGGAAGGAGATGCATCATCAAGAAGTAAGTTCTTGAGCCCTTCATATGGATTCTCTTCTTCTTCCCGAATCGGAGAGAGACCTCTTTTGGTAGTCTCACAAGGAGGCTTCCTAGGTGTTCTCTCGTCATGGTGATGAACTTGGAGAATCCCGTGAGCACGGAGCTGCCGTTGCACTTCACTTTGGAGAGATGGATTGCCCATGGCTTGTTGAAGCCTAGAAACAAGATAATTAACAAGCATTGAAGCATCATTAGTAGCTTGCTCATGAGCAAAATCAAAGTTATCAACATTAATTTCACTCTCTTTAATATTGTCAGCCATTCTAACAACTTTTAGGTGTAAACTTTTTAGGTGTACTTTGGCACTTCAAGCCCTAGTTGCTACTCCTCTTTACCCCTTTAGAAAAAGCACTCAAGCTACTGTACCCGCCGCTCGAATACCATTAATAGCAAGGAATAGAAGAGAGGGTCTTTCGACACCAAAACAGCACCGGCTCCTGTCAAGCTTCTAATAGCTCAATAGTGGTTAAGCCGTAGGCAAGCCCCGTAGGACTCCACTATTAAGACCATAGCTCTCAACGGTGATGCCCCGTTAACTGCACAAAGGCAGGCGCACTGAAAGGCTGAAAAATCCCTATTCTACTTACTCACAGGAAATTAATAATACCAACCATTTGTAGCTAGCTTGAGGACCTCCCTTCTTGAGCAAGAAAAGAGAAACCTTGAGCTCTGATACCAATGTAACATGAAATGGCCTAAAATCTTATTTGTAGCGGAAATTAGCATGAACATAGTGGGCATTTCATTAGAATAGATTCCTAATGAGAATTACAAGAGTGCTTGGGTGGAGAGAGCAACAAAAAGCATAACACCTAGTTAGATAGCATCGACAATACTTTCAAAAGAGAGAGCAATTAAGCTATTGACAACAGTTGAGGACCGGATTTGCATGGAGCCGGTCCCCCCTCCAAAAGGCTTTGTATTATGGTTTCTCCCATCAAGAGAGACATTGTACAATACAATTGTTTGTGTTCCTTCAAGACTAGCTAGTGCAATGAAGATGGAAGCTTCATACACCAAGCAAAACACTTAATCAAACACAACTTGAATTATCCCCGTTCTCAGACCCAAGACCTCACACACCTTCGAAGATGGTGAGAGCTAGCAGGGTATGAGAGTAGATTGAGAGGAAAAAGAAGTATCTTACGAGAAAGAAGTACATCTCCTCACATAATCACTCATATTAGCATAGCTTAGCTTAGTAATTAGCTTGGTAGAGAAGATGAGCATGCATTGAAGCTTGGCTCTTGGTTGGATTTGCATCCACATGCCAAGAGAGTGTTGATGTAGGCTTCTATCTCACAAGCTTGGAGTAGGTGATGAGCTCTCCATTAAAGCTTGGGAGGAGATAGAGTATTTTCCCTTCACACATGGTCAAGTGTGAGAGTGTGTGTGTCAATGCCAAGCAAAAATCAGCCCCCTCTCTCTCTTGGGCGAGCCCTAGCTGCTAAGTTAGTCTGGCTTTTGCCTCATTGGACCTCCCCAGGTCAAGCCAATAGGGATTAAGCAGCATAAGTGATAGCCTTCTGACATGTGTCCCCCTTTCCCCTTTTGTGAGAGCTTTAGATAATTAAATAATTAAACTAAACTCTCATTGGACCCCTTTGCCTCCTGGCCAATAGGAATCAGGCAAGCCATGGGGCTCCTGAATGCTCATTGGACCCCTTGGGAGACTGCCCAATAGTCTTCTAGGACACTTAATTCTTATTGGTTTCTTTTATTAAATGTTTTTAAATTAATTAAACTAGATTTACTCTAGCCTAATTCTCATTGGTCCACTTCAAGGGTCTTCCAATAGGAATTGGGCATACCTTGTGGGCATCTGGCCTAGGGAGCTGACATGTGTCCCTCATTCCCTTTGTGTAAAGGGAGCCTGTGTGTGTGTGTGTGGCTTTCTCTCTCATCCCCTAGCTTTGGGGCTCGCCCCCTCCCATGTAGGGATGTAGAAAGACTTTTTGGGCACACACTAAGCATCCAATTTTCCCTAAGGTTGACCTTTGGACACAACCTTTGAATTTTGGAACCTTAGCATTTTGGAAGTCTTAATGGGCTGAACCTTAGGGTCTTTTTAGCCCGTTGTTTCACATGGCTCTTTTGCAGATGGCCCCCCCTTTGGATCCCTATTCTCCCTCCTTTGGATCCCTACTGTGGCCGGTCTGCTAACTTAACCAATATTCTAGCTTTTTCTCCCTTGGCACTTCCCCACATTAAATGATCAGTTTAATATGAGAAAATCATTTAGGAGAATTAGATATTGATTATTATGACAATTATCATTGTCGGTCATCTATTTCCAGAGTGTTGATGGAAATTGGTATTTGTTGATTCTTGAGAGTAGCTTTCCTTTTGAGTACCTAAAGTCGAGCTTCCTCCTGGGCTTCATCAATAACCTGCTATCGTTTTATCTTTCTTTGCTTGGCTGCATGCATTCTTTCTAGCAATTCATTGGTTAGTGGAAAATTGTACTTCTTTAAACAACATCCACTAATCCAATTAGCCATTGGTTCACCATCTAGGGTGGATAACTTAACTGCTCCACTTGGAGATACATTTTCAATGATAAATGGTCTGTTTTACTTTTTCTTAAACTTGGGAATGTGTTGCTTAAGGGAATAGACTAAAACTATGTCCCCTTTTTTGAAGATTTTTGTAATTAGATGGGAATCAAAAAACTGTTTTTGTTTTCGCTTTTGTGCATAGATGTGAGCTACAGCAATTAGCCTTTGCTCATCTAGCTTCTCTAAATCTTCAAGTCTCTCTGACAATTCATGCCCAGTCCACTCAAGATCCTTAGCTACCCTTAGTGTCGGCAATAGAAATTCTATTGGCAATATGGCATCAAGACCATAAACAAAGTTAAAGGATGTAGCATTTATAAATATTTTGAATGAAACCCGATAAGCCCATAGAGCATCATGGAAATTCATTTCCCAGTCTATCCTTCCTGAACTAACCACTTTAGTCAATATCAAGCTAAGAATTCTATTCGTATGCTCAGCTTGTCTGTTTGCTTGTGGGTGTAGGGAGCTGATTTGTTATTAATGACCATAAATTCATTAAGCAGATACTCAATTACCTCATTGAAGAAATGAGTTCCCCTATCACTGACAATCTCTATTGGCAGTCCATATCTTGTAAATACATACTCATATAAGAATGCGGTAGTGGTTTTGGCATCACTCTTTTGAGTTGCTTTAGCCTCGGCCCACTTGGTCAAATAGTCCGTAGCTACAATGATATATTGAGCTTGGGTTCTATAAGCAGGTGGCTGTATTGGCCCAACAAAGTCTATACCCCATTTTGTGAAAGCTCTAGCCCCCATCATTGGTCTTAAGGGCATGCTATCTACACGTGTTGGCATTTTTGCTCGTTGATAAGAATCACATCTCCGAACATATTCTTTGGCTAGAGAAGTGAACTCTAGCTAATCCAGCATGTGCTTGTTCTATAATTGGAATATACTCATCTTCATTTGCACAAAGATGCAGATGTTGGTCCTTACCTCTCCAATACAATTGGTTTCCAATTAGTGCATAGTCTCTTGCTTCAGTTTCAATTTCTCTTTGACAGCATTTACTCATATCCTCAAGAAATGTTCGGCTTGATAAGTAAGTAACTAGATATTTAATCCCCTTTATGGACATGCGACATTTGGAACAATGCTAAATGAGGTATGGGTGTTTGTTTTTGACATTGATGACAATCCTTTACAAAAGAGCAAACATCACTTCTCATAGTTGGCCAAAATACTCCAAGTCTCAGGATCCTTTGCATAGTTTAGTCTTCCACAAAGTGAAGTCCTACTATGGTAATATGTGCTCGACTTAGTTATTGGGTTTTCTCTTTGGGATTAATGCATAAGAGCAATATTTCATCTCGATTTCTTTTGTATAGCCTACTAGCTAGTACTTGATACATAGCCGATTGCTCAATTAATCCGATTGTAATAGGGAGTGGTATTTGTGAATTTACTTGAGCTATGGTCATCAATGATACCATATTTTCCGACCATCGAGGTATCATTTCCACAAAGAACAGATAGGCATTTGGTAGATCATTGTCTACTCCTTTAGGTGGTTCCCTTGAAACAATTCTAGATAAATGATCTGCTCTTTGATGAGTAGTGCCCTTTTTTGCAACCACAGTGAAATCAAATTCCACAAGAATGATGAACCATCTCACTATTCTTCATGTGTTGCATTGCTTGTTGACCAAGTACAATAAGGCTTGGTGGTTCACAAAGAACACAAATTTGTTGGCTAATAGGTCATATCTATACTTTTTTACAGCATAGATCATTCCTAATCCTTCCCTTTTGGTGGTGGTGACGGGAGCAAAGCGAACCCCGAACCCCCGACGGCCTCTAAAACACCGGGGACCGAATGGCGCGCCTCGAGCCTGTCATGGTAAAGCAAACAGGGGGCACCACCTAGCTTCAGCGGCTAGGACGCAAACAACACACCACCATAACAAAGTTTTCATCCAAGAGAGATGGATGCTTGGGAGTAATGATGAAGAGGAAAGGGAATGAGATCGAGAGAGAGAGAGAGAGAGAGAGAGAGAGAGAGAGAGAGAGTGAGTGAGGGAGGGTTATAGCGGCTTAGTACTTAGGCACCACAAAAGGATGGCGAATCCGCACACCCTTCACACATACACAAGCTCACTCCAAAACACAAGACTAGGTGGCAATTCCGCACACCTCACATGGGCAAAACATTGCAAGAAAACATACTCACAAAACCGCAAGCTTTATTTAGAGAATTAGGCGATGAAATGGGGAGCATAGGGTAGGGGAATGAGAAGGGAGAGAGTGGTAGAGCACATGGCGGATAGGTGGGAGTTGATGGCGAAGACTCGCACGAGGATTATGGCCATCATCCTTCATTTAGTTGCCCTTCATCTTCCATAGCCAAGGGTGTAGAGGTCATGCTCAAGACAAGCATGGTGATTGTGGTGATGGTGATGGTGTGGATGTGTGTGTGTGCACTAGGCACACACAGTGCATAGTGTGTTCTTTGGTGATGTTGTGTGTGTCTTTAGTGTGATGGTGACCCCTCTTTATATAGGGGAGGAGGGGGGAGAAATTCTAGAATTTAGAAATGAAGAAATCATTATCTACATAGGCCATGTGACTGTGGGCCCCACTTGTCTGGCTGTGTGTATATGTGCCAGAACAGCAGTCTCATGAGAGAGAGACTAAGAGAGAGAGAGAGAGAGAGAGAGAGAGAGAGAGAGAGAGAGAGATGGGTGAATGGAAAATGAGAGGTGACATGGAGAATAAAGTAATTACAAGAGGGGAGAGAGGGGAGTGTGTTCAAAGGTGAATCTGTGTGCAGATGTGTGTAAACACAAGAAAAATCAGGTAACCACTGGGTGGGGATGGGTCTATGGGCACCTTTTTCAGTGAAACTGAGTGTGTGTGAGTGTGGGGGAGGTTATTTAGCTACAAGACAAGAGACATGGCGCCCTTTAGAGAGAGAGGGGGGTATTTGGGTCATGGGATATGATAGGAGAGAGAAAGGAGGGGTGGGGTATACTATTTTGGAAGATAGCATAAGTTGCATGTGAGTTAGGGTGCATTATTGGTGAGTTAGAATGAATTATTGGTGAGAGGTGGGGTAGCTTGAGGGGAGAGAGAAAGGAGAAAGGACAAGGGGAAGAGAGAGGGGGTTGACCTTTTGAGTGGAGAAGAGGAAAAGGGACACACGGTGGGGCAACAATGAAGAAAAAGGAGGCAAGGTGGGGATGGGCTGCCTCGCAGGCATGAGGTGGCCTATTTTACCTTTCTCATATATTTACATAATCATACTTTATTTTTTTCTTAATTTTTCCAATGCCTTTTATCACTCCCTCCCTAAGAGGGGGTTTTCATGGGGTGGGGACGAGAGAAGAGGGATATGGGAGCTTGGCTTGTGAAAAGCCCCCATCAGTGGTATAATTCTTTTCTGCCATATTCAACTGTCAGCTAGCATAAGAAATAGGAAAATCAATTTTTCCATCTCTTGGTTGAGGTAGTATACACCCAATGGAAAAATTGGAAGCATCTACATGTATGTGGAATATCTTATTCCAATTTGGTGCTTTCAATATTAGAGCTGAAGTGAGAGCTTGCTTAAGCTTCATGAAGGATTCTTCATACTCATCAGTCCATTCAAAGTGTGTAATCAAGCATACATGGGTTTTGCAATTATTGCGTACATGTAAATGAACTGTCTGTAATATCCACAATGTCCCATGAAGGCTTGAACCCCCTTGACTGTTGTTGGGCTAGGCAAATTAGCAATAACATGAATTTTATCCATATCATTAGCTATGTCATTTTTAGACACTGCAACTTCAAATAGCAGCTCACAGTGATTCTTTCGGAGAGAGCAGCTTTCTAAAATCCACCTCGGATCCTACTTACCCTACTCCTAGGTTCTCATGCAATGGGATTGTGGAAAGTGTTCACAAACACTTGTTTTCTTGTTTTTTATGGTTTTTTGAGCATTGATCTTAAGAATTGTCTCGTCTATCAATCATTCTCAAAATCCTAATCTAATTCTACAATCCTACAATCCTAAAGGCACTCACCAAGTATGATTACTTCCAAGCTACCTCTACACAGCAAAAGACAACAATCTTAAGTTATGCGGTTTCTAAAAAGAAAGTTTCTACTCTAAGTGAACCTAGAGGAATTTAAAGGATAACATCACAAGACGCTCGTTTTTTTTCCTAGTTTATGTCTCTTTGATCCCCGGCAGCTGCACCAAATGTGGGACGGGTGTCTAACCTCACTCCTATCTTATTGCAGATTTAGCGAGAACCACGATTAAATTGTCAATCCATGGGATAAAGCTGACTCGACTAGTGCATAGAGGCTACAAGAGGTTGTCAATCTCTCGAAAAACAACAAACAACTCGCATCTGACTCGTGCTACACTCAAGTGACTGAAATCACCAAAAGCCAATCTCTCATCAGCAAACAAATCACATCCGTTACAACATCAAATGACATCCAAACATAACGAAACTTCTAGGACAAGTTTTATAAGACCTAAGCACACATGCTTATGGTCTCAAATCCCACTTTAGGTCAAGCGCAAAATCGCGATTATTAACAGCAGTGGATTTTTGACATAGTTGTTTTCGACCCAGAATGCATCTAAATGCTTAGCAATGATGCCCTAATATCCTACCTATGCTTAGTTTTTTATTTTGAAGTGTAAATCCATACTTTTATGATGAAATTAGACCGTGGGTCGGCGACGCCAAAAGCTATAAAATACTGTGAAATACTTACGTCAATGCGTAGAGCTCTTACCTGCGGTTGCAATACAACAAATGCGACTGCAATGTGACAGCCGGGGAGGGAGTAGGAAGCACGAGAAGGAGAGAAGTGAGCGCCATTAGCTCACGCTGTGTATTTCAGTATCCAAAACTTAAAACTAACTTACAAAAATTGACTTTTATACCTTAGCCAAGGTTTTTGGTGGTCAAAACTAATAATCTGGGAACTCTTAACTAAAGATGGGTAATGACAGGTTGATACAATGGAAGTTTGTAGCCCCATCTCATCAATTACACGGTTTATCCGAAAAGTAGGAGTTACAATATTCTTGATTTATCAAAATATTAAGTGTTTTTACAATGAGAGCTCCAAAAAATGGTTCCGAGTTAGCTTGTTGCTAACAGAAGTGGATGTGGAGATTGCCCATCATTGTGGCTTAGCTCCTCCATAGGCCGAGAAGCTCACCTCGTAGAGTCACCATTCATGTTGCCATGATTAGCTCACTAATCGTGTGAGTGTTTTCATACCCTAGCCGGGTAGTCATCCCTCCAGATTGATAATTTTGTTGGTCATTGGAGCTATGCAACGATGGAAACCACCCAATATTTGGCATTGTTGCCAAGGATGATGGCCTACGCTAGTGTAATTGTGGCATAATCGGATGTGTTTCCTCACTAATTTCACTCTTGAGTTTATGTTTTTGTGGATTTTGGATGTGTGTGCATGAAGCAATGTGTTCATAATTTCCTAATTTGTCACCGTATCTTGCCAATAATGTGTTTACACACTCTAATTTCACACTAAACTCTTGCTAATTTCACTAATTTTGCTAACTTACATACTAATTTGCTGTGAAGGATTGGAGCTTTCAACCGTTCAATGGATCTTCAATGGAAAGGTAATCAAGGTGGTATTCTCAACCTTCCTAGAATCTAAAGATGTGTAGAATTGTGTAGAGACTCCACCATGATGTCTGTAATGTTGATGCTATGTTATTGCAATGCAATGTTGATGCTATGATGCTATGAAAATTTTTGGATTGTTCGTTTTTATGCCGTCGTGATGTCAAAATTTTCCAGATTTGGTGGCGCATGAAATTAACAAGTTTCAATTGCTAATTGGTGAATGTGCATTGCTAATTGTGTGCCTAATGGATTTAATTGCATGCTTGAATTGTCAATTGCAAGTGCGTGTGCACTAAATCAAGTGTATGTGCATTCTAATTGAGTATGTGTATGCTTATTTTAGGTGTATGTGCACTATTTTACCCTTGTTTGTGCACCTAAAAATCAATGTGTGATTAATGATTTTTCAATTGATGATTGATTTGTGTTTGTGCTCATACCCAACTAGAGATTTGTGAAATCACATTGCAATTTTGACAAGATTAACCCTTTTGTGTGTGCACCTAAAGATTGGTAAAAATTGCCAATTATTAGTGTGCGTGTGTGTGTGCGCCTAAAAAATATTTAATGTGCATGATTAATTCCATTTTTTATTGCATGTTTGGTGTGTATAATGATTAATTGCTTCGTTGTTGAGCTCAAAACAAGGATTTACATACTCCAAACGCATTACATGTTGACCTAATTTTATCTGTGGATGAGTATACCCCTCAAGCAACCCCCTAGCTTCCTTTGGTCGACCCCCCCTTGTGGATCATGCTTGAAGCTCATTGGACCCCTCCAGGCCTAGAAAATCACAAGCAGTTGGCATTAGAAACAACAAGGGTAGCCTTGGGACAAGTGTCCCCCTTTCCCTTTTGAGAGAGAGGACTTGATAAATGCAAAGAGAATTAATTTAATCTCCTAAATTATCATTGGACCCCTTGGGTGGCCAACCAATAGGCTTCAGGCACACCATGAGGGCAACATGAGGAGAAACTTGACAAGTGTCCCTTATGCTTTCTTTGTACCAAGTATGCCTTGTGTGAGTGTGGGTATTTTCTCTCATTCTTCCTCTTGTAGGGCTCGCCCCCTCCTTGTAGGGATTGAATCTTGACTTTTGACACCTCAAGCTTAGGCCCAGTTCCCACCACAAGCTTGGCCCTTAAGCACTTCAAGCTTGGTTGGGTTCTCACCTCAAGTACAGCCCTAGCATCTCAAGCATGTCAAGCACCTCAAGCATCTCAAGCACCTCAGTCATCAAGCACCTTAATCTTGGGACGGGTTCCCACCTCAAGCCGTCGGGTTCCCACCTCAAGCTCACCTAAGGTCGAAGGACTTCTACACTAACTATTGGAGGTCTTCAATGAAGCTAACCCTAAGGCCTTATGTTCCATTGGTTAACCTTGCTCTATGATAGACCATCTCAAATTTGGGTCCCTTTACCATTGGCCCCGTGTTGAGATAGATCTATAAGCACATGTCTATATCTTAACCCTTGTTCCTGTTTATTTCCCACATTAAATGATAAGTTTAATATGAGAAAATCATTTGGGTTGGTTAGATATTAGATTTTATGACATGTTCTTATTAGGTAAAGGCGGTGTGCCTCACCGTGCTTTGCGCGTGTTCGTCGGGTAGTGTCCAACCGCTCACATTCATCTCCTTATTCTTTATGCATACAAAGAATAAGGATCTCTCACACATTCTCACATTGTGTTCATACAGTGAGATTTGGGAGCTCCACGCCACACATGTGTACTCTCTCTCTCTCTCTCTCTCTCTCTCTCTCTCTCTCTCTCTCTCTCTCTTGTGGTTGAGAATGAGAATCTCAAGAGGACACTTGAGATGCAAACAACACGTTTGATGCAACTTGAAGAGGAATTCAAGGAATGTAAACGCTCTCTTGTGGACTTGAATGCTTTGAAGGAGCGGATGAGCAAAGTAGAGCATGACCATGTATTGAAAGAGGAGAAATTTGACACTATGAGCCGGGATGTATGCGACATGAAAAATATATGCACAAACAAGTCTTGGGCTGATGTATGTGGTAGCAATGTGGTTTCTAATTTCTCACTCATGCAAGCTATGGTTCAAACAAAGAATGTTGAGAATGTGGATGTGGAGGAGTTGAAGGAACGGGAGCGACGTTCCAAGAACATTGTTATTCGTGGAATTCCCGAAGAGAAGTTAGAGACACCTCCTTCTCTTGCCATTGTTATTGAATATTTCTTCAAAACCCACTTTGGCATGTCCAGAGTTATGGTCTATGGAGCACATAGAGTGGGGAAGCAAGGAGCTCCTCGCTCGGGAGAACGGCCAATTGTATGCACCATGCCGGATGAGACCAAGCGAAAGATTATCCTTGATAATAGTTGGATCTATTTGAGGGATACAAAATGTTTTGTATGTGAAGATCGCACTATTAAGCAACAAAATATGCGTCGCAAGGCATATGAGGAAAAGAATAATAAAAACAAGGAGATCTCTCATGAAGAAAATGTGCCCAAGGAGGAGGCAAGTCTCTCAAGAAAATAGGGATGCGTGACCTATGAGACCGAGTTACAATTGAAAATATGCTTTTGGAATTGTAATGGATACCCATGGAATGCGGAGGTTGGCATTGATGAACTAACAAGCAAAGCCGATGTTGTACTTCTTGTTGAAACTTGGGAGCATGATACACAAAGGATTAATGGCTTGGAGGATTACAATGTACATTCATTGATGTGGTCAAAGAATCTCAAGCAAAGAAGAGGACAAGGAGGGTTAGCATGTATGGTTAAGAAAGGATTGGAAGATTTTGTATCAATTGTGAAACATGACAAGTACAAACGTTATGTATGGATGAAAATTATGACACCAAAAAGAGCACCCATTTTTGTAGCCGGTTGCTACATTCCTCATCATGATTCTCCCTTTTATGCTTGCATGGATAGAGATCAACCATTTTCTGATTTGGAAGAGGACATTGCTTATTTCAAAGGTGAAGGTGATGTTATTGTATTTGGGGATATGAATGCTCGCACAAAAACATTGCAACATGATACTCAACAATTTGATATGCCATACATTTCAAGGGAGTTGGAGGAAGTTCACTTGTATGATCGTACTTCAATGGATGAGAAAGAGCCGGATCACTATGGAAAGTTACTTTTACACATGTGTAATAGCACGGGTATGCTCATTGCCAATGGTGTATCTTTGTGGAGTGGAACCAATGGATTTACATGTAGGAGACATAATGGGGATAGTGTGATTGACTATATGCTACTCTCTGAATCCATCATGTATCGCATAAAGAGTTTTATGTTTGGTCAATGGATCCCGGAATCCGACCATCGCACCTTATGTATTGACCTTTCATGTGGAGAAGCAACTAGGCATGATAATCTCAGCCAAAGGAAAGAGAAGTTATCACTATGTATGGATTTCAAACGGGCACCAATGTACATTGAAATGGTTGAGCAAAAATTATGGATGACAAAGCTTCAATGTGATGCACCATTGGAAACTAAATGGGAAGCTTTCAAGAAAGCTATTTGTTCTTGTGCGGAAGAATGCTTTGCCATAAAGCATCTCCATGGTATCAACAAAGATAGATCACGCAAAAGGGGCATCACCGTCGAGAGCTATGGTCTTAATAGTGGAGTCCTACGGGGCTTGCCTACGGCTTAACCACTATTGAGCTATTAGAAGCTTGACAGGAGCCGGTGCTGTTTTGGTGTCGAAAGACCCTCTCTTCTATTCCTTGCAATTAATGGTATTCGAGCCGCGGGTACAGTAGCTTGAGTGCTTTTTCTAAAGGGGTAAAGAGGAGTAGCAACTAGGGCTTGAAGTGCCAAAGTACACCTAAAAAGTTTACACCTAAAAGTTGTTAGAATGGCTGACAATATTAAAGAGAGTGAAATTAATGTTGATAACTTTGATTTTGCTCATGAGCAAGCTACTAATGATGCTTCAATGCTTGTTAATTATCTTGTTTCTAGGCTTCAACAAGCCATGGGCAATCCATCTCTCCAAAGTGAAGTGCAACGGCAGCTCCGTGCTCACGGGATTCTCCAAGCTCATCACCATGACGAGAGAACACCTAGGAAGCCTCCTTGTGAGACTACCAAAAGAGGTCTCTCTCCGATTCGGGAAGAAGAAGAGAATCCATATGAAGGGCTCAAGAACTTACTTCTTGATGATGCATCTCCTTCCCAAAGGAGAACTCAAGAGCCTCCACCGAAGGAACGAGAAAGAAGCGAGTCTCCCGCCACCTCGGCGGAGATGGCTCCACGAAGACGGCGGGCTAAACGCTCTCCATCACCACCAAAGCGGATAAGACCATCACACTCTTCTCCACGCCATAATTCAAAGAGGGATGATAAAAAGCAAGAGAAGAAAAAGGCGAGAAAGAGGACACCCTCTTCTCCATCTTCTTTATCCTCTTCCTCTTATGAAAGCTATGGTGAAGATGACAAAGATCAAGACAAGAAAAAGGCGAGAAAGAGGTCACCCTCTTCTCCACCTTCTTCAAATTCTTCATCTTCTGAAGAAAGTGATGGTGCAACTTTTGAACCATCAAAAAGAAGAGGCCATAGGAAATCCTATGCCGCATGGAAGAGGTCGTCCAAGCTGAAGAAATTCAAAGAGGGAGGGAAGAGCATCTCTTTCCTTACCTATGATGGCACCTTCGGTGCTACAGACAAAGTTTTGGCCTTTATCCAGCAATTCGATGCGGCGTTTGGAGATGAGGGCTTCACGGAGTCCTCTAAGCTACACCATGTAGCTATGCACTTTCAAAAGTCCGCCAGACAATGGTGGTCTAGCCTACGAGCCAACGGTGAAGCTCCACGAACATGGAAGGCTTTAAGAGCTTCCATTATGAAGCAGTTTTTGGCCACCGATGCCAAAGACAAAGTACTCACCGAATGGCGAAGCTTAAAGCTCTCTCCCAATGAATCCATCCACAAATATGTAGACAAGTTTTGGGACCTACAACTCAAAGCCACTGTCTTCAAAAAGTTGGATTTTGGAGAGCAAAAGCAACAATTTTGTGCGGGCTTAACCGAAGAAATGGCGGAGTATGTCAACTCCCAAAGGCCACGTACCATATCGGCGGTAATACACCATACTATGGTGGCCTCGCGAATCAATTTCCAAACGGGGGGTAAAAGAAATAATAAGCCCCCGGAAAACAAAGGTTCCAATGAGCCTAAGGGGAAGGACAATGTCCAAAAGTCTCCTAAGGGCAATTCCAACAAAGCTAAAGAGAAGGGAGTTTACAAAGGAAAGAATAAACTCTCTCCTGAAGAGCTTGAGCGTTATCGTAAAGATAACCGGTGTTTCAAGTGCGGCGAACAAGGGCATGCGTACCGCGCTTGTCCCCAAAAGAACAACCGCCAAGATCCTCCTAGAGCTTCTTTGGTTGAAATCCAAGAGGAGGAGATTCACCAAACTCACCACAAAGGATCTCCTCTATGCCATGCTTGGGGAAAGGTAAGAGAACATGATGCTTTTATTCTCTTTGACCCTGGTTCTACTCACAATTTCATATCTATGGAGTTAGCCACCAAGCTAGGCATACAATCCTACGAGATGGGAGATATCCTACCCGCAGACAGTGCCTTCAAGGGGCAAGAAGCTTCAGTCACTCCCTTAATCGGGAAATTGAGGCTTCATGTCCAAGGCTATGTGGACAAAGAGGATTTCTTTATCTCTCCTCTCAAGCATGAGGATGTAATCCTAGGGGCACCATGGTTTGACCGTCTGGCTGCCCATGTTAAATTTCCTGAAAGGAGAATCTCCTTTAAGTTCAGGGAAAAGGACATGTATATAGATGCTAGGGAGATGGGTAACACCATCCCCATTGTACATACACCAGCTTTCAACAAGTCAATAAAGAGCTCTATTTCCGTGTACATGATTTTTGTTAAAGATTCTCAAAATGAACCTAATGCTTTAGCAAAAGAAAATAAAAGCAACCAAAAGGAATTAGAGTTATCCAATTTTCTCAAGGGGTTTCAAGATGTCTTTATTGACGACATCCCTTCTGAGCTACCTCCTAAACGAGGTAATGACGACCATGCAATTGAACTTCTTCCAGGAAGTTCACCGCCTAACAAACCTCCTTATAGAGTTTCTCAAGCTCAACAAGAGGAGATTATGCGGCAAGTGCATGAGTTAATTGAGAAGGGCATGGTTAGGCCTAGCTCATCTCCATTTTGCTCACCTGTGCTATTAGTGCAAAAGAAAGACGGCACATATCGTATGTGTGTCGACTATAGAGCACTAAATAGGATCACTATCAAGAATAGGTTTCCCGTTCCACGGGTAGAAGACCTATTTGATAAGCTACAAGGATCGACCTACTTCAGTAGGATTGACCTAAAAAGTGGCTATCATCAAATAAGGATAGTTGATCAAGACATTGTAAAGACCGCATTTCGTACTACATTTGGTCTTTACGAATACATTGTCATGCCTTTTGGCTTGACTAATGCACCAGCCACATTTAACCGCTTGATGGAGAAGCTGTTCAGACCTCATCGAACCTTCACTGGAGTGTTCTTTGATGATATTATCATCTACTCTAATTCATTAGAGGAACATAAGCAACACCTCCAGGTAATATTTCAAGTTTTAAGAGAGAATAAACTTTATGTTAATCGAAAGAAAAGTGAATTTTTCTTGCAAGAGATTCAATATTTAGGTCACATTATCTCTCAAGATGGAATCCAAATGGATCCATCCAAGTTAGAGGTAATAAAAGGATGGCCTAAACCCAGGAATCTTCGTGAACTAAGAAGCTTTATAGGTATGTGTGCATACTATAGACGCTTCATAGAAAAGTTCTCACAAATTGCGGGACCATTACATGACCTAACAAAGAAAAATGTTAGGTATACGTGGTCTGCTAAGGAGAACAATGCTTTCGAAAAGCTTAAAGAAAAGCTTATCTCTCAACCTGTGCTTACACTACCGGATCTCTCAAAACCATTTGAGGTCCAATGTGATGCTTGTGGTGATTGCCTTGGGGCTGTTTTGCTCCAAGAAGGGCACGCCATAGGCTATGAGAGTCGAAGGCTCGACCCTGTTGAGCAAGCTCTAGGCATATACGAAAAAGAACTCCTTGCAGTTCTACATGCCTTAGACTCATGGAAGCACTATTTATTGGGGACTCCTTTCATTCTGCGAAGGGATCACCAAAGTCTTAAGTACTTCATGACGCAGACCAAGCTCTCCGACAAACAAATGAGGTGGGCAAATTTCCTTTCGCAATTTCATTTTCATATTGCTCACATTGCTGGCAAGCATAATCAAGTAGCCGATGCACTCTCAAGACGACCGAGAGTGAATGCGGTTTCCATAGCAACTCACAATGATCTATCTTTAATGATAGATGAGTATGCTATTGATCCCGATTTTAGAGATGTGATTTCAGCCCTTGCCTTAGGGAAGAAAGAAGAACCATTTACTTTACAAGATGGTTATCTTCTCTATGGCAATAGACTATGCGTTACTAACTCACTACGTGAGAAAGTAATGTATGAATCTCATGCTCCCCCATATGCGGGGCATAGAGGGATTCAGTCTACCCTAAAGGGAATTGAAACATATTTCTATTGGCCTACCATGAAAGTGAACATACATGAGTATGTTTCCAAATGTGTGGTATGTCAAAAGACAAAATTTGATAGAGGGAAGCAACTTGGATTGCTTCAACCCTTGCCAATCCCTAATTCACCATGGGAGAGCATATCCATGGATTTTATCTTTGGATTGCCTAAGTCTATCCATGGGAATACGGGAATATGGACGATAGTAGACAGGTTCAGTAAACAAGCTCATTTTATACCTGTCAAAAA
Organism: Adiantum capillus-veneris; assembly: GCF_014529385.1. Lineage (NCBI taxonomy): Eukaryota > Viridiplantae > Streptophyta > Polypodiopsida > Polypodiales > Pteridaceae > Adiantum > Adiantum capillus-veneris. Next base: position 95,383,957 of record NC_140948.1, read on the forward strand.
GACTATCAAAGCCCATCAAATGGCAACCCTCTTCATTTCACAAATTTTCAAGTACCATGGCTTGCCAATGTCCATAGTGTCGGATAGAGATCCTAGAATGACCAGTAATTTCTGGAAGGGTCTCTTTGAGAATTTAGGAACAAGGCTAAACTTCTCTTCGGCCTATCATCCACAAACTGATGGCCAAAGTGAAATAGCTAACCTAACTATTCTCGATCTACTAAAAGCCTATGTAACGGAAGTAGATCAAAGATCCCAATGGGAGAAGTACTTACCCTTAGTACAGTATGCTTACAATAACACTGTACATACTTCTACAGGAAAAGCACCTTTCGAGGTAATTGAGGGAAGATCAAAAAGTCCCTTGCTACTTAAGGTACATGGGAAGATCTTCGCTGCAGATGAGTATAGCCGAGACCTACAAGAATCTTTCCAAAAGATTAAGGATGCTATCTCTATCTCACAGCAAAGGCAAAAGGCTGTTGCTGACAAGCACAGAAGAGCCCAAGCCTTTAAAGAAAACGATTGGGTCTTGTTAAAGTTTCCCAAGGCTCGATTAAGGCACACGACGGGCAAGAATCCTACGGGCCACCAAAAGTACTATGCTAAACTAGCAAAAAGGTACTATGGTCCCTTCCAGATTCTTAGGCCAATCAATGAGATGGCCTATCAACTTAAGTTGCCCAATCATTGGCTCATACACAATGCTTTTCATGTGAGCCTCTTAAAGCCTTACAAAGGAGAGCCACCTCAAGAACCAACTATTGAAGACCCACCGGAGATCGAGGACCACGAGGAGGTGTTGCAGCCCGAGTCCATTCTCTGACATGAAGACAAGGTATTAAGAGGCGGTAAGACTATCCGACGATATCTTATTAAGTTTAAGAATTATCCTTTTGAAGATGCTAGATGGATGCAAGGCATACAATTAAAGGATAACCTAAACCTTGTCAATGCTTACAATGCTTCCCAAGAGTAAGCAAATGTACAAAATGTTAAAAATGATCAAAAAATTTTGTCTTATAAGACTCTCTTTTTCTTTATTTGTGCACAAAAATGAAGTAGTATGCATGCTTAGATCAAGTTTGCGGAGACGACGTCTCCCGAACACCAAGTAGAGCTTGTCACTCTACTATGGAAGACTGATAGGACTAATGTGCAGACATGCTTGCGGCAGCCTCAGGCTCTCAAGCGCCAAATGGACTAGTCATCCATTATGGAATGATGTCGTAGGGTAACATAGGGATCCTCTACCCGCTAAGAAAAGGACTCATGCATATGCTTTATCTTCTCTACACCATAGTCGAGGACGACTATGATTTCAAGAGAGAGGTAATGTCATAATAATCAATATCTAATTCTCCTAAATGATTTTCTCATATTAAACTGATCATTTAATGTGGGGAAGTGCCAAGGGAGAAAAAGCTAGAATATTGGTTAAGTTAAGCAGACCGGCCACAGTAGGGATCCAAAGGAGGGAAAATAGGGATCCAAAGGGGGGGCCATCTGCAAAAGAGCCATGTGAAACAACGGGCTAAAAAGACCCTAAGGTTCAGCCCATTAAGACTTCCAAAATGCTAAGGTTCCAAAATTCAAAGGTTGTGTCCAAAGGTCAACCTTAGGGAAAATTGGATGCTTAGTGTGTGCCCAAAAAGTCTTTCTACATCCCTACATGGGAGGGGGCGAGCCCCAAAGCTAGGGGATGAGAGAGAAAGCCACACACACACACACACAGGCTCCCTTTACACAAAGGGAATGAGGGACACATGTCAGCTCCCTAGGCCAGATGCCCACAAGGTATGCCCAATTCCTATTGGAAGACCCTTGAAGTGGACCAATGAGAATTAGGCTAGAGTAAATCTAGTTTAATTAATTTAAAAACATTTAATAAAAGAAACCAATAAGAATTAAGTGTCCTAGAAGACTATTGGGCAGTCTCCCAAGGGGTCCAATGAGCATTCAGGAGCCCCATGGCTTGCCTGATTCCTATTGGCCAGGAGGCAAAGGGGTCCAATGAGAGTTTAGTTTAATTATTTAATTATCTAAAGCTCTCACAAAAGGGGAAAGGGGGACATATGTCAGAAGGCTATCACTTATGCTGCTTAATCCCTATTGGCTTGACCTGGGGAGGTCCAATGAGGCAAAAGCCAGACTAACTTAGCAGCTAGGGCTCGCCCAAGAGAGAGAGGGGGCTGATTTTTGCTTGGCATTGACACACACACTCTCACACTTGACCATGTGTGAAGGGAAAATACTCTATCTCCTCCCAAGCTTTAATGGAGAGCTCATCACCTACTCCAAGCTTGTGAGATAGAAGCCTACATCAACACTCTCTTGGCATGTGGATGCAAATCCAACCAAGAGCCAAGCTTCAATGCATGCTCATCTTCTCTACCAAGCTAATTACTAAGCTAAGCTATGCTAATATGAGTGATTATGTGAGGAGATGTACTTCTTTCTCGTAAGATACTTCTTTTTCCTCTCAATCTACTCTCATACCCTGCTAGCTCTCACCATCTTCGAAGGTGTGTGAGGTCTTGGGTCTGAGAACGGGGATAATTCAAGTTGTGTTTGATTAAGTGTTTTGCTTGGTGTATGAAGCTTCCATCTTCATTGCACTAGCTCGTCTTGAAGGAACACAAAGAATTGTATTGTACAATGTCTCTCTTGATGGGAGAAACCATAATACAAAGCCTTTTGGAGGGGGGACCGGCTCCATGCAAATCCGGTCCTCAACTATTGTCAATAGCTTAATTGCTCTCTCTTTTGAAAGTATTGTCGATGCTATCTAACTAGGTGTTATGCTTTTTGTTGCTCTCTCCACCCAAGCACTCTTGTAATTCTCATTAGGAATCAACTCTAATGAAATGCTCACTATGTTCATGCTAATTTCCGCTACACATAAGATTTTAGGCCATTAAATGTTACATATGCTCCTACTTCTTGAGTCGGGATCTCTTCCAATTGAGGTTATGGGCATGGAAAGGGTTGTGGAGTACATGATAAAGATGCATCAAAACCCCTCACATCGACTTCCTACAATTGCATGGGAAGCAAGCAAAAAAGTTCAAAAGACGCATAAAAGCAAGATCTTGATCACGGGATGGATGCAAGACATAAAGAAGTGGTTTGGGAGATGGGATGCATTACACTTGCTACATGATGCTTCAATTGACTCTCAAGTGAATGAAGCTTTTCTACAACGCCAATGTCTTACGGCTTGGGAGAAATCCGGTGGGTCACGCTTCATACATTACACCACCTATATTGCCCCCAACTACAAAACCATGTTCTTCACTGAGAGAGGAAACTGTACTCACACTTACATGCTTGAGCCTATTCCCTTGTCCGCGATACGTACTATCGCAGCAATTCGGCTTAGCTCCCATTTCCGTCGATGCGAGATAGGGTGTTGGGGCAATGGAGAAGAGTCAAATCGATTGTGCACATTAAGCTCACTGCAAGTTCGAGAGTCTGAGTACCACACACTACTAGAGTGCTCAGCTTTTGATCACATCCGAACTTGCTTCTCTCACATTTTCAGCCATAACTTAGACCTACACACTTTCCTCTCCCAGCCAAAGTGTGGGCTCTCCATTGCGACTCTCATCACTACAATTTTGGAGCATCGAGAGTCACTCATCATCCATACACATACTACATCACATGTAACTTTGGTCCCATAGGTCATATTTGACCTCCGAGGACGATAATAAAATCTATCTATCTATCTCTCTCTCTCTCTCTCTCTCTCTCTCTCTCTCTCTCTCTCTCTCTCTCTCTCTCTCTCTCTCTCTCTCTCTCTCTCTCTCTCTCTCTCTCTCTCTCTCTCTCTCCGCACACGCACCACATTCGCATACTCACAATTGGTATCAGAGCTCAAGGATTGGGAGCACCATTGGAGCTCAGTGGGAAAGCAGGCGAAGAAGTAGCAAAAACTGTTGTATGTTTTTGCATATCTATTTTGGCCTATCAAAACATCTTTGTTAAGACGATTCCCTCAATTCTTGATCGGGTTTTTTCCTCTTCAACTTTGTAGAAGAAATTTTTCTCAAAATCTTTACCAATTTTGACATACGTCACTCAGACTGCCTGCACGTATAGGGTACACAGTTGCAAACTTTTATAGACCTGTTTTGACCTGTAAAAACAACACATTTCAGGTCCATTCACTCTTACCCAACCGTTTTTGCGTGGTCTACAACTTTGCAGAAGGAAGTTTCTACAAATTCTGAACGATTTGGGAGATATGGACTGACCATCTGCAGGTGTTTTGGAAAGTTGAGGATACGATGTGTGCCTTATGCGGTTTGATGCTCATGGAGACTCATGTGATTGCAGTTTGAGCTCGGTAATGTATGCCTCGAGCTTTTTTTTTGCAGCCACAGGTAGAGCAGGTAGTTGTGTACTAACTTTACAGGTGTTTGCAATAATGTATGCAAAGTGTGGAGATTGGTGCATGCATTTGGAGTGCGGTTTGATGCACTTTGGTTGCTCATGGTTTTGAGCGTGCAATCACTTTGGTTACTGGTTTTGTAGCTGTTTTGCTGACGAAACTCTGGCAAAAAATTTCCAACAGTTTTATGCGTATCGTTGGTGCGATCGAGATTGCGATTGCTTATAGCACTCAGGATTTTCATGCAGTGTTTTCCCTTTTGGGTGGTGTATCGCGAGCGTGTTTCGCTCTCTATTTTTGGTCTTGAGCTGTGAGCGCTCTGCCATTTGGAGCTTCCAGTTTTGACTCCCAGCTATAGGTTGAGTCTAGTACTCCCACAGGTGTTGCCATTTGCAGTTGAGAACATCTTCTGCAGTGTTTTAGCTTGCATACCGGTTTCGATACAGCAGGTGTCTTGAGCTTTTGCTTTGTGTATGATTTTGTGGGATAGTGGTTGGAGTTTACTCGCCATAGTTTGTGATCGAGCTTGGCTTTCAGATTGACAATTTTTGTCAGTTTGGACACAGTTTGGTGTTCTTGTACCCACTCTCATAGGAATGAGGAGTTGTGTATGCTACAGTTTTCTGGCACATTGTTCATTCATTGACACATTTTGACAGCAGTTTTTCACTCACATGTGTATGTCATTTGTGGCACCGTTGAGTGATACTCCGGCTAGAGCGGTTTGGCTTTGTGTATGACTTTGTGAGGTGATTCCTAACAAGTACATTCCCGGATTGGCCATTTGGGCATTTGTTGTTGTCTCCATTGCAATTTACTGTTGAGTTTTTGCTCTAGTTACTCTGCCAAAATTCTACCAGATATGTATGCCTATTGTAGAGGCTAGTAACCTTGACTGTTGGCTCACCTTCTTTGCTTGAGACAGTGGTTTGCTCTTGGCTGGGCATAGTTTTGGCATGGATATGGAGACGCTTCAGGTTAAAGGCGGTTCTCGCTCATGATTGCGACTGACATGTTGGCACTGCGGCCACGATGGGCATATTAGGCGTCATTGCTTCAGGCGTATGAGGCAACGGAAGAGAAAGATGCATGGTGCTACTATGAGAACATATGCTAGAGATTATGCACGTGATGGGCATGTCACTTTTGAGTCTAGCTTGCCTTCATATTACTTTGTGTCTTGGGATAGCACATTGTCTATGCGTTTTCTACAAGCATGCAGTTTTTCACATGACGCCACGTTGTGATTTGTTTTGCTCTTTCTCTAGTGGGAGACTTGGTTGTGTGCAGTTTGTTGATGGTTCAGCATATGACATAGAGGGTGCTAGAGATGTATGCATCTCTTTACCTAGCAGTGCATTGCTTACGCTACAAGATGTACTTTATGTACCAAGACTCAACCGGAGTCTTATTTTATTGCATCAATTGCAGAATAGTGGACATTGTGTACTGCTTGGAGAGCGGTCATTTTAGATGCATAGGGGATCACTGGTGATAGCCAGAGGTGCTAGGAGTGTTCTGGTATACCCTTTGCATATTTCTAATACACGAGGTGGTGTAGTCTCTGTGTATTTGCAGCCATGTTTGGAGCGAGAGACAAGGCGTGTCTCTTTTGCAGATGTGCTGCTTGGAGAGCAGGTTGTGCATTTCTCTTGTGGTGACGTTCATGCAAATAGTGGTATCTCTGGGGATGCACGGCTTTGTCAGTCATCAGTTGAGGTGACATCAATCGATCCAAAGACCGATGCATTGTTCTATGATGTGTCTGATACGTTTGAGGGCGATAGTGTCCTTCAAACAACTTGTGTGATTGCAGTGGTGCTGATTTTTCAATTTTGCAGTCATTCTCATCAGATATGCCTTTGCCAAACGATGTTGACATGGTGATGCATAGCCAGGTGGTTCTTGATGAGGATGCATATGGCACTGAGGTTGCTGATAGAGATAGGTTGGCACACATAATGCATGTTTCATCGGCTTTTGGGTCTCTCATGCTGACCTTTTGGTCTCGAGACCTGATCTTGCTTATGCTGTTGGTGCATTTGCAGTGGGAGATTCCAATCGTGCATTGAATGACATTGGCATTGTCCATTGTGGAGCCATGCAAGGCGTCACTTGATACCTACATTAGGAGTGTCATCGTAGCTCTAGCCCTAGTGGTATGCATGTTGCATCTACACTAGAGTGGTTACAGAGTGAGCCAGTGGGCATAGGTTGAGAGCCGTCTTCTCTCACCTCTTGTATATATTAGTTTTAGGCTAGTCTTCTCGCCACTTATCGGCACACAGTCTTTAGTGGGAGAATGTTAGGTAAAGGCGGTGTGCCTCACCGTGCTTTGCCCATGTCCGTCGGCCAGTGTCCGATCGCCCACATTCATCTCCTTATTCTTTATACATACAAAGAATAAGGAGCTCTCACTCATTCTAACATTGTGCTCATACATTGAGATTTGGGAGCTCCACCCCACATCCTGTGTACTCTCTCTCCCTCCCTCCTTCTCACTCTCCGCACATGCTCCGCATTCGTGCACTCACAATTCTAGTCACATTGGTGAATTTTGGTGAGATTTGGAACTGTTTTGATCAAGTTATGCTCATTTTTATGGTTAAGTTTACGTTATTTTGACTTTTCAACAACCTCAACCATTTTCCAAGCCTAAACAGCTGACTTTTTGGTAGCGGGATTCCTCACCAAAAGGCTCAAAAGGAATGAAAAGAAGCCCCATATGAGCTCCTCAAATGAAAAGGCCCATGTCACAGACAAGGAGTTGGCAAAGATACCAACTAACATATTCATTGGGAAATTTCAAGCAGAGGATGGAACGAAGGTCAAAGAAACCATCTTTCCAAAAGAGCTATGGACAATGCACCAAAATCTAGAGCTCTAGGAGGGTGCAAGATGCCTATAGCCAGACAATTTTTGCATACTACCTCTCTAGGGCACTGACTTTCAGAGAGCCCACGAGCTGATGAGCTCAATACAATACAATGGTAAAGCCACCCTCACAGATAAGGACACGGTAACTGTTAAAGTAAAAATCATTAATGATTTGGTCTCAATTTGATCAACCAAGCCTTCCATATACCAGTTGGGAGTCACAACCTCCTCCACAAGACAAAGATAGTGGACAATGATAAAGCTTTTGTCAAGCAGCAAGGACACAAGTTAACTTACAAAGATCTTATCTACTCTGAGATATATTTCCCCTTTTACTCATCTCTCAGCATCTAAAAGTGCAAAAGCCGCCAAGGTACACCGAGCCGAACCTCCACATAGCAATAGTAATGGCAATGGGCTTGGCAGAGAGAAGAGTTATCACGTGCGACCTCATTCTAGAGCACCTGGTTGAGGCAAACCTGAAAGGTAGTGTCTGCCGCAACAAGGTATACATGAACGCAAGTCCAGTGCTAACACAAATTACATACCAAGCATTGGGCATGATTGATGAGCTGTCAAAAGCTGTAAAGGACACGAGTCCTATTGGCAAGGCCACCGGCACAATCAGTCAATGTGTACGCTAGGGAGAGGCTATAAGATAGCATGGTTGGGTGGAGACTAGCACACTGCATTACTCTCCTCCTTTCAGTGGTATCCGAACTATTTTGAGAAAGGTAAAAAGCGGGTTTCATATGCATGCAACACACATCTCCTCTCCCACGATCTGCAGACAATAGGTAGGAAAGACAACGGCCCACAACGCAGCAAAAGAGAAGCCAAGCACAGAGTTTTTTGCACAGCAGGGGAGGACAGACACACACCAAGCAAGAGCCATAGCCACCCCACATCCACCCTCCATTGCAGTGCACAACGAAGGTGGGTGACCAAGGCAAACTTGATCGGCAACTCTACGGCACCGAGGCTCTATTGGAGCCGTTGGTTGCAAGAAGTCCCTTTAAACCCTTGCATGAAGGAGGTTTGAACCCACCCCATGAGGGTAAGAGGCCAGCACCCTACCATCCAAGCTATTGAAACTTGTTGTATACAACAAGGAAAGATAGCATACTTGTGTTGACAAAGAATTGAAAGCTAGAAGGAAAGGAAAGCTACAAAATTCAAGGAAGTAGTTTCACCCTTCCTTTTCACTCCTTAGAGAAAGGCAAGTTTTCTTCCAAAATTCTTTTATCTTCAAGAAAGAAGCTTCAGAATTGAACAAAAGCCTTCACAAGAACGACGAGTTTTTGTGAAAAATCAACGAAGGTGTTCTTACGAAAAACACGACGTGAAGGGACTACAAATTTTGCAAGGCGAGGATTGAATGCAACGTAAAAGTCATCGAGCATAAAAAACACGACGACTTCAAGTTTTACAAGGTATAAGTTGATTTTTGTTTCTCTCTACATTAGCATGTGTTTACCATGGCGGACGAGAATATCCCACCTACACACACTTTTGATTTTGAGCACGCACATCAAAATCCAGCAACCACGGGCATTGCCGACATTAATATGCATGACGATGATGATCTAGGAGATCATGTCCTTGTAGATATGGCTACTTTCAAGACTTTAAAAAATCGCCAAAGCGTACTTGAACGCAACCTCTCTGCATTAAATGCAAATGTTACAAACGTTACTGAGCTACTTATGAAATTTATGAACTCACGGATGGCTCAAGGAGCCCAAGCTGGCACGATTCAAGGAACCCAAGCTTGCACAACTCAAGGAGTCCATGTGGCAAGTGCTTCAGAAGATGTAGAAGGTAGCAATGAAGTACTTAAGAATATCACCATTCGTGAGTTTCACGATGAAGAGCGTGATCGCAACAAGGATGCGATCAATACGTTCTTACACAAATGGAGTGATATTCATAGGCTGCTAAGAGACACACCCCAGATATTAAGACAGGTGTGGAAACAAGTCTATCTCTTAAAGGCAAGACCTATAAGTGGTGGATGACATTTCCAATAGATGCCCATCCTCCATCTTGGGCTGCGTTTCAAGTTTCTTTCTCAGAAGAAGATAAGAATTGGTGGCATTGGGTGCATGCCTCATGTCTGGCATCTCTCTCACTCAGTATCTTTTTAAGTATCCAGAAATCATATTAAAACTAGAAGACCTAGATGAATCCCAAAAGATACGGGGTTTCAATAGGGGTCTGGACAAATACTATCGTTTTCATGTCAAGACCCAACATCCAAAAACTTTGGAAGAAGCCGTCGCTCATGCCCAAACGTATGATGATGACCAAGAGAGGAAGGGAAATGTTCCCTACTCTAAGAATACTTATGCTAAGAGCAATTCAGCTAAGAGCCAATGGCGAGATAGATCTCTCACACGTTCTAAGAGGAATAAGAGACAATCTACCTGTCCGCGCCCTGAAGAGGCTAAGAAGCCTAAGCAATCACGAGATACTCCACGTGAGTCTCAAAGCACACTGCTAATTTTGAGCGTGCAAAGAAACACAATTTGTGTTTCAAATGTCTTTTGGACCAGCATAACAAGAGGGATTGTCCTCTTTTGCAAGGCAAAGAAAATGCCATGCACACAGTGTAGTGTCTCACATTAAATTCATCTCCTAAATATGTGATGTGGAGGTTCTTCATATGGAAAAAAAGCACAAGTTTTGTGTGCCTGCTTCATTGTGGCAGCCCACCTTTGGCCCCCATGAGTTGATTTGCATGCATGGCACTATTAACGGACAATGTGTTTGTATTTTAGTGGATGATGGTGCAACTCATAACTTCCTGAACTATAAGTTAGTCAAGAAATTGAAGCTTACACAGACTCCCTGCTCTCACAAGTATGTGGTAGAATAGATTACTGGAAATGATAAAGAAGTATGGGACACCGTAGTTCAAGGGGTTGAGCTTATTTCTCAAGATCATACAATGACCCTTGACTTTCAAGTTATGAACATGGACTGTGCTGATGTACTTTTAGGACGGGAGTGGCTGAATGATTTAGGAAACACATTGCACACTAGTTATGAACACAACCCCTTATCCTTTATGACCAATGGTAAATATGTGAATTTGCTTGGTGAGAAAAATATACCATTTGCACCTCTTATATGTATAGTCAAGCTTTCTATTTTACAGAAAGCAGATTTAATAGATGAAGTCTTTTTGTGTTACTGCTTGTCTCATTCTCAAGAGCAAAGTGCTATGGATTCTAGTTATGGTATGCAAAGTGTAAGGAATTTTAATGAAAAGAAAAGTGCTAACAATTCTAAAGAGCAAAGTTCTCTCAATTCTAATTATGTTGAGCAACGTGCAACTGTTGTAAAACAAAGATTAAAGGAATTACAAGATTCTCCATCCCAACATAACTCTAGTTTACTTTCTCTTTTTACACGAAAAAAGTTGACTCACTTACTCATGGAGTATAGTGATGTATTCTCAAGTGATTTACCGTCAGTTTTACCCCCTACACGTGATGTGCAGCATGGCATAGATGTCCTGCCCTGCACTAAACTAGTGAGTAAACCACCTTGTCATATGAGTGCTAGTGAGGCCAAGGAGGCTGAGCATCAGTTGGTTGACTACCTCGCCGGTGGTTTCATTAGACCTAGCACCTCGCCTTGGGCATCGCCAATTCTATTGGTAAAAAAGAAAGATGGTACTATACGCACGTGCGTAGATTATCGCGGATTAAACGCCATAACCATCAAGAATAAGTATCCTCTGCCTCGAGTGGATGAGTTGTTTGATCAACTCCATGGGGCAAGATATTATACAAAGATTGATCTTCGTTTAGGATACCATGAGGTGCATATCCTTTTGAAAGATATCTCTAAGACGGTTCGGGCATTTTGAATTTTTGGTGATGCCTTTTGGTTTAACCAATGCTCCGGCTACATTTATGACACTCATGAATAGTGTCTTACGTCCCTATCTTGAAAAATTTACTGTGGTTTTTCTTGATGACATTCTCATTTATAGTAAGACTGAAGATGAACACATAGAACACTTACGATTAGTGTTCGAACAACTACATTATATCACCCCTTGCGACATAGTAGCTTACAATCATAATCCACAAACAGATGGTCAAACTGAAAGGGTTAATTATCCACAAACAGATGGTCAAACCGAAAGGGTTAATCAAGTGCTAGAGGATATGCTACGAGCATACATTAGCAAGAAGCAAACCAATTGGGAAGACTGTTGGAATTAGGGTTGCAGAGAAACACACACAGCTTGGAGAAGACGAAGGAAGCTCAAGGCACACAATAGAGAGTATATTACTTAGTGTGCAATGGAAAGATAGATAGCCCTAGAGTGATGGGCGTATATACAATGCACGGGGGAAAAAGCCTCCTAAAGAGGGAAAAAATGCCCCGGCGGTCCTAGTGTGTTCACACACATCACTACCACATGTATATGGTAACAAATCCCCCCTGGAGTGATGCGGTGAACGAGAGCTAGCACATGAGTAAAGGGAAGTGCCATGCCCTGAGGACAGGATCAGTCCACAAAGGGGAGTAAGCCCAAAGCTTTGCGGAAAGCTTCAAGCTTCTCACGAGACAATGCCTTTGTGAAAAGATCTGCAAGGTTGTCCTGTGTTGGCACATAAGCCAAGCTGATCTCTCCTGCTGAGAGCCTCTCCCTGACATAGTGGTAATGCACCTCAATGTGCTTTGTGCGAGCATGAAAAACTGGGTTCCTCGCAACTGCCAATGCACTCTGACTGTCAGTGTAGATAGTGTTGGCAGTGTCCTGTCCAACACCCAAGTCAGCCATAAGGCGTTTGAGCCATACACACTCAACCGTAGCTGTGAAGACTGCCCTGTACTCAGCCTCACAACTCGAAGTGGCCACAGTAGGTTGCTTCTTGCTCAACCATGATATACATGAACTGCCAAGCATGAAACAAAAACCACTTGTGGACACTCGCGTGTCAAAACAACCAGCCCAATCTGAGTCCGAAAAAGCATGTAAGTCTGGCGGCAATGATCCCCCCTTGGGATAAAACAAGCCAAGATGTAAAGTGCCACTAAGGTAGCGGAAAATCCTCTTGACAGCCTGCCAATGCTTAGACCCTGGGCTATGCATAAATCTGCTGACCTGCGAGACTGCAAACTGAATATCTGACCTCGTGTTGCATACATGAATGAGGCAGCCAACAGCAGTTTGGTAAAGAGTGACATCAGCAGGATCACCAGCATCATGTAGACTCAACTTCAAACCTGTTTCCATGGGAGTGGCAATAGGTTTGCAATCCTCAAGTCCAAACTTACATAGCAATGTCTCTATGTAACTTTTCTGACACAAGGCAATACCACCATCACACTGCTTAAACTGTATACCCAAGTAATGATGCAACAGTCCCAAATCTTTCATCTTGAAAGTAGCATTCAAATCAGCCTTAAATTCAGCAATATGTCTCTCATTTGGTCCAGTGATCAGCAAATCATCAACATAAAGAACCACAATGAGAAATACATCATCCTCACGCTTTACATACAATGTGCTTTCTGTTGGACTGTTACGAAAGCCTCGTTTAACCAAATGAGTGTCAGCTTTCTCATACCAAGCACGAGGAGATTGCTTCAACCCATACAAAGCCTTCTTACATTTGCACACTTTGTCCTCTTGTCCTTTTATGACAAAACCGCGAGGCTGCGTTACATAAACTTCCTCAAATATGTCACCATTCAAGAAAGCAGTAACAATGTCTGATTGATGTACATCCCAACCAAAATGAGCTGCCAATGCACATAGAAAACGCACAGTAGTCATACGACAAGTGGGAGCAAAAGTCTCTTCATAATCTATGCCTTTTTGTTGTGCATAACCCTTTGCAACAAGTCGAACCTTATGGCGATCGATCTCACCATCCGGCTTGCGTTTCAACTTGTAAACCCACTTCGTACCAATGGCCTTTTTGCCAGGAGGCAAATCACATAAAGTCCATGTGTCATTCTCTATAAGTGCATCATATTCTGATTTCATGGCAGCAATCCAATTTTTTGAATTCTGTGCTTCATCAAAGGACAGAGGCTCCTCAACATCATGTAAACTAGACACAGCCAAAGCATAACAATCTGATGCATAAGATGCATGGCGAGAGCCTGAACGAGTACGACTAGATAAAGGTGCATCCAATTTACTGTCACGCAAAGTGTGCACCAGCCATTTTGGCATACCTCTAGCCTGCTCATTTTCAGCCCTTTCCTCATCAAGTACATCATGTACATCTGCATCAGTAATAGGCTGTTCTAAAACATTTTCAGAAACCCCCATAGGCTGTACATTTGCCTCATTGGAACTTACATTCGTATTTCCACCACTGAAAAGAGGCAACAAAGTGTCATAAATGTCTTGTGAGCTTACATTACTGTCTCTAGTACATGACAGCAAGGGTTGAACAGAATCTTCCACAAACACTACATCCCGTGAAACCAGAATACGTTTTGTTTGCGGATGATACAACCTGTAACCTTTGCTTTCAGCACTATAACCAACAAAAATACATTTGACAGCCTTATCATCCAATTTTCTGCGCTGCACTTGTGGCACCAAAGCATATGCCAAACAACCAAAAACACGCATGTGCTCAATAGAAGGTTTTCTATCATGCCATGCTTCATATGGAGTAATAGACTGCAAAGCTTTCGTAGGACACCTGTTAAGTACATAAGTGGCACACATGATGGCCTCAAGCCAAAAAGAATGCGGCAAAGCTTGACTTTTGACCATACATCGTGCCATTTCCGTTAGTGACCTGTTTTTCCTCTCAACAACACCATTTTGCTGAGGTGTATAAGGCACTGTACATTGGTGTTTTATCCCACGACGAGCCAGAAATGCATTAAATTCATGAGACATATACTCCCCCCCTCGATCGGAACGGAGGGTGCCCATAGTACATTTTGAGACATTTTCAGCCATAGCCAAAAATTGTTTGAAGCACATAAAAACTTCGGACTTTGCTTTAAGCGGAAATACCCATGCATGCCTGGAGTAATCATCAATGAAAGTCACGAAGTACAGGTAATTGCCCAAGGACGGAGTTTGCATGGGCCCACAAACATCACTATGCACAAGCTGCAACCTGCATGTGGCCCTAACTGAACCATCCTTTGGAAACTTAGAACGCTGCATTTTACCCAGAATACAGCCTTCACAAACATGTTTGATAGGTGCTTCAAGAGGCGGCAAAGAAGCAACCATATCAGATTTCTACAAACGCAGCAAACTGGCAAAATTCAGATGACCAAAACGTGCATGCCAAAGTTTTGCATCTGAAATAGCCCTTGAATCTGCAACAGCATTTGCAAAATTTTGTCCACACTTGTCATACAAAGTGAGCTTATACAGCCCACGGCACAAAAGCCCAGATGCAACAATTTCATCACCAAAACTGAGATCATGAACTATACATCTGTCATCCACAAATTTGACTACAAGTCCAAGTCTAGCAAGTGCGGATACAGACAATAGATTCTTCTTGATCCCAGGTACATAAAGTGCATCAACAAGTGTGAAGGAACTGCCATTAGCAGCAGTGAGCACAATCTTTCCAACTCCCTGAACTGGATAAGAGGCGTTGTTGGCACAAGTGACTGAATTCCCATGAGGGACAGACTCGAGAGAGGTAAACAATTCACGATGTGAGGTAATGTGCTTTGTAGCACCACTGTCGAAATACCACACATGTGAATCTGCAGCAACTGACAAGCATGCATCATGGACAGCAGGATTGTAAGTGCACTCTGCGCTAAAAGCCCATTCTGCATCAACATCAGCATCACAATCTCCTTTCACAGAAGACTCAACAATGGCTGCATTTGTAGTGGAACCAACATTTGCAGTGGAACCACCCTCTTTCTTCTTAGCCTCTTTGGCCTTCAACTTAGGACACGACTTGATCAAGTGATCATTGGCTTTACAATAATGGCAACGCATCTTCTTTTTGCCCTTATCACCAGAATTGCCAGACGAAGTGCTGCCAGCAGAAGCATTAGGAACAGAATTTTTGCCACTCGCAGCAGAACCATAAGAAGTGGCTGCATTACTGTTACCACCCTTTCTTTGAGAAGCAATAAAAGCCTGTTCAACTGCACGCTGCCTAGTCCTGTTTTTTCTAGAAAGTGACTCTTGCAACAGCAATGTGCATAATGCATCAAACTTGACAACTTCAGGATTTCCTTGGGTCATCAGTCTCCAAGTACTAGCAAAATTCTGGTAGGAATCTGGTAAGGCATCAAGAACAGTCTGCACAAGGGAACTGTCAGAAATGACTTCACCTGCAGAAATGAGTTGCTCATTGATATCCTTGACACTAGCAAGGAAAGTGTCCATATCATCTTCCTCATGCATAATCTTCGACTCTAGCTCTTTACGCAGCAAAGCAATTTTAGCCTCATTGCGGCTTGCATAAAGACCTGCTAGAATATCCCAAGCCTGTTTTGCAGATTTTGCTGAACGAATGTGAGGAATAATGGTGCGCTTCACAGACAACGCAATCAATGCATGAGCCTGCGCATCCTTAACATCCCAACGAGCTTGTTCTGCTGTAGGCAAAACAACTCTAACAGCTGCAATCCTTGCAGCAAGACCTGCAACATCCTCAATATCGCCTACATCTTCAGAACCAGGACGTACATCAATGCCCTGCACAATGTTCCAGACACCTTTTGACACAAGAACGTGTTGCATCATATAAGCCCACATAGGGTAGTTGTCCCCATCCAACCTGTCCTCAGCAGCAAACATCTTGAACACATCTGTGTTGTTGTTGTCAGCCATGGTAAATGCTGCACCTGATGTGAAAACTGCCCGAAAATAGGAGAAATGGAGCGGGAACAACTTGTGCTATATAGCACAAACCGTAGAAGACTATAAGGCACCTGTTATGCAGAAAACGGCACTGATAGAAAATCTGCACAAAATGACGAAATAACCTGTGCAGTACTGCCCGTAGTGGAAACGGAGGCCGAAATGAGCCCAAATCAAAATTCTGAGCAGACCAAGCTCTTTGAGCTTTCCCAAAATATTTGTCGACCTGCGAACGCTTGCCAAAGCTCACTGAAATCGGAGAAAGTGAGCAGGCGTGTGCTGGAGCAGCTGGCGACTAAGCCCGGGAGGACGTGACCTGCTCTGATACCAATTGTTGGAATTAGGGTTGCAGAGAAACACACACAGCTTGGAGAAGACGAAGGAAGCTCAAGGCACACAATAGAGAGTATATTACTTAGTGTGCAATGGAAAGATAGATAGCCCTAGAGTGATGGGCGTATATACAATGCACGGGGGAAAAAACCTCCTAAAGAGGGAAAAAATGCCCCGGCGGTCCTAGTGTGTTCACACACATCACTACCACATGTATATGGTAACAAAGACTACTTGCCTATATTGGAATTTTCTTATAATAGTTCAAAGCATGTGACTACAAGGTTTAGTCCATTTATGCTTTTATATGGTTTTCAACCTAGATCACCCGTTCCGTTGGATTGGCGACGACGAAGATACAAAAAGTGAAGGATTTTCTCCGAGAACATTTGATATGCTTCGAGTTGCTCGACAGAATGTTATGCAAGCTCAAGATCGATATAAGAAGTATGCAGATGAGCATCGCCGCCTTGCTACTTTCGAAGAAGGAGACAAGGTTTTCCTCAAAGTTTTGGAGCATTCAGAAAGTTTGAAGATGGAAAAAGTTGCTAAACTTTCACCACGATATTGTGGACCGTTTATCGTTCTCAAACGTATAGGTCAAGTGGCGTATAAGTTAGCTCTCCTCGAGCACTCATGAGTTCATCCTGTTTTTCATGTTAGCCGTTTATAAAAACAGCTAGGACAGAATGATAATGTCATTGAAACAAGTGTATTAGTTGACATTATAGAGCCATCAAGCATCCCTCATGAACCCAAAAAGATTTTGGATTCTCATGAGCTTTTCATCAGACATCATGTCAGACAACAGGTGTTGGTAAAATGGCTAGATAGACCTGAAGAAGGTTCTACATGAGAGAATGTCTCCGCACTTAAGAAACATTTTCCTACATTTTTTTTTGAGGACGAAAATGATTCTCCGAGGTGGGGGCAATGTAAGGACACAGGTCCTAAGGGCAAGGCCACCGGCACGGCCGGACAGTGTGTACGCTAGGGGGAGGCTATAAGATAGCATGATTGGGTGGAGACTAGCATACTGCATTACTCTCCTCCTTTCAGAATCCAAATCACGCCTACATCTATTACACAAAGCAAAGCATGTGGTGAGGTCGGTAGGAAGCTCGTCCACCACACCACCAAAAAGAAGAACAAGAGGACAAAGCTTCAGGGCCAAGACACCTGACAATGAGGCCACGGATTCAGATTTTGAGTTGGGTGGAAAAAACAAAACCAAAGAGGATATACCTTCTGAATATCAATCTATGGAAGAAGAGGAAAATATCACCATCCCTTTGGTCAAGAAAAAAACGCAATCTACTGGAAAAATTCCAAAATCACAAGTCCAGAGATCCATAGAAGAAGCTCAACATCTCCGAGAAGAACGGCTGGCAAAGCTAGCCGCCGAAAAGAAGAAAATGGGCAATGCTCTCTCTGAGGATGAAGACGACGATATTGAACTTGACAGAAAGATTTTAAAAATCAAAGAGGAAAGACTTGAGAAACTCAAGGGGCAAAAACGCCAAGAAACTGATAAAGCCCAGTTGGCGTGCTCCTTTAAGCAAAAAATCCATGAAGTACTAGAAAGGAAATATGATCAAAGGGAGGAGGAAGATTCGAAGCGACAAAAGACAACTGAGCTTGAATCTCCACCAGACTTTCCAAGAAGCCAACAATCCATGTAGAGAGGTTCTCCCAAAGATATAGCTACCACTACTCAAGCAAGAAGAGAGGAGATCAGCCAAACCACCTACTCCTCCTCCTTTGTTGACCAAGACCAAGAGGAGAACAAAGAGCCAAAGAGGGAAAAGATGGAGTCTCAAACTGTTAAAGAAGACCAAAGTAAGTAGGAGGAAGAGCAAAGGCAACCTAAAGATCAACAAAAGAAAGGTCACATACCAAAGAGCTCACATCAGCAAGCAACCCAAGTGTGATACCGCCTCTCTCACAAGTTGATGTTGAGGCAGCGGAAAAACTCAAAGAGTTTGATCTCAAAGATCATATTGAGATGATCAGACTACAGTTCAGATGCCAAATAGCAGTCTTTAATTTGCGTGAGCTGGATGTGAAGGATGTCAAAGCTGAATCTGATGCAGCAATCACAGAGAATGAGCGGCTCCAACAATAGATTGAATACTTGCAAGAAGATAAAAAGCAACTCCAAGATTCTCTGGGAAAGGAAAAATAGGATGTGGCTAGCATAATTGATGATCTAGAAAAACAAATCGAAGCTAACTTGGAGATACAAGTGCAACAGCAAGCATTAGAAGAGACTTTGGAGGGAGAGCAAAGGAAGTATTCAAAACTATGTGAGTCTTATGATGTGATAAAGCACACACTCTTGACCCTCCTAACACATCAAGAAGTACTTTCACCAGCCTCCACATCTCAAGATCCAACGGCAATTGCCAAGGAAGTCAAGGCCTTGAAGGCGGAGCTAGCCCAAGGAAAGTTGCAAAGACAAATGCTTATGGCTGGCCTAATGGCCACTAACACCGAAAGGGATCAATAAATCGAGGATCTTCAAGAATAATTAGCAAAAGCAAGGGCATATGTGACCAGCCAAGTAGAAATGCACGTGAGAGAGCTCCAAGCTAAAGACTTAGCAATCAGTGCTCTGCAATCAAATGCTATTGTGCCTATCTCACACACAACACAGAGATGATTGAGTCGGAGAGTACAGATCTAGCCCCAGTGGACATACCAAACACATTATCCAGGGGAGATTTGTACGACTTTGAAGAGAAAATAGAACACACAGATGCACGTGATGAGCTTAAGAAATTGGGATAGAAGCAGCGAAACACCCTTGGCAAGTGTTCCTTGAAGGCGCTGAGGACATTACCTAGAATTTGAAAACAGAAGCCCCCTCTAGGAATATTCTCATGGTTATGTATGCAAGCCTAATGTTCCTCCCCTCTCACTACATGTAAATATTTGAGGAGGTCTTCATGACAGGGTTCTTTGAGATGGACTCCACAATCTTCAATCCCTTGACCAAGGATCTACAAGCAAGGCACATAGCCTATCAGAGTGCCTTTTTGAACAATCCATTCAAGGATTTTTCCGTCCAAGCCGACATAGTTGCTCGAGCTGCCAAGTTCACTCGGATCACAAAGACCTTGGAGAAGCGGTAGTTTGGCTACTAAAGAGAAGCAGCAAAAGCTTGCACGAGGATGTGCAATGGCAAGGAAGGGGGGAGTGTTTGGCAGATGCAGCTAATAGGAACCCTCCTAGTTGACCACACCTTACTCGAGTCTAAAATTTTGATGTAATCTATATCAATTTTGCTGAAAAGGCTTGTAAAAGAGAGATTTATTATTTTTGAGCCAAATGCTGTATATTCAAAGATGTATAATTTTGTCATGAGTTTAAAAGCCTTATAAGCCGGCCATTGACCACATGCAAATTCCTAGGTATAAAACTCAAAAACCCTTAGTTTGAAAGGGACATTGTAACATTATCTAAAAGTTTGGAAGTAGCTTTTGTACGTACGATTATGAGCGGCTACTCAGCAACAACTTCTAACTAATTTTTCTCTTAATCTGGTGATGAAACAAAAAATTGCATTGTGTTCCTTGTCTCATGCTCTTTCATTTAAGTATAATCATTCTCGGTTTTGTTGTGGTTCGTAAATACTTATATGTGAGCTATATCAACAGATTTGAGTGTCAAAACGGTTATTTTTTGATATTTTGACCATAGGAGAGTGTTCCTAGACCTTAGGGCGACCTATTTAGATTGTTCTGTTGCAATTCCAGGACTTATATCATGATGGATTGGGATTTTGGTATCTTGTCGACGAATGACCTCCAAACATTGTAGATTAGTGCCCTTAGGTCTAATACACATTTCTCGAAAGTTTTGTTGCAATCCGAGTCCATTTGGTGGGAGAAATGGTGTGATGACTTAGAGCGGTGAGATAGGACATAGGCAGATTTCCTAGATTAGAGAATGATGGTTTGCTGGTTGTGTTGATGGCTTAGTTCACTAGGTTCACTTTTTAAGGTTGACACTTTCAAAGAGTCTCCCATCCGAGTCACTTCCCTGAGTATTGACATTATGTTATAGTAGATACTGAATCAAATTTCTTAATTGGGGTTATAGACACACTTTTAAAAGAATGGGGTCTTCTAAATTAACTCTCATTATAGATCCAACTTGCTTGAGGTATATGTATTTGTATCCTTAGTTTGCAATTGTCTCATGAAAGGACTCCTCAATATAACATCATAGTTTGGATTGTTACCAATATCCACTACAACAAGATATGTGGTAATTATCACCACAAAAATTGAGGACAACTCCTTCTAACAATCCCATAGGCTTTTCCACATGTCCACTTGCAAGTTAAGTTCCCTTCTTGTTTTCCTCTTATGGCAGGTTTTCTCCAAGATTCCCCAATTTTATTAGTTGCAATGAAATTACCCGCTCCACTATTTAATATAGTCATGTATTTAACCCCAAAATACTTTACAAGTAAAGAAATGTTGCCTGTTTCTCCGAGTGGCTATGTTCTTTTAGCTTCTCTTAGAATGAGAAGATTGCTTGCTTCCATCTGAAGCTTCAACATTTTCGGCTTGAGCTTTTGTCACACTACATTTACTAGAATGGTAGATTCACTGTCCCACCATGTTGATAGTTGTTTTACCCATGTTACTAGGTTTTTTTGGACAATTATGAGGAAAATGTCGACCCTTCTTGCTACAATCACGGTAATATAATGTCGATGGTACTAAGTTCTTGTCAAGATGAGGACACTCATTCTTTCGATGATCCATTGCTCCACACTATGACAACAACTTGCCCCTGGCCTTTACTTGGGTGGTGGCTATTGCTTCACCATAGGAGGTTTAACCCCTTGATTTGCATAAAATACACTGGAGTAGCCTTTGGTGGTGCATAGTAGGTCGGTTCAACCACAGGTAGAAGTTGTGGCACATACTATCCCTCTTCTAATGGTAGAGTTGAACTCCTCTCTTCATATGCAGTGATCAACACTAAGGTTTGCTCATTCACTTGCTCTTTAGGCCGCATAAGTTTAGCAAGAATTAGTTCATTTCCATGCAATGGAGTCTGTTGATCCAAAACTAGAAGAGGTCTCCCAATCCCATTGCAAGGTTGTGCATTTGAGCCATGTTTGATGGATACCTATACGTAGATTGCCCTAGAGTCCTCAATGGCACATATTGCACATTCCCCTCGTACTTAGGCTTTGTAATAACACTCATGGGTTTCATGATTTGTCCATTTCCTTCTACGTCGCACCATTTTTGTGGCTTCAATTTCCCAATTGACTGCCCTATTGGTGGTCCTTGTCCTAACACTCTCAATGGCAATTGTCTTGCAATTAAGATATTTTCATTAGCATCAATGACGAAAGATATCCAAGCTTGAGTCACTAAGTTTTGGACATGCCAGAACATATAATACAATCAAGAGAAGCCAGTCGATTATTTCAGCCAATTGGAAATAAAAAATTCTACTTAGGTAAGTATCTCCACGAACAATTTGGACTCTCAAAATCCATTCATGAAAATACTAAAATTCAATACTTGTCCCATGATATGGCCAATCACTGTCTCATAGAGTTTGAATTACCACGGTTTGGCAAACCCGATAGTCTCATACAGAGTTCCTTAGATCATGACTCTTTCATAAAAAGGACTACTTGAAAGCTTGAAATTTTTCATGTTGATGAGCAAATGAAAATTGTTGTCTTCACCCGCATTGAATCGAGTAAAGAACCATGTTAATGAAGATGCAAGCCATGGGAGAAGTATCTATTCTTTATGGAGTATGCACACACTCATAGCTCTGTTGCAGCACCTTTACTTTAGATACTAGAAGTTTAATCAAGTGAAAAGTTTTTCCTAATTTGAGGAGGGAGAAAGATAGTTGCAAATCTAAATGGCCTTTCAAAAGATAAAAGACCGCCTATGAGCATCGCAACAAAAGCAGAGCCACTCTATAGACTAGCCCATACACGGATAAATTCCAAACAGAGGATGTTGCTAGATTTATAAAAGGATTGTGAGCCATACAGAACTAAGAGCAACTGGTCACCTTTCTACCAATCACCAGACTATAGGTAGAGGCATTGGGTAAGGCACCTACAGGACCTGAATTCAGTGGTGCTTATGTGTGCATAAATACCAAGGCCCCAGTCCAGCAGGACAAATTTTAAAACATAGTGAAGGGTCGCAATGGCAATAAAATCAGAAAGGACCCATACAAGGCCCTTAAATCAACCGACCCATTCACAACTAAAATACCAAAGAAGATTTTATTCATTTATAAGCACACAAGAATCAAATGTATGACTCACTCCCTTCTCCACTAAGGAAGCCAAAAACGCCCTCAAGTGCCAAAAAAATATGAAACTAGCTTTTCTGTCATCTGGCCTCGCCTCGCGCATATGTGACATGGGAGGGGGAGTGAATGGATTGATTGCACAGACATGTCTGCACAGACCCGAGGCACATTGGGTTTGACAAAAATCCAAGCTTTTGTGTCCCAACTCCAGCCACAATCCAACTCTCAGCTCAAACTCAGAACCTGGCACGTCTGAAGTGCTCTTTTAGCCAACAGCACCACACGAATTCGTTGACAAGCTACCGTGCAGCTATAACTACATGCATGCGTGGCTCTGTCCAAAGATGTGGGATCCAAGGGTACATATCCTGCCCACGGATCTTGCACATTACCTGCCGTTGATCCCTTGAGTCTATCCCGTGTCAAATAAAGACAAGGCTGGTCTAAGGAGCAAAGCATCACCATAACCAAAAGCTACTCATTATGCTAAGCTTGAGAATACACACAAACAGAAGTCTACTTTCCGGTCTCATAACACCAACCATAGAACATAAGAGTAATGCAGTATCCAGAAAACTTAAGGACTCCACATAAACCTCGAAAGAGCCACCCAATGGGCAGGCTTCAGCGGCCTTTATAATTAGTAATATACAAAATAGTAACATAACAAAGACTGTTCCCCAGCACTGCATACAACTGCTGCCTTGCGCAAGAGGGACTTTTTTTTTTTGTTAAAGTCTCCCTAATTGCATGCAATTCTAAAGAGCATGGATGCCTACAGCCTAAAAATCTAATTACTCGCCTTGTTTGTTGCCCGAGTAGAGCGAGAACGAGGTGTAGCTGGCAGGCTTGTCATTGCTCTCTGCTGCAAATGGCGCATGCTCTGCTCCATGCTCAGCTGCACCATGTCTGTTAGCATTTTCTTCGCATTGACAGAGCCGGCCGACTCTGGCTTATCAACATGCGACGCTATGTCGTAAACTATGCTTTCCATGGAAGAAGCAAATGAGGACCTCGGTGACTGAGGCGGATCTCTAAGAAGCTGCAAAAGGTTTTGCGCTTTCTGTCTCGCTCCAGCGGTCCCTTGCACTGTGAGTTCCAACAAACCTGGAATCACTCCCTCTTGCAAAATCGCCTGTCGGTACTTACATCGGCTGCTTTGACACATAGTAAGCAATGCACTCACAGCATGCTCTCTACTTTGTAATGAGCCCTCTTCCAAAACTTCGACAAGTGTGAGCACCCCTCCTTCTTCACTGGCAATCGCAGACCTGGCCTCTTCAAATACCATAAGCGATTGCAGAAGGGCAGTTGTCTTCTCAGCTACCTTTGAAGCTTTTCTGCAGTCCTTGAGGAGTAAAATCAAGGGTGAAATTGCACCCGCCGTAAGAATTGGCATCAGATTGTCTGGATACGTCGAAAGGTTGTATAAAGCCATGACCGCATCCACCCTGCCTTGTATGCTTCCACACATGAGCATGTCAACCAGCAGCGCCGTTGCGTCCGAGCTACCGATTATAGGCTTGTTAGCATTTGATGCAGAGAGTGTGAGAATAACAGCAGCTGCTGACTCTCTAAGATTAGCACTTTCTGACTGCAAAAGCTTCACCAAAACAGGAACTGCCCCAGCTTTCACAATTTTAACCTTGTTTCTGTCAAAAACAAACCAGAAAATATCATCTTCTAATCATAATTCCATTCAAGAAAGTCGCTAAGCAGCTAAAGAAAAAAAACAACGTGCGAAGTCACAATGGCCTGCATAAGAGGATGAACCACTACTCAATGTCCCCCTTTATTAGACATAGAAAAACAAATGTCAACTCTCTCTCGTTGTGAACTACATATATAGAAGACAATGCTAAGTTAATGCCCCTCTAAGAATATGGAAGAAAAAAGGTTTTCCAGCATTGGCTTGCCATGTGGCATTAATCCACACTTTATCCAACGGACTGCGATTGCTCCCAAGAGATCCATGCTTTACTAAGGCCTTATGTAGGCCCCCAAAAAAAACACCATCGTTTATGATTTGTAAATAAGAAAGGCAGTTGAAAAGATCAAATTGTAAGTATTATTTGTGACCATGATGCTCCCCAAGAGTTCACCAAAAAGCTGAACCAATAAAACCCCAATGAGTACTGTTTTTGAGCCATGTCTTGAGATTCAGCAAATAGTCAAGGTATTGTGAGTAACCTCATAACTACAAGCTGCCAAAAATAGCAATTCAAATCAACTGCGCAAAATCTCAACAACCGTTCCTACTAACTTGATCGGTAATTTCAATAAGCAAACGAGCTCGGAGTGCAAGGATGAATTGAAAGGTCAAGACAATGCTCAACAGCTTGATGAAGGTAGTGTAGATATACACCACAATGTCTTGCAGGCAATAATGCATACGCTCAATGCATGCATGATAGATCATGCAAAGGAAGTTAATCATATAATGTTTGTTTGGTAGTAAGAGAATGGCAAGAGAAACAAGTTCTTTTTGTTGCTGAAACTATACGGCCATCAGGGTTGATTTTAGACGGGCACCCTTAATACCCTTCAAGTTTCACAAATTTTACACATCTAGTTTATTTTTTGAAGAAAATTCACCTTTCTACCTGTTAGAATGGGCAAAAGAACCAGAATTAGGTTAAATGCCCATCAAAAATCAACCCTGATCACCATGCTCAGCAATGTATAGTGCCAGAAGTGGTGTTTCGCAATGGCCTATGCTATAGCTGGCACCTCAAAAATTTAGTCAATGCTGCCCAGCAGGACTGTCAGTGATAGACCTCTCTCTTTATGTCATCACCTATTCCATCCTTTTTTTAGCTAGAGATGTGGCTGATAATGAGCTGTGCATACGCCCCTTCATTAATGATGTCCAATTTAAATACGAAGTCAGACAACACTAAAGGTTGATTTTGAAAGAAAATACATTTTAATGGCCTCATGAAAAAGCATAACAAGTCCACAGATAGTTTTTCCATAAAGCAACCATATGGCAGACACATACGAGTGTGAAAGGTTCAATGGATCACACCATACAAGTCATATGCCAAATATCATAAAAGTATGAAAATGTCATGAATTTACCATAAAATGATGATGAACAATGGTATGTAATGATGAACAATGGGCTCTTGCTCAATAAAAAATTAAATATTTTGGGAGCAAGGGACAAAGAACAAAAAAATTAAATATTTTGGGAGCAAGGAATCGTGATTTCACAATTCATTACCCTGCAAACGTTTTTTGATCTTCTCAGAAAAAAGGAGTTACATGGATTATATGGATCACAATCCCATTGTTCAGTTGAAGCCACCAATCCTGCTCTTTTCAGAGACCCAAGATGGCACAAACCAACCAATATAAATATTTAATACTCATATGCATACATATTACAAAGACACCAGCTCGAATTACCGCACATAGAAATGCATGCACAAACACAAACAAAATAACCTCAAAAACACAGCAAGAAACAACCATACACTTCAAGACTTAAAAAGAGAAATATACCTTTCGTGCCTAACAGCAAGGTTGAGGAGGGCCTGCATGGAGGCATCTTGGGCCTCCATCGAAGAAGAGGAAAGCATGGAGACTAGGGGAGTGATGGCCCCAGCAGCCGCCAAGTAAGCTCTCCTCTTAGCTGAGGACTTTGTGAGCATCCCGATCTCATAAGCAGCTCTGAGCTTGGCCTCTCCGCACCCATACACAAGCGCCCATACCAGCTCCTGCAAGTTCTGCTTGGATCTTACACTCACACTCTCCAAATCTAGAGTGTCCAAGTCCTTTTCCAAGTCCCCCTGCTCCATGCCTGCAGAAAGACGAGCTCGCAGGTGGCCGTCCGACTAGCTTTTCTATTTCTTTTTGCGTGAAAAATGCTCCTAAAGAAGCATCATGCTATCATGGAGAGCTTGCTTGCACACCCTCACGAGTAGATCTTTCCAAATGAAACAGAGCGCACGCACTATCCTCTGAAGAGATGAACTCTTCCAAATACTCTGGGGCACTTGAATTCAATGGCAACAAGCACAGAAATTAGGGTTTTTTCAGGGACATGCGCGTTTCTGATTTCCCGCGCCCCTGCAGCAGATCGTTCATTTTACGCTGCAGAAACAGAGAAGCTTGATGCAGGTGGGCAGTTGGAAGAATTGGAGCAATCAAGAAGCGAATTGAACGTTCCTGAGCAGCGATGAAGTTTGCAGGAAGATGCCGTACAAGTGCAGGGAGAAGGAAGAGAGACGTGTGTAGGGAAGGGCGGTTCTGCGCTAAGAATTTAGCAGTAGATCGGCCATAATGAGGAGGGATATGCGGACAGCAAGCTCTCCAAAGGGGTTAAATGAGGAAGACATTCATGAGGGAGAAGATCAAGAGATCGGAATTGATGAAGAGCAGAACAAAAGAACAGGGCAAGAACAAAAGTGAATGTGCAGAAGAGCCCAACGCATTCATGATAACGCTAGCGAGTCGCAAGTTCGGACTCCTCTCTCTTCTCTCTCTCTCTCTCTCTCTCACACACACACACCCTCTCTCTCTCTCTCTCTCTGTCACCCCCCACCAAGCCCAAGCACACCCTCTCCCGCGAAAGTTGAAACCCATTACCCAACACGGGACCACCATTTATGGTTACTTTTAACCATGGTTTGAAGGTCTCCTATTGACTATGGAAAGATCCACACCCAAAGATCTCTTCTGCAAGGTTTTTGCTAATCTTTGCCAATTTTAGCTTAGCCAACAAAAGATCCATCTTTTGTAGCGTTGATGTTTACCTACCTCCCATCATCCTTATTTCTCGTGTTTGTTGGGTTTCTTCGAGCGTCACCATGCTCAAAGCCTCAATGTATACAACATATGTTGGTCGAGGGATAGAAGCACTTGGGGAGCATGTGGATCTTTTTGTATAGCAATTGTTACAACAATGGCTTTTTGTCCCGACCAATTATGGGGGGGGTGTATTGGAGGATCTTGGGTCGGACTTTCGAAGTGCAAGTGACTTGTCCAATGAGTCATGGGGAATGTAGCACAAGCAAGTTGCCAAGTCATTCAATGCGTTGAATGGAAGCTTCATTTACTTGCATCTTCATTTGTATACATTATGCATACTAGTTTGGAGGTGCCGCCTCCGACGGCGACGACTGCATCCTTGAGTGTGTGTGTTTTGGGTGGGGGGGGGGGATCCATCCCACCATTATCGATAGTATAGACTACTTCTTCATCTAGAAGCTACAACGCAATTGATTTGTCCTAGCCAGTCGTGGTGGCTTTACTGCATAACCTTGGGTCCCTTCATGTGTTGTGCTTGTTTTGGACATTTGATAGCACAAGTGACTTGTCCACCCAATCATGCCATCGATCCCAATTTAAAGATCCCACGGGAGACAATCTTGTACGTTGGCTAGGGACTCTCTTCACGAGCTAGAAAGACTATACTAGCACATCACGAGATATATCGATACATACGCCAACCGTCCTTAATAGTTAACCCTAGGGTTGGTTTGTACCCATGGTAGACATCCATATCCCAATCATAAGAGATCCTTTGCACTAATACACATTGAAGTGGCATAATGAAGCTTTTTAGAGTTTCCAATGGAAATTACTTGGTAGACTTTTATCCTTGTGAAGACTAGCCCCACAATCCCAGCTTCCAAGTGGCATTCACGTATAATGGTTATGAAACAAATAAAGAGCCCATTTATATTACGTATCTTGAAAGCCTTCCCATTCTCCATTGAGACTTAAATGGGTTTTTAACATTTTAAGTATGGATCAGCCTCATGGATGAAATTAACTAGCCATATCGATTTCAACCACCACCCATTAGATGTCGTGATGATGTAGATGAGGAGGATGTTGAAAATTTATGTAACTAGTCTTGCTTGGTAGGCCTTGTCATAGCAGTTAATGTGTAAATAATAGTTATAGTAGCTAATATGTCAATAGGATATTACGAGTAAATTTCTTGAAAATTCTCTTGTTAACAAAAAAGATAATCAAAATACCTTAGAAGAATTTGTGAAACAGATTTGCGAAGTCAAAACCTTTTTTTTTCGTAAAGTGTGCATGTAGTCTCTTCCATCAGGTCAGAGCACTAACTTACGAGTAATACAAGTTGGCTGACAAAAATCTCGCTTTAAGGAGCTAGAGGATTGTGCAATGGGCTCCTCAACCTCTGCAAAATCAGGTGGAACAAAAAGGCTAGAGGTAGAATGATCAGAGATACAAGGAGAGACAAGTTTAGGAGCTTGCTGTGAGGCTTGAGACACAGGATCGTACCTCCGAGGTGTAAGCCATGGTTGTGGCGGGACAAATGCATCGGGGGCTCCTTCAGGACGTGTCTCCACAAGATTGATCATATTTCGGATCATCTTCGTCTTGAATACCTCGACGTGGACATTGGAATAATCTTCTAGGTTCTTTGCTTGCAAACGAAACTTCTAGCTTAAGTAAATGTATGTAGAAATTGTAAAATGATTGTAAAAGCAAAAGAGTGCACTTACACTTCTACGCTCCTCAGCATAAATGATTGTAATAGAAGCTCTGCATTTGCAAGAACTCTCCATCCACAAGAATGCCCGTCATCTTGTTTGGGCGCCTTGCAACTAAGAATCAACATGTCTTCCCATATATTGTCCTTGGTCAATGCTTCCCATGCAACCACAAGTTTTTTAACAGACCTGTAGGACATAATAGATGGTGATGACATGTTTTATATAATTTGCAACATTGATCAACAGACAACTACCTTCGGACATTTGCATAAAACCCATGCGTAGAGTTTGCAAGGTAGCATTGCTTGCGCTCGATGTTCAGTCCAATAAGGCTCCAATGTGAACTATTTGCAAATGATTAGGAATTATATTGCCATTCATTATAGACAAAAAAAAATGAAACAATGATAAAATAGATAATACTTACTCTTCATCGTAAGCTAGAAGTAAAACCTTGACCACATCCATGTTAATTGATTGAAACCAACCAACGATATTAATTAACGAAGTGGCCTCTGAGGTCAGCACCACTAAAAGTTGTGCGTCTAACACAACTACCTCAGATTGGTGATTCCACGGTAGATTAGAGACAAGCATGCTGCGAATTCGTAAAAATTAATGAGTACCCCAAACATGTTATAATTACAAGAGAAGATCTGCTTAACAGATTGTAACATTTAATGGCCTAGTAACTTGTGTGTAGCGAAAAAAAGCATAAACATAGTGAGCATTTCATTAGAATATATTCCTAATGAGCATAGCAAAAGTGCTTGGATGGAGAGAGCAACAAAAAGCATAACACCTAGTTAGATAGGCATGAACAATACTTCAAAAGAGAGAGAGATTAAGCTATTGACAACAGCTGAGGACCGGATTTACATGGAATCGGTCCCCCCCTCCAAAAGGCTTTGTATTTTAGATTTCCCCCATCAAGGGAGACATTTAACAATACAATACTTTGTGTTCCTTCAATAACTTGCTGGTGCAATGAAGATGGAAGATTCAAGCACCATGCTCACACTTATAAAACACAACATCAATTCCCTCACGGTCTCAGACCCAAGACCTCACACACCTTCAAAGATGGTGAGAGCTAGCGGGGTATGAGAGTAGATTGAGAGGAAGGAGTATTCTTACAAGAAAGAAGTATATCTCCTCACATGATCACTCATAAAAGCTTAGCATAGCTTAGTAATTAGCATGGTAGAGGAGATGAGCATGCATTGGAGCTTGGCTCTTGGTTGGATTTGCATCACAAAGCCAAGAATTGTTGGTGTAGGCTTCCCTTCTCACAAGCTTGGAGTAGATGATGAGCTTTTTATTAAAGCTTGAGAAGGAGAGAGAATCTTCTTTGCTTCATACATGAGATTGTGTGAGTGTGTGTGTGATAATGCCTTGCCAAAATCAGCCCCCTCTCTCTCTTGGTCGGCCCCTCATGATTTTTACTCATGATGGCATCCCATTGGACCCTGCAAAGATATGATCATTAAGAAGCGTAACTGATAGCCTTGTGACATATGTCCCCCTTTCCCCTGTTGTGAGAGCTTTAGGTATTTAAATAATGCAATTAAACTCTCATTGGACCCCTTAGCCTTCTGGCCAATAGGAATCAGGCAAGCCATTGGGTTGTTGAATGCTCATTGGACCCCTTGGGGGACTGTCCAATAGTCTTCTAGAGAGCTTAATTTCTATTGGTTCTTTTATCAAGTGTTTTTCAAATAAATTAAACTAGATATACTCTAGCCTAATTCTCATTGGTCCACCTCTATGGCCATCCAATAGGATTTGAATGCACCTTGGGGGCAACTGGGCTAGGGAGCTGACATGTGTCCCCTATTCCCTTTGTGTAAAGGGAGCCTGCTAGAGTGTGTGTGTGTGTGTGTGTGTGTGTGTTTCTCTCTCATCCCCTACTAAAAGGGCTCGCCCCCTCCTATCTAGGGATATGTGAATATTTTTTAATCTTCACATAAGCATTCAATATTACCTAGAGTTTGACCATTGGATCTAACCTTTGAATTTTGGAACCTTAACATTTTGGAAGTCTTAATGGGCCGAACCTTAGGGTCTTTGAAGCCCATTGTTGCACATCGTTGTTTTGCAGATACCCCCCCCTTTGGATCCCTATTGTGGCCAGTCTGCCAGCTTAACCAATATTCTAGTTTTTTCTCCCCTGATACTTCCCCATATTAAATGATCAGTTTAACATGAGAAAATCATTTAGGAGAATTAGATATTAGTTATTATGACACAGATTCACCTACCAATGACCAAAATTTATAATTTGGTCCATCAACTCCCTCGTACCATCTTGCAATATGGTTATTTACACCATCCGTCCCCATACAAGCAATGCAACATTGAATCTAGGACAAAGGAAGAGCATGGATTCATTGTTGGCTTCATCAATAGCTCATCAATAGCCACTACCATTGCCAAGTGGTCTTACTCGACCAAGATCGCTTCCCCTGCCTCCACCTATTCCTGGATCCGCTCCATATTGAGACGTGTGTTATATGTGTGCTTGTTGGTGCTAACATTCGTCACCTTCACTTTTCTAATAGAAGGGATTGTCAAAATGGTATCCATTTTCTTATTAGAAAGAGGGACTGACGCTAGTGTCTTGTTGCACCTGAAGTGTAGCAATCTGAGTGTGTTGATATCCCGGGGCATGACTATCACTTTGTGGGCATGCGTTGTAAGGACGTAGGTATCTTGAAATAGCTCAATCAAAAAGTCCTCAACTGCCTTGTGAAGGCAACCCATCACGTTTCTGGACCACCAAAAATTCAGGTTTGCTCTCTCACAGATCTTGCACACAATGCTCTCGAAAGGTAGCTTAGGGATAGCTAGAGATATGTGCCTTTGCAGATTTCGAAGCTCAAGCAGTACGCTTTGTTTCGTATCTTCGACTCCACATTGCTGCCCATAAATTAAGCAAGGTTTTCTCTCCAACACGTAAAGTTGACGGCTAGCTGCCTTGCAGGTATACCTTCCTCGTTATTTGCTTTGTGCAAGCCATGAAAACTTGAATTTCGAGTGGAAAATGAAAGGTTGCTGTAACATTTAATGGCCTAATAACTTATGTGTAGCGGAAATTAGCATGAACATAGTGGGCATTTCATTAGAATAGATTCCTAATGAGAATTACAAGACTGCTCGGGTGGAGAGAGCAACAAAAAGCATAACACCTAGTTAGATAGCATCAACAATACTTTCAAAAGAGAGAGAAATCAAGCTATTGACAACAGTTGAGGACCGGATTTGCATGGAGCCGGTCCCCCCTCCAAAAGGCTTTGTATTATGGTTTCTCCCATCAAGAGAGACATTGTACAATACAATTCTTTGTGTTCCTTCAAGACTAGCTAGTGCAATGAAGATGGAAGCTTCATGCACTAAGCAAAACACTTAATCAAACACAACTTGAATTATCCCCGTTCTCAGACCCAAGACCTCACACACCTTCGAAGATGGTGAGAGCTAGCAGGGTATGAGAGTAGATTGAGAGGAAGAAGGAGTATCTTATGAGAAAGATGTACATCTCCTCACATAATCACTCATATTAGCATAGCTTAGCTTAGTAATTAGCTTGGTAGAGAAGATGAGCATGCATTGAAGCTTGGCTCTTGGTTGGATTTGCATCCACATGCCAAGAGAGTGTTGATGTAGGCTTCTATCTCACAAGCTTGGAGTAGGTGATGAGCTCTCCATTAAAGCTTGGAAGGAGATAGAGTATTCTTTCTTCACACATGGTCAAGTGTGAGTGTGTGTGTGTGTCAATGCCAAGCAAAAATCAGCCCCCTCTCTCTCTTGGGCGAGCCCTTCCTGCTAAAATGGTCTGGCTTTTGCTTCATTGGACCTCCCCAAGTCAAGCCAATGGGTGTTAAGCAGCATAAGTGATAGCCTTCTGACATGTGTACCCCTTTCCCCTTTTGTGAGAGCTTTAGGTAATTAAATAATTAAACTAAACTCTCATTGGACCCCTTTGCCTCCTGGCCAATAGGAATCAGGCAAGCCATTGGGCTCCTGAATGCTCATTGGACCCCTTGGGAGACTGCCCAATAGTCTTCTAGGAGACTTAATTCTCATTGGTTTCTTTTATTAAATTTTTTTAAATTAATTAAACTAGATTTACTCTAGCTTAATTCTCATTGGTCCACTTCAAGGGTCTTCCAATAGGAATTGGGCACACCTTGTGGGCATCTGGCCTAGGGAGCTGACATGTGTCCCTAATTCCCTTTGTGTAAAGGGAGCCTGTGTGTGTGTGTGTGGCTTTCTCTCTCATCCCCTACTAAATTAGCTCGCCCCCTCCTTTGTAGGCTTTGAAGAAGACTTTTGTACACACACTAAGCATCCAATTTTCCCTAAGATTGACCTTTGGACACAACCTTTGAATTTTGGAACCTTAGCATTTTGGAAGTTTTAATGGACTGAACCTTAGGGTCTTTTTAGCCCATTGTTGCACATGGCTCTTAAGCCGATGGCCCCCCCTTTTGATCCCTATTTTCCCTCCTTTGGATCCCTACAGTGGCCGGTCTGCTAGCTTAACCAATATTCTAGCTTTTTCTCCCCTGGTACCTCCCCACATTAAATGATCAGTTTAATATGAGAAAATCATTTAGGAGAATCAGATATTGATTATTATGACATTACCTCTCTCTTGAAATCATAGTCATCCTTGACTATGGTGTAGAAAAGATAAAGCATATTCATGAGTCCTTTTCTTAGCGGGTAGAGGATCCCTATGTTACCCTACGACATCATTCCATAATGGATGACTAGTCCATTTGGCGCTTGAGAGCCTGAGGCTGCTGCAAGCATGTCTACACATCAGTCCTATCAGTCTTCCATAGTAAAGTGACTGTGCGCTCCTTGCCGCACTGTCGAAGCAAGGGACTTGCCGATACACCGTGTACGAGCCGCAGACGGCTCCAAGCACACAACTAGTTTAACTAGTAAGCTCAAAGAGGGCAATGGTGTGTCACTCACCGCCTTATGCTCCTGCCGTAGAGGATTCCTCGCCGCGAAGAAGAGGGAGACGCCGCTACGCCGCGCTCAACCGCCTCGCCGCCGTCGTGCCGCCGCAACGCTCGATCGCACACACACTCTCACACACACTCTCTCTCTCTCTCTCACACACACACACACACACGCACACACACAAGGAGATGGTGAAGGAGAAGGTGGAGATGGAGCAAGAGCAGCTTCTATTGCACAATGAGAGAATGACTCAATTTTAGGTTTAATTGGCTTTTATGTGAGGTCACCCCATTCACACTTGGGCACCCATGCTTAGCCAACTAACCCTAGCATGTTCGTGTTAGAGTGCGCCTCTCATCGGCGATCACTCTACCTTTCCCTATTGGACCGACAAGCCCGGTGCCTGACTCTACTTAAATAAATAATACGGTTACAGTGTCCGTCGTAGGCGATAGGGTGTCCGTGAGCCATGAGGGTTAACATTGCCCCCCTTCCTGATGTAGATTCCGTCCTCGGAAGCTATTGAGTTGAAGCTTGGTATGTCCATGTTGTAGAGCATCTAGATTTGAATCTGCAAGGCAAAGTCACTGTTTTAGCAAGCGGAATTATATTGCCATAAATCATGAGGGGAATGTAAAGTACATGTGGAAATGAGTAAATGCAAGATTTATGAAATGTTAGACTGCCATTAAGGACAAATAAATTGCACTTTGAGTAAATTAATTAATCAAGAGTTTTGAGCTTATGGGTGAGTCTATCAATTAGTTAGCTATGACTAAGGTTAAAACAACTACTCTAGTACTAGCGAAGCTAAGAAGATTATCTAAATGCAAGATTCCCTAATTATGCTTTTCAGCTTTGATTAGCCAACTCGCTCTCACAACTGCAAACAAAAGATTGAAATGTTAACTGTAAGCTCAATGGAAGTCTTTTAATTTTTTATTTTTATACTTTTTTACTTTGGGTCACAATCATGTGACGTGTGTGCTTATTTTGTATGTCCGGGGTTTTTTGCTTCTCAAGGAAAAGCGCCCACACTAGGAACCTCTAGGGCTCTAGTACCATAGACAATACATGTGAGTGAAGTACCAATTCAAGCCAGGATTTCTCTTCCAGCGTAAGATTTTTCATTTGTGGCACTTATGTTTTGTTTTTTGTTTTTTTTTTGCTTCCATTTCCTTGGTATTCGCACTAGTGTTTTTTGTTGTTTGAGTGAGCAAGCCTTTCTCTGCCTAAAACATTCCTAAGGTCTCAAATACTCGGATAATTTTATTAGCTAGGCCTAGTGGTCAAGTAAATGAGTTAACCTAAAGTCACGGTCTCCTAATCTCCAGGCTCATCCATAAGATTAAACTGGAGTTCAATCAACTTAAGCAAAGACAAATTTATACATCTATAATGGCAGATAACAATCATAACTATTGCACTCAAACAAAGAATGAAAAATCATTATTAGCAATTACACATATCCACCAACATGAATCATGGAAAGTAGTACACCTGGAGGTATGGAGTGGCTCATTTCGTTGAAGCAGATGTCCTCAGCCATGTGGATGGAGATCCATATAAGTCCTACCTAACACATCCAAAAACAGGCACTATACCTCTAGGAGGCATGTCAGTGTGAAAAATTAAAACTCCTAAAAAACAAACTCAAAACACACTCTAGACCCCTAACCTACCTATCTGTCACCCCTTTTAGAATCAAGGAAAGAGGATATTATATAAACCGGGTGGCCACCCTAAGGCTAGGCCTCTATCCTCATCATCTAGATAAATAAAATCGTTGTCCGTGAGGCCATAGTCTTCCTCGGTCTCTATTAGTTCCTCTTCATCATCCTCTTGTGCAAGCATGCTAATCAAGAACCTCGCGATGCGTGGATACTCATCTTGTGCAAAAGAATAAGCATGTGCCATTGGAGACACATTCGCTACTGGGTAGGGATCACTAGTTAGCCATAGACGTATCAGCCATTCTAACTCCTCAAAATTTCTCTCACATGCAAGGCTCTCTATCAAATCCCATTCGCAAGAAAGTATAGGGTAGCATACGTAGAACACTTGAGGAAAAGACAAAGGGTACCTTTCATCAAAAATAGAAGTGCATGCCTCTGGTGAAGTAGCCATTTCTGACAAGACAGATAGATTTGGTTAGGCCTTTAAAACATAAGAGTTGTTTTTGTGTGTTGCTTGAATTGACACGGTGAATTTGGACTTATATGTAAGATCTGATAAGGTGCTCTCTCGTTTCTAGTCGCTCTTGCTCTTTACTATTTTTGTTTTTTGTAAGTATAAGGCTATATATATACATTCCCTAAGATTGGAATTGAGAGGTCAGGGAGGAAGGTTGAGAGGGGAGTGAGTGAATGATTGATGTTAGCAAACACTCCCCCCTTCCTTGGGTAGATCATACCTTTTGGAATGAGGTCGTCACCTTTTGAAACCAATTGTTCCAAGTTGTTATGGGTGAAGGTTTTAACCAATAGTTTTCGACCGCCCTATGCGTTTCATCTAGTTGCAAGGGTGGTAAGGTACTCTCCCATGATTTTATTTGCAAGGTTGTTGTAGGTGGTGAACTTACCCCGGGAGGTGCAAACTCTTTCGTGCTTGTATGGATATGTACATTGGTAGGTGGAGGTTGTGTCGAAGCTTCTATTTGCGTATAGGAACTACATGAAGAGCAAGAAGCTTCATTTGATTTCCATGTTCCTGAGCTAGGTGAAACAAATCATTCTTTCTTTGGTACCCAAACTAGCTCTAGATCGGGTGTGTAACATTCCATGATTTTTTCTTTTCCGCGATTTTCAATTTGTTTTGGAGCCACAGGATTGGGTTTACATGGGCCAGGTGACAGGTAAGAGTACACTTTACGTTTGGGCACCCAGATTTGATCATTTCCTTCATAGTATCCTTGGGCTTCCAATAGTCGTTTAGGAATCCAACGCAACGTTTCTTTACATTTCTTGGAGTGAGTGGGACGGTTCTTACTAGGTTTCTGTTTTTTTGCATCAACCATGCTCACTACAGAGGCTTTAGGGACCCACTTGTATGTTTTCTGTGTTATATTAGGATGGTTCTTGTGTGTTTCAAGCTTTCTTTCAACTACATCAGTTGAAGCTCTAGAGAGTTGGGCTATGGGGACGTATGGTTCAACCTCCTGGACATGCAATGTCTTGGGTTTTATTTCCTTAAGCAATATCTCAGGGACTATGGCTTGAGTGGTAGGGCTAAGAGTTGGTTTTTGCGTTGTAACACCCCCAGTCCCCCAATCAATAGTGCATTTGGTGGCTATCATCCACGTGCGGCCTAGGTTTATATTACCCTCCATAGTTCCAGTAGGCATGACCAAAAAGTCTTGAGCTACAATCCCATTGTCATAACTGACAGAAGTGTGCCAGATTCCAAAAACCGTAGTTTTTTTCTTGTTGACACCCTTGACTTGGATAATACTCTCAGATAGAGGTGGCTTCCCTAACTGACACCACACCCCATAGGATAGCAGATTATATTTAGCACCCGTGTCCAATAAAGCGTTATATAGCACTTTTCCATAGGCACTATTTAACTCAATGGGGTATCGTAGAGGTGTGTCAGAGTCCAACTCATCCTCTTCGATTTCCACGTGGAATGCATTTGTGACTCCAAGGTTAGCCTCTCGTTTTTGTCTTATATGTTGTTGTCGCTCCTTAGCCTCAGCTTGAGCTTGTATCTTGTTTAACTCGGTTTGTGCTTTGGCGGCCTTTTTTTGATGAATGGCCCGTAGTTCTTCTTGGCTTAAAGGATCATAATATCTTTTGAATTTACTCCCATTGAGGAATCCAATGGTTTCAACTCCATCAAGAGTTTCCACACGAAGGGTACCTTGTGGGGTAATTTCACATACTCTATATGGTCCTTTACCAGCATATTTCAACTTTTTCTTCTCTTTACGTACTCCATACATAAGGACTTTATCACCAACTTTGATGTCCTTGTCCTTCACATGGCGATCAAACCACTTCTTTCTCCTATCCTTTTCCACAAGAGCATTTTGCACAGCCAAGTCTCTCTTCGTTTAGTTTTTCTAAGATATACAAACGCTCGGTTAAGGGGTTACCATTCCATCCTTCTTGCGAAGCTACCCTAAGACTAGGAATGACAAACTCCCAAGGCATAACCGCTTCTTGACCGTATACCATTTTGAATGGCGTACAATTAATAGCCACTTTATAAGCAGTACGATAAGCCCATAGAGCAGATGTCAACTTCAAATCCCAATCAGTGCGATAAGCTTCTACCGTCTTGGTTAAAATAGAGATTAGAGTCTTGTTGGTGCTCTCGGCTTGTCCATTAACTTGCGGGTAATAAGGTGTAGACTTATGGTGGGATATCATAAAGGTCGTGGTAAGCTCTCTTATTACCTCATTTATAAAATGGGTACCATTATCACTAACAATTTCAAAAGGGCAACCAAATCTTGTGATAATGTTCTCAAAAAGAAACTTAGCTGTTGTCCTCGCGTCAGCTTTTTGTGAAGCCTTAGCTTCAGCCCACTTTGTTACATAGTCCGTAGCAACTAGAATATATCGAGATTGAGTGTTGCGAGCTGCGGGACTAATTGGACCTACAAAGTCTAAGCCCCATTTTTCAAATGGTTGGGTTACTTTAATAGGATGTAAGGGCATTCTGTCTTTGCGCTGTGTGGTCTTGTAACGTTGGCACTCATCACACCCTTTTGCAAAAAGTGATGCATCCTTAAATAAACTTGGCCACCAATAGCCTGATTGCAGCACCTTTCTAGCAGTCAGGTCTCCTGAAAAATGTCCTCCTGCTATGCCCATATGTGCTTCTTGCAAGATATACAAATATTCATCCTTGCGGGCACAACGCCTAAGAATATCATCCTTGCCTAATCTATACAGAGTTCCGGCAATCAAACAATAGGGTTCACATTCTTTTACTAGCCTTCGAGCGATATCCTTACGAAGTTCCTTGGGTGGAAAACCATTAACTAAAAAGTTAACAATGTTCTCACTCCATTCAGGCATAGTCTCAACTATGAATAGGGAAGTATCGGGTAATTCATCATCAACTCCTGTAGGGGCTTCACCATTGGGTATGCGAGACAAATGATCAGCCATGACGTGCCTTTTACCGGGTCTCACTACAATCGTGAAATCAAACTCCAGAAGAATTAACAACCATCGTGTGATTCTTCCTGTGGAGCATGGCTTGTTTACCAGATACAGCAACACTTGATGGTCCACATAAAATACAAACTTGTTTGCCAGAAGGTAGTAGCGAAATTTCTTTACTGCATAAACCATTGCCAAACCTTCTCGCTCTGTAGTGGTGTAGTTCCTTTCAGCATCGTTCAATTGACGGCTTGCAAAGCTAATGGGATAGTCCAATTTATGTTCTCCTGGTTGAGTGAGAACACACCCAATAGCAAAGTTTGATGCATCAATATGCACATGGAAAATGACATCCCAGTTAGGTGTCCTTAAAATCGGAGCACTTGCTAGTGTTTTCTTCAATTGTTCATAGGCCTGGTCACACTCTTCAGTCCATTTAAATTCAATGAGAAGCTTGTACAAAGGACGTGCTATCTCAGCGAAAAATAAAATAAACCGTCGATAATAACCCACATGTCCCATGAACCTTTGAACTCCCTTGTAATTGGTTGGTGGTGGTAACTCTAGAATCACTTTAATTTTGCTCTCATCGGTTGAGATACCATTCTTGGATACTATATGCCCTAAAATAACTCCATGCTTGACCCAAAATTGGCATTTGAACGGGTTCAATGAGATACAATATAACCTACACTTTTCAAACACCTTCCGCAAACATGATAGATGTTCCTTCCAAGAAGAGTAAACACAAAGGTCGTCTAAGAAAGCTTCACAAAACTCTCTCAAATATTCTTTAAAAGCAGTGTTTATTAATCGTTGGAATGTAGCAGGGGCATTTGTTAAGCCAAAAGCCATCACACGAAATGCAAACACGCCAAATTCTGTGATGAAGGCAGTTTTAGCTTGGTCCTCTAGCGCTATCGTGATTTGGTTGTAGCCTGAGTACCCATCTAGAAAGCTATAAGCTTCCTTGCTTGCAACTCTTTCGAGTACATGTTCGGAATATGGTAGGGGGTAATGGTCTCTTCTAGTAGCTGCATTAACTTTTTTGAGGTCCACGCACACCCTAAGTTTCCCATTCTTTTTTGGCACGATAACTATTGGAGACACCCATTCAGAGTGTTCAATAGGATATATGAACCCACATTTGATAAGCTTTTCTAGTTCTTCTTGAATGATCTTTGCGTACTTAGGATTCATCGGGTAGGGTCTTTGTTGTACGGGCTTCGCAGTGCTAATCATAGGGATTGTATTTTGGACCACAGAAGGTGGAACACCTTTCATATCATGATATGTCCAAGCGAATACGTCCTTGAATTCCTTGAGAAGCTCTTTGAGGACCGCCTCTTCAACTTCTGTGAGGTCTTGGGCAATAAAAACAGGTTTTGATTCTTCACCGGGGTCAGCTAATTCTATTTCTTTAACTATTGCCGGACCATCATAGATTCCATTATTCCCATCGATAGGTATTCTTTGGGCTTTTGTGTACACAACCTTTGCTTCCCTTGTGGTGTAAGATTTGAAATGTTCTGGTGCAAGATGCAAGTCTGTGGATTCTGGTTGTGCTTTGGTTTGTGCTTCCATTTCTGCTTTCTTGTGTTGTCGAGCTAACTCTTGGTTTTGACGCCTCCTTGCAGTGCGGCTCAACTTTGGCTTGTCTATGATCTCTAATTGGGCTATGTCATGGGGTCGTGGTCTACACCACATAACATTTTGGAGATATTCACCCCAATTGTCTACCAATTTTCGATGAGCATCACATGCCCCTATATAACTAAGCCATTTTGCTGAGGATCTCTTCTTTTTTATCCTAGCACGTACATTGGCTCGATATCGACGCCTCTTAAGGTTTTTCTTTTTCTTATTTGAGACCTGCTTTTGATTTGCATTTAGATCTGGCTCACTAAAGGAGTCCTCGTTGGTGTCCTCTTCACTCTCGGGGGAGCTATCATCGGTTGATGTGCTCGGTCCTTCCGAATGTTTTGACTCTGAACTTGCTCCACTCTCTAATTCATGAGATTCAGAATCCGTTTCACTCTGGGAGTCAGTGTCCAAGTCGTGTTGGTCAAAGTCTTCTATTGAGCTATCGGTGTCACTGTCAGATTGGTCCACAATTGCCTTGCCCTTAGAAGATGCATGTATGGCACTTATCATGTTTAGAGGTGCAATTTGTGGTACCTCTTCCCCCTCTGGTGTGACCCAAGTGGTTCCTCTATTTCCCCAGGTATCTATGGTTGCAGCTAGGTGTACCCAGTCTACGTTGTCTGATTCCGTCATACCCGGTAACACATCCATGTAAGGAGAATCTTGGCCAATGTCTGTATCCTTCTTACAAGTGTAACAATATTGTAGTGGGGCCGAGTGAACTGTGGTGTCAGAGCGATGATCAATAATGGTTTTACTCCCTAAGGGGTGTACCTTACCAGTCACCAAATCCACTCTAAGGACAGAGTCTTGGAATTGCAAATAGACATGATTTTTAGACCAATCATGAACCATTTGTGCTTCCCTCATGAATGGTCGTCCTAAAATCATTTCATATGACATAAGGTGTTTAGAGAAATCCATTACAATGAACGTATGTCGTACCTTGTGTCCTAGAACTTTGATCTTAAGATCCTTGAGCATCCCCATAGGTTTGGCTATGGTACCATTTGCCATCTTTACCACAATGTTAGTAACACTGAGGCGGGGTTTTCCCATGGATTCCCAACAATCTTTTGTAACGATGCTGACTCCCACACCACCATCAAGAATTCCCTTTATAGTTAATCCCTTGGTAGTGATGGGTAGGGTCGCATTAGACTTGTCGCCTTCAAAATACTGCCCTAATTCGTTAATGGGTACCTCGATCACAGACTCGTGTCCATCTAAGTCAAGTGATTGCACATGATTTTCCTCATCAATCATAATCGAGTCAGGCCT
The DNA here is from genome assembly GCF_014529385.1 of Adiantum capillus-veneris. Lineage (NCBI taxonomy): Eukaryota > Viridiplantae > Streptophyta > Polypodiopsida > Polypodiales > Pteridaceae > Adiantum > Adiantum capillus-veneris. The sequence goes on from NC_140948.1 coordinate 95,426,218, forward strand.
ATTTGGTTGCGCAAACTGCGGGAATCCCGTTCGTAGCTCTCCGTTAAGGAATGCTCGAAGTGCAAGGAATAACTTAGGATCTCCATACAGCTTTGCTATGATTGTGGTTCGGACCTCAGAAGACATGAAGTCCACTAGTTTGGCAACATTCATTGGCATTTTGCAGGGTGTAGGTCCTTGACTAGGAACTGGTGAGGATGGAATCTCATATTCCTCAATGGGATCAGGTATTCCTTCGTTAAACATCCTTTCCAACAAGAAAGGTGTATGCTCACTTTCTGATGCCCCGTCCTCACTCCCTTCTTGGATGATACTAGATATGGCTAACGGTCTATGGTTCATGTGGGGTGGATGAACTTGCGTGGGAAACACTGTGTCATGAATTTTGACATGCATGGGTTCTGGTTCTAGTTTCCTTTGAGTCTCCTCCACTAAACCTCTTAGATGTTTCACCTGCTCAATCTCGTCTACTGGGTTTGGATACGTCCCAATATTCTTTTTACGATTCTTCCCTTTTTGCCCCTGCGGTCTATCTTGGGGGTCTTGGATTGGATTTGGAAACACTTGTGGTGTTTTCAGAGGCTCTTTATGGTTTTCTCTTATTCGGTTTTCATTTGGTTCCATGTTACGGTTTTCTTTGTCGGTCTTTCCCTTTGTGGTATTGGTTCTAGTCTCCATTGTCTCGATTGAATCTGAATCATCCTCGAGGTCATTCATATACACGGGGTCATCTCCTGTTCCTATGTTTGTTTTGGAACTTGGCTTTGAATTTCCCGTATTCTGCGACCTCTTCCTTCGTGTCTTCTTTTTCTTTGCTTGGATAACTGACGCGGTATCTCTCTCTTCGAGGATATGGCCTGGCCCTTGAAGCATGGACCGTGTAATCGCATAAGCGGGTGCGACGGGTGGTATTGGCGATGTCACACTAGCAATTTCGACCAGATTTAGGGGTGTGATTTTAGGCGCATTTGGGTTATAGGGGCATTGGTCAATCAAGTGATCTATGCCACAACGATTACATGTGAGTATTGGCATTGCAGACGTGCTCCCTTGATTCATTTGCATCTGTGCAGCATTCTTTTGCAGCCTAATAGGGCACTCCGCTGCCCGATGTGGTCCACCACACTCGTAGCATTGAAGAGGTGGCCTCCTAGCCTGGGTGTTGATATTTTGACCTCTGGATGCGAGAGCAGCAGCTTGATAAACCGGCTTGACTTGCCCCCAACAATCTTCTATGTAGTATATAGGACACTCTTCCAATGTATCAAGTCCGTAGGCAATACTAGTGTCTATTTCCTCCTCACAGCCATCTGCATAAGCATTTGATGGCTCGCAACCCACTTGGTTCATAGGGGCGACTCTTGGATGCGGGGGCTGCGGTCCTAGCACAGGAGGTGGTAGCGGTGTAGCTTGTACAACATTTTGAGATCTAGGGACCATGTGTTGCGGTAGTTGCTCAACAGGTGGAGCAAGCATCAATACAGGAGCTCGAGGTGCATCCGTCCAGGCTATAGGTGGTCTATTTGCCATCATACGTTTGATCATTAAACAATCCTTAGCTTGGTGACCATACCTACCACATGTGTTGCAAGTTCCATTAAATTTTACTCTAAACGTAGGGCACTCACTAGTGCTATGTGGACCTAAGCAAATGGAACACCATTGTTGCTCCCTTCTTGGATACATGTGACTATTTTGAGGGGATCGATTATCCTTAAGAGACTCTTGGATTGCCTTGGTGAGGTCTGTCAAGAATGTCTCAAATACCTTTGGCTCATTGGCAATGGGCTTTGCAGTCATGGGTTCATACTCAATGGCTTGTGAGCTAGTGGATCTCGTGTCAGTAGACACCTTCATGCCTGCTATCATCAAGTTTCCTCTAATTGGATTGCATTGGCGGTGACATCTTCCCAGGTTGTGATACCTCTAATCACTAGTCCATTATAGATTCCTTCATTCCTCAACCCTCGAATGAATCGATCAAGCAGTTGGTTATTGTTGAAGCGCTCATTTACAGGGCAACGAGAGTTTAAGTGCTTTAGATGACTAATGAAGTCCCTTACTGACTCTCCTTCCTTACGTTCGGCCTTCTGTTGCTGAGATGCTACACCCCAAAGCACACCTTCTTGTATGTACTCCTTTAGAAACAACCTTCGAAGGGTAGGGTAGATTGTTTTCTCGTCCACCCTTAGGGTCCTATACCAATCTCCAGGCTTCCCACTTAATGTCAAGCTTAAGGCATTGCACTTATGTAGTTCGTTGCGTTCCCCTAAGGAATCACATACTTGTTCAAACACTTCAATCTGTTTTCTAGCATCTTCGTCCCATTGAATTTTTGCGTGAGTTTGGCAATTTGTACTGCCTTACTTCTAGGCTCTCTATCAGATGCATGACGCATATTTTCCGCAATAGATAGACCTATGGTTTGAGCAAAAGCTGCCAAGTCACCTATGTGAGGAGGCAGGGCCGGTGGAGGTACTCTTGGAATCATATGTGGGAGAGGGACGGGTACCGGTCTTGGCATATGTGTGGATGAAGCAGGATATGGAACATAACCGGGCATAGGTCCACTTGGATAAGGGCTAGGGAGCGGCACTCGAGGAGCATAAACAAGTGGTACAATTGGAGGTGTGGGGGCCATGTGTGCATAAGGGGCTAGAGGCACATACGGTCGAGGCCCCATATTAGGTACTACGACACTAGGTAGTGGCACTGCGCTAACCGTAGATGTCATCGGTACATTCTCTGTCAGGCTTATCCCTGGAGTGAGCACTGTGTTTTCCTTAATAGAGGGTTGAGCCAAGTTAGGGAAGCTAAAGTTGTCGCTCGGAGGCTCAGATTGCATAGAGACCCCAGGTGAAATGACGTAAGATGGGTCCATGGGGCTCATTAGAGGAGTCTCCATTTGTGATAGAGTAGGCTGTTGAGCCTTGCTTGTATCCAGAAATCTCATGGGGCCAGTTGAGAGTATATTTACCCCTCGGTTTTGCCTTTCTGATTGAATAATGCCATGGATAACATTACAGATCATTTTCTGTTGATCTTCGATGCTCGTGGCACTAGAGGTGGATTGTACAATCTCTATCCATCCTACATGGTAGGCGTGGCCACAGTGTAGATCCGTCAACACCTCAGTGTGGAGGTCGTATGTCCAATGATCATTAATGAACAATCCTTCTAGAGTCGACGTGTTAACGGTTTCTTGTGAGGTAGAAGCAATGTTGCTCCCCGTGGTTTTACTTGTCACCAACGGTACTCTAGAGGGAACTTCTGAAGGAGGCAGCTCAGCAGGCCTTCTTGGTAAGAAGTTGGCAGGATATCCACATGGACACTCTTTGGGGGTGTGGGGTCCACGTGCGATGTGAAAGGAGAGTCCACTTCCCCACCCCCTTCGTGTGCTTCATTTGCATCAGGTTCCGAGCGAGTAGCTCTACCTAATGTTTCCATGAAACAGCTAAACATACTAGTATTAGGCTGTGGAGCTTTGGGAGGTTCATGGCCTTCTCTCTCAGTGTTTTGGGTAGGGTATGCTTCCATGATTTCTGAGTCGGAGGAGGAATCACTAGAGGCTATTTTAGGGTCTTGGGTGGTGCTACCTTGTGTCCCCGCTGAGGGTCTAGATCCTATCGTGGATGGGTAATGGGTGTCCGTATGAACAGAGACACCCTCAATATGCTCGTGTTCTAGCACCCGCCCAGAGCGTAAGTGCATGTGCTTTTGATACCCTAAGGTGTCAAAAAGCTGCTCTAGGAGGCCTTGTGACTAGTTTTTAGCGTGTTTTTTGTTTGTTTTTTTGCTAGATTTTTTAGAGCGTGTCGTGGAATGGGTCGTGTGATAGCTCGAAACGAGCGTATCGCTAGGAGGGACGCGCTGTGCTTTATAGCCCTCCGTTTGGTCACTCTATGCCCTCAGAATCCCTAAAACTCTCAATTTCCAGTAGGGAACTAGGCCCAAACTAGAAAGTCTAAGGGTGCAAGTGGGAAGAGAAAGGAGGAGAGTGGAGGACTTGCCCCACATGCTCTCATTCCCTCTTGAGGAGGTAGGGTATATATATAAGAGTGAGTCTAGTATATATCATAAGATTGAGAACTGAGGCCTGGGCCTGGGCTTGGGCTTGGGCTTGGGGAAATGATCCCGATCTAACTTTTATACAGACCAACCCGTCCGTTTTTATAACTCACGTTTTTTATTTTCGAAAATCTAACCTCCCCCTCGCTCACGTTTTTTTTTTCGGATTTTTTTTTTCAAAATATTTTTTCTTTTTTTTTCGATTCTTTTTTTGAGATATTATTTGGTACGCGTTTTGGTGCACGTTGACCTCACCTAACTATTTACTATCCCACCTACCTACTGACCTGCTAATCAGTGGTTCACCTAATTACTAACCTACTTAATTAACTAAATGTGCGCCTAACTGTGCACAAACCAGAAAACACAGAAAATGCAGGAATTGAAACTTGACAGAACTGTGCAGTGAAAACACAGAAAATGCAAAAACAACGCAAGAAATGCTAACTGTGTGTAAACAGAAAAACAGAATTTTGCTAACTGTCTAACTAATACTAAATGTACGCAGCAGAAAAACAGAAAATGCAAACTGTGCGCAACAGAAAAACAGAATTAACAACTTGCAGAAAAATTACGCCTTCCTCTCCCTCTTCTTTCCTACTGCAAACCACTCATACAAGAAGCACAAAGTGCCTCTTGGGCTTAGTGCAGGGCTATTCCCCGGCAGCGGCGCCAAAAATGTGCGCTCCTTGCCGCACTGTCGAAGCAAGGGACTTGCCGATACACCGTGTACAAGCCGCAGACGGCTCCAAGCACACAACTAGTTTAACTAGTAAGCTCAAATAGGGCAATGGTGTGTCACTCACCGCCTTATGCTCCTGTCGTAGAGGATTCCTCGCCGCGAAGAAGAGGGAGACGCCGCGCTCAACCGCCTCGCCGCCATCGTGCCGCCGCAACGCTCGATCGCACACACACTCTCACACTCTCTCTCTCTCTCTCTCTCACACACACACACACACACACACACACACAAGGAGATGGTGAAGGAGAAGGTGGAGATGGAGCAAGAGCAGCTTCTATTGCACAATGAGAGAATGACTCAATTTTAGGTTTAATTGGCTTTTATGTGAGCTCACCCCATTCACACTTGGGCGCCCATGCTTAGCCAACTAACCCTAGCATGTTCGTGTTAGAGTGCACCTCTCATCGGCGATCACTCTACCTTTCCCTATTGGACCGACAAGCCCGGTGCCTGACTCTACTTAAATAAATAATACGGTTATAGTGTTCGTCGTAGGCGATAGGGTGTCCGTGAGCCACGAGGGTTAACAGTGACAATCTCTACTTGGTGTTTGGGAGACGTCGTCTCCACAAACTTGATCTAAGCATGCATACTACTTTATTTTTGTGCACAAATAAAGAAAAAGAGAGTCTTATAAGACAAAAATTTTGTTCATTTTTAACATTTTGTACATTTGCTTACTCTTGGGAAGCATTGTAAGCATTGACAAGGTTTAGGTTATCCTTTAATTGTATGCCTTGCATCCATCTAGCATCTTCAAAAGGATAATTCTTAAACTTAATAAGATATCGTCGGATAGTCTTACCGCCTCTTAATACCTTGTCTTCATGTCGAAGAATGGACTCGGGCTGCAGCACCTCCTCTTGGTCCTCGATCTCCGGTGGGTCTTCAATAGTTGGTTCTTGAGGTGGCTCTCCTTTGTAAGGCTTTAATAGGCTCACATGAAAAGGATTGTGTATGAGCCAATGATTGGGCAACTTAAGTTGATAGGCCATGTCATTGATTGGCCTAAGAATCTGGAAGGGACCATAGTACTTTTTTGCTACTTTAGCATAGTACTTTTGGTGGCCCGTAGGATTCTTGCCCGTCGTGTGCCTTAATCGAGCCTTGGGAAACTTTAACAAGACCCAATCGTTTTCTTTAAAGGCTTGGGCTCTTCTGTGCTTGTCAGCAGCAACCTTTTGCCTTTGCTGTGAGATAGAGATAGCATCTTTAATCTTTTGAAAAGATTCTTGTAGGTCTCGGCTATACTCATCTGCAGCGAAGATCTTCCCATCTACCTTAAGTAGCAAGGGACTTTTTGATCTTCCCTCAATTACCTCGAAAGGTGCTTTTCCCGTGGAAGTATGTACAGTGTTATTGTAAGCATACTCCACTAAGGGTAAGTACTTCTCCCATTGGGATCTTTGATCTACTTCCGTTACATAGGCTTTTAGTAGATCGAGAATCGTTAGGTTAGCTATTTCACTTTGGCCATCCGTTTGTGGATGATAGGCCGAAGAGAAATTTAGCCTTGTCCCTAAATTCTCAAAGAGACCCTTCCAGAAATTACTGGTCATTCTAGGATCTCTATCCGACACTATGGACAATGGCAAGCCATGGTATTTGAAAATTTGTGAAATGAAGAGGGTTGCCATTTGATGGGCTTTGATAGTCTTTTTGACAGGTATAAAATGAGCTTGTTTGCTGAACCTGTCTACTATCGTCCATATTCCCGTATTCCCCTGGATAGACTTAGGCAATCCAAAGATAAAATCCATGGATATGCTCTCCCATGGTGAATTAGGGATTGGCAAGGGTTGAAGCAATCCAGGTTGCTTCCCTCTATCAAATTTTGTCTTTTGACATACCACACATTTGGAAACATACTCTTGTATGTTCACTTTCATGGTAGGCCAATAGAAATATGTTTCTATTCCCTTTAAGGTAGATTGAATCCCTCTATGCCCCGCATACGGGGGAGCATGGGATTCATACATTACTTTCTCACGCAGGGAGTTAGTAACGCATAGTCTATTGCCATAGAGAAGATAACCATCTTGTAAAGTAAATGGTTCTTCTTTCTTCCCTAATGTAAGGGCTAAAATCACATCTCTAAAATCGGGATCAATAGCATACTCATCTATCATTGAAGATAGATCATTGTGAGTTGCTATGGAAACCGCATTCACTGTCGGTCGTCTTGAGAGTGCATCGGCTACTTGATTATGCTTGCCAGCAATGTGAGCAATATGAAAATGAAATTGCGAAAGGAAATTTGCCCACCTCATTTTTTTGTCAGAGAGCTTGGTCTGCGCATGAAGTACTTAAGACTTTGGTGATCCGTTCGCAGAATGAAAGGAGTCCCCAATAAATAGTGCTTCCATGAGTCTAAGGCATGTAGAACTGCAAGGAGTTCCTTTTCGTATATGCCTAGAGCTTTCTCAACAGGGTCGAGCCTTTGGCTCTCATAGCCTATGGCGTGCCCTTCTTGGAGCAAAACAGCTCCAAGGCAATCACCAAAAGCATCACATTGGACCTCAAATGGTGTTGAGAGATCCGGTAGTGTAAGCACAGGTTGAGAGATAAGCTTTTCTTTAAGATTTTCGAAAGCATTGTTCTCCTTAGTAGACCATGTATACCTAACGCTTTTCTTTGTTAGGTCCTGTAATGGTCCCGCAATTTGTGAGAACTTTTCTATGAAGCGTCTATAGTATGCACACATACCTATAAAGCTTCTTAGTTCATGAAGATTCCTTGGTTTAGGCCATCCTTTTATTACCTCTAGCTTGGATGGATCCATTTGGATGCCATCTTGAGAGATAATGTGACCTAAATACTGAATCTCTTGCAAGAAAAAATCACTTTTCTTTCGATTAACATAAAGTGTATTCTCTCTTAAAACTTGAAATATTACCTGGATATGTTGCTTGTGTTCCTCCAATGAATTAGAGTAGATGATAATATCATCAAAGAACACTCCAGTGAAGGTTCGATGAGGCCTGAACAGCTTCTCCATCAAGCGGTTGAATGTGGCTGGTGCATTGGTCAAGCCAAAAGGCATGACAATGTATTCGTAAAGACCAAATGTAGTGTAAAACGCGGTCTTTACAATGTCTTGATCAACTATCCTTATTTGATGATAGCCACTCTTTAGGTCAATCCTACTGAAGTAGGTCGATCATTGTAGCTTATCAAATAGGTCTTCTACCCGTGGAACGGGAAAACTATTCTTGATAGTGATCCTATTTAGTGCTCTATAGTCGACACACATACGATATGTGCCCTCTTTCTTTTGCACTAATAGTACAGGTGAGCAAAATGGAGATGAGCTAGGCCTAACCATGCCCTTCTCAACTAACTCATGCACTTGCCGCATAATCTCCTCTTGTTGAGCTTGAGAAACTCTATAAGGAGGTTTATTAGGCTGTGAACTTCCTGGAAGAAGTTCAATTGCATGGTCATCATTACCTCGTTTAGGAGGTAGCTCACAAGGGATGTCGTCAATAAAAACATCTTGAAACCCCTTGAGAAAATTGGATAACTCTAATTCCTTTTGGTTGCTTTTATTTTCGTTTGTTAAAGCATTAGGTTCATTATGAGAATCTTTAACAAAAATCATGTACACGGAAATAGAGCTCTTTATTGACTTGTTGAAAGCTGGTGTATGTACAATGGGGATGGTGTTACCCATTTCCTTAGCATCTATATACATGTCTTTTTCCCTGAACTTAAAGGAGATTCTCCTTTCAGGAAATTTAACATCGGCAGCTAGGCGGTCAAACCATGGTGTCCCTAGGATTACATCCTCATGCTTGAGAGGAGAGATAAAGAAGTCCTCTTTGTCCACATAGCCTTGGACATGAAGCCTCAATTTCCCAATTAAGGGAGTGATTGAAGCTTCTTGCCCCTTGAAGGCATTGTCTGCGGGTAGGACATCTCCCATCTCGTAGGATTGTATGCCTAGCTTGGTGGCTAACTCCATAGATATAAAATTGTGAGTAGAACCAGGGTCAAAGAGAATAAAAGCATCATGTTCTCTTACCTTTCCCCAAGCATGGCATAGAGGAGATCCTTTGTGTTGAGTTTGGTGAGTCTCCTCCTCTTGGATTTCAACCAAGGAAGCTCTAGGAGGATCTTGGCGGTTGTTCTTTTGGGGACAAGCGCGGTACGCATGCCCTTGTTCGCCGCACTTGAAACACCGGTTATCTTTACTCTAACGCCCAAGCTCTTCAGGAGAGAGTTTATTCTTACCTTTATAAACTCCCTTCTCTTTAGCTTTGTTGAAATTGCCCTTAGGAGACTTTTGGACATTTTCCTTCCTCTTAAGCTCATTGGAACCCTTGTTTTCCGGGGGTTTATTATTTCTTTTAACCCCCGTTTGGAAATTGATTCGAGAGGCCACCATAGTATGGTGTATTACCGCCGATATGGTGCGTGGCCTTTGGGAGTTGACATACTCCGCCATTTCTTCGGTTAAGCCCGCACAAAATTGTTGCTTTTGCTCTCCAAAATCCAACCTTTTGAAGACAGTGGCTTTGAGTTGTAGGTCCCAAAACCTGTCTACATATTTGTGGATGGATTCATTGGGAGAGAGCTTTAAGCTTCGCCATTCGGTGAGTACTTTGTCTTTGGCATCGGTGGCCAAAAATTGCTTCATAATGGAAGCTCTTAAAGCCTTCCATGTTTGTGGAGCTTCACCGTTGGCTAGTAGGCTAGACCACCATTGTCTGGCGGAATTTTGAAAGAGCATAGCTACATGGCGTAGCTTAGAGAACTCCGTGAAGCCCTCATCTCCAAACGCCGCATCGAATTGCTGGATAAAGGCCAAGACTTTGTCCGTAGCACCAAAGGTACCATCATAGGTAAGGAAAGAGATGCTCTTCCCTCCCTCTTTGAATTTCTTCAACTTGGACGACCTCTTCCATACGGCATAGGATTTCCTATGGCCTCTTATTTTTGATGGTTCAAAGGTTGCACCATCACTTTCTTCAGAGGGTGAAGAATTTGAAGAAGGTGGAGAAGAGGGTGACCTCTTTCTCGCCTTTTTCTTGTCTTGATCTTTGTCATCTTCACCATAGCTTTCATAAGAGGAAGAGGATGAAGAAGATGGAGAAGAGGGTGTCCTCTTTCTCGCCTTTTTCTTCTCTTGCTTTTTATCATCCCTCTTTGAATTGTGGTGGGGAGAAGAATATGATGGTCTTCTCCGCTTTGGTGGTGATGGAGAGCGTTTAGCCCGCCGTCTTCGTGGAGCCATCTCCGTCGAGGTGGCTGGAGAGTCGCTTCTTTCTCGTTCCTTCGGTGGAGGCTCTTGAGTTCTCCTTTGGGAAGGAGATACATCATCAAGAAGTAAATTCTTGAGCCCTTCATAAGGATTCTCTTCTTCTTCCCGAATCGGAGAGAGACCTCTTTTGGTAGTCTCACAAGGAGGCTTCCTATGTGTTCTCTCGTCATGGTGATTAGCTTGAATAATCCCGTGAGCACGGAGCTGCCGTTGCACTTCACTTTGGAGAAATGGATTGCCCATCGCTTGTTGAAGCCTAGAAACAAGATAGTTAACAAGCATTGAAGCATCATTAGTGGCTTGCTCATGAGCAAAATCAAAGTTATCAACATTAATTTCACTCTCTTTACTATTGTCAGCCATTCTAACAACTTTTAGGTGTACTTTGGCACTTCAAGCCCTAGTTGCTACTCCTCTTTACCCCTTTAGAAAAAGCACTCAAGCTACTGTACCCGCGGCTCGAATACCATTAATTGCAAGGAATAGAAGAGAGGGTCTTTCAACACCAAAACAGCACCGGCTCCTGTCAAGCTTCTAATAGCTCAATAGTGGTTAAGCCGTAGGCAAGCCCCGTAGGACTCCACTATTAAGACCATAGCTCTCGACGGTGATGCCCCGTTAACTGCACAAAGGCAGGCGCACTGCAAGGCTGAAAAATCCCTATTCTACTTACTCACAGGCAATTAATAATATCAACCATTTGTAGCTAGCTTGAGGACCTCCCTTCTTGAGCAAGAAAAGAGAAACCTTGAGCTCTGATACCAATGTAACATTTAATGGCCTAATAACTTATGTGTAGCGGAAATTAGCATGAACATAGTGGGCATTTCATTAGAATAGATTCCTAATGAGAATTACAAGACTGCTTGGGTGGAGAGAGCAACAAAAAGCATAATACCTAGTTAGATAGCATCAACAATACTTTCAAAAGAGAGAGAAATTAAGCTATTGACAACAGTTGAGGACCGGATTTGCATGGAGCCGGTCCCCCCTCCAAAAGGCTTTGTATTATGGTTTCTCCCATCAAGAGAGACATTGTACAATACAATTCTTTGTGTTCCTTCAAGACTAGCTAGTGCAATGAAGATGGAAGCTTCATGCACTAAGAAAAACACTTAATCAAACACAACTTGAATTATCCCCGTTCTCAGACCCAAGACCTCACACACCTTCGAAGATGGTGAGAGCTAGCAGGGTATGAGAGTAGATTGAGAGGAAGAAGGAGTATCTTACGAGAAAGATGTACATCTCCTCACATAATCACTCATATTAGCATAGCTTAGCTTAGTAATTAGCTTGGTAGAGAAGATGAGCATGCATTGAAGCTTGGCTCTTGGTTGGATTTGCATCCACATGCCAAGAGAGTGTTGATGTAGGCTTCTATCTCACAAGCTTGGAGTAGGTGATGAGCTCTCCATTAAAGCTTGGGAGGAGATAGAGTATTCTTTCTTCACATGTGGTCAAGTGTGAGTGTGTGTGTGTGTCAATGCCAAGCAAAAATCAGCCCCCTCTCTCTCTTGGGCGAGCCCTTCCTGCTAAAATGGTCTGGCTTTTGCCTCATTGGACCTCCCCAAGTCAAGCCAATGGGTGTTAAGCAGCATAAGTGATAGCCTTCTGACATGTGTACCCCTTTTCCCCTTTTGTTAGAGCTTTAGGTAATTAAATAATTAAACTAAACTCTCATTGGACCCCTTTGCCTCCTGGCCAATAGGAATCAGGCAAGCCATTGGGCTCCTGAATGCTCATTGGACCCCTTGGGAGACTGCCCAATAGTCTTCTAGGAGACTTAATTCTCATTGGTTTCTTTTATTAAATGTTTTTAAATTAATTAAACTAGATTTACTCTAGCTTAATTCTCATTGGTCCACTTCAAGGGTCTTCCAATAGGAATTGGGCACACCTTGTGGGCATCTGGCCTAGGGAGCTGACATGTGTCCCTAATTCCCTTTGTGTAAAGGGATCCTGTGTGTGTGTGTGTGTGTGTGGCTTTCTCTCTCATCCCCTACTAAATGGGCTCGCCCCCTCCTTTGTAGGCTTTGAAGAAGACTTTTGTACACACACTAAGCATCCAATTTTCCCTAGGATTGACCTTTGGACACAACCTTTGAATTTTGGAACCTTAGCATTTTGGAAGTCTTAATGGGCTGAACCTTAGGGTCTTTTTAGCCCATTGTTTCACATGGCTCTTTTGCAGATGGCCCCTGCTTTTGATCCCTATTTTCCCTCCTTTGGATCCCTACTATGGCCGGTCTGCTAGCTTAACCAATATTCTAGCTTTTTCTCCCCTGGTACCTCCCCACATTAAATGATCAGTTTAATATGAGAAAATCATTTAGGAGAATTAGATATTGATTATTATGACAGTTGCAGGAAAAGGAAAAGAGCGAGCAACCAAGCAGTAGAATTGGGTAGTTGGATCTGAGAGGTGAGGAGAGAGGTCAAACAACAGTGGGATCTATGATAAATAGGAACTTAATATATTGGAGTAGACATCATCATTGAAAGGACGAGAGTAATGTCTTGTGCTAGTCTCCACCCAATCATGCTATCATATAGCGTACACATTGTCCGGCCGTGCCAATGGCCTTGCCCGTAGGACCCGTGTCCTTAAATTACCCCCCCCTTGGAGAATCGTTTTCATCCTCGAAAACAAACGTAGGAAAACATTTCTTAAGTGCGGAGACATGCTCCCATGTAGAACCTTCTTCAAGTCTATCTTGCCCGTAGGACACGTGTCCTTACATTACCCCCCCCCCCCCCCCCCTTGGAGAATCGTTTTCGTCCTCGAAAACAAACGTAGGAAAACATTTCTTAAGTGCGGAGACATTCTCCCATGTAGAACCTTCTTCAAGTCTATCTAGCCATTTTACCAACACTTGTCGTCTGACTTGATATCTGGTGCGAAGCTATCTGCGTACTTCTTATACGGATGTTGATCTTGCTTAACATTCTGTCGAGCAACTCAAAGCATATCAAAATGGTATTGGAAAAAATCCTTTGCTTGTTGTATCTTCTTTGTATTCAACCCCACCGTAATGAGTGATCTAGGTTGAAAACTATATAAAAGCATAAATGGACTAAACCCTTTAGTCACATGCTTTGAACTATTCTAAGAAAATTCCAATATAGGCAAGTAGTCTTCCCAATTGGTTTGCTTCTTGCTAACGTATGCTCGTAGCATATCCTCTAGCACTTGATTAACCCTTTCGATTTGACCATCTGTTTTGGGATGATCAACCGTACTAAGATTAAGTGTATTTTGCAACTTTTGGAATACAACTCTCTAGAAGTGATTATCGAACTTTCAAACTCTGTCATTTATATATGCTCTATAAATAGTCGTGCTGATTCTGGTGTCTTAACCGTAGTCTTAGTGGGAATGAATCGACACATCTTTGCTAGACGGTCTACAATTACCTATATGGCATCATGGCCACGATTTGTATAACGTAGTCCTACTACAAAAGCCATAGAGATACTCTCCCACTTACCTTGTGGAATCTCTAAAGGATGTAAAAGACCACCTACCTTGAGGCGCTCTATCGTATTAACTTGGCACTGTTGGCAGTTTAGTACGTACTCTTGAACATCATGATGTAAGCCTGGCCAATAAAATTGTCGTCGAACTAAGGCATACGTCTTACAAATACCTAGATGACCAACACTTGGACTATCATGACACTCAAATAATATTTGGCACCTATGGTCTAAGTCCTTTGGCACACATACTCTACCCTTTTCGAGTAAGTAGCCATAAAAAATTCTTCCATCACTTAATCTCATCCTGTAGGGGTGGAGCTCTGTGTGTTGGATTTTTTATATGCGCATGCACAAACATGTTGATCTGGTCGTGCAAAGATATGTGAGTGTGAGGGATCCCTTCTTAAAACTACGCTCCACACTTTAGCATATGATTGATCTCGTGCACACTTGCCATGTAATGACTCGAAAATTCACTATTTATTTCCGTGAAAGCAAGTGAATTAATCTGAGGCATCCGGCTTATGTATCCACTACTACATTATATTTTCCCTTGAAATATCGTAGCTTACAATCATAATCTTGAAGGATCTCCGCCCATCTACCTTTACGACCCTTCAAGTCCGTTTGAGTAGTAAACCATTTTATACTCTCATGATAAAAAACTACTTCAAACTCGGCACCATATAAATAGTGTTGCCACTTTCGTAAAGCGTGAAATATGTCATGGAGCTCCCTCTCATATACATAATAATTCTTTTGAGCTCTATCCAACTTTTTATTTTCAAAGGCTATAGGTCTTCCCTCCTGGAGAAGTACCGCACCAATTGTTTTATCACTAGCATCAGTCTCTACCACAAATGGCTTAAGTGGGTCAACGATTGCTAGGATGGGAGCAATGACTATAGCTACCTTGAGTTGTTCAAGACTGCATTGTTGGGCGTCTTCCCAAAAAAAGGTCCTACCTTTTGCTTTGAGTTGATCTATCATAGGAACAACAATTTTGGCATAATCACGGATATATTGTCGATAAAATCCAGCCATGCCTAAGAAGATTTGAAGCTCCTCAACCGTGTTGGGATATGGCCATTGAAGGATGGCAGCGACCTTGTCAGTGTCCATCTTGATGCCAGAATCATGGATCACATGACCGAGGTAATGTATCTTTGTTCTGAGGAAATCGCACTTGCTTGGCTTAGCATATAGGTGCCAGAGATGATAGCCCCATTTCTCCATTTGTACCATAGCTTAAATGCATTTGTGTGACCTGGGATCTAACGTACAACGAAGTTCTTTGGACACATGTGCATCACATCCAAATACATGTAAATGCTAATAGCTTGGCGTTTTCCCAGTCCATAATTCCTTTGGAATTTTGAAATTCAAAGGAGAACTAGGTGACCTATTGATGATGTGCATTGCTGTCAGAACAGCTTCCTCCCAAAACTTTGGAGCGAGGCAAACTTTTCCATGCATGGGTACCCCCCATATTTTTTTTCTCTTTTACCAAAAATATTTCCTATTATATAAGTTACTTTTGATTTTTCCTTTCCTTTTTCACAAACGTTTTAACCTTTATTAAATAAATAAGACTTATGCTAAATCAATCACGATGTAGCATAAATAAGTAAGCTTTCTTTGTTGATCTCTCTTTTGACCTTAAATATTAAATATATATATTCTAAATTACATTATATATTTTAGTATTTTCTAATATATTTTTAATGTATATATATATATATTAATCCACCCTACCAAATATTTTATTCACTAGTTTTCATTTTCAAACCTCAACCCCACTTTCAAATTTCAATAATACCTCCATCTAGATGATTGCCAATCTTTTCAAAACTCTAGGTCATGTTTTCATACACATGAAGGAGCTCACACTTGAAGGCAAGAGAGAAGTCCACTCAAAGAGACCACCAAAAGACCTTTGCAGCCACAAATAATACATTATTTGGCTGAATTTTTTAAGTAGAGAAGAACCCCGAATCTGAAGGAGCGTTCAACATGAAAGATGTAGCTCGTGATCTCAACTTTTAGCTCAATTTTTTTCAGAATTTTTGGAGTTATGAACACGGAGATATGATTTTTGTAGTGGACCCCAGTTTTCTCATGTAATGGTGACACAGGCCATCCCCAATTTTCTTCCCTCTAGAATGGCTATGGTTCTACAAGTCTTCAAGCATGATTACAAGAGACAAGGCTCTTTTAATGAGGTCTTGGCAAGTCTAGAGTGATTCTATCACCATTTTTGGAGGATCCATCCTCATCAACAACTATCCACCTTTGACAATCTCTCTTGTAAATTTCTTACCTCTCTCTTCTCTCCCTAATAAGCTTATGTCTAACCAAAGCTAGACTATTGTAAATATCTCCTATCCTCTACATCCTACCCACATTCTCTCATCTTCTCTCTCTATTGACTCTGGTATTTTAAATAATGAGGAGACAAGATGGGAGCCACAGTCACATGCACCCCATTTTCCTAATCACCAAAGTGAGACACTCACCTCAAATAGAAATATTGCTAAATCCTCCCCTCCTTCCCTATATAAGGAGGCCATGAGAGCTCACTTGAAAGACACACACACACACACACACACACACCTATCCGTACACACTCTTGTGCTACATGCTTGTAGCATGAACCCTAATCACATAATCACAACACCATCATCATCACCATCACCATGCACAAAAGATGAGCACCACACCTCCACACCACTTGTAATTAAGGGTTGAAGGCACAATTTCAAGAAGAAGAAGGTTGGACACACTCATGATATTCCTCGCCATCAACTCCCATCTCTCCATTATGCCTCCTACCATCTTGTCCCCTTCTCATTTTCCTGCCATACGCTACCTATTGTATTCATCTTTTGCAAGCAATCAACACACTCCATCTTGGTGCCATACTTTGTGTCGCTTTGGATACATCTCATTGTGAGTATGGTATATGCTTTTTCCTTATCTTTTTTTTCCTGCTTATGTAAAGGTCTGTGGATTCGCCACCATACACACACACACTCTCTCTCTCCCTCTCATATTCCTATCATCTTGCTACTTCCATCTTGAGGTGTGCGGATTCGCCACCTCTTGTATGATAAGTGAGCATACTCGCAAGTTTCCCCTACCTCATTATCTTCCTTACTAACATGCACGAGTAGCAAGCCCATTCTCACTCATTCACCACTCCTCTCACCTTATTCTCCGACCACCCCATTCCACATTTGGACGTGGATCTTGAAATTGTTTTCCATGGCATGCTTCATTGTGTATATGTATGCGTCCTAGCCGCATATCTTGCTAGGTGGTGCCCTATTGTGTATCCCCCATGATGAGGCCATTGTGCATAGTCTTGGTGTAGAGGCCACCGGGTCTATTTTTTCACTTCCGCCTCTCATTTGGTGCCCCCACGGAGAAGGGCTCTTGACCTTCAGTTTACAAGGCTGACATGTTTACTTATCTTCATGGACGAGTGGCTTCTTGAATTCTCTAATTGGACCACTGAAGAGGAGGAGCTTCAAGAAGGTTTGACTCAAGTCATCAAGACACTCTTGCCAGGGTGTTGTATTGTTAGCATAGAAAAAGTGGTAAGACCCTCTTTCCCTACTCAGATTGTTTACATTTCTCATCATCCCCGCAAGCGTAAAAGCAAGGCACAAGCTGCATCATTCTCACATTGTAGCCAAAAACCGCACCTTCGACATGAGTGCAACCCAAAGTGAAGAAAAGGCCATCATTTTCTCCCTCGACATCCGCACAGGCGTTCTCACAACGGTAGGCTTTCAAGTAGCACCGGGCTTCTCTACATCTACCTCCCCGTCTTTGCCACCTATTCCACCTACATCCAAAACAAGCCTTCATAACTTGAGGAAGCTACTACGAACGTGTGGTCCCTCCCTCTCCCTTGCACCAAAAGATTCAAGGGTTTTCCAGCGCCGACAATCACCCCGTCTCCAAAACAAAAGGGTAAATTCTCCAAAGTCTTTCTATACCTCACTCTCATCTCATGAGCCAGGAACTAGAAACAGCAGCATGGATTCTACGTTGTCTACCGAGTGAAGTGGCGGAGCTTGTCATCGACAAGGTCTTTGACACGGGTTTTGCTTGGCGGAAAGACAAGACCCTCCACCTTCAAGGGGTGTTGCTTGTGAATCAAGGCTATGATGACGACTTTACAGCTTGCTATGTATCCATCCAACTTGGATTAATACAAGTGGTAAGACTTACCACCTACCTCATCACACCTGTGTATACACTAGATGACACTCTATCTTGCAGGAAAGTGAAGTTGCTCAAAGAGAGAGAGTTCAAGCTTTTCCAAGAGCTTGCTAGAGGGACAGTCCTAGAGCTAGAAGACAAAGACAACCTTGTCCTGTGGTACTATAAATTTGACCTCGACTACCAAGAGCTCTACACCTCCGACTATAACCTTCCACCACGAAGGAGAGAGCCTTTCCGAATTATCATGTGATGGACCCAGCACATCAACCTTTTGCAAGGAACCAAACTTATGCACCACAACGAATTCAATCAATCAAAGTAATCTTGGACCGCAAGATGTTTTATCAGCAGATCATTACAACCATGTTTGGTAGAGAACGACTGCAAGAGATAAACACCTCTTCTCTACCCTTTATCCTCCCTATGATTAATCATGAAGTGTCTTTTGATGTAGTTATTTTCATCCTTGTATAGTATGTTTTCCATCCACTGAGCACCCAAGTATGGAATATCTATAAAATAAAAAATAAAATAAAAATCTAAGACAAGTTACTTTTCTCACTCTCACAATGGCAAGTGTAGCATTTTCAACATTTACTGGTAAGGTGGGTGAGGATGCTGCAGACTTTCTAGACAACTTGGAAATAGCTTGTGTCATCTCTACGAGAGATGATTATGCTTCGCGCTTGCGCATCTTCCCACTTCTAATGAAGGTGGAGGCAAGATCATGGTGCAATGCCTTGGCACAAGCAACCAAGGAACGGTGGGACTTATTAAGAGCAGCCTTTGTCAAGCGTTTTGGAGAGGGCACAACATCAGAGAAGCTATGGCAATTGTTGACAGAGTTGAAGCAGGGCGCAGTATGCTGGAATACGCATCATATGAGTCAAAGTTTGTAGATTTATGGGGGCGATGGGTTGCATCGCTAAGAGAGGATGAGGGGGCACCTGATTTCCTAAAGAAGGATCGGTTTGTGGTTGGGTTATGGCCAACTCTTAAAGAGAAGGTGAAAGGAAGGTTTCCTGCTACGTATGAGCTAGCAGTTGAAGTGGCCCGCCTTAAAGACAAGAAGTTGCTCCTACAAGCCAGGAATATCGATGAAGAGCAAGCCGTTAGAACCCGACCACCTCTAGCACCACCTACAACAGCCGCCCAGAGGATTCAACCACAAGAACCAATTGAAGATCAGCAAGACCTACTCAATCGAATCACCAATCAACTTGAGAATCTCTTAGACCATTTGATACAACAAGGGCATGCACACAATCGCAACCAAGAGCAAGGAAGAGGACAATGAAGGCAAAACCAAGAATACCATTGCTACAAGTGGGGAGGATGGTCATGGCATGTACTACTGTCCACACCCAAGGAGACAGAATTTCAACAGAGGAGCCAGGCAAAACCAGGTTTCACCACCGAGAGCAAGACCACCACCACCGAGGGCACCACCCATGCAAATCCTACAACCACCCATTCAACCACAACCACCACCACCACCACAACCTCTCATTCCACCCTTACCCCCACCACTAGTTGGCAATCAAACAGTAAGCGTCATCAGTCTTGAAGGTAAAGGAAAGGAGAAAGTGGAGGAGGATATCAAGGGCGTAGCAAAAGGTAAGACCAAGTTTAAAGGAGTAGATGCCATAGGGGTAAAACGCGCTAGGCAAGGTGAATCTTCCCAAAAGGAAGAAAAGATGAAGACTAAAGGGGAATCTAGCAAAAAGCCGTCCAAGTCACGACGTAAAATTGACATTGTAGATTTCTCTTTGGGTGAATGTTCTAAACCATATGATTTGGTTCAAGATGTTTCTGTGCAGGGCCCAAAAATCACCTGGCCCCAGTTACTCCACCTAGCACCTAGGGTGAGGAGACAATGGACAAAGATGGTTAGCACGAGACGACCAAAGCCAAAGATAGCTGGGGCTATCTCTGGGAGGAATCTAGATGACATACTACCAGTGATGGATGCTTACATCAAAGGGCAACACATCTCCAATATCTACATCGATGGTGGCGCACAAATATGCGTCATGAGTGAAAAAATGATGCACCGTTTGGGTTTAGAGGTGAGTCAGCCGGCACCATGCCGAGCCAAAATGGCAAATAATGTAAAAGTTCAATGTGTTGGTGTTATAAATGCAGTTAGGATAAGGGCATTCAACACCGAGGTAGATGTGGACATCTTTGTCATGCCACACAAAGGGGAGGGCTATCCTATCATTCTAGGGAGGCCTTGGCTTATGGCTATGAGAGCTAAGTAGGACTGGGACACCGGCATAATCCAGATGAAGGATGCAAAAGGAAGGCCAATACTTTACGACATGAAGATAGTTCAACAACGCGACATGGATCTAGAAACCTCCGAGGATGAGTTTTCTAGTGGCGACTCTTCAACCACTTCAGAGGAGGAGTCAACAGTGAGTGAAGAAAGTGACAGTAGCATTGAGGTGATGGGGATCATTCTCAAGGACCCTAAGAAGATGGAGCAACCTAATGCCTCATCATCAAACTAAGGGGAGACACCAGGTATACAACCTCTGGTAGAAGCAAGTAAGCTACATCAAGTGCTCTCTAGTGAGTTGTGTGGGAAGGAGCGTGAAGATTATATTTTGATACTAAGTAATTTTACCACATTGTTCATTGATGAATATGATAAAATCACTGGCATCACAGTAGTTCAACATCACATTAAGCTCAAGGAGGGAAGTAAACCTGTAGTGCAGAAGCTCAGGCGGCTAGGAGTAATTCAACAAGACGCCCTGCTCAAAGAGGTGAGGAAATTGCTAGAAGCCAGTTTTATCTATCCTGTTGAAGACTCAGAGTGGGTTTCTCCAGTGGTAGTCACACCAAAGAAGAATGGTAAGTGGAGGGTTTGTGTTGATTACAAGCCTCTTAATGCAGCCACAAAGAGGGACCATTTTTCTCTTCCTTTTCAAGACGAAATTCTCAATGAGGTAGCAGGACATGAGCGCTACACGGTATGTGATGGCTACTCAGGCTACTTCCAAATTAGCATCGCTGAAGAAGATCAAAAGAAGACAACCTTCATCACACCATGGGGATGTTTTGCTTACAGAGTTATGCCTTTGGTCTCACTAATGCTCCAGCCACTTTTCAGTGATATGTGACATTTGTTTTTCAACCATTCTTTGGAAAATCAATCCGTGTTTTTATTGATGACTTTTGTATCTATAGCTCTCGCTCTCTTCATTTGGAGAAAGTTTATGAAGGTCTAGCTAGGCTACAAGCTTTGAGGGGCCAACTCAATGTGGAGAAATGCCACATTGGTGAAAGCAAGGTTACTCTTCTTGGCCATGTGATCTCGGCCAATGGCATTGAAGCTGACCCAAGCAAGGTTCAAGCCTTGCTGGCTTTAACCTCTCCCACCACAACAAAGCAGTTGGTCTCTTTTCTTCAAAAGGTGAGGTATTTGAGTAGGTTCATTCACTTGCTCTCCTAAGTGGTTCTCCATTTACAACAAGTTACCCATCAAGAGATCTTCACTTGGAGTGAAGAAAATGAACAACAATTCAATGAGGTAAAACAAATTCTAGCTTCACTTCCCACCATAGCACCTCCAAAGTGGGACGAGCCATTTTATGTAAACCCTAGTGTGGGCAATGACACACTTGGGGCTGTATTGATGCAAAAGGATCCTCAAACTTCGTTCATGCGTCCTATCTACTTCTCTAGTCGAATGATGACTCCATCAGAAAAGGGATACACGGCAGTGGAGCACATGGTGCTTGCATTAATGTTTGCTACCACCAAATTTCGCTCTTATTTATTGTCTAGACCATTCATAATCTTAACAATGGAAGAAGTATTTCCTTATGTAATGCAACACATGGATGTTTCTTCTAGGATTTCCAAATGGCTCACAAGGCTGCAAGAGTTTGACTACACAATGCAAGTGGAGAACTCCACAAGGGCCAGTCTAGGAGGTATTCTCACTCATCGCCACTATGAAAAGAAGCTAAAGATAAAGCCAAATGATCAAGATATTACACCTGTGCTGGAAGTCCCTAAGGTAGAGGAGGCTCGCTCTCTTTTCTTTGATGGAGCCTACAAGAGGAAAGTGGATAAAGCTGCAGCAGGCATTGTCATCTTCAACGAGCAAGGGGATAAGGTTTTCTCCATTGGGAATCTCTTGGATTCTCACTCTAACAATGAGGCAGAATATGCAGCCTTAACTCTTGGGTTAGAGTGGTGTCTGACACAGGGCATTCAACGGTTAAATGTATTTGGTGATGCCATGCTTTTAATAAAACAAATACAAGGAACTTGGGCTTGTAAAAAGCATAGATTGCTAGGCCATTTGCGCAAAGTCAAGGAACTTTTAGGGAAATTTCAAGTTGTACAATTACATCATGTCCCTCGAGCACAAAATCAAGAAGCAGATGCTCTAGCTAGAGAGAAGTTGCAAGATGTTTCAATGGTGGGTGCTATCAAGTTGAAGCTGCCTCTCTTCCAAGGTAGCGATGCTATGCCTGACATCATGAGTTTCTTGGACACAGGAGAGTGTCCTAAAGATCTTACTAAGGGACAAAAGCAGTGGCTTGTGCGCAAGGCAACAAAATACCGCCTTATCAATGACGACCTCTACTGCAAGGGTAAGGATCAAATTCTTAGGCGGGTACCTCTCTCTAGAGAGATCATTGAAATCATTTCAAGTTTCCATGATGGTGTTTGCGGAGGACACTTTGCACTTGATATCACTAGTAGAAAGATTCTACAAGCCAGGTTTGTATGGCCTAGTCCACATAGGGATGTGCATCATTGGTGTAAAACATGCAAGGAATGTCAAAAGGCAGGGGATAGGAGGCTCACATATGAGCGACAAACTCCTATAATCTCATATGGACCATTTGAGAAATGGGGAATTGATGCTATTGGGCCTTTGCCAAGGAGCCAATCAGGTAAATTTTATATCATCATGGGTGTGGACTACATGACCAGGTGGGCTGAAGAAGTTGCCACCACCCGGATTACAGCTAAGGAAGTGGCTAAGTTCGTATTTGAAAACATTTGTTGCCATTTTGGCACTCCTCTTGAAATAATTTCTGACAGGGGACCAGGTTTTAGAGGAGACCTTGTAGGAGAGCTAATGGAGAAGTTAGGTATCTCACGACAACACTCAACTCCCTACTACCCACAATGCAATGGTTTGATGGAAAAGGTAAATGGTATGATCTGCAAGATCATCACTAAACATGTAAACAATCACAAACGTGATTGGGACAAGCATCTTATGGATGCACTTTGTGCTTATCGCACTTCATTTCGCACATCCCTTGGGTTCACACCATATCACTTGGTGTTTGGTAAGGAAGCCATTTTACCCATTGAAGTACAATTGGCTAGTCTCAAGGTGCTAGCTGGGCAGGTGGAACGTCCTAATGCTCATCTCCACAACCGCATTCTTGATCTAGAGAGGCTTCAACTAGATAGAGAGGATGCTATCAACTATTATGCAGCACAGTCAGAGCAACGTCGACTTACCTTCAACAAGGGACTTAGGGCAAAAGGTCTCAAGAAAGGTATGTTGGTCCTACGGTATGATAACAGGTTTGACACTAGGAAGGATAAAAAGTTTTCACCCAGATGGGAGGGGCCATTTGTCATTAGAAAGCGCTACGCCAATGGCAGTTACCGATTGATGGATGCAGATGGTAGGCTCCACAAAACACGTGTCAATGGATGGAGGTTGAAGCAATACCTTTTGAGATTTGATAAAGCACCTATGATGGAAATCCCTGAGGAGGGAGACTCCTCCACCTCAATTGAAGAAGAATCAAGTACAACGCTCGAGGCATGAATACCTCTAGCCTTCGAGGGAGGGCTAATGAGGCAAACTTTTCCATGCATGGGAACCCCCCATATTTTTTTTCTCTTTTACCAAAAATATTTCCTATTATATAAGTAACTTTTGATTTTTTCTTCCCTTTTTCACAAACGTTTTAACCTTTATTAAATAAATAAGACTTATGCTAAATCAATCACGATGTAGCATAAATAAGTAAGCTTCTTTGTTGATCTCTCTTTTGACCTTAAATATTAAATATATATATTCTAAATTACATTATATATTTTAGTATTTTCTAATATATTTTTCATGTATATATATATATTAATCCACCCTACCAAATATTTTATTCACTAGTTTTCATTTTCAAACCTCAACCCCACTTTCAAATTTCAATAATACCTCCATCTAGATGATTGCCAATCTTTTTAAAACTCTAGGTCATGTTTTCATACACATGAAGGAGCTCACACTTGAAGGCAAGAGAGAAGTCCACTCAAAGGGGACCACCAAAAGACCTTTGTAGCCACAAATAATACATTATTTGGCTGAATTTTTTAAGTAGAGAAGAACCCCGAATCTGAAGGAGCGTTCAACATGAAAGATGTAGCTCGTGATCTCAACTTTTAGCTCAAATTTTTTCAGAATTTTTGGAGTTATGAACACGGAGATATGATTTTTGTAGTGGACCCCAGTTTTCTCATGTAATGGTGACACAGGCCATCCCCAATTTTCTTCCCTCTAGAATGGCTATGGTTCTACAAGTCTTCAAGCATGATTACAAGAGACGAGGCTCTTTTAATGAGGTCTTGGCAAGTCTAGAGTGATTCTATCACCATTTTTGGAGGATCCATCCTCATCAACAACTATCCACCTTTGACAATCTCTCTTGTAAATTTCTTACCTCTCTCTTCTCTCCCTAATAAGCTTATGTCTAACCAAAGCTAGACTATTGTAAATATCTCCTATCCTCTACATCCTACCCACATTCTCTCATCTTCTCTCTCTATTGACTCTGGTATTTTAAATAATGAGGAGACAAGATGGGAGCCACAGTCACATGCACCCCATTTTCCTAGTCACCAAAGTGGGACACTCACCTCAAATAGAAATATTGCTAAATCCTCCCCTCCTTCCCTATATAAGGAGGCCATGAGAGCTCACTTGAAAGACACACACACACACACACACACCTCTATCCATACACACTCTTGTGCTACATGCTTGTAGCATGAACCCTAATCACATAATCACAACACCATCATCATCACCATCACCATGCACAAAAGATGAGCACCACACCTCTACACCACTTGTAATTAAGGGTTGAAGGCACAATTTCAAGAAGAAGAAGGGTGGACACACTCATGATATTCCTCGCCATCAACTCCCATCTCTCCGTTATGCCTCCTACCATCTTGTCCCCTTCTCATTTTCCTGCCATACGCTATCTATTGTATTCATCTTTTGCAAGCAATCAACACACTCCATCTTGGTGCCATACTTTGTGTCGCTTTGGATACATCTCATTGTGAGTATGGTATATGCTTGTTCCTTGCCTTTTTTTTCCTGCTTATGTAAAGGTCTGTGGATTCGCCACCATACACACACACACTCTCTCTCCCTCTCATATTCCTATCATCTTGCTACTTCCATCTTGAGGTGTGCGGATTCGCCACCTCTTGTATGATAAGTGAGCATACTCGCAAGTTTCCCCTACCTTATTATCTTCCTTACTAACATGCACGAGTAGCAAGCCCATTCTCACTCATTCACCACTCCTCTCACCTTATTCTCCGACCACCCCATTCCACATTTGGACGTGGATCTTGAAATTGTTTTCCATGGCATGCTTCATTGTGTATATGTATGCGTCCTAGCCGCATATCTTGCTAGGTGGTGCCCTATTGTGTATCCCCCATGATGAGGCCATTGTGCATAGTCTTGGTGTAGAGGCCACAGGGTCTATTTTTTCACTTCTGCCTCTCATGAGTAAGCTTCGGCATAGAAATCATAGAGATAGCTCACTCTTGAATCGTTGATTCATTCTTTCAACTATCCCATTTTTTGCAGGTGTGTATGGAGCAGTAAACTGCCAACGAATGCCTCTTCGATTGCAAAAATCCTTGAACTTCGTGGAGACATATTCTCCACCAATTTTCCGTGCGAAAAACTTTGAGCTTTTTTCTTGATTGGTTCTCAACCATGGCTAGGAAATTCTGGAACGTAGAAAAGACCTCTTCCTTAAGCTTAAGGAGATACACCCACACCTTCCTGGTAGAATCATCTATGAACGTGAGAAAGTAGTTCGCCCCCCCCCCCCCCCCCCCCCCCCCCCCCCCATATTTTTATGTGACATTGGACCACACAAATCACTGTGCACTGAGTCTAGGGGTTCGCCTAGTTTCTTGTTCAATGGCGAAGATGTCAACCTAGTATGTTTGCCCTATAGACAATGCTCACACAGTGGAAGTCCTGTAATCTAACACAGGTAAGTAGCCAAAATGCTGAAGTGTTTTCATTCCCTTTTGGCTAATATGCCGTAGCCAGCTATGCCACAACTCAGTAGACGGCAACTCGGCAACATAGATAGAGTGTTCGTCGACACTCAAAACAAACATAGAGTACAAGGATCTGTGTTTACGACCTTTCATCATGACAAGGTTGTTCTTGCGGATCAGCCAAGAACGATTACCAAAAATTGTAGTGTAGCCAAGATCATCCAATTGCCCTCTAGAAAGCAAGCTCTCTGTAAGCTTGGGCACATGTCTGACATTCTGCAACACAAAAGTAGCCCATTATGCATCTGAAGTTTCACATCACCAATGCCAATAATGTCAAGCTCATAGGAATCACCAAGCTTGACTATGCCATGCATGGATGCATAAGAGGAAAACCACTCTGTATGTGGTATGACATGAAAAATTGCACCAAAATCAAGAATCCAATTCTATGCATAACCCTCATCATGTGAAACCAAAGCATATGGAGTGAGATTTGAAGTGAGAATGAGAACATCTGAGGGATTTGTTGTCACCTCTGCATGAATCTCTGTTGGCATAATGTTCATCAATGGAGGAGGAGCATCCTCTACTGTAGTGGTAGGTATGGGAGACTCAACCACATTGAGCTCCTCAATCTTTACCGTACTTTTTTCTTTGCCAAAATTATCTTTTTGCATGTTTTTTTAATCTCTTAGGAAACTGCGACAATCGTTTTTGTAATGGCCCTTCTTATGGCAATAGTAACACTCAACATTTTTGGCATTGCGATCTCTACTTGAGTTCCTGTGTCTGCTAGGACTACGAGGATTTCGCTCTCTACTTTTGATTTTGTATTTGTTCCTGTCACGGCCTCTTGCCTTCGTTGAACTGCCAGCCATATATGCATACCCATGACTAGCACCGTCAAGAGAACGTTGAATTTCTTCAGTGGGCAACGCATTTGTGACGTCAACAACACTAACTTGCCATTCGGAGCCGAATTGCTAATGGCTGTGTAAAGATGTCCCATGAACTGGGTAGAGAGCATAACAAGAATATAGACTTGAGTTCGTTGTCAAACTCCTTAAAGCCCTGAGAAGTCAACTAAGTGAACAAGGAGTTGAACTCATTTAAGTGATCAGAAATTGTGCTACCTTCTTTCATGTTGAGCTTCGTAAGCTTTTTTATGAGAAAAACTTTGTTGGATACACTTTTTCTCTCCCATGCTGAACATAAGCTATCCCAAAGCTCCTTGGTTATTGTCTTCCCTATGATAGTGAAGAACACTGACTTGGCTAGATGTAGACATATCGTAGCCATGGCTCTCGCATCCAAAAGCTCCCACTGAGCTTGCGTATAGTCATCATCCTCCGCACGCTCTTTCAAAGATTTGAATAGGCCTTTTTTTGTCAAAACATCTTTCATGCGCTCTTTCTACATGGTGAAGTTGCTGCCATTTAACTTGCAAATGAAATACTCCTCTTTTTTTGAAGAAGAAGACATCGCTGACAAGAGGGTTTGAGAAGTGCCAAACTATGGCGAGAAGCTGCAAAAAATTGGGTAGAGTAACCTTTGTATTGGGAGTAAAATCTCAACCGAAATAGGCTCAAAAGTGCCAACAATGAAAGTCGTGACTCGTGGGAAGGAAATCCGGCAGAGTGTCCTTTGTAGGAGGAGTCAAATTTCAACTCAAAGTACGCATAAATGTGCCATTTGCACTAACTAGGCATCAAAAACTGATACTTTCATTGCCAATGTGATTGCCAACTCGATGGTAAAAGCATATGAAACCATCCAGATACATTTCCTATGGCAAGGGTACCGAAAGTGGGAAACTCCAACTACTTGTATCATCGAAGGTATCTCACATTCGAGCACACCCCAGCTCTAAGAAACCTCACGCTATCGCCCCTCCAAAGGCTAATGTAGACACAAATGGACTAGCCACAGTCTCAGAAAGGATTCTTTCGGTCCGAGTCTCAGAAACAGCCGGGAAAAACTGCCAAAACAGCCCAAAATGGCTCCACACTTAGTACAATGGGCAGTGTCCGCAACTCAACATACACGAGTGAACCGTGCTCAAATAGGCACCAAGAACTGCTGCATGTAATAAAAGTGATCCCCGCGGGGATATCTGCTCTCAAGAGAGCTCAATAGCACTAGGTGTGCTCACAACAAAATGCATCTGTCAACACGTCTGGTCCGCAGAGGAACTGCTGTTGAAATGACTGCCAAAGTCGCCTTAAAGGCACTGTATCGTCTGGTAACCTGGAGGATCCGTGTGTGAACATGCTCAAAAGCCCCCTATAACCTGTAACCTGCGTGGCGATGTAGGTATGTGCCGATTTCAACCGTCGAGCAGAAATATGCTAGTTGAATAGCTGCCAAAGGTGTTGTAGTCAAAAATTGTGCCGTAGAGCGTGATTGGTGCCGATGTTAGGTGTCACTCCTCTATGGTAGAGGCACCTTGGCAAGCACAAATGTCGATCGCAAGAAAAGTCATCCGCGTGAAACCGGTGTCGGGTCGGATATCGAGAAATCCGCCCCAATGTGTAAGGATGTCGAGTCGATGTGTTAGAAATGGTGTCGAGTTGGTGCGCTAGAAATGGTGTCGAGACGTCAAGGTCCACGAGAGTCTGAGTTGATGTTGAAAGATGAAAGCAATATCGCCTTTCGCGACCGGACGGAAGTGGCTAGCCAAATAGGTGTAGACGCACCGAGGTCAAGGTCATCGATGCTCGAAGCCACCGTCGGTGCTCTCTATCTCTCTCTCAATGCCCGAGAATGGAGATGCCCATACACCGAATCAATCTCTCTCTCACTCTGCTGTCTCAAGCTTGGTCTCTCTACTCAAGCTATCTATGTGTGAGCGGGGTCCAGAAGTTGAGATTATCAACACAAGCTTGAAAAAAAAATGCCGGATCTTTCTCTCTCTTATAAGTTCAAACTCGGGGTTAATGTGGGGGTTGGGTCGAAGATTGAGTGCAAGGGAGAGAGATGAGGGAGTTGTTGAGGTCCCTTTTGGTGGAAAAAGTCCTTTTCACACAAACAATGTGTTATGAAATCAGTTTTTAAAAAAACTTTTGAATTGCTTGCTCTGTCAAAATCTGACAAGCTGTAGAGCTTGATTTTCTCTCGATTATGGCGACTGTCTGAGATCTACGGAGGGCTTGGGCTTTGAGATGCAATTGATTGCCTTGCTTGATTTGCAGAGCTCTCAAGCCTCCAAGCTCTCACTTCCAAGCACCTCTGCTAGGATCTTCTCAGGCTCTCATGGTCCTACTTCCATTTACAGGCTGCCGAAAATCCCCTTGTGCAAACCCCCAATTGCCTGCTCGACCTGCTTTGGTATGTCTGCTCTCTCAAAGCTCGCGGCCTTCAAATCCCCAAGCCGAGCTAACTGTAACATTTAATGGCCTAAAAACTTGTGTGTAGCGGAAATTAGCTTGAACATAGTGGGCATTTCATTAGAATAGATTCCTAATGAGAATTACAAGAGTGCTTGGGTGGAGAGAGCAACAAAAAGCATAACACCTAGTTAGATAGCATCAACAATACTTTCAAAAGAGAGAGAAATTAAGCTATTGACAACAATTGAGGACTGGATTTGCATGGAGCCGGTCCCCCCTCCAAAAGGCTTTGTATTATGGTTTCTCCCATCAAGAGAAACATTGTACATTACAATTCTTTGTGTTCCTTCAAGACTAGCTAGTGCAATGAAGATGAAAGCTTCATGCACTAAGCAAAACACTTAGCAAACACAACATCAATTATCCCCGGTCTCAGACCCAAGACCTCACACACCTTCGAAGATGGTGAGAGCTAGCAGGGTATGAGAGTAGATTGAGAGGAAGAAGGAGTATCTTACGAGAAAGATGTACATCTCCTCACATAATCACTCATATTAGCATAGCTTAGCTTAGTAATTAGCATGGTAGAGGAGATGAGCATGCATTGAAGCTTGGCTCTTGGTTGGATTTGCATCCATATGCCAAGAGTGTGTCGATGTAGGCTTCTATCACAAGCTTGGAGTAGGTGATGAGCTCTCCATTAAAACTTGGGAAGAGATAGTCTTCTCTTTCTTCACACATGAGATTGTGTGAGTGTGTGTGTGATAATGTCTTGCAAAAATCAACCCCCTTTCTTTGTTGGGCGAGCCCTCTTGCTATTTGCTCTTGCTTTTTCCTCATTGGACCTCCCCAGGCCTAGCCAATGGTAATTAAGCAGTATAAGTGATAGTCTTCTGACATGTGTCCCCCTTTCCCCTTTTGTGAGAGCTTTAGGTAATTTAATAATTCAATTAAACTCTCATTGGACCCCTTTGCCTCCTGGCCAATAGGAATCAGGCAAGCCATTGGGCTGCTGAATGCTCATTGGACCAATGAGAATTAGGCTAGAGTAAATCTAGTTTAATTAATTTAAAGACACTTAATAAAGGAACCAATGAGAATTAAGTCCTCTAGAAGACTATTGGACAGTCTCCCAAGCCACCTCCAAGGCCATCCAATAGGAATTGGGTACACCTTGTGGGCATCTAGGCTAGGGAGCTGACATGTGTCCCTCATTCCCTTTGTGTAAAGGGAGCTTGTGTGTGTGTGTGTGTGTGTGGCTTTCTCTCTCATCCCCTACAAGAAAGGCTCGCCCCTCCCAAGTAGGGATTGCAAAGACTTTTTTGGTACACACACAAAGCATCCAATTCCCTTAAGGTTGACCTTTGGACACAACCTTTGAATTTTGGAACCTTAGCATTTTGGAAGTCTTAATGGGCTGAACCTTAGGGTCTTTTTAGCCCATTGTTGCACATGGCTCTTTTGCAGATGGCCCCCGTTTTGGATCCCTATTTTCCCTCCTTTGGATCCCTACAGTGGCCGGTCTGCTAGCTTAACCAATATTCTAGCTTTGTCTCCCCTGGCACTTCCCCACATTAAATGATCAGTTTAATATGAGAAAATCATTTAGGAGAATTAGATACTGATTATTATGACATTACCTCTCTCTTGAAATCATAGTCGTCCTCGACTATGATGTAGAGAAGATAAAGCATATGCGTGAGTCCTTTTCTTAGCGGGTAGAGGATCCCTATGTTACCCTACGACATCGTTCCACAATGGATGACTAGTCCATTTGCGCTTGAGAGCCTGAGGCTGCCGCAAGCATGTCTGCACATTAGTCCTATCAATCTTCCATAGTAGAGTGACAAGCTCCACTTGGTGTTTGGGAGACGTCGTCTTCACAAACATGATCTAAGCATACATATTACTTCATTTTTGTGCACAATAAAGAAAAAGAGAGTCTTATAAGACAAAAACTTTGTTCATTTTTAACATTTTGTACATTTTCTTACTCTTGGGAAGCATTGTAAGCAATGACAAGGTTTAGGTTATCCTTTAATTGTATGCCTTGCATCCATCTAGCATCTTCAAAAGGATAATTCTTAAACTTAATAAGATATCGTCGGATAGTCTTACCGCCTCTTAGTACCTTGTCTTCATGTCGGAGAATGGACTCGAGCTGCAGCACCTCCTCTTGGTCCTCGATCTCCGGTGGGTCTTCAATAGTTGGTTCTTGAGGTGGATCTCCTTTGTAAGGCTTTAATAGGCTCACATGGAAAGCATTGTGTATGAGCCAATGATTGGGCAACTTGAGTTGATAGGCCATCTCATTGATTGGCCTAAGAATCTGGAAGGGACCATAGTACCTTTTTGCTAGTTTAGCATAGTACTTTTGGTGTCCCGTAGGATTCTTGCCGGTCGTGTGCCTTAATCAAGCATTGGGAAACTTTAATAAGACCCAATCATTTTCTTTAAAGGCTTGGGCTCTTCTGTGCTTGTCAGCAGCAGCCTTTTGCCTTTGCTGTGAGATAGAGATAGCATCCTTAATCTTTTGAAAAGATTCTTGTAGGTCTCGGCTATACTCATCTGCAACGAAGATCTTCCCATGTACCTTAAGTAGCAAGGGACTTTTTGATCTCCCCTCAATTACCTCGAAAGGTGCTTTTCCCGTGGAAGTATGTACAGTGTTATTGTAAGCATACTCCACTAAGGGTAAGTACTTCTCCCATTGGGATCTTTGATCTACTTCCATTACATAGGCTTTTAGTAGATCGAGAATGGTTAGGTTGGCTATTTCACTTTGGCCATCCGTTTGTGGATGATAGGCCGAAGAGAAGTTTAGCCTTGTCCCTAAATTCTCAAAGAGACCCTTCCAGAAATTACTGGTCATTCTAGGATCTCTATCTGACACTATGGACATTGACAAGCCATGGTACTTGAAAATTTGTGAAATGAAGAGGGTTGCCATTTGATGGGCTTTGATAGTCTTTTTGACAAGTATAAAATGAGCTTGTTTACTGAACCTGTCTATTATTGTCCATATTCCTGTATTCCCATGGATAGACTTGGGCAATCCAAAGATAAAATCCATGGATATGCTCTCCCATGGTGAATTAGGGATTGGCAAAGGTTGAAGCAATCCAAGTTGCTTCCCACTATCAAATTTTGTCTTTTGGCATACCACACATTTAGAAACATACTCTTGTATGTTCACTTTCATGGTAGGCCAATAGAAATATGTTTCAATTCCCTTTAAGGTAGACTGAATCCCTCTATGCCCCGCATAAGGAGGAGCATGAGATTCGTACATTACTTTCTCACGTAGTGAGTTAGTAACGCATAGTCTATTGCCATAGAGAAGATAACCATCTTGTAAAGTAAATGGTTCTTCTTTCTTCCTAATGCAAGGGCTGAAATCACATCTCTAAAATCGGGATCAATAGCATACTCATCTATCATTGAAGATAGATCATTGTGAGTTGCTATGGAAACCGCATTCACTCTCGGCCGTCTTGAGAGTGCATCAGCCACTTGATTATGCTTGCCAACAATGTGAGCAATATGAAAATGAAATTGCGAAAGGAAATTTGCCCACCTCATTTGTTTGTCAGAGAGCTTGGTCTGCGTCATGAAGTACTTAAGACTTTGGTGATCCGTTCGCAGAATGAAAGGAGTCCCCAATAAATAGTGCTTCCATGAGTCTAAGGCATGTAGAACTGCAAGGAGTTCCTTTTCATATATGCCTAGAGCTTGCTCAACAGGGTCGATCCTTCGACTCTCATAGCCTATGGCGTGCCCTTCTTGGAGCAAAACAGCTCCAAGGCAATCACCACAAGCATCACATTGGACCTCAAATGGTTTTGAGAGATCCGGTAGTGTAAGCACAGGTTGAGAGATAAGCTTTTCTTTAAGCTTTTCGAAAGCATTGTTCTCCTTAGCAGACCATGTATACCTAACGCTTTTCTTTGTTAGGTCATGTAATGGTCCCGCAATTTGTGAGAACTTTTCTATGAAGCGTCTATAGTATGCACACATACCTATAAAGCTTCTTAGTTCATGAAGATTCCTTGGTTTAGGCCATCCTTTTATTACCTCTAACTTTGATGGTCCATTTAGATGCCATCTTGAGAGATAATGTGACCTAAATACTGAATCTCTTGCAAGAAAAATTCACTTTTCTTTCGATTAACATAAAGTTTATTCTCTCTCAAAACTTGAAATATTACCTGGAGGTGTTGCTTGTGTTCGTCTAATGAATTAGAGTAGATGATAATATCATCAAAGAACACTCCAGTGAAGGTTCGATGAGGCCTGAACAGCTTCTCCATCAAGCGGTTGAATGTGGTTGGTGCATTGTAGAGGATTGAGGCTATGGGGGATGCAGTCGAAGAGTTGCCATGGCTTGGAGTAAGGGCGTGCACAGAAAAACGAGAGAGAGAGAGAGAGGGAGTCGACACAGAAGCCAGAAAAGAAAAATAACGCTTGTTGTTTTTTTTAATTAAATATTCCTTGTACATATATAGAGAATTTAAGCCAACCATGCAAAAACTGCCATGCAAACTCCACAAAGGCTGGAGTGCACATTTACCTAAAACTAGTGGTGTTCCCACGGGATTAGATTATATAGGGCTTGAACCCAACAATCCCCCCCTCAAGCCCGAACTACAGAAGCAACTCATGATACCTCGAGTTTTTGGTGTACTCGTCAACCGTGAGTTTTAGGTTCTCTCACAACCAAGGATTTCTGGTGTATCCATAACCTGGTGCTATGATAAACCCCCCATTGAACAGATAGGGTGTAGGTCAAAAAATTAGCTACCAATAGATGATTGGAGTTTTTGGTTCACTACCAAACCTTGGGTTTCAGGTGTACCCAGTAACCTCATGAGAAGCGGTAAAAAATAGGCTGAGAACTGACAAAAATTGGGAGGTCTTACCACTGATTTGTGTGGCAGTGTCTATATCCCGTACAAATTTTTATCATGGCATGACTGACAACAGATAAACTAAAAGAGGCTTTGATTGAAAATATGTTATTGTGTTGACAATTGAAAAACTTATGACATTGAAGTGGTAAAAACAATTGTGATCCTATTGTTCAAAGAGTTGCCATATTCATCAGTTCTGGCATTGGTGCTATTTTCCATGCACTGATCAAGTAGGTACCTATAAATCTTGGTTGCATCGAGCTTGACCCCAAAAATGTTGCACCTAATGTCGGCATCACAACCCAAAACTTGCATCTCTATGGTTGAGAATTTTGGAGACCAAGTATCTGGTACAAAGTTTCCAAATATCAATAAAGTGTAGCTGCTCTGCTTGTGCATTTGATCTTGATGTACCACACAACCCACAAAGTTTTCTTTGAAGGTGAGAAGCACCTCTTGCATAGGGGGGCATCCAAGAGCAAAATGGGCGGACATGCTCAAAATAAGCCTTAGGTATGAATGCTCATGCAAAGAAACACTCACAAAAAACGAGTTCATCAGTTGTGCCTGAGTTGCTTGATTGATAGCGAGTTGTAGAAAAGAATCTAGGTTGTGTTTTGTGATGAAAAATGCTCCACACGCCACCACAGTAGTCTAGGACAACGTTTTAAAAGGCTCTGGCTTGATCTAATTAGCTTATTCACAGCCACATCGCTTGATCATAGCCTTGCTTCAGCTTTGTGAGCGTGTTGATAGGCTTACTGGCTACGCTATATTATTGGTTGCGCTATATCTTCAACGCCCTAGCCGACCTCCTGAGCTCTGCAATTTCGCCGCCTCTAGCTGGATATGAAGGCAGAACGGGGGGTGGTGTCTGTGTCAAGGACTGCTTAGAGCCAGGCCAGGCGTCGCTCGTGATGTAGATGTTGCTTGATATTGAGCAGGTTGATGATATTTCTCTCTCAATTGCAAGCGCTGGTTTTTGCAAGGATCTTCGACCCCAGGCCCTCGTGGCTCTGATACCATCTGTAGAGGATTGAGGCTATGGCGGATGCAGTCGAAGAGTTGCCATGGCTTGGAGTAAGGGCGTGCAGTGAAAAACGAGTGAGAGAGAGAGAGAGAGAGAGAGAGAGAGAGAGAGAGAGAGAGAGAGAGAGAGAGAGAGAGAGAGTCGACACAGAAGCCAGAAAAGAAAAATAACACTTGTTGTTTTTTTTTTAATTCAATATTCCTTGTACATATATAGTGAACTTAAGCCAACCATGCAAAAACTGCCATGCAAACTCCACAAAGACTGGAGTGCACATTTACCTAAAACTAGTGGTGTTCCCACGGGATTAGATCATACAGGGCTTGAACCCAACATACATTGGTCAAGCCAAAAGGCATGACAATGTATTCGTAAAGACCAAATGTGGTGTGAAATGCGGTCTTTACAATGTCTTGATCAACTATCCTTATTTGATGATAGCCACTTTTTAGGTCAATCCTACTGAAGTAGGTCGATCCTTGTAGCTTATCAAATAGGTCTTCTACCCGTGGAACGGGAAACCTATTCTTGATAGTGATCCTATTTAGTGCTCTATAGTCGACACACATACGATATGTGCCCTCTTTCTTTTGCACTAATAGCACAGGTGAGCAAAATGGAGATGAGTTAGGCCTAACCATGCCTTTCTCAACTAACTCATGCACTTGCCGCATAATCTCCTCTTGGTGAGCTTGAGAAACTCTATAAGGAGGTTTGTTAGGCAGTGAGCTTCCTGGAAGAAGTTCAATTGCATGGTCATCATTACCTCGTTTAGGAGGTAGCTCACAAGGGATGTCGTCAATAAAAACATCTTGAAACCCCTTGAGAAAATTGGATAACTCTAATTCCTTTTGGTTTCTTTTATTTTCTTTTGCTAAAGCATTAGGTTCATTTTGAAAATCTTTAACAAAAATCATGTACACGGAAATAGAGCTCTTTATTGACTTGTTGAAAGTTGGTGTATGTACAATGGG
Organism: Adiantum capillus-veneris; assembly: GCF_014529385.1. Classification (NCBI taxonomy): domain Eukaryota; kingdom Viridiplantae; phylum Streptophyta; class Polypodiopsida; order Polypodiales; family Pteridaceae; genus Adiantum; species Adiantum capillus-veneris. The sequence goes on from NC_140948.1 coordinate 95,462,560, forward strand.
GATAGTGTTACCCATTTCCTTAGTATCTATATACATGTCCTTTTCCTTAAACTTAAAGGAGATTCTCCTTTCAAGGAATTTAACATTGGCAGCCAGGCGATCAAACCATGGTGCCCCTAGGATTACATCCTCATGCTTGAGAGGAGAGATAAAGAAGTCCTCTTTATCCACATAGCCTTGGACATGAAGCCTCAATTTCCCGATTAAGGGAGTGGCTGAAGCTTCTTGCCCCTTGAAGGCACTGTCTGCGGGTAGGACATCTCCCATCTCGTAAGCTTGTATGCCTAGCTTGGTGGCCAACTCTATAGATATAAAATTGTGAGTAGAACCAGGGTCAAAGAGAATAAAAGCATCATGTTCTCTTACCTTTCCCCAAGCATGGCATAGAGGAGATCCTTTGTGGTGAGTTTTGTTAAGTATGGAGCCTGATTTACCCTTGTAATTTTCTGTGGTAAAAGCGCACATTTGTAAGGCCCCCATTATGAGGAGAAGCCATCGTGCGTGAAGGAAAATCACTCACCGGAAACCAAAATTTTCACGAACAAGAATCAAGGGCAACTTTAAAGGCCTCGGGGGTGGAGGCCCCCGAGACTTTTTTTCGCCGGAATATTCCTTTTCGCCGGAATATTATGGCCGGACGGCGGTCGGAAAGTGGTCGGAAAACAACCGGTCGGTTGGCCGGTGGCCGGTAGTCAATGGCCAATGGCCGGTGGTCAGAAGTCAATGGCCGGTGGCCGAATTCAAAAGCGGACTTGTCTTCTCAAGGGCGGCCACACATGGGCGGATTGGAGGGTCCGATTTGGACTTATTCGCACAAGGGCGGCTACACATGGCTGTCTCTCATAAGAGAGGGCAGCCCTTTTGGCCTATAAAAGGAGGCCATTTCTACACACATTTCATAGTGTGAAATTGATGCAACAAGGTGAGTGTGAGGTGGTGAGAGTGAAGCAAGGCGGGAGCTCCATTAAGGGTATAATCCCTTTGTAAACTACTTCTTGTTTTGAAGTACCAAAGCCATTGAGTGGCTGCTTTCCCGTGGACGTAGCCCACATTGGGTGAACCACGTATATCGTGTGTACTCTCTCTCTCTCTCTCTCTCTCTCTCTCTCTCTCTCTCTCTCTCTACACTATAATCTCGTGTATATAAATTTGTCTCTCTCCATTAAGTAATCTACTCAATTATCTATTTAGCTACGTCTTATTTCCTAACAACTGGTATCAGAGCAAGGTTTGCTCGTAGCTAAATTATCTCAAGGAAAGGATTCCTTGAATTGAGTGGGGGTTATGGCGGAGGAGGGGAAGCTCAAGATTGAGAAGTTCAACGGCAAAAACTACCAACATTGGAAGATGCAGATTGAAGACTATCTCTACCAGAAGGACCTCTATTTGCCATTAGGCGGTCTTGCGAAGAAGCCCGCAACAATGGCAGATAAAGCATGGATTGTCCTTGATCGAAAGGCACTGGGAACAATCCGGTTAAGCTTGGCGTCAACGGTGGCCTTCAATGTTTCGGAGATGAAGACCACGGAGGACTTGATGAAGTCACTTGACGACTTCTACGAGAAACCATCGGCATCCAATAAGGTATTTCTTATGAAGCGCTTGTTCAATCTAAAGATGGCAGAGAATGGTTCAGTTGCAGAACACCTAAATGACTTTAACACAAACATAAGTCAACTTCGATCAGTGAAAATCAATTTCGATGACGAAGTGCGAGCTCTCCTTATACTATCATCTCTACCGGATAGTTGGGACAGCCTTGTGATGGCTGTAAGTAATTCTATCTCTGGCACAAATACTCTTAAGTTTGATGATGTTGTGGGTGTTCTTCTAAGCGAGGAAATGCGAAGGAGAAGCACAGGAGAATCATCAAGTGCTGCACTATCAGTGGAAACAAGAGGAAGGCCTAAGGAGAGGTTCAAAAACCAAAAGGGTCGTGATCGCTCAAGACGGAGCAAATCACGAACAAAGTCAGTTCTTGAATGTTGGAACTGCGGCAAGAAGGGCCACGTCAAGAAGGATTGCTGGTCCAAGAAGAAGAAGGAGACAGAGTCTCAAGACAACAAGCCAACATCAGAGGCCAATGTGGCAGGTAAAGTAGAGCAAGATGCTCTAATTCTCTCATTAGACAATGTGTCTAATTCCTGGATAGTAGATTCCGGGGCTTCATTCCATGCGACACCACACAAGCAACATTTCCAAGACTACACCAAAGGTAATTTTGGGTATGTATACTTGGGAGATGATGAAGCTTGTGAGATTGTCGGCAAAGGTACAGTTTCTATCAAAACTGCTAACGGAAATGAATGGAAGCTGAAAGATGTTAGGCATGTTCCTTCTCTTCGCAAAAATTTGATCTCTACAGGACAATTGGACGATGAAGGTCACAATATTACATTCGGAAACAAACGGTGGAAGATCTCAAAGGGATCTTTGGTGGTTGCCAAGGGTGAAAAAGTCAGTACACTTTACTTGTGTGCTGTTAGCACGCAACCTTCAGCTTGTGCAGCAACTACAGAAGTTGACAGTGCGGTGTGGCACTACCGACTTGGGCATATGAGTGCCAAAGGAATGCAAATCCTTCAAACAAAGAAGCTTCTACCAGGTTTGAAAGAAGTGGACTTAGAGTTCTGTGAAGATTGTGTTTATGGTAAACAAAAGAGGGTAAAATTTCAAAAATCAGGAAATGAAAGAAAAAATAAAAAACTTGAGTTGGTTCATTCTGATGTTTGGGGTCCTGCAAGTACACCATCACTTGGTGGCTCATTGTACTATGTAACATTCATAGACGATGCGACTAGAAAAACATGGGTTTATGTCATGAAGAATAAATCCGATGTATTTTCCATATTTCAAAGGTGGAAAGCCTTTGTGGAGAATGAAACAGGTACCAAGGTTAAATGCCTCAGATCCGACAATGGAGGTGAATATTGCAGCCAAGCTTTTGAAAGCTTTTGTGCTAGCAATGGAATTCGGAGGCAAAGGACAACCCCAAGGACACCTCAACAAAATGGGATTTCGGAAAGGATGAACAGGACAATTATGGAACGAGCACGAAGCATGCGGCTACATGCAGGCCTACCGCTTGAACTTTGGGCGGAAGCTGTAAGTACGTCTGTGTACTTAATCAATCGGTCACCCTCAACGGCATTGGATGGGGGAGTTCCAAAAGAGGCATGGACAGGTAAACCGGTGAATTATGCATTTCTCAAAGTGTTTGGGTGTGAGGCTTTCATGCACATAGATAGAAGCCTAAGATCAAAGTTAGATGCAAAGTCCAAAAAGTGTTTCTTCATTGGCTATGGAGAAGGAGACTTTGGGTATCGCCTATGGAATCCTGAAGATGGTAAAATCTTAAGGAGTAGGGATGTAATTTTTAATGAACAAAATATGTACAAAGATTACTTGGAAAGAAAACAAACAAAAGAAACACGTGATGAGTACATGGAGCTTGAGGACGGTGAAGACTCAAGGACTGCAAACGGTGACAATGTGCAACAACATCAACCAAATGAGGAGCCTCAACCTATTCCCCGAAGATCTACAAGAGCAAGTAGACCTCCAGAAAGGTTTGTTCCTTCCTTCAACCATCTCTTGATCTCAGATTCTGGAGAGCCGGAATCATATGAAGAAGCTATGCAACATGAATCCAAAGGAGAATGGACGAAGAGCATGCAAGTGGAGATGGACTCACTACATCAGAACCAAACATGGGAGTTGGTTGAGTTGCCTAAAGGTAAGCGGGCACTTCAAAACAAATGGGTGTACAAGATAAAGGAAGAAGAAGGTGGGAAGAAAAGGTACAAATCTAGGCTTGTGGTAAAAGGTTTTTCTCAAAAGAAAGGTATTGACTTCAATGAAATATTTTCTCCTGTTGTAAAAATGAACTCAATTAGGCTTGTCTTAAGCCTTGTGGCTGCTCATGATCTAAATCTCGAGCAAATGGATGTAAATACGGCATTCCCTCACGGTGACTTAGAGGAGGAAATCTACATGCTTCAACCAAAGGGGTATGAAGTAAAAGGTAAGGAGAAAATGGTTTGCAGATTAAAGAAGAGCTTGTATGGTTTAAAGCAAGCATCAAGACAATGGTACTTGAAGTTTGATCGATGGATGTTGGATCATGGATTCACAAGATGCAACTCGGATCACTGCGTCTACACGAAGAATTTGGGAGATGGGAAATTCATCATCCTAATGTTGTATGTTGATGACATGTTGATTGCAAGTGCTAACATGCAGGACATCAAAGACCTAAAAGAGGAGCTGTCCAAATCTTTTTCAATGAAAGATTTAGGTGTTGCAAAGAGGATACTTGGTATGAAAATATCAAGGGACAGGACGAAGAAGACAATAAAGCTATCTCAAGAAGATTACATCAAGAAGGTACTAGAAAGGTTTGCAATGCAAAATGCAAAACCAGTTTCTACACCTTTGGCTCGTCATTTTAAACTAACGAAGGATATGTGTCCAAAGACACAAGAGGAGATAGCCTATATGTCTAAAGTTCCATATGCTGCAGCGGTAGGTTCTCTAATGTATGCTATGGTCTGGACAAGGCCAGACATTGCACATGCAGTGGGAGTTGTGAGTAGGTTCATGGACAACCCAGGTAAAGAGCATTGGCAAGCTGTGAAGTGGATACTTAGGTATCTAAAAGGGACAACAACAAATGCTTTGTATTTTGGAGGAACTGATATTTTTCTAGAAGGGTATGCTGATACAGATATGGCAGGTGACAAAGATACTCGAAGGAGCACTACTGGCTATGTGTTCACGGTTGGAGGCACAGCAGTAAGCTGGGCTTCAAAGCTGCAGAAAGTGGTTTCACTTTCTACCACGGAAGCAGAGTATGTAGCAATGACGGAGGCAAGCAAAGAAATTCTGTGGCTTCACAGATTCTTAGAAGAGCTTGGATTCAAACAAGACAATTGTGTCTTGTACAGTGATAGCCAAAGCGCTATCCATCTTGCGAAGAACTCAGCCTTTCATTCAAGGACAAAGCACATTGAAGTGAGATATCACTTCATACGCACTCTTTTGGAAGAGGGACAACTAAAGCTAGGAAAGGTGCATACAAGTGAAAATCCTGCAGACATGTTTACAAAGGTGGTCAACAAGGAGAAGTTGAGCTTTTGCTCATCTTCAATCGGCATTCAAGGATAAAAAAAAGCCAGAAAGGAAAGCAGTCACAGGTTTGGTTTGGAGATCAGTCTCCAAGTGGGAGATTGTTAAGTATGGAGCCTGATTTACCCTTGTAATTTTCTGTGGTAAAAGCGCACATTTGTAAGGCCCCCATTATGAGGAGAAGCCATCGTGCGTGAAGGAAAATCACTCACCGGAAACCAAAATTTTCACGGACAAGAATCAAGGGCAACTTTAAAGGCGGAATATTATGGCCGGACGGCGGTCGGAAAGTCGTCGGAAAACAACCGGTCGGTTGGCCGGTGGCCGGTAGTCAATGGCCAATGGCCGGTGGTCGGAAGTCAATGGCCGGTGGCCGGTGGCCGAATTCAATGGCCGGTGGCCGAATTCAAAAGCGGACTTGTCTTCTCAAGGGCGGCCACACATGGGCGGATTGGAGGGTCCGATTTGGACTTATTCGCACAAGGGCGGCTACACATGGCTGTCTCTCATAAGAGAGGGCAGCCCTTTTGGCCTATAAAAGGAGGCCATTTCTACACACATTTCATAGTGTGAAATTGATGCAACAAGGTGAGTGTGAGGTGGTGAGAGTGAAGCAAGGCGGGAGCTCCATTAAGGGTATAATCCCTTTGTAAACTACTTCTTGTTTTGAAGTACCAAAGCCATTGAGTGGCTGCTTTCCCGTGGACGTAGCCCACATTGGGTGAACCACGTATATCGTGTGTACTCTCTCTCTCTCTCTCTCTCTCTCTCTCTCTCTCTCTCTCTACACTATAATCTCGTGTATATAAATTTGTCTCTCTCCATTAAGTAATCTACTCAATTATCTATTTAGCTACGTCTTATTTCCTAACAAGTTTGGTGAGTCTCCTCCTCTTGGATTTCAACCAAGGAAGCTCTAGGAGGATTGTGGCAGTTGTTCTTTTGGGGACAAGCGCGGTATGCATGCCCTTGTTCGCCACACTTGAAACACCGGTTATCCTTGCGATAACGCTCAAGCTCTTTAGGAGAGAGTTTGTTCTTACCTTTGTAAACTCCCTTCTCTTTAGCTTTGTTGGAGTTGCCCTTAGGAGACTTTAGGACATTGTCCTTCCCCTTAGGCTCATTGGAACCCTTGTTTTCTGTGGGCTTATTATTTCTTTTAGCCCCCGTTTGGAAATTGATTCGAGAGGCCACCATAGTATGGTTTATTACCGCCGATATGGTACGTGGCCTTTGGAAGTTGACATACTCCGCCATTTCTTCGGTTAAGCCCGCACAAAATTGTTGCTTTTGCTCTCCAAAATCCAACTTTTTGAAGACAGTGGCTTTGAGTTGTAGGTCCCAAAACTTGTCTACATATTTGTGGATGGATTCATAGGGAGAGAGCTTTAAGCTTCACCATTCGGTGAGTACTTTGTCTTTGGCATCGGTGGCCAAAAACTGCTTCATAATGGAATCTCTTAAAGCTTTGCATGTTCGTGGAGCTTCACCGTCGGCTCGTAGGCTAGACCACCATTGCTTGGCAGACTTTTGAAAGTGCATAGCTACATGGCATAGCTTAGAGGACTGTGTGAAGCCCTCATCTCCAAACGCCGCATGAAACTGTTGGATAAAAGCCAAGACTTTGTCCGTAGCACCAAAGGTGCCATCATAGGTAAGGAAATAGATGCTCTTCCCTCCCTCTTTGAACTTCTTCAGCTTGGATGACCTCTTCCATGCGGCATAGGATTTCCTATGGTCTCTTCTTTTTTATTGTTCAAAGGTTGCATCATCACTTTCTTTAGAAGGTGAAGAATTTGAAGAAGGTGGAGAAGAGGGTGACCTCTTTCTCGCCTTTTTCTTATCTTGATCTTCGTCGTCTTCACCATCACTTTCATAAGAGGAAGAGGATGAAGAAGATGGAGAAGAGGGTGTCCTCTTTCTCGCCTTTTTCTTCTCTTGCTTTTTTATCATCCCTCTTTGAATTATGATGTGGAGAAGAGTGCGATGGTCTTCTCCGCTTGGTGGTGATGGAGAGCGTTTAGCCCGCCGTGGAGCCATCTCCGCCGAGGTGGCGGGAGACTCACTTCTTTCTCGTTCCTTCGGTGGAGGCTCTTGAGTTCTCCTTTGGGAAGGAGATGCATCATCAAGAAGTAAATTCTTGAGCCCTTCATAAGGATTCTCTTCTTCTTCCCGAATCGGAGAGAGACCTCTTTTGGGAGTCTCACAAGGAGGCTTCCTAGGTGTTCTCTCATCATGGTGATGAGCTTGGAGAATCCCGTGAGCACGAAGCTGCCGTTGCACTTCACTTTGGAGAGATGTATTGCCCATGGCTTGTTGAAGCCTAGAAGAAGATAGTTAACAAGCATCGGAGCATCATTAGTAGCTTGCTCATTAGCAAAATCAAAGTTATCAACATTAATTTCACTCTCTTTACTATTAATAGTCAGCCATTCTAACAACTTTTAGGTGTACTTTGGCACTTCAAGCCCTAGTTGCTACTCCTCTTTACCCCTTTAGAAAAAGCACTCAAGCTACTGTACTCGTGGCTCGAATACCATTAATTGCAAGGAATAGAAGAGAGGGTCTTTCAACACCAAAACAGCAGTGGCTCCTGTCAAGCTTCTAATAGCTCAATAGTGGTTAAGCCGTAGGCAAGCCCCGTACGACTCCACTATAAAGACCATAGCTCTTGACGGTGATGCCCCGTTAACTGCATGAAGGCAGGCGCACTGCAAGGCTGAAAAATCCCTATTCTACTTACTCACAGGCAATTAATAATACCAACCATTTATAGCTAGCTTGAGGACCTCCCTTCTTGAGCAAGAAAAGAGAAACCTTGTGCTCTGATACCAATGTAACATTTAATGGACTAAAAACTTGTTTGTAGCGGAAACTAGCTTAAACATAGTGGGCATTTCATTAGAATAGATTCCTAATGAGAATTACAAGAGTGCTTGGGTGGAGAGAGCAACAAAAAGCATAACACCTAGTTAGATAGCATCAACAATACTTTCAAAAGAGAGAGAAATTAAGCTATTGACAACAATTGAGGACTGAATTTGCATGGAGCCGGTCCCCCCTCCAAAAGGCTTTGTATTATGGTTCTCCCATCAAGAGAGACATTGTACCTTAGAATTCTTTGTGTTCCTTCAAGACTAGCTAGTGCAATGAAGATGAAAGCTTCATGCACTAAGCAAAACACTTAGCAAACACAACATCAATTATCCCCGGTCTCAGACCCAAGACCTCACACACCTTCGAAGATGGTGAGAGCTAGCAGGGTATGAGAGTAGATTGAGAGGAAGAAGGAGTATCTTACGAGAAAGATGTACATCTCCTCACATAATCACTCATATTAGCATAGCTTAGCTTAGTAATTAGCATGGTAGAGGAGATGAGCATGCATTGAAGCTTGGCTCTTGGTTGGATTTGCATCCACATGCCAAGAGTGTGTCGATGTAGGCTTCTATCTCACAAGCTTGGAGTAGGTGATGAGCTCTCCATTAAAGCTTGGGAAGAGATAGTCTTCTCTCTCTTCACACATGAGATTGTGTGAGTGTGTGTGTGATAATGCCTTGCAAAAATCAGCCCCCTCTCTCTCTTGGGCGAGCCCTCTTGCTATTTGCTCTTGCTTTTTCCTCATTGGACCTCCCCAGGCATAGCCAATGGTAATTAAGCAGTATAAGTGATAGTCTTCTGACATGTGTCCCCCTTTCCCCTTTTGTGAGAGCTTTAGGTAATTTAATAATTCAATTAAACTCTCATTGGACCCCTTTGCCTCCTCGCCAATAGGAATCAGGCAAGCCATTGGGCTGCTGAATGCTCATTGGACCCCTTGGGAGACTGTCCAATAGTCTTCTAGAGGACTTAATTCTCATTGGTTCTTTTATGATTTAAATTAATTAAACTAGATTTACTCTAGCCTAATTCTCATTGGTCCACCTCCAAGGCCATCCAATAGGAATTGGGTACACCTTGTGGGCATCTGGGCTAGGGAGCTGACATGTGTCCCTCATTCCCTTTGTGTAAAGGGAGCTTGTGTGTGTGGCTTTCTCTCTCATCCCCTACAAGAAAGGCTCGCCCCTCCCAAGTAGGGATTGCAAAGACTTTTTTGGTACACACACAAAGCATCCAATTCCCTTAAGGTTGACCTTTGGACACAACCTTTGAATTTTGGAACCTTAGCATTTTGGAAGTCTTAATGGGATGAACCTTAGGGTCTTTTTAGCCCATTGTTGCACATGGCTCTTTTGCAGATGGCCCCCCTTTTGGATCCCTATTTTCCCTCCTTTGGATCCCTACAGTGGCCGGTCTGCTAGCTTAACCAATATTCTAGCTTTTTCTCCCCTAGCACTTCCCCAGAAAATCATTTAGGAGAATTAGATATTGATTATTATGACACTAACGTTGCTTTCAAAATGGAATCTGAGTGAGTGAGTGAGTGAGTGTGTGTGTGTGTGTGTGCAACACACCACCACAAGGATTCTAGGTTTGCCCTTGAGATCTACCAAACTGCATGATGCTCCGTGCTTTGCTTGCCAAACACCTCTGTGATGCTCGACCTGCTGGCTCAATGCCCTGGTTCCCCTGCTCGTGTGTCTTGCCTTTTCCCTTGCCAGCTACACTGATACCAATCGATTGCTTACACAGATAGTGTGTGTGTGTGTGTGTGTGTGTGTGTGTGTGTGTGTGTGTGTGTGTGTGTGTGTGTGTGTGTGTGTGTGTGTGTGTGTGTGTGTTTAACACCACCAAAAGCATCAAATCTTCAATCCCTTGCTCGGTGCAGCACCACCCTTGCCGACCTAGTTGCCTTGATTTTTAAAGCTTATTTGCTTCTCTGTGAGTACTGCTACTCAAGGGTTTGCTCTTGAGCTCTTGATGCAATCCCCTTGCTTGCTTCAATGTTTTCCTCAAAAGCTTTCCCTGCTTCAATTGTCCTGCTCTAAGCCTTTGCACACTAGCTCTCTGTTCCTACACAGCTTCAAGATCTACCTAGCCAAGCTATCGAAACTCGATAGGGGTGCGCATGTGTGGTGTAGCTGGGGCTCGGGAGTCGTGCTCTTGGGCTTTGAAATTGTCCCAGGCTGCTCCAATTCAGATCTGGTGCAAGATCCACAAGCTCCTAAGCTTTGCAAGCTTCCATGGCTACCAATTTTTCGATCCAACTGCCACGAATGCTCTGATACCGATTGTGGGGGTTGCCGTAGTAGTGGAGTGTGCACGTGTGAGGAATGCATGCAAGGAGGGGAGAAGGGAATTGGGGAAGGGGATGAAGCACAGACATGGAGTTGGGTTAGTGGAGAGGAAAGTGAGAGAGAGTCAACTCTCTCACTTTCTGTCCCTATATTGATTAGACAAAGAAAGAGTAAGGGTGGTTTCCCACGGCCACCTGGCCTACATCCCAACAGTGTGTAGACCAGATACCCAAGTTGTGATATTCCCTTGCAAACCAATGCATGTGATTATAGATAATAGGTTGTGCACATAATAAGCACAAACATTAGAAGGGTACATATTTGCAATTCAAAACATTAGCAAATCATCAAACCAATCACATTACCATGTAGTGAGTGATATGATGATTTGTCCATACATTTATGAATGTCTCCATACATTCTTGGAAATTTGCATACTCGGCTTCAGCCCATGTGTTCAATTCACAAAACTTGAATATTGCGAATAGGTTTTCCATGCCTTCGCCTTGCGAATCCTTGCTGCACCATTGTATGTATGATCAACTACAACATTGTACAAATTTTTCCACCTATTGTATCTCAATGCTTGTCTTTCTTGTGCATTGTGGCTTTTGCATTGTGTATCGGTCATAGGCATTGATAAGAAGAGTTCGGATTTCATGCCACCAATAGAAAACTTCTTTGGAGCTTCTGGCCATTCTTAGACCTCTTTTCATCTTGCTCAATCTTAACATGTCCTCCATGCAAACCCATCTCTGAAAAGACTATCTCCAAATCTGAGATTGCCCTTTTTTTTGCAGGGAGAGGTCGAGTGGTCCAAGCAAAACAGATATAGAGAAACATTAATTTTTTTATTATCCTACAAAGTGCATGCATTGTGCATATGTACACTCTAGAAAGTGGGATATATGGGACGGAAGTTGGGGTCACGAAGATGCCTATCTGGCGCTCTTCTCTAGTATGGTTTGTCCAAGATGTGAACCCCTCTAATGAAATATAAGCAAAGGGTTTTTTCTTGTTGCTCCTTTGGAATACATTGTACATGCATTTCAAGGTCTTTAGGTCTCCCGCCATATGCCACTCCACTGTGTAAGAGCCCATGCCCTCCACATCCAACTTCTTTCCTTTTCTTTGTTTGCTTATAATTTTTGGGATGTTAGTTTGATGGAAACCCCAATTCAATATGTCAAAGTTCTCAGCTGGCACCTGGTAAGATACTTTTGAAATTTTTGGAATGCACATTTGAAGCATACAAGTAAATCTAATGTTAACTGAGCTTCAATATAGCAGTAGCTCACCTTGAAGGTTGCAACAAGGAAAATGTTGTTCTCAGATTGCAGAGCAAAGTCTCTAGGATCATATGCTCCAATGCTTACATCCAAAGCTCTGTTCATGATTGTGATTGTGACTCACTCAACCTTCGTCGCTTTTACAACCTCACACTTGTCTAGCTTAATGGCAAACTTTAGGACATTGTTGCACTCTTTGGGGATAACATCAAACAAATCCACCATGTATATTCACAAAGAAATCAAATCATATAAAATATTTCTATACTTGTCATATACCATTTCCTCTCCTTTTGGCAATCTATATGTCGAATCAATGTGAAAAGGACTACCCAAAGTTTGAAGCACCTCCTCTTTAACTTCGCCTCTTGTTTTATGAATAGAGGAAGGGTCTGGAAGTAGAATGTGCTTCATATGAATATTTTTAACCTATGTATGTATAGTCTTGAGTACAAGGAGCCAGGATGCCACATCGTTTCATAATAGAATGAGAACTACAATTGACACTACATACTTGTAAATGTAGCGTATCCCTTATTGGATATTCCAGCTTCATCAAAATTGACTGAATATTCCCTACTTGTAGTTGGTTCTCCTTTAAAAGACTGTCAAGATGCTTGGCAACAATCTTATCATAGCACTTGTTATCCAAGAGGCCAGTGACATTTTTGCGATTCAATATGAGGCCATAAGGTGCCAAGGAGATTGTTGTGTTACGCTCTAGTTCCTTGTCAAGGTGAAGCAAAGATTTGGGCATGCACATCAAATGTAAGAGATATGTCTGAGAGTTTAGGAATATAAACCTAGTGTGAGGCAAGCAGGAGCGTGCGTGAGTGTGAGTGCAAAAGCTAGAGCACTGTTGTGTGGGTGGAGCCTTGAGTGGATGGTGAGATCCATATCTCGAACGAACAAAATCGAGCTAGATATTTTTTTTGAGAAAATCTTGTCAAAAACTTGATGCAAAATGTGTGCTTGCCTAAATTATCTAGGCTAATAATATGTAAAAAGCACCTACAAGAAACACACACAAATTGGCCATTGCAGGTTGAAAGAAAACTTCAATCTAGATAGGATTGGGGAGGCAAAAATCTGTCCCCTAAGCAAGATTGGGAAGGGGGCATGTCATCATGACAGGGGTTCAAGGTGCCATAGACCTTTGAGGCTTGTAGTTTTAGTTGTAGGAGGAAAAAAGGAATCTATTGACTAATTGTACTTTAAGTTCATGCTTGTGATATGTAGGAAGACCTCTAGTTTATTGTTATTCTATAATTTTAAGTTCACGCTTGTAGGAAGGCCAAGTTTATTTTTATTCTATAATTTTGAGAATCTTACCTATATCTGTCTTGAATCAATGAGTGAACTCTACAACTGAAACAAGCATTGGAAATTGATCTCTCTCTCTCTCTCTCTCTCTCTCTCTCTCTCTCTCTCTCTCTCTCTCTCTCTCTCTCTCTCTCTCTCTCTCTCTCTCTCTCTCTCTCATTCACACACACACACACACACACACACACACACGGTTGCACTTTTATCTGAGGCCCCCTTTCCCTATTCAATCAAAGCCCATTATCTGTCATCTGCCTAGGACATGCTGCATCTTGATTTCTTCCTAGTGTCCGAGGCCTTTAATTGGCATCGACCATCCTGCATCTTGATTTCTTCCTAGTGTCCGAGGCCTTTAATTGGCATCGACCATCCTGCATCTTGATTTCTTCCTAGTGTCCGAGGCCTTTAATTGGCATCGACCATCCTCGTTATATCTCTTATAATGTCACAAGATCCTTATTGAGCTAGTGGCTATCACTTTGCATGCCTACCTAAGACCCTTGGTGCCATCTCTGTGCTTCTGTCTAGCGAGCCACCTTTGCACTCCTACATGAGGCCCTAGATATCATCTCCGTGGTTCTTGCGATGGTAGAAACGTGAGAAAGCCATATATGGTCTAGATTTAGTATAGATGGGACAATCCATGAAATTGTTCCGCAGCGGCGCGGGATAATGAGCCATATATGGTCTAGATTTAGTATAGATGGGAGAATCCATGAAATTGTTCCGCACCGGCGCGGGATAGTTTCATGGACTATCCCATGCTTATACAACAAGAAGAGCATGATCCCCTGACCCAACCATACTGCTCCGTCCATCAAATCCGGCTCAGTCCTCACTGTGAATATTGCCATGATTTGTTGTCCATCCAGCTTGTCCGTGAGTGGTTAAAACATCTACATGTGGTAGTCACTACCTCCACTACCCACTGCTTTATGTTGCCATCCACATTGACCAGCAGCCCTTGACCATCGACGACGCTTCCTTTTCTCATCATGAACGATAGCCTTTGCATGGCTTGGGATCATTACATGTTGTCGAGGGTTCACTGTTGGCAGAGACGAGTGGTTGTAAGGTGTTGGGCTAGAAGGCAGGTAGTTCTATCGATTGCCATGTCATTTTGGTAGTTGCATGACGTACGTTGAGGTGCTGCATGGTGACGATGCTTTCAATGGCATTGCCGACCAACTTTAGTTCTCAGTCTTAGCTTGCTTTTGTTGGCCATCATTGTCCCTTGGTTTTGGCCCATCATTTACATCACCTTTTCTTATGAGCGATAAATTATGATCTCACAAAACATCTTGCATACCCAAAACCTCTTATAACCTGCAAAGTTAGTTCTTCCCTACATGTGTAGAGATTTACTTTAGGCTTGTAGAGTTTATAAGACACACCAAGAATTGGATTTTATTCCTAAAAGCATCTAAAACCACACCACATTGCATGCCACCATTTTCTCTTGCCAGCAACATATGGATAACGTTGTGCCAAGCAAAAAACATTTCCTTGCTTCTTCATGTTGTATGGAGTCTTTCTTCCTGTTAGGCAACAATTGAGCCTTGGAGGAGAGTCATAGAGAATGTGTGTAATGTATGCCAATATTTTGATGATCGTGGCTCCACCAAAAATCAAGAAGAGGGAGTGGTGGTCAACGGTGTGCCTACACTTGGGATAGCAAGATTTACATGCTCCATTTAAAGTGACCTACTCCTATGGTAGAGTTTGACCAAAATTCATCCACTAATTAAAAGAATGCACCTTTTAGTAGACACATGTTTCAAGGCATGTAATGTGTTACAATCTTGGGTCCACACCCTCAACATGCAGAGAGGGGAAGATATCTTGTCTAAAACTAGTGTTCAATCAATTCGAGTATACAATCTCTGTGGTCAGTCTCACTCAGTTTTGCCATTTGATCGATAAAGTTCTCTCGATGTATGGTAAGACTCAATTGGATAATCATCCATAGCCCCTTATTCTTTTGTAATATAGAATGAATAAAGTGACATTGTCATGCCGCTTCGCTTCCATAATGGGAAAAAGAGCAGAGGAATGCAAGTTAAGATTCTTTGAAGCCTACATGTTTATTGAGCAGTTGACCGGCTTGATAACAAGCAAGGTTTGATGCTAAATGTATGCCAGATGTGGCTTTAACGGGCCATAATCTATGTTTTTAATGCTAAAAGTGGGTATGTCTGAGGTGATTATAAATGAAAGTTTATGGATTAGAACTGTAGTGCTCAAGGTGCTCTACGGGCATGTATTATGGCTCATCAATCGGACATATGGTGAGGAAGTTATGCCAGTTTGAAGTTTGGATTGATTGTAGATCTGTACCGGATTGGGCAACTGATAACGGATCAAGGATGAAGTAAGTGCATGGGCATGAAGTGCTCATCTTGTGGAGCGCGTCGGTCTTTTTAGATTACCAATCGAGGTTTTTGTTTTCAAGATATTGCCAATTTAAGTTTCATTGGGGGCTAGTTCTGTATCACCTTGGTCGCCTCGGTCAGTTTGTCATATGGGAGTTTGAGCTTTAGCCAAATTCTGGAATACAGTAGAATATGTACTCAAGGGAAATCTTGTTTGGAACTTCATCTCTTGTAGTGCAATGATAGCTGGGTCGGCACTACCGTGGTTGATATGTAATAAAATGTGGTGTCCTTACGAAAGCACATAGATTTATTGATGAGTTTTCGATGTAAATTGTCGTCTATTGGAACAC
The DNA here is from genome assembly GCF_014529385.1 of Adiantum capillus-veneris. NCBI lineage: Eukaryota > Viridiplantae > Streptophyta > Polypodiopsida > Polypodiales > Pteridaceae > Adiantum > Adiantum capillus-veneris. The sequence goes on from NC_140948.1 coordinate 95,478,201, forward strand.
ATTAATTCTGATATGCCCACAATATGGCTATGGCAAGGAAGCTGTGATAGTTTTAAGCAGATGCGACTTGAGAGTGTTTGTCTTGCAATGGTCACCCACTATGCAAAAGGGACTTTGGCTATTGGCGGCAATAAATGACATAATCAGACAATGCATCAAAGGGGTGATGGGGCAAGTTCTTTTTGCCGTAATAATGGGAACATGAGGAACATGGACGTGAACAAGGATGCAGTAGTCGTATGATGCAAAGGGCTTTCCATTGTTGGTGAGCTCAATGGCCACCCAAGGCCAAAGTTAAAGCTCGCCCAATGAGGCAATGGCCGCCCATGAGCCCAATGGGGATATGGCCGCCCAATTCAAGGGTTTTTTTTTTAAAAAAAGTGGGAAGAGGAGAGAAAATGAAGGAGAGCATGGCAAGGGCAATCAGGCAGCGAGGAAGGGGAGAAGAGGGCTCATACTGAGCTCGGACGAGCTTGAGCGTGAAGCAAAAGTTCACAAGCTCGCCAAGGTGCACCATTTTGGCATCACTCATGTCGAGTTCCATGCTGGTCGATCTCGCCATGCCACATCATTACAAGGCTCTTCTCGAGGGTCCTAGCAACGACGGTGCCGTTGTTGCTTGGGGGGGAGGACAGCATTAAAAAAAGGTGTGTAGCGGGGAAGAAGATAATGAAGGGGAATCGAAGGGTAAGGAAAAGAAGTGGAGATAAGGCGTGGGAGAACGGAGGAAAGGGATACGAAGCAAAGAGGAGATGGAGAACGGGAAAGAAGCGAAGGGTGAAGCCGGTCTCTCGGCTTAGGATGAAAACAAGGAGAAGGGCTCACCATCTGAATCTCTTTAGATCCTGTCTACGGGAAACCATCAACAGGAAAGAGGGATAACAAGGCAAAGAAGGACCTCATCTCTCTCTCTCTCTCTCTCTCTCTCTCTCTCTCTCTCTCTCTCTCTCTCTCTCTCTCTCTCTCTCCTTCTCTAGATTTGGGACTCATAAGAGAATCAACAAGTGAAGGAAGAGGAAGGAACGGGAGCTCGCCCTTGTCTTTGAAAGGGATAACAAGCAAGAAGAAGTGAAGAGCACTCGGGAGATCTTGGTCTCTCTCGAGCAATACTTTTGGGAGAGAATCGACAAGGAAGGCATTAATGATACCAGGGCATCAAGCAGGGGATTTTTGCCATAAACTTCCTTCCTAATCACCTTCAAAAAGCTATAATGGCAAGCATAAGTGAAAGATTTGAGGTCTTGGCTGAATTTGGGAGCATTAACATCTCTTAACTCATCAAGCCGTTAATGGGAAACACTCCTAATCGAATTTCACTTTGGCTAATTATTAGCATCTTACATCATTCAAATGGTCAAATTTTAAGCATTTAAGGTGTCATCGGAGTCTTTTGCTTTAAGTCATGCATCTTGTCTCTCTTATTATTCCCACAATGAGCAACCTGATGCTGACTCGACTCACCTCGCGAACCCATTATCCTCGACATCTTTGGTGAACCCGACGCAAAATTGAGCCGGGGTGGGAAACTTTTGCAAAGAAAGATGACTACGCTGCAAGAGGAGGCAATGCAACAGATGATACAACAATTTTCTGCCTACATGCAACAAAACTGCACAACAACAATTTAATACTCATGAGCGGATATAGAAAGCTCGACAAGCAGTAACAAAAAAGTTGCAGCAATTTGAAGGTCGAGATGTTTCAAAATTTTGCCAAGTTTATGAGAAATCCATGGAGAATAATGGGATTGATGATCGTGAAGTAGTTGAAGGTTTCCACTTGATTGGCGTGCGAGAGCTCAGGGCTCGAATAGGGGAGATACAAACTGCACAAGGACCAAATTGGAAGAATTTTAAGAAGGCATTACATGAGGAGTATTTCCTTGGAGATTCTCAAAGGGTAGCTAAGCAAAGTTTTATAAAGTGGATCCAACAAAAAAACAAGGATTTCACTGCACAAGAGCTGCTACGAGAATTTGAAAAGAAATTTGAGCAACTATCTATAGGAGACCAACAATCATTGAAACCAGAACGGGTAGAGTTATTGGTTGAAGTTGCTGACCCACGACTTCAAAAGAGCTTGGTGCAGTTACTTGAGGATTCAACATGTGAATTAGGCTTAACATCTCATTGGAAGCTGGTTTCTGATGTCAATATGATTGTAAAGAGGCAGATGAGGGGGGGTAAACTGATTGTGGTTGATCCCATGAAGACAACAAATGATGAAATTAAGGAGAAGTTAGCCTCTGGGAAACAAAATTAGAAGAGCCAGTTCTTGACGAACTGATCAAAGGTATACAAGAATAATATTTGAACTTGAAAGCAATCAAGCTTGAAGGTGTAAGCACCAAGAGTTCCACTTCAGAGCCTCGAAAACGACCCTCCACGCAAGGATCGGGATAACCACTACATGTGGTGTGATAGTAAAGACCATGAATGCAAAGATTGTGAAGATTTTGATGAAGCTTACAAGAAAAATGTGGTCTTTTGGAAAGACAAGAAGATTCATCTCAAAGCAACAGGTGCTCAAAGCAACAGGTGAGCCGCTCTCGAAGTGGTAATGGAAGAGGCATCAGAAGATAAGAAGTAAGGCAAGCCCAAGGGACCTTCCTATAAGCTGAAAACTGACATTGAGTTGGCTACAGATCTAAAGAAGGTTTTTGAAGAGCACATTCTCAATAACAAGGCGGAGCTCACGTTGGGTGACATCTTGGAAATTTCCAAGTGTGAGTTTCATGAGGAGACTATTGACATTATCAAGAGGAAACGCCAAATACCAAGTGAGCAAGAACCTGATCCAGTTAAAAGCCAAATGATCCATCACATTGAGTCAAATTTGGATGCTTATAAAGAGGCATTTGAAGATGAAAAATCAAAGAAAGTGTTGGTTTCAAATCCAATTATATTTGAGGTAAGGCATGTTCATTTTAATGATGATGAAGATGAGGAAATTGTGCCCAGGAGTCACTTTTCTAGGACTCATTGGGCCACAACAATGAAAAAAACCATTGTGAAGCTTAGGGAATTGCCTATTTTAAGAGGGGTTTTTTTTAGCATAAGGTAACGGGAGGAGGAGGAAAAGCGGGTGGTTTTGCAAAGCATGAAAAAAGGAAAGCATAGAATAGGAAACGAAGGGTGGAAGCAGAGGAGAGGAAGAAGCAGGGGAGAAGGCAAGGACCTTGTTCCCTCTCTCGACAAAGGCTGACTCTCGCTTTCTCTATCTCTTTCACTCAACCTTGAGAAGAGATAGGCCCTTGTTTCCTTTCTCAGCAAGCTATCTTGGGACTACAAGGAAAATCTCTTTCTTGGCATTGAGTCCGAGGGGAGTACCAAGAGAAAATAGGGCACTAGGGTAAAGAGGAAAGAATGAAGGAGAGAGGCAGAGCTCTCTAAAATTTGCAAGGTATAGCGGGGGAGGGAGAGAGAGAGAGAGAGAGAGAGAGAGAGAGAGAGAGATCAACGACTACCTTTGTTGGGGGAGCTACCTAGTGTCACCGCACAATTATAATGACTACTTGCACGCAAAAAACAGACATCATTTGATACACTTACAACCACAAATGCATCGTAGATGGGTTAGCACACGTGCTCTGGTTCGCAAAGAATGCTTGGCATTGTTGTGTAGCTCTCTCCAATTGTGATGGTGCAGTTGAATCTCCAATGCGATGAGCGAGCAAGAAGTAGCGTCGGGATGAAGCTCACACTCTCTCTCACACACGGTCAATGACAACTTAAAACTTTGATAATGACCTAGGTACCTATATACTAAGGCTACCATAGGTTAAATCAAAATAGAGTTCAAGGGGTCAAATGGCTTTGTATTTACAATCTTGAAGTGCCATTGCACCCCAACTTCTAAAACTAGAATAACTACTCATTATAAATGATGTTTCTAACCATAATCCACATCATTTCATAACTATCAAAAAAGAAGACTTTGGTATGAAAATTGAGTTATGTCGTGTTGTTGACCTATTAGCAGCAAGCTAACTCGGATACCATTTTTCGGAGCTCTCATTGTAAAAAAACTTAGTATTTTTTATAAATCGAGAATATTGTAACTCCTATTTTTCGAATAAACCTTGTATGATGAGCTGGGGCTACAAGCTTTCAGATTGTATCAACCTGTCATTACCTATCTTTAGTTAGAGCTCCCAAATTATTAGTTTTGACCACCAAAAAACCTTGGCTAAGGTATAAAAGCCAATTTTTGTAAGTTATCATTAAGTTTTGGATAATGAAATACACAGCGTGAGGTAACGGCGCTCACTTCTCTCCTTCTTGCGCTTCCTACTCCCTCTCCGATTGTCACATTGCAGTCACGTTTGTTGCATTGCAACCGTAGATAAGAGCTCTACGCATTGACGTAAACACATCACGGTATTTCATAGCTTTTGGCATCGCCGGCCCGTGGCCTAATTTCATCATAAGTAGGAATTTACACTTCAAAATAAAAAACTAAGCATAGGCGGGGTATTGGGGATCATTGCTAAGCATTTAGGTGCATTCGGGGTCGAAAACGACTAGGTCAAAAAATCCACTGTTGTTAATAATCACGATTTTGGCACTTGACCTAAAGTGGGATTTGAAACCATAAGCATGTGTGCTTAGGTCTTATAAACATGTCCTAGAAGTTTTGTTACGTTTGGATGTCATTTGATGCTGTAACGAATGCGATTTGTTTCTCGATGAGCGATTGGCTTTTGGTGATTTCAGTCACTTGAGTGTAGCTTGAGTTAGATGCAAGTTGTTTGTTGTTTTTTGAGAGATTAACAACCTCTTGTAGCCTCGATGCACTAATCGAGTCAGCTTCGTCCCATGGATTGACAATTTAGTCGTGGTTCTCACTAAATCTTCAATAAGATAGGAGTGAGGTTAGACACCCGTCCCACATTTGGGGTCGATGTCAGGGATCAAAGAGATCTAAACTAGGGAAAAACATGAGCATCTTGTGAAGTTATCATTTAACTTCCTCTAGGATATCCTAGAGTCAAAACTTTCTTTTAGAAACCGCATAGCTTAAGATTGTCGTCTTTTGCTGTGTAGAGGTAGCTTGGAAGTAATCGTACTTGTCGAGTGCCTTTAGGATTGTAGGATTGTAGAACTAGATTAGAATTTTGAAAATGATTGATAGACGAGACAAGTCTTAAGATCAAGGCTCAGAAAACCATAAAAAACAAAAAAACGAGTGTTTGTGGATACTTTCCACAACCCCATTGCATGAGGACCTAGGAGTAGGGTAAGTAGGATCCGAGGTGGATTTCAGAACATTGCTCTCTCCGAAAGAATCGTTGTGAGTTGTTATTTGAGGTTGCATAATTTCAGGTCTACGGCTAGAAATAGCACGAAAAGACTCCAAACCACTCAATCCGACTGGAGAGTATGCTTAAAAGTTGTATGAACCAGTGGGTAAGTTCAAGGACACTTTGACGTAAAAATTTCAAGAGTTTACAAAAACTCAGATTATTTACTTTTTCTTGATATTTTAGGCCAAATTAAGTTTTGACTTGATTCCTAAGATTAAAATAACTTATGAAAAGACTGTCCATGAAAAAAGTGCAAAAAATGGTTCATTTTAAGCCCAAAGTAAATAATCGCGATTATTTACTTTCAGCTCAAAATTGACCAAGGTTGATGATACCAGTGACTCATTGCATGTGTATAAACAACTTTTCTAAAGGCACAAAAGATTTGGATCACCAAACTGGCAAAAAATTGGGTAAAAATTAAAGTTTGTAATGACTTTCTGAAACTTGAGTGTAAATTGGGAAAAAAATTGTCCAAACTCGATGAAATTTGATTCATAGGCTTATGTTGATGTGATAGACATGTGTACATGCTCACTTGATAAAAAAGATGCAAAAATTTGCCAAAAGTAAATAATCGTGATCATTTACATCTGCCCATTTTTCAACTTTTTTGACTAAGTTAGCATACCACTAGTTTTATCATGTTGTAATAAGCCCACAAACCAAATTTGGTAAGATTTGGATCATTGGATTGAAAATTGTGACCAAATTTGCAAAGTCAGTCTGCATAATCATTTGACCGAAAATAGTCCAAACTTGATGAAACTTGGCTAGAGACCTTAAGTTGAGGTGCTTAACAGATCTATGTCAAGATTGGGACAAAAACTTGCAAGAAATTAGCTAGAGTAAGTAATCGTGATTATTTACTTCTGCTTCAAAAATTGCCAATCTTGCATATTTGGGCATACCACAAGGTCAAGCATATCAAGTAGACCATACGAATCAGTTTTGGTGAAATTTGGATCACAAAAGTGAAACTTAAGCCAGATTCCTAAAATCAGAGTCTACGAACACAAAATAGTTGATAAACTTGAACAGATTTTGTCCAAACTTGTTGAAACTTGTCCATGGACCTTAACAGGTTGTACACTTGGCAAATCAAGCCAAAAAGTGCAAAAAATTTGACAAAGTAAATAATCACGATTATTTACTATTGCTACACAGAGCCACCATATTTGACTTTTGAACTTGTACAGTGTTAGACCAACATAATAGAAGGCCATCGGGAAATTTTGGGTTCAATCGGATCCAAATTGGTACATGTTCACTCAGTTTTTGAGTTGCAGATTAATCCTTTGATTTTACCAAAGTCGAGTCTGAAAATCTCAACTGTTGACTAAATTAGCTCGATTTGAAGTGATACACATAGACCAATCACAATAGATAGCGAAAACTACACGATCCTGGTGAAAGAATAGCTAACTTGATCAAATTTTTATAGGAATTAGGTTGCAGACAAGGAAGTGGCAGCTTGACAGAAGTTGCAATCCAGTCAAGTGGAAGAAATTGACAACAAGTCAATCCAAAGGTAAGTACTCTATCAAGGGCTTCATAAGTCTTTATGAACCTTAGATTTGGTCATGTACTAAGAAATCAGGGCATACTTGGAGAAACCTCCAGTAGAGTATCCACCAAAGAAAGTGTGAATCAAGGCAATTCCTTGCACACTATCCTTGAAGAAGTCTTAGACACTTTCTCAGATTCAACATCTGAAATGTCTTCCTATTCGACTCACTCAAAAATTGGAACGACAATGTGCTACAAGAATATACTCTCTTTTTAGCTCAGGTTTACCTGGATCCTAACGAAGAATATGCTATTCGCATTGATGACCATGGTATTGAGTTCGAAGAAGAAACCATGGCAAACAAACAAGGAAAAACGTACATGGATAGAAACGGAGCTCAGTATTTACAAGTCAAAAACCCTGACGTGATAGAAAAATGGGGGTTAGAAGTAAACACCATAATTCCAGATATGGCCACAAAAGAAGGACCACCAACTTTAGAATTAGAGGGATACGATCAAGTTGATTTAAAGCCTTTCAAACAGCTTAGTACTGATAATCCTAGGATCGGACTCTATTGTTGGGAGGATAGAAATGTAAAAGATCTTCTGTGGACTTTGCATGCCAAATCAGGACAACTAACGCCCATGAAGATCATCTATATCTTCAAGATCAAGGAAAAGGGATCAGCAGATCTACCAATCTACTTGTTTAGGGATTTTTATAACAACAACTTTGTTATGATGACTCCTGAGGAGGTAGAACAAACCAAATATCAAGGATATCCCATAGGGGATTGGATATGGGGCCAAGGACCAAAAACTATTCCAAGAGATGAATACCATGAGAGATCTTCAGAGAGTAATGTTAAGAAACCAGAAACCACCTCATCACGCAGAAAACCGGGTGACACTAAGGCCAGTCCAGGGCTACATGAGTCACTATTTCTAACAGACTGGTTTGAAGGACTCGGAATAGGACCAACTGCCAAGAGATCGGGAGTTGAATCAAACCAGTTGATTTTCATAAATGGATCAGAAAATACAGTGGATCTGGGGATCCATACGACCACTTAGCAAGCTTTAAGCAAGTGCTAAGAGCTGAACGCATATTTGATTTCCATACTCAATTCGAGGGGTTTGGAATGATATTAGAAGGAAAAGCATTGACATGGTTCCAAAACATTCAAGCAATGTCCATCATGGACTTGAACACGTTAGCTCAAGGATTTGTAGCTGCTTGTTCCAGGATAGCTTTGGGTTGTAGCACCTCTCCTTGGTCTTCAACTTGGGGAGGGTCTTCAATGATTGGTTCACTTGGAGGCTCTCCTTTGTAGGGCTTGAGTAGGCTTACATGAAAAGCATTGTGTATGAGCCAATGGTTGGGCAACTTGAGTTGGTAGGCCGTCTCATTGATAGGCTTCAAAATTTGGAAAGGACCATAGTATCTTTTTGCTAGCTTAGCATAATACTTTTGATGGCCTGTAGGATTTTTGCCTTTTGTTTGCCTCAATTGAGCCTTAGGAAACTTAAGTAAGACCCAATCATTTTCTTTGAATGTTAAGGCCCTTTTGTGCTTGTCAGCAGTAGCTTTTTGCCTTTGTTGAGAGATGGATATAGCCTCCTTAATCTTTTGAAAATATTCTTGTAGGTCACGGCTATACTCATCGGTGGTGAAGATCTTCTCATGTACTTTGAGCAGCAAGGGACTTTTAGGTCTTCCCTCAATGATCTCAAAAGGTGCTTTTCCTGTAGAAGTACATACAGTATTATTGTAGACATACTCTACAAGAGGTTATTACTTTTCCCATTGTGAGCATTGATCTACTTCGGTAACATAAGTCTTGAGTAGATCGAGCATCGTAAGATTGCCTATCTCACTTTGGCCATCCGTTTGTGGGTGATAGGCCGAAGAGAAATTCAATCTTGTTCCTAGATTTTCAAAGAGACCTTTCCAAAAATTACTGGTCATTCTAGGATCTCTATCTAACACGATGGATGTTGGTAATCCATGGTGTTTCAAAATCTGAGATATGAAGAGAGTTGCCATTTGGTGTGCCTTAATAGTCTTTTTGACAAGAATAAAGTGTGTTTGCTTGCTAAACCTGTCAACTATTGTCCATATTCCCGTATACACATGGATAGACTTGGGTAATCCAAAGATGAAATCCATGGATACACTCTCCCATGGTGAATTTGGGATAGGGTTGCTTCCTTCTATCATACTTGGTCTTTTGGCATACTACGCATTTTGAAACATACTCTTGTATGTCCACTTTCATGGTAGGCCAATAGAAATAAGTCTCTACTCCTCGAAGAGTAGGTTGAATACCTCTATGCCCCGCATAGGGAGGAGCATGGGATTCATACATAACTTTCTCACGAAGGGAATGGGTAACACATAGCCTATTTCCGTGGAGAAGATAACCATCCTACAAGGTGAATGGTTCCTCTTTCTCCCCAAAGCAAGGGCTGACATTATGTCTCTAAAGTTAGGGTCAGTAGCATACTCATCTATCATAGAGGATAGATCATTGTGAGTAGCTATAGACACCGCATTAACTTTTGGCATCGTGAAAGTGCATCGGCCACTTGATTGTGCTTACTAGCAATGTAAGCAATATGGAAATTAAATTGCGAAAGAAATTTTGCCCACCTCATTTGTTTGTCGGAAAGCTTGGTTTGCGTCATGAAATACTTGAGACTTTGGTGGTCGGTTCGTAGAATAAATGGAGTCCCCAATAAATAATGCTTCCATGTGTCTAGGGCATGTAGAACAACTAAAATCTCTTTCTCATAAATTCCCAGATGCGTTCATCGGTATTGAGCCTTCGGCTTTCATATGCAATGGCATGCCCTTCTTGAAGCAAAACTGCTCCAAGGCAATCACCACAAGAATCATATTGGACCTCAAATGGCTTTGAGAGATCCAAAAGCATGAGGACAGGTTGGAAGATAAGCTTTTCTTTGAGCTTATCAAAAGCATTTTGCTCCTTAGCAGTCCATAGATACTTAACGTTCTTCTTAGTTAAGTCATGTAGTGGTCCTGCTATTTGAGAGAATTTTGCTATTAAGCGTCTATAGCATGCGCACATACCAATAAAGCTTCTTAGCTCATGTAGATTCCTTGGATTACGCCATGCTTTTATTACCTCTAACTTTGATGGATCCATACGGATACCATCTTGAGAGACAATATGACCTAGGTATTGAATCTCTTAAACGGAAAACTTAGCTTTTCTTTTGGTTAAGAAAAAGCTTGTTCTCCCTCAATGCTTGAAAAATAACTTGGAGATGTTGCTTATGTTCCTCAAAGACTTGGAGTAGGTGATGATATCATCAAAGAACACTCCAATGAATTTGTAGTAAGGTCTAAAAAATTTCTCCATTAGACGATTGAACGTAGTTGGTGCATTAGTCAAGCCAAAAGGCATGACTAGATATTCATAAAGATCAAACGTTGTGCAAAACGTAGTCTTTAGGATATCTTCATCCACTATTCTTATTTGATGATAGCCACTTTTAAGGTCAATGCTACTGAATTAGGTAGAGCCTTGTAGCTTATCAAACAGATCTTCTACCCGAGGCACGGGAAATCTGTTTTTGATAGCGATATGGTTTAGTGCTCGATAGTCCACACACATACGGTATGTACCATCTTTCTTTTTCACTAAAAGGACTTGAGAACAAAAGGGAGAGGAATTAGGCTTCACCATCCCTTTGTCTACCAATTCATGTACTTGCCTCATGATCTCCTCTTGTTGAGCTTGCGAGACTCAATAAGGAGGCTTGTTAGGCGGTGAGCTTCCTGGAAGGAGCTCAATTTGATGGTCATCATCTCCTTGTTTTGGAGGTAAGTCCGTAGGGATATCATCGATGAACGCATCTTGGAATCCTTTTAGAAGATTAGACAAGTCTAACTCTTCTTGATTCCTACCATTTACATTTGATGAAACTTTAGGATTTTTTAGAGACTCTTTGACATAAATCATGTACGCAAAAACTGAGCTCTTCATTGATTTATCAAAAGCAGGAGGATTTACAAGTGGAATAGTGCGACCACGCTCACTAGCATCTATATACATGTTCTTTCCCCTGTAGGTGAAGTAGATTCTCCTTTCAGGGAACTTCATATTGGCAGCCATGCGATCAAACCATGACGCCCCTAGGATAGCATCCTCATGTTGGAGAGGAGAGATGAAAAAGTCTTCTTTGTCGACATAGTTTTGGACATGAAGCCTCAACTTCCCAATCAAGGAAGTAACGGAGGCTTGCTGTCCCTTGAAAGTTGTGTCAGCCGTTACCATATCTCCCATCTCGAAAGCTTGAATGCCCAACTTGATGGCCAACTCCGTTGATATGAAGTTGTGAGTAGAGCCAGGGTCAAACAAGATGAAGGCATCATGCTCTCTTACCTTTCCCCAAGCATAGAAAAGTGACAATCCTTTGCAATGAACATCCTCTTTTGGAGCTTCGATGGTGGAATCCCTAGGAGTCTCATTGCAAACATTCTTCTTGGGGCAAGAACGATAGCCATGTCCTTGCTCCTCACACTTGAAACACTTATGGTCCTTGCAAAAAGCTTCAAGCCCTTCAGGAGAGAGTTTGTTTTTGCCTTTGTAAACTCCCTTCTCCTTGGACCAATTGTTGTTGTTGTTGGAAGATCCTTGGGAAGAATGTTGAGCATTGGTTTTCCCCTTTGCATCATTTTTGTCTTTGTTTTCCATAGGCTTCACATTCCGTCCAGCCCCTTGAGGGAAATTGATGCGTGAAGCAACTGTGGTGTGATGGATTACTTCGATGATAGAACCAGGCTGTTGAGAGTTGATATATTCGTCCATCTCTTCAGGTAATCCTGCACATAATTGTTGCTTTTGCTCGGCAAAGTCTATCTTGTAAATCCCAAAACTTGTCTACATACTTGTGGATAGACTCATGAGAGAGAAGCTCTAGGCTGCGCCATCTGGTAAGCACTTTGTCCTTTGCATTACTTGCAAGGAATTGCTTCATGATG